>NW_027150076.1:6305000-6905000 GCF_031143425.1 Pleurodeles waltl
AACATGTCTTTCTTCTGTCTTCCCCACCTTTTTGTGGTCTACCTGTTCTTGTGTGCATTAGCATCATCAGGCAGAGGAGCAGTGGCACCGGAGCAGGAGGGAGCTGCATCCCACATGGCCCTGGAGGGCGAAACAGCGGACGGCGAGCGAGGGGAGTTCCACAGCGGGGACAGGAGCCGAGACCAGCGACACGGACTCCTCCTCTGATGGGAGCTCCCTTGCGGTGGCGGGCCCCTCTGTGCCCCCTGCATCTACAGGTACAGCCGCCACCCCCCCCCCCCACACCAGCACCGCCCTCACAGCAGCACCTCAGCCCCTGCCCCTGTCAGCCCTGCTGCCCTCAGTGAGGAGGCAATTGACCTCCTCAGATCCCTCACTGTTGGGCAGTCTACCATTCTGAATGCTATCCAGGGTGTAGAGAGGCAGTTGCAACAGACAAATGCATACCTGGAGGGCATTCATTCTGGTCAGGCAGCCCAACAGCAAGCTTTTCATACGCTGGCCTCAGCACTGATGGCAGCCATTGTCCCTGTGTCCAGCCTCCCCCCTCCAACTTCCTCCACCCAGACTTAATTCCCTGTACCTCAGCCTATCCCAAGCACACCATCAGACCAGCATGCACACACCTCAACACAGAAGGGTAGCTCTGGCAAACATAAGCACCACACATCCCACAGGCACTCACACAAGCATCATACCCATGCAGACATACCAACATCCACTGCCTCCACTGTGTCCCCCTCCTCCTCGTCTCCCTCATCCCTCCCTGTCACGTCTCCACTCACACCTGCAGCCACTACGTCCATCACCACACACCGCTCATGTGCACTCACCACACCACTACCAGTCACACATCCCCAGTTTCCTCTCCCAGTGTGTCTGTGATCCCTCCTCCCAAAGTACACAAACGCAGGCACCCACCCACCCATCACCCATCCACCTCAACAGCCTCCAGCCCATGCACCTTCACCCAAATTCAGCAGATGTACACCTCCCACAACCACTACCTCTTCCTCCACTCCCAAACCCCCTCAATCTACCCTTCCCAGTGTGTCTAAAACTTTTCCTGTCAAACCTTGACCTCTTCCCCCTCACCTCCCCCACCCCTTCCGTCTCCTATGGCACGGCTTTCCAGGTCACAACCCAGCACCTCAGCCACCACATCAACCGGAAAAGTGGTGCCAGCAGTAACCGGCTTCTGGAGTGCACCAAGCAGCAGGGCAGCCAGTGTGCCAAGGAGCCAGACCACAGACAGTCCCCCACCTCAGAAACATAAGAAGTTGGCCACAGCCCGGAGGGAGAAGGGCAAAACACCTGCCACCAAGGGCTCTCCCAGGACTACAGTTGGGAGTGTGAAGACAGCTGCGCCACCATCCAAGGTGGGGAAGGGGCACAGTAAGAAAGGGAAGTCGCCGCCAACCTGCACGGCGGACAAGACCGCTTCCCAGGACACCGCCGCCACCAGCACTGCTTCCCAGGACACCGCCACCACCAGCACTGCAGGCCAATGAGCGCCGCAAGCACCGCCGCTACTGAGGCTGCCACAATCACTGCCAGTGGACACGCCACATATGCCAGTGGCACCACCGCAGATATGGCTGCCATCCTCCGTGGTCAGTCGTACGGAGCTGGTGGTCAGTTTCAGGGGCCTGGACAGCTTCCATGGCCCACCGTGAGTGGAGATTCACATCCACTACCTCTGTCCTTGGCAGGATGAAGCACTCTGGGCACCAAGCCCCCTCCAGAACCAGTGGAGATTCACATCCACTACCTCAGTCCTTGGCAGGATGAAGCACGCTGGGCACAAAGCACCCTCCAGAACCAGTGGAGAAAAGCATCCACTACCTCAGTCCTTGGCAGGATGAAGCACTCTGGGCACAAACCCCACTCCAGAACCAGTGGAGACTGTTATTCACTTGTGAGACTGTGGCTTTGCACTCCCCAGGATGCAGCAGTGGGCAAACCACCCACTGAAAAGACTTGAGACTGTGGCGTTGCACTCCCCAGGATACATCAATGGGCATGGAGCCCCCTCATAGATCTGGCGTTGTGCACTCATCCTGCTGAGGTGCCCCCCCTTCCCTTCCCCCTGAGGTGCCTGTTGTATTTTGATTTGATGACCCTGCAGTGTTCACTCCGTTTTGATTGGATATCTTGTGTGGGCCTCGCCCATGCATTTTGGGCCCAGTGGTCCACGGACTATGTATGTGCAGCACATGGACTTTAATTCTTGGTGTATATATTTGTTAATGGTGTGTATATATATTTATGAGTACTGGATTTTTATTGATCAGAATCGTTACAATCATTTCCATTATCCTTGCATTCTTCCGGGGGCCTTGGGGGGTGTAACTGTAATGTATCAACATGTATTTGTGTGTGTGTGTGTGTGTGCTGTAGTGGGTGAGGGTGGGGGTGTTGTGTGTGTGTCACTCTTTTCCCTCCCCCCTCCCCTGTGTCGTAGGTGCAATACTCACTGTGGTATTCGCCGCTGGCGTTCGTGCTCCTGGTAGAGGAGCAGGAAGACAATGGCTGGTAGAATATGGAGTTCCAGTTCTATGGCATCCTGGTTCCTCGTATGGTGTGTAGAGGTGAGCATTTTTCCTTCCAAGTTCTTTTTCCGCTGTGTTTTTGTTCACGTTGAATCCGCCCCTGAAAAGGTGGCGGATTGGCCTCTCATGATACTGTGGGCGATACATTGTCTTCCGCCTGTCTGTTGGTGGTGACCACCATGCTGTTTGTTTGTACCACTGTAGCAGTCAGAGTGTTAAAGTGGCTGTCTATGTTGGCGGTTTCCGCCACGGTTGTGATTACATTTTTTTTACCGCCGGCCTGTTGGCTGTTTTACCGCCGCTTTAACACCGACCGCCAGGGTTGTAATAAGGACTTATAGGTTTGTTGACGATAGAATATTCTTTTTTTCCCGTAATTACTTCTTACATAAGGGTTAACGATTATCCAACCCTCTCTGTAGCCACACATTTAACTACCATCTATTGAGGCAAGCTGGTTCTCTTTTTCCAAAAGTGTTCACTCTTTCACGTTGGTCTAAATATTGTCCTGACGACTTTTTCTCTACCTCCCCATTCTTACATATATTTGACCCACAGCAGTCATTCATTGTACTAAACAACGCTAAATGGATGATCAGCTTTTTATTTGCTTAATTGCTGTGAAAATTAGGCAAGCTGATGAGAGAAGAGGACCATCTCCAACTATCTTTTTCTTCCTATTAAAAGGTGCAATGCCTTGGCGAAGAAGCAGACTTCTGATGGCTTATGTGCTCCTTCCACCAGAGCGGAGGCAGCTACTGCGGAGAGATATTCTTATGGTATCCATTCTCAAAAAATGAATGTGTGGGTGCAAATTGTCAATCAGAGGAACACATTATTTACCTTTGTTAACTTATATTCATCCATGTGATTTTATTTTTTTACTATTACGATGTTTAGATTTTCTTCAGTTTATATTTATTTTGTTATTGTAAAGAACAATGGATGCTACAAAGTACAACCAGATTCAGAATTTTATATACGCAGTAATGTGTACCCTGATGATTTCAGTAAAATAATGAAGCATGGATTACGGAGACTTTCCCAAAAAATCACCATTGATGGTAAGTTATTTTTCAAATTACTTTGGAATTAGAAAATTGTTATACATTCATACAATTTACTGTACTTGTTTGAATGAACCTTCATGAATTGGTGATCCTTTCAATTATATTGATCTACCTACTTATGTGTTAACAAATATTGGTTAGTCTGATTCATTTCATTATATTTTATTTTTTTAAATGATTGTTAGCGTGTGTGAATGTGTGTGTGTGTATATATATATATATATATATATATATATATATATATATATATATATATATATATATATATATATATATTACGTGCTTTTAATGTATCTCTCGTGCAACATCTGCAGTAAATAGAAATTGTCCTTTAAACGTTCTCATGTTTTTTTGGCAAATTAGGTGAAAAGGTATTCTTTGTAGGAAAGGGGAAGAAGGCACAAGTTATCGTTGGTGAAGAATTGGCAAAACACATTTTTAATAAGTTACATTCTTCACTAATTGGAGGTCACTCTGGAACTAACAAAACTAAAAAGAGTATTGACAGCCATTTCTAGTGGCTGATATTGAACAGTGGGTGAGTTATGTGTTGCTAATCTTTCAAAATAACTTCTAGGTAAAACATTTATTTTCTTTTATGTTTTTATTGAGACATACTTGTAAAGCTATTGTTAGGCAAGTTTTTCATTCCTAATAAATGTATTTTTGCACGCATCAGTCATTTGAGCAATCAGACGCTTTTAAAGGGCGGCTTATCACCCATGGAGGCTCAAATAGCTGTTGCGGACGTGCTGCACACTCTGCGATCCATGTCTTTAGATCCTTTGTGAGCTGGTTCAGTGAGTCTGCATGTCTGAGTTTGAGTGGAAGCGTGTTTGACTGGGCTACAAGGTAAGAGAAGCATCTGCCTTCAGATGTGTTCTTCCTGATTCTGTGGATGGCAGCAAGGGTGGGTTTGGAGGATAAGACCTGCCTGGTGTTCTTTCCCTAACCGGTACCCACAATTGGCACGGCCCTGGCACACAGATATGTCCATTGTAAATGGTACACCTGGTACCAAGGGCCTGTTGCCAAGGAAGGTCTCTAAGGGCTGCAGCATGCGTATAACACCCTGGAGACCCCTCACTCAGCACAGACACACTGCTTGCCAGCTTGTGTGTGCTGGTTGGGAGAAAATGACTAAGTCGACATGGCACTCCCCTCAGGGTGCCATGCCAACCTCACACTGCCTATGGCATAGATAAGTCACCCCTCTAGCAGGCCTTACAGCCCTAAGGCAGGGTGTACTATACCACAGGTGAGGGGATAGCTGCATGAGCACTATGCCCCTACGGTGTCTTAGCAAAACCTTGGACATTGTAATTGCAGGTTAGCCATAAGAGTATAAGGTCTGGGGGTTTAACAAACACAAACTCCACAGTTCCATAATGGCTAAACTGAAATATGGGACGTTTGGTATCCAACTTCTCAGCACAATAAATGCACACTGATGCCAGTGTGGTATTTGTTTTAAAATACACCCAGAGGGCATCTTAGAGAGGGACCCGGAATACCAATCCGACTCCTAGTGCTAGGCTGACCAGTTTCTGCCAGTCTGACACAACCAGACGAGTTTCTGGCAACATGGGGAGAGTACCTTTGTCAATCTGTGGCCAGGAACAAAGACTGTACTGGGTGGATATGCTTCTCACCTCCCCCTGCAGGAACTGTAACACCTGGCGGGGAGCCTCAAAGGCTCATGCCTTTTGTTACAACACCCCAGGGCATCCCAGCTAGTGGAGATGGACTCCCCCCCCCCCCCCACTTTAGGCAGCAAGGCTGGAGGAGAAGATGCGGGAAACAAGGAGGAGCCACCCACCAGTCAGGACAGCCCCTAAGGTGCCCTGAGGTGACGCTTAACTTTTATAATTCCTCCATCTTGAGATTGGAAGATGCCCCCAAAAGCAATATGGATGTGCCCCCATCACCTCAGGGTGGAGGCACCAAGAGGGTGTAGCCACCCGCAAGGGCAGTAGCCATTGGCTATTGCCCCAAGACCTAAACACACCCCTAAATTGAGTATTTAGGGGCGACCCTGAACCCAGGAAATCAGATTCCTGTAACCTGCACAAATAAGTTCTGCTGACCTGAAAGCCCCGCAGAGATGACAGAAACACCAACTGACTTGGCTCCAGCCCTACCGGCCTGTCCCCAGACTCAAACTGCACAGCTACGCATCTGTCGGGGAACAGCGACCTCTGAGGACACTGCAACATTTTTGCAAGTTTTGAAAGAACTCTCCCTTCCCGCCGGAAGCGTGAGACTTCTCACTCTGCATCCAATGCCCCCACCTCGAGCTCCAGAAAACAAATACCGCAGAGGGGACTCCCAGGAGACTGCGATAACGTGAGTAACCTGAGTTGAATCTTGTGGTTCTAAAATAAATTAAAATATATTTCTGATGGATACAACTACCTGTGGATTCCTCACCTAATGAATTAGATCCTTGCGCCAGCATCCGACGGAAAGTCTTCTTCCTAGCTGTCTACGTCGACGAGGACGTCATAATGGCATGGCTCCACGTGACTCCGTCTGATGTCAACGTGCCAATAAGAGGTCCTTGTCGGCGTACTGACATCAGTTTTCCTTTTTTCCGTGCCTTCGACGCCAACGGTTTTTCTTCCTGGCTCATTGTTAACTGTAACGATTTTTGGTGGTTACAATGTCGCCTCCGAAGAAGTCCGGTTTCAAGCCGTGTAGAGAATGCGGGGTCGGATGTCAGTGACCGACCCCCACTTGGACTGTATTTGGTGCCTTAGTTCAGAGCATGAGGTGGAAGGTTGCTCTTCGTGTCAGAGCATGAATCCAAAAGCTCTGAAGGACCGCGAGGCGAAGCTCTTCTTAGCCAAAGCAAAGAAGAAGGGCCATAAAAAGTATTCCTTCCATGCTTCTCCCAAAAAGCATAAGAAGCAGCGTCATCATGACTCTCGGCGCCGTTCGGAGCGGATCCGATCGAGGTCGAGGTCTCGATCTTCACAATGCCAGAAGACATGGGAGATGAGTCCTACTGTCACGCCTCAGCAGGAGAGTCTGGAGTTGTCACTGGTGCCTTCAGTTTTTGAGGTCGCTCAAAGTAGCCCTCACTTTTCGCCGGCGCCGAGGGATCCTGATGTTCTGCAGGCAAACTATTGGACTTGGGTTAAGTCTTTTGAGTGTGTGTTCCTCATTTATTGCCTGTGTGTGTACAACAAATGTTTAACACTACCCTCTGACAAGCCTACTGGCTCAACTACACCACCAAAAAATAGAGCATTCAAATTATCTAATTTTGCCACTATCAACCTCTAAGGGGAACCTTTAGACTCTGTGCACTCTATCTCTCACTTTGAGATAGTATATTCAGAGCCAACTTTCTACATACATCAAAATAGAACCTCATGTATTGTAAATGTGAGGGTGTCACACAGATTATTTCCATGAATAGTAGTGAGCTGCTCCCGTGTTTCAATAATGGAAAGACCTCCCTATCCCTGAAAGTGAGATGTTAAAACTTTTAGAATGTAGACCAGTGTGCCAGTGACCTGGCCAAAGAGCAAAAGGCAGAATGGGAAGGGGGACAGGGTCATAGAGAAGCAATCACCAGGAGAAAGTAGAGAAGAAAATGAACCTGCAAGGATAAAATAAGGAGAAAGGAAGAGTAGGACGGTAGAAGAAAATGGGATAAGGTGAAAACAAGTAAGTCTTGGTTGCCTTGGAACTGAGCAGCCCTATATTTAACAACTTAGGCCAAGGTCATAATACATTCAATGGCAAGATTTTGTTGGCACCACGTGCCATACTCACAAATTCATCTCAACTACCAGCCCGTCCTCCTTGTGTAACATTGCAAACAATTAACGAACATCACAAAAAAGTCATACTCACACTTGTACGTAGCTGTCCGTCCCTTGCCCCCTCCCAACTTGTTGCCAAGTTTTGATGTAGCTTTAACTGAAGTTCACTGGGTTCCTGGTAAGCAGGTCCCCAGTACCAGTCTTTTCCCAAAACAAGACACCTGATCCCATGATCCCAAGTGACAAGGCTCTGTAGCACCCTTCTAAGTCCCATAGTAAGTGTTACCTAGAGTGCCTCGGTACTGCAGAGGGTCGCTAAGAGCTGTAGCAGAACTTGTTCTTCTCTAAGGGACCCAGCACTGACCTCATGCATACTGCTTGACAAGGTGCCCCCTAAAAGTGAAAACGCAACATAAATTATGGACTGTGTGCCATGTCCCCAAAACACTGCATGTAATATTTGTAAGTCACCCCTATAGCAGGCCTTATAGCCCTAAGGCAGGGTGCATATTATTATATGCGTGGTCATATCTGCAAGAGAAGATATGCCCCTGCTAGGTCTGTCGTTTCTTAGATATATTAGGTGAACAGGGAATCCATTTTAAATAGATGTGTTGGCCACTGATTAATACGAGTTGCCCAGCTCCATGGTGTCTTCAATGAAAATAGGGATGTTGAACCTCTCATGTTTTATAAGCCCTGGCGATGGATTTATTAATGCACGCATCCAGAGTGTACCTTACAGTTTCCTCCTGAAAACATAACAACTGCTTCTGAGCTAACTGACCAGTTCTAGCCAGTTTGCCACCAACAGACTAGAGTGAGATCCAGGGGTGAGATCCTTTGCTCTTTGGAGGTCAGACACAAAGCTTCTCGGGGTGAGGTGTTGGACACCCCTTCCCATAGCATGATCTGCATTCCAAGACAGATCTAGTCTCTGAGAGGGAGATGCCCACCCCCAGACCCCATCTGGCACCTGGATATTCAGGAACATTAGCTATGTAGGAGGCATTTTGCATTTCGAGGCTGGACACACCCCTAGGGTGACCAGCCCGAAATGGACACAGCCTAGGAAATTCTACTTGTGTCTGGGGGAATTTAGGACCTCTGGACATGGTGTTGCCCACTCCCCACAGAAAGTGGTCATCTACAGGGTGTTGTGACTCCAGGGTATGTAGCTGTAGCAAAGTACCCTTATTGTGGCATGGTTACCCCCACTTTTTGCTTGTCAGTATGCTAACCAGGACCACAGTTACTGTGCACTCCCACTGTACATTTGTTTGCTATGACTTCATACTTCCCACATTTGCATACTGGTGCCCCCATTTAAGTCCCTAGTATATGGTGCCCAGGGCGGGGAGACACCAGGGGTTCCCCATGGGCTGCAGCATGTTATGCCACCCATGGGGACCTATGTAAAATGTGTTTGCAGGGCTGGCATTGCAGCCTGCATGTAAAGGTGCATGCACCCTTTCACTGAAGATCACTGCACCAGGTCCCTGTAAGTCACTCCTAAGGCAGGGCCTCCTAGCCCAGAGGGCCTGCTGCAAGTACCGATGTCGGAGGGCACCCCTGCATGAGCAGAGATTCCCCCACAGACTCATCTCCATTTTCCTGGACTTCATTAGTGCGGGGATGCCATTTCACGAGTGTACTGGACATAGGTCACTACCTTTGCCAGCTACATAAGGGTAACTCTGAACATGGGCATGTTTGTTATCAAACGTTTCCGACTTGTAGTCCAGGAACGCAGAACAAAAGAATTTCCTTTAGGTGATGGAGGCAACACCCTTTTCCTTTGGGTAGAAAAAAGGTGTTAAATGACATAGGAGGGGTAGCCTCGCAAAGCCACTGGTATGCTTTGATGGCCACCATTGGTGCCATCCTTTCATAAAACCTATCTGCACCAGTTGAGGGACCCCTAATCCCTGCTCTGTCCTGGAACTGAACAATAGAAATGGGAAGGACCACTGCCCTGTCTATCACCACCCCAGGGTTGGTGCCCAGAGCTCCTCCAGATGGCCCTTTGATTCTGCCATCTTGACCTTAGGGTGGGCAGAGGCCTCTGGGGGCATCTTAGTGGCCATGTGGTTAGGTGACCAGTTCCCCTTCCAGGGCTATTTAGGGTTTTCCTCATGGGTGGGTTCCCAGATTCGACATGCAAGACTCCAGCAGGAATCATCTGCATCGTTTACTCAAACTTCTGGCCTCTCGAACCGCAGCTGGACTCCACAGGGACCTACAGTCCGCATCTACAGCTACGCCTCTGCTCTCCAACATTGTTTCTCTGGCTTCTTCTAGCAACTGCAACTTTTCCCCGGCTGTGCATCATATGAGGGTGGCGAGTCTTCAGTCTGCCCTAAGAAGCAAACTTCCCGTGGAATAAAAGAGTCGCTCCTGTGCATCTGCAGGCATTCTGCTGCAATGATGACCGGCTGCATGGATCTCCTCTTCTATTGAACTGTGTGGATCCTGCATCACAGTTGGTGGTCCTTTGCGTCCTCTCTACAAGCTGTCCAACTTGGGTGAAGGTAGGACCTTCCCTTCTCCATGCATAGTGTCTCTTGCAACTGACAAGGCTTGATGGCACCGCCTCCAGGGGAAGTTCAGTCTTTGTGTAGCTCCTGTCCACATCACTCTTCCCTGTGACGCTCAGCCCTTTGCATGGTTATTCAGCGACGTGGGACTCCTTTTTGAGTGTCCTGCATTGGCATCACTGTGACTCCTGTGCTCCTTGCCTGCGAGTCATCTGTGTGGGCTGCATCTTCTTCTTTGGACTCTCCGCACTGCCGAGGGTCGCTAGGGACATCCCCTGTGGGTTTAGTTCCCTCTCCCCCTCCCTTGGCCTTCCTGGTCCCCAACAGCTCCACTGCTAGCAACTGCGATATTTGCCTTTTTCAGGTCTTGTATGTGTTTTTTTTCACTCCACAGACTGACTGCAATCCTTCATCCAGCGTGGGACGTCGACCGCATCATCCAGGAACTCTTCACCTGCCCCAGTGTTGACCGTCTTCTTTCCACCGTCGACCAACTCCTGCATCCACCTAACCCCAACACCACCCCACCCCCACCCCTCCTGGTCTTGAGTGTTGTCTGCTGTTTTTCAGTGTTCTCAATTGCTTTTTAAGCCTATTCCTGATTGTTACTGTACATGTATAGTATGTTTACTTACCTACAATTAGAGTATTGCCTAACTAGTGTTTGTGTTTGTATTAGTCTAATAAAGAGCCTCTATTTTCGTAGCACTGAGTGCCTTCTTTCATTTGTGTAAGTGCTGTATGACTACAGTGGTATTGCATGAGAGCTTTGCATGTCTCCTAAATAAGCCTTGGCTACTTATCCACAGCTACCTTTAGAGAGCCTGGCTTCCTTGACACTGACTCCACTTCACTCATAAGGGATACATGGACCTTGTATAGGGTGATCATACCATAGGTAGTTAGCACACACCAGGCCAGATTCCTACAGTACTCCAGTGATTACTACCCTTCACTCTCAATACCGCCCCCTAAATTGACTATTTAGGGGAACCACTGATACAAGATTGTAGGAAGATGGCTCTGGATATGCTATATCAAATTGAGATATAGTTATACAGGGATTCACCAGAGTTTAGGTGCAACAGCTATGATACTAATGCTGTTTTGTTGTACTGTGGTCGAGCAGTTAGGCTTATCAGAGGGTAGTGCAAAGCATTTTTTGTACACACAGGTAATAAATGAAGCATGCTCTCAAAGCCCTAATTTCAGGGCAATTCTTTTTAGATACCAAAACTTGTTTTTGTCCATTTATTTCTAGAACCACAAGATTCAATTTGCAAGGAAAGCACATTTACAAGTAAGTATCCAAAATATGTATCAATACCTATTTGTTTTAATTTGGCAATATAAATGGCTTATGTGAATATAGCAAATATGTTTTAAAAGTTGACACACTGCAATTTTCAGGAACAGTTCCGTAGGGAATAAAAGAAAGTACAGTGTTGGCGGTAAGTACCAGACCTACAGTTCCATTCTCTGGGGGTTATAATACCATGGGTCTGAGTTTGAGTTAGCACCAAGCACCCTCCACCAGCCACACGGGGCTGGCTTTATGCAGAGGTCAACGTTGCTGCTCGGTTTTACAATGGGAACCTATGGAGACTGGGGGCACTCAGAATCAGGCCTGCTTCTAAGTAAGAAGCCTGAGCATTTGAGGCTCACCACCAGGTGGTAGAATTCCTGCAGGAGGGTGGAGGTGTGAAGCACGGACACAGTGTCGGCTTTGTTTCTGGCCTACGAGAGCACAAAAGCTCTCACCCCATGGAATCAGAAACTTGTCTGTTCGTGGTAGGCTGGCGTAGACCCGTCAGTCCAGCATTAAAGGAAAGGGTAAATACAGGGAGCATCTCTAAGATGCCCTCTGGGTGCATGTTTCAATAAAACCAGCACTGGCATCAGTTTGGGTTTATTGTGCTGACAAGTTTGATACAAACATTCTAGACTTTAGTTTATGGATCTGTGGAATTCATAATGACAAACTCCCAGCCCATATACTTAATATGGCCCCACTAGACTTACAATGTCTAAGAATGGACTTAGACACTTAGGGGCATATTGTTCATGCAGGTATGCCCTCGCCTATGGTATAGTGCACCCTCCCTTAGGGCTGTAAAGCCTGCTTGAGTGTTGACTTACATATACCATCGGCAGTGGTTTGTGGTGTGGCACACTGAGAGGTGCAATGTCGAATTTGCCTTTTTCTCACCACCAGCGCGCACAAGCTGCAATGGCAATGTGCATGTGCTAGGTGAGTGGTCCCCAGGGTGGCATAAGTCATGCTGCAGCACTTGGGGACTTTCCAGTTAATAGGGCCCTTGGTACCATGGGTACTTTTTACAAGGGACTTAACTGTGTACCAAGGGTGTGCTGTTGTGTGGACACAATGCTACAGTTTTGGGAAAGCACACTAGTGCTGGGGCCTGGTTAGCAGGATCCCATCACGCTCTGTCAAGTTATCACCAATATCAGACAAAAAGTGGGGGGCAACCATGCCAACAAGGGCACTTTCCTACACAGATTCTCTGACTTTCTTCCATGACACAAAAGGAGTGTGCAACAAGACTGCAAAATCATAGACCTAAGAAGCACGACTGACGTGGTGCCAAGCCTGCTGCGCCTGGCCCTTGAGGACCATCTGACCTGTCCTGCCACTGCAGGTTCCAAAAATCAGGGAGCGCTGTCCGTGCTTCACAAATCACCAAGAAGAACTCTTTTGGATTACAGGAGCGGCTGCCCTGCATCTGCAGGCACCCAAGGAAGAACCATGAGGACCTTGACTGCCAAAAACCCAACACTGGGCAACATCACTGCAGCTGAGCTGCCTAGCCCGAGTTGAAGTGGTCCAGTGGTGTCACCATGGTCCCCAGGCCGTTCAGACACAGCCTACCCAGAGCTTGCCCTATGTGGACTTCCTGACAGCGTTTGCAGCCTGATTCTGCCGACCCCTAGCAACAGTGAGTGACAAAGACCCCATGTCTCAGGACACCTCTGCACCCGTCTGCCCTGGCCTAGGAGAATAGAACTAAGGCTGTGACCACATCTCTCTGCCTCGTGAGACCTGAGGCCACTTGTTGGCTTGTTCGGACTAAACCCCAAGTCCATGCCTATAGACTGTTTCTGCGGGGCTCCTTACAACCACAAGGAACTCCAGCACCAGACCTGATGCGAGAAAACACCACTGCACCTGCACCCCACAGCCTGAGGTGAAGTGGACCGGTGGTGTCCCTACGTGCCTAAGGGTCTCAAGGTTCGAAACCCACATGGGTTCCTCTGATGTGGACTCCCAATCCATCCCTCAAGCAACTTTGTGACCAAACCGGTCCCCACAGACTTACATGGGGCACCTGACGCTGAGCTGTACCCATGCACCCTGCTGCCTGAGGTGAATGGTCCGTGTGGCCGAAGTCCAGGAGATTGATCACTTAAGTCGCTTTACTATACCTGTCTGCAGTGCTAGTTCTTCCTTCATAGGATAACTTTACCACATCTGAAAAATGCACTGTATCAAGTTTTGCAAGCTGTAAAAATTCATAAATCAAAAAATCTGACTTTATATAAAAGTACATGTTATTTGTATAAATTGGTGTGATTTCTTTCAGTGTGTGTCTCACTTACCGTAGGAGTCGCTTGACCACACTACCGAAAAAAGGAGCATTTGGGATGTAATTTGTTCCTCTGATTGCTTTGACGTTTTGCGCAGTGTACCTCGTTTTGGTTCACTATATATGCTGCTTCCTACAATACTCACATACTCATGCACCCAGTAATACACCCACAGAGGCACTCGTGAACTCACACAGACCTGCTCAGAGAATCCCCAAGCACTCACACTCACTGAGGTACTCATGCGCACACTCACAGAGCCACTCAGACTCAGCGACTCGTGCACCAACTGAGTCTCTCAGACCCAAACAGAGACCGGCAACTCCGCTCTGCACAAGTTGCCCTTGCTGCCACCCCTAGAATTGGTAACAATGCAGCCAGAGGGAGATCCTTTTCCTACATCGCCGCACAGACTTGGAACACGCTACCTCGCCAACTCAGTCAGTCCCCCTTTGTAGGAAGCTCACTCTTTCTATACTATATCAAAATGACATGCACAGACTCCAGGTGTTCCACAGAGGCTAGATACTACAAATGCATTTGTTCTACACACAGACACAATAGAAGAAGCACACACGTAATGACTGAACTACAGACCAGTAGGTTTTTATATAGAAAAATACATTTTGTTAATTTATTTCTAGAATCACAACATTCTCTTTGCATGTAATTACATCAATAGATAGTATTTCACATATATATCAATAATAATACTTTGAATGGAATTCATATAGCATACAGTTTTTGAATAAATGCCAATAAAGCTATTTTAAATGTTGACACTGCAATTTTCAGGACACATCCTTGGGGAAGAAACTAAAGCACAGTTTTAGAGGTAAGTACTTGACTTACAGTTTCAGTCTCTGGGGCTTAGGAAGTCCACAGCTGGGGGTTCAAGTGAACCCCAAGCTCCCAGCAACACTGGGCCGGTCGGTGCAGAGGTCAAATTTGAGCCATTTTAAAGAGGGCTCCTACGGAGACAGGGTGCCCTCTGAATCAGATATGCCAGAAGATAAGTACCTGTTCTTTGGTGGGCAGACCTGGGGGTAGGAGGGGGAGGGTTAGAGGGGCACTGTTGGGGCCACAAGGAGGCATCAAACATGCACCCTCAGTGGCACTATGGCAGCTGGGTGCAGGATGCAAACAAGGCATTGGGTTTCCAATGGATCTCTGTGAGGAGACCCCGGGGTCACTCCGATGCTGCAGATAAGTACCAGGGGGTCCCCTGGAGCAAACCCTAAGCTAGACAGGGAGGAATGTACCTGTGCTGGAGGTCGGGTTCTCTGGGGGCTGCGGGTGCAGTGGTCTTTTAGGCATCTGTAGGAGGCTGGCCTTCTATGCAGTGTGCAAAACTAGGCACACTATGCAGTGGGTCCAGGCGACCACACTTTGGTTTCCAGGAGCAAACATTAGACCACTTAATGCTACAATTGTTAAGGTAGCTGGTCGAGCAGTTAGGCTAATCCAGGAGATGTGCTAAGCATTTGTTGTGCTCACAAAACCAATCATGCAGCACATGCACTCAATGAATAACTCGAGACCAGAGTTTATACAAATACTTCAGTTTTATTTAATTTTTAAGACCAAGATCTTTCAAATACTTTTTTAGATATTAGTTTTAAAAGTTGTAATAAAGTTAGTCTTTCTGCGCATAATTACGCATCATTGGAATCAATGTACAGTTACCATTCAAAATCGTACAATTGAGTTACCAGTCTCTTTTGTGTTTTTTTTTGTTTTTGCAGGGTGGTCGCAGCAGTCAGTAGGCACCTTGTACCAGCCGGAGAGCCTCTTGCGGCTCCCGTTTCCGGTGGGAGCAGCGTAGGAAACGCTTTTGGCACAGGGCCACCTGTAGGGGCCACTTGGAAAAGATGGTTTCTGGGGGTCACCTTGGGCTGTCGAGGTCGCAAGGGTTTGGGGATCAGTGGAGCACAGCTGGTTCCTTGTTGCGGGCGCAGAGCGGCCGGATGCGGGGTGAGATCCAGAGCTGTGCGCAACTGAGTCCTTTTGGAGGTGAGTCTCTCTGGCTGATTACAGGACACTGTGAGCATTCTGGTGGTAGGTCCCAGGGTGTTATTAAAGTCCCTCTACAGGGGCTTCCTCCTGATCCTTTCAGCTCTTGGGGAGCTGGTTTGAGGTTGTCCCAGGGAATTGGTGTAACTCGGCCACTGGAGGGCACAGTGCCACCAATCTTGGCACACTTGGAGGTCACGTCCGGGACGGTAGTTAGTGTGTCGTGGGGTCCGGCTGCAAATTCCGGTTGTGAACATATCGACCAGCCAGTGAAGCGACCTTCACTGGCTTATTGGATCTTGCTTGGTTTTTGAGTGGTGACTCCACTCAAAAGGGATATCTGGGGTGATTCTTTAAGCCTGGATATTACCTGGGTTTCTTGGGCTCGGTCCAGTGTCCAGCTCCTCCACAGCAGCAATTTGCAGGTCCTGGGTGCAGCAGGCAGGGTTTGGCGCCTTTTCTTGTGCAACAGGTCCGTAGTTCTCTTGCTTTGGATCTTCTTTGGTGCAGGTCTTCTTTGTATTTTGAAATCTGATTTCTTGTTCTAGGGATGTCCAATAAATACTGAATTTAGTGGGCGTTCTAGGGGAAACCTGGTAATGTCCAATGGGACACTTACCTATGGGTGGCTCCACCCACTTTAGTGTCCACTTCCTTTGGGAAGGGTGACTTCCCTAAACTTGATTGGCTAGTTTCCTTCATTTCAAGATGGAGGAAACTGAATGTGAGGGTCCACTTCGCAGACAACACCTTAGAGGTGGTGCATGCTAGGCCGCCACTCCTAATCTTTGTGTGGTTTCCCACCTCTGCTCACTCAAAAAGTGGGTGTTTTGCAAAGTGGCAACCCCTCAGATGCTAGCAGCAGGCCTGGAGGCTCGGGTTTCAGGGGCTGTAGCCCTTTGAAGCTCACTACCGGGGTTTTGCACGTTCCTGGGGGAGTGGGTGGTTAGCTCCTCCACCAAGGGAGGGCATTGGTTTACGAACCAGGGAGACTGGGCTCTCCACCAAGGTTTGTATATGGACTGTGTGGGTGTGGCAGGGTGGATGAAACCAGTCAGAAAATATGCCAGGATCGTTGGCTTTTGCAGGGGACACCTCTAAGGTGATCCCTGGGTACATTTTATTATAAATCCAGTACTGGTACCAGTTTGAATTTATAATTCGGAGTGGTTTGATACTAAACAACCCAGGGTTCAGAGTAGCCATTATTTTGCTGGGAATCTCGTGTTGGCCAGTGTCCAGCACATACATTAAAATGGCAGCTCTATTCACTCACTATATCCCAGGTTTGCCAGGGACACGTGGGAACATACTGCTCATTCAGCTGTGCCCTCACATATAGTATGGAGTATCCTGCCTTAGGTCTGTAAGGCCTGCTATAGGGGTGTCTTACCCATAGTTAATGCAGTGTACGGTGGACCGGGCACACAGGTAGTGTGCCAAGTAGAGTTTGTATTTTAGGTTTGCAGCAGGAGACTGTCTGCTATGGCAGTGCTGTGCACATCTTGATGCATGTCCCTTGAGGTTGTCACAATCAGTGCCACTGCCACCAGGGGCTTATCCAAAGTACTGCATGCCCTGGGTACCTAAGTACCTTTCACTAGGGACTTGTAGTGATAGCTAAAGATGTATCCAATCACTTTTAAAATGTTTTAGGGAAAGAACACTGGTACCGGGAACCTAGTTAGCAGGATCCCAGTGCACTCCAATCCAAGTTGCATTCGGAAACCAGGCAAAAATGTGGGGGAGTACTGCAATAAGGTGCCAGTCTCTCACAGTGCGGGTATATTCATCCAGTGCTTTCGCGTTCAGGGGTCGGGGTCCTCGGTCTTCCCTCTGCAGGCATCTTTGTGGAGGGGTCGTAAGGTCAACCCAGGGTGGGCACTTGCTCACAATCACCTGATAATTCTTTAGCTGGTTGGGCCACGTGGTCACCGGCCGTAGGGTGTCTGGTGCAGGGTGGTCAGGACTCGCGTGTCTGGAGGTGTGCCAGAGTCCCCGGATGTTTCCTTCTTGGACAGGGCCACTGTCCACTGCAGTTCTTGGTCCTTTTGGGTGGAGGACAGACTTCTATAACTTGGTCGAGGTGGCTGGTCCCGCTGGATGCCTCACTGTTTTTGTGCAGGTTTTTTGAGGCAGTCAGTTGTCGTTGTCTTCTCTGCTGGGGGTTCAGCTCAGCAGTCCTTCTTCTTTCTTGTCAGGTCAGCCTGAATTTCATGAGCTGGGTTCAGGTAAGCCCTTAAATCCTGGATTTAGGGGGGTTACAGGGGTCAGAGGGCAGTAGCCAATGGCTACTGTCCCAGAGGGTGGCTACACCCCGTTCTTGTGTCCACTCCCTTTGGGGAGGGGGACGCAAACCTAACCCTATTGGTTTCTGTTCTCCAAACTAAGATGGATGATTCTGCAGGAAGGGGGGGGCAACCTCTGCTCTGGACACCCTAGGGATGGCCCTAGCTTTGGGTGGCAGGGGGAGGGGTGAGTTTTGGGGGGTCACTCCTCCCTGCTTTCCATAATTTTCCTGATGGACTTGCTGCCAAAAGTGGGGCTTTGTCCGTGTGCGGGCAACTCCACTAGCTGGAGTGCCCCATGGCACTGTAACAAGAGGCTTCAGCCTTTGAGGCTCACCATCAGATGTTACAGCTCCTGCAGGTGTGATATTGGAAATGGCCCTTTTTGCAGGGTTATCCCCAAACGTTTTGCTGCCTTCCTACAATATTTTTCTGGTCCGTTTTTGATGGTTTATTGTATGTGCACTTCACCACTGCTAATCAGTGCGCAAGTGCTCCCTATAGAGCTTGTACCGTTGATTGGTTTATCCATGAGTGTCATATTTGATTTACTGGTAAGTCCCTAGTAAAGTGCACTAGAGTTGCCCAGGGACTGTAAATCAAATGCTACTAGTGGGCCTGCAGCACATTAGTAGCCCTGTAACCATGGCTCGGACCTGCCACTACAGTGTCAGTGTGTGCAGTTTTAAACTGCCAATTCGACTTGGCAAGCTTACCCACTTGCCAGGCCTAAACCTTCCCTTTTACTACTTGTCAGGCACCCCGAAGGTAGGCCCTTGGTAGCCCCATGGGCAGGTTGCAGTGTATGTTTAAGGGAGTACATATATGTAGGACGTTGACTCTGTATATACAAATTGAGAAGTAGTGTGCACAGAGTGCAAGGGTTCCCCTTAGAGGTACGATAGTGGCAAAAAGAGATAATTCTAATGCTCTGTTTTGTAGTAATGTGGTCGAGCAGTAGGCTTATCAGAGGGTAGTGTTAAGCATTTGTTGTACACACACAGGCAACAAATGAGTAACACACACTCAAAGACTTACTCCAGGCCAATAGGTTTTTATATTGAAAAATAGCTTTTCTTAGTTTATTTTAAGAACCACAGATTCAAGATTTACATTAAACACTTTAAATGCAAGGTACTTCCCTTAGATACTTTAGGAACTTTGAATAAACACAATTTCATGTACAGTCTTTGTAGAAATGGCAATAAGCTATTTTAAGTGGACACAGTGCAAAAATCAACAGTTCCTGGGGGAGGTAAGTAAAGGTTAGTTTTGGAGGTAAGACAGACACTTACAAGTCTCAAGTTTGGGGCATAGGCAGCCCACCATTGGGGGTTCAAGGCAACCCCAAAGTTACCACACCAGCAGCTCAGGGCTGGTCACGTGCACAGGAAAGAGGTATCCAAAACACATAGGCGTCTATGGGGAGCAGGGGTGCTCCGGTTCCAGTCTGCCAGCAGGTAAGTACCCGCGTCCTCTGGGGGGCAGACAACGGGGTTTTATAGAGCACCGGGGGGGGGGGGGGGGGCACGAGAAGGCACACAAGGTACACCCTCAGCGGCACAGGGGCGGCCGGGTGCAGTGAGTAAAGCAGGCATCGGGTTTTAGGTTGAAAACAATGGAGGAACCTGGGTGGGGGAGGGGGGGGTGTCACTCTAGCGTTGCAGGCAGGCACAGCGGGGGCTTCTCGGGACAGCCACCACTTAGGTGGGCTCGGCAGAGGGTCACCTGGGAGTCGCTCCTGCACTGAGGTTCGATTCCTTCAGGTCCTGGGGGCTGCGCGTGCAGTGTTGGTTCCAGGCGTCTGGTCCCTTGTTACAGGCAGTCGCGGTCAGAGGGTGCCTCTGTATTCTCTCTGCAGGCGTCGCTGTGGGGGCCCAGGGGGGTCGTCTCTGGCTACTCACAGGCTTGCAGTCGCCGGGGAGTCCTCTCTGTGGTGTTGGTTCTCTGTATCTCGAGCCGGGGACATCTGGTGCAGAGTGTAGTGTCTCACGCTTCCGGCAGGAAATGTGCAATCTTTGGAAGTTGTTTCTTTGTTGCAAATAAGTAGCTGGTTTTGAACAGGGCCCCTGTTCACAGGAGGTTCTTGGTCCTTTGGTTCAGGGCAGTCCTCTGAGGCTTCAGAGGTCGCTGGTCCCTGTCGGATGCGTCGCTGTTGCAGTTTTCTTTGAGTCAGGCGACAGGCCGGTAGGGCTGGGTCCAAAGCAGTTGTCATTTCCGTCTTGTCTGCAGGGCTTCAGGTCAGCAGTCCTTCTTGGTTTAGGTTGCAGGAATCTAGTTTCCTAGGTTCTGGGGAGCCCCTAAATACTGAATTTAGGGGTGTGTTTAGGTCTGGGAGGGCAGTAGCCAATGGCTACTGTCCTGGAGGGTGGCTACACCCTCTTTGTGCCTCCTCGCAGTGGGGAGGAGGGCACATCCCTAATCCTATTGGGGAATCCTCCAAACTCAAGATGGAGGATTTCTAAAGGCAGGGGTCACCTCAGCTCAGGACACCTTAGGGGCTGTCCTGACTGGTGGGTGGCTCCTCCTTGTTTTCCTCATTATCTCCTCCAGCCTTGCCGCCAAAAGTAGGGGCAGTGGCCGGAGGGGCGAGCATCTCCACTAGTTGGGATGCCCTGTGGTGCTGTAACAAAAGGGGTGAGCCTTTGAGGCTCACCTCCAGGTGTTAACAGTTCCTGCAGGGGGAGGTGAGAAGCACTTCCACCCAGTACAGGCTTTGTTCCTGGCCAGCAACATGTCTGGTCTGTGGCAGGCTGTCAAAAACTAGTCAGCCTACACTAGAAGTCTGGTTGGCATTCAGGGGGCATCTCTAAGATGCCCTCTGGGTGTATGTTACAATAAATTGCATTTAATGTGCTGATAAGTTTGATACCAAACTTCCCAGATTTCAGTGTAACCATTATGGAACTGTGGAGTTCATGTTTGACCAACTCCCAGACCATATACTCTTATGGCTACCCTGCACTTACAATGTCTAAGGTTTTGCTTGGCCACTGTATGGGCATAGTACTTATGCCCTCACCTGTGGTAGAGTGCACCCTGCCTTAGGGCTGTAAGGCCTGCTAGAGGGGTGACTTACCTATGCCACAGGCAGTGGGAGGTAGGCATGGCACTCTGAGGGGAGTACCATGTTGACTTAGTCATTTTCTCGCCACCAGCACACAAGCTGTGAAGCAATGTGCATGTGCTGAGTTAGGGGTCCCCAGGGTGGTATAAGACAATGCTGCAGCCCTTAGAGACCTTCCCTGGCATCAGGGCCCTTGGTAGCAGGGGGTACCCATTACAAGGGACTTACCTGAGTGCCACGGTTGTGCCAATTGTGGAGACAAAGGTAAAGTTTAGGGAAAGAACACTGGTGCTGGGGCCTGGTTAGCAGGGTCCCAGCATACTTTCAAGTCATAACTTGGCATCAGCAAAGGCAAAAAGTCAGTGGGTAACCATGCCAATGAGGCATTTCCTTACAACATCCGAGAGATTCCCCTGATGCTGCACCTACTGGAACTTCAGGTCTCACTGCAGACACCACATATGCCTTCTTGCATGATTTATCAGCAGGATGCAAGAGGCCATGAGGCCCAGCAGCCTCAAAGTCCGTCTCACCGAACCCAAGATAGAGGCCAAAACATCGGTATAATAACCTGAATGTCCTGGACACGCTGCTCAGGAGGATTAGGTTGAAACTGCACTGTATCCACAACACCTCTGATGGACGAGTGTTTCAGAGGGAGACAGGTGTGACTTTGGTATGTTTATAGTGAACTCCAGCGAATGCATGGAGGTCTGCTGTAGTCTGTAAGTGGGAGAGGACAGTCTGGGGCGAGGGATGCCTTCAACAGCCAGTCATCCAGGGAGGGGTAGACTGAATCCCCTAACCTGCGCAGTTGAGCTGCGACTGCCGCCATCACCTTGGTGAACACCTGAAGAGCTTTTGTAAACCACAGTTAACGTCTGTGGGCAGGCAGGATGTGAATGTAAAATAAATTTGCAACCCGTAAGTCCAGTGCTACCAAACGTTCTTCTTGGTCTAGGGCACACAAGACCTGAGCATCTTTAATTTCTCCTTCTTGAGGAAGAGATTGACAATTAGGAGGTCTAGAATAGGGCGAAGACCCTTGTTATTTTTGGGTATCGTAAAGTAGCGTGAATACCAACCACTGCCTACTTCTGATATGGGGCCCTTTCTATAGCTCCCTTGGCTAAGAGCTGTAACTTCATGTCAGAGCATAGACAAATGATCCTTCACCAGCCGTTCATATGCCGGTGGTATTGGTGAGGGAAGGATTGAAAAGGCAGGGCATAGCCCTTCCAAATTATCTGCAGCACCCAAGCGTCTGATGTAACAGACTGCCAGTGGCGGGATGATGCTGAATTCTACCTCGAACTGGGCATGCATGGTAATGCAGAATCAAACTAGGCGGACTTTGAGGTTGCAGCTGACAGGGGCATGGTGGCAGACAGCTTCTGTCTTCCAGACCCCCTCGTTCTGAAGAAACAGCACCCACGTCCTCCCTTAGCTTGTAGAGCCAGCGCAGGATGGTGGATGGCATAGGGCTGGTGTGTTGGTACCCCCCTCCCATGAGGGATGAAAGGCAGACTGTGTATGAGGGGTTACTGAGAGGCCCAAGGACTTAGACGTAGCCCAACAGTCCTTGAAGCGCTCCAGCGTCGAGTCAGCCTTCTCTCCAAACAAGCCAGTCCAGTCGAAGGGTATGTTCAAGGTTTGCCTGAACATCCCTCGGAAAGCCAGATGTTGTCAGCCTGGCATTGCACCATAAGTCCAGCATTGACGAAACTGCTCCGCCCCGCGAGTCAGTCCTATCCAGTACACACCTATCTTCCGTATCTCTCCAGTCTTTCACTGCTTGGGGGAGGTTGGCCCTGGCCGCCTCTGTAACCTGTGGCAGTCCTTGTGCAACCATATCCTCCCGTAAGGTATCTTAAAAACAGGCCTATTAGTATGAGGTGTGCACAGACTTCAATGCCAGGCTGATGGAAGTAAACATCTTGTTCCAAAGCTGGTCTATCATCTTGGATTCCCTGTCCAGGGATGCAGAAGGGAATGCACCTGGTAAAGTAGAGGCTGGGTCTACCATGCTGTAGGGAGCTGTGTTCTGTTTGCTGTACCCCCTCTCCCCCCTCCAACTTTTTGCCTGGCTTTTAGATGCAACTTAGACTGACGTGCACTATGTTCCTGCTAAGAAGATCCTCGGTGCCAGTGTTCTTTAACATAAAATTGCACAGTTGTTTTTGCAATTGGCAGAACCTTTCACTATCACTCTAAGCCCCTAGTAAACTGTACCTCTGGAACCTTGGGCATGGGTTCCTAAAGAAAAGCCTGGGAGGGCTGCAGCACAGATTGTGCCACCCTCGAGGACCCTGTCACCAAGTGCACACTGCACTGCCATTGCAGGTTGGTTGCTTGGTGAGGAATTAAAATGAGAAGATCACATGGCACACAGCAAATGTGCTGTGTCCCCTAACACTGCATGCACTATATGCAAGTCACCCCTCCGTCATGCTTTATAGCCCTAAGGCAGGGTGCATTATAATAAATGTGACAGCGTGAGCAGATATGCCCCATTATGTCATTGTTGATTCTCCGGCATAGCATGTGCCAGGGAAGCATTTAGGTACATGTGCTGGACACCGGTAATTATGTGTTCCCCAGCTACATGATGGCTTCACTGAAGATAGGGATGTTTGTTATCAAACATCTTGTATTGATAAACCCTCACTGAATCCTGTGATGAATGTAATAATAAATGCACCCACAGGGCACCTTAGAGGTGCCCCCTACAAACCTACTGTAGGAAGCTGGCTCTGTCTGTACAATATCAAAATGAGATACACTGTGCACGGAGTTCAGGGGTTCCCCAAGAGGCTTGACAGAGGCATTAATAGATAATAATAATGCTCGGTTTGTGGTGTGGTCGAGCAGTTAGGCTTATTAGAGGGTAGTTGTAGAGGAATGCCTCCTTGGAATCGTTACCCCCTGACTTTTTGCCTTTGCTGATGCTAAGTAATGATTTGAAAGTGTGCTTGGACCCTGCTAACCAGGCCCCAGCACCAGTGGTCTTTCCCTAAACTGTACCTTTGTCTCCACAATTGGCACAACCCTGGCACTCAGATAAGTCCCTTGTAACTGGTATCCCTGGTACCAAGGGCCCTGATGCCAGGGAAGGTCTCTAAGGGCTGCAGCATGTCTTATGCCACCCTGGGGACCCCTCACGCAGCACATGCACACTGCTTCACAGCTTGTGTGTGCTGGTGGGGAGAAAATGACTAAGTCGACATGGCACTCCCCTCAGAGTGCCATGCCAACCTCACACTGCCTGTAGCATAGGTAAGTCACCCCTCTAGCAGGCGTTACAGCCCTAAGGCAGGGTGCACGCTACCACAGGTCAGGGAATAGCTGCATGAGCCCTATGCCCCTACAGTGTCTAAGCACAACCTTAGACATTGTAAGTGCAGAGTAGCCATAAGAGTATATGGTCTGGGAGTTTGTCAAACACAAACTCCACAGTTCCATAATGGCTACACTGAAATCTGGGAAGTTTTATATCAAACTTCTCAGCACAATACATGCACACTAATGCCAGTGTGCAGATTATGATTGCATCTTAGAGATGCCCCCTGAACGGCAACCCGACTTCTAGAGGTAGGCTGACCAGTCCCTGCCACAAACCAGACAACTTGCTGGCCAAATGGGGGCCCTGTACTGAGTGGAGGCGCTTCACACCTCCCCCTGCAGGAACTATAACACCTGGTGGTGAGCCTCAAAGGCTCACCCTTTTTTGTTACAGCACCACAGGGCATACCAGCTAGTGGAGATGCCTGCCCCTCTGGCCACTGCCCCCACTTTTGGCCGCAAGACTGGAGGAGATAATGAGGAAAACCAGGAGGAGCCACCCACCAGTCAGGACAGCCCCTTAGGTGTCCTGAGGTGACCCCTGCCTTGAGAAATCCTCTATCTTGAGTTTGTAGGATTCCCCCAATAGGATTAGGGATGTGCCCTCCTCCCTACAGGGAGGAGGCACAAAGAGGGTGTAGCCACCCTCCAGGACAGTAGCCATCGGCTACTGCCCTCCCCGACCTAAACACACCCCTAAATTCAGTATTTAGGGGCACCCCAGATCCCAGGAATCAGATTCCTGCAACCTGAAGAAACGAGGAGGACTGCTGACCTACAAGCCTGCAGAGAAGACTGGCGACCACAACTGCTTTATCCCCAGCCGTACCGGCCTGTCTCCAACTTCGAAAACCTACAACCAGCGGCGCATCCATCAGGGAACAGCGACCTCTGAAGCATCAAAGGACTGCCCTGGACTAAAGGACCAAGAAACTCCCTTGAACAACGGCCCTGTTCAAAACCAGCTACTTCTTTGCAACAAAGAAGCAACTTTCAAAGACTTCACGTTTCCCGCTGGAAGTGTGAGGCTTCACACTCTGCACCCGACGCCCCCGGCTCAAGATCCAGAGAACAAACACTACAGGGAGGACTATCCGGTGTCTGCGAGCCAGTGAGTGACAAGAGACAACCCCTCCCTGAGCCCCCTGAGCGATGCCTGCAGAGAATCCAGAAGCGCCCCCTGACCGTGACCTCCAACAAGGATCCAGTGCCTGGAACCAACACTGCACCCGCAGCCCCCAGGACCTGAAGGAACCGAACTTCAGCGCAGGAGTGACCCCCAGGTGACCCTCTGCCTTGTCCAGGTGATGGCTGTCCCAAGAAGCCCCCCCCTGTGCCTGCCTGCACCGCTAGAGTGACCCCCAGGTCCCTCCATTGAAACCAGACGCCTGCTTTGCACACTGCACCCGGCTGCCCCTGTGCTGCCAAGGGTGTATTTTGTATGCCTACTTGTGCGCCCAATCCTCCCTCCCTGCCCCTCCCCACCCCCACCCAGTCTGCCCCTAAGGACGCAGGGACTAAATTGCTGGCAGACTGGAACCGGAGCACCCCTGTTCTCCATAGGCACCTATGTGTTTTGGGCACCACTTTGACCTCTGCACCTGACCGGCCCTGAGCTGCTGGTGTGGTAACTTTGGAGTTGCCTTGAACCCCCAACGGTGGGCTGCCTATGCCCCAGAACTGAGACTTGTAAGTGTTTTACTTACCTCCTAATCTAACCTTTACTTACCTCCCCCAGGAACTGTTGATTTTTGCACTGTCCATTTTGAAAATAGCTTATTGCCATTTTTACAAACACTGTATATGATAGTGCTTTTATTCAAAGTTCCTAAAGTATCTAAGTGAAGTACCTTACATTTAAAGTGTTAACTGTAAATCTTGAAGCTGTGGTTCTTAAAATAAACTAAGAAAATATTTTTCAATATAAAAACCTATTGGACTGGAGTAAGTCTTTGTTCCTCATTTATTGCCTGTGTGTGTACAACAAATGCTTAACACTACTCTCTGATAAGCCTACTGCTCGACCACACTACCACAAATAGTGCATTAGTATTATCTGATTTTGCCACCATCTTACCTCTAAGGGGAAACCTTGGAATTTGTGCAGACTATTTCATACTTTGAAATAGTATACACAGAGCCAACTTCCTACACATGGCCCCAGAGATTCACACTCATACTAAAGTCTTCTGCCCACCTCAAGGACCAATAGGTTTTGTGAATCCTAAGGACTTGCGGTTCTTACTCCCTATCAGTTGGTGGATACTGCTCAGAACTCCGAGGCTACAGCTCACTGTTAGGTGCCTTTGGATTCCAGCTCATCTTCTGATCACCTGATTTCATTGGGCGGACTGGATAAGAACCAGTTTTTTCATCCATACAATGTGAGTCATAAAACTTCTTGGTACTAGAAATCGTTTATCCTCCAAATCCAGAGGGTAAAGTACATTGCGTATTTTGTTCATCATCAGACAACCACATGAAGTCTTGTGTTTTTCCTTCACTTTCTTTTGCCTGTCATTGAAAGTCTTACTGTTACAGAAGCGGCAGCCTCCACTTCATATGTTCTGGAGAACGTAGCAAGGGTGAAAAGGACACTTTGTGATTTCATACCTGAAACGCCCAAAAAAGGCTCAACCATGTTGTCATTCTAAAGTCTGACCTAAGCAGGGGAAAAGGCTGTAGGGTGTTGTTTGCTGCCGCCGGTTCCCATCTCAACCAGACCTGTATTTTCCTACTTGTATCTTGTTGTATCATACAAAAGTTAAGTACTTCGAAATTGACTGAGGTTTACCTTCCATTAGGGAAACCTTTCAAAAGTCTGTGTATGGATACCTACCTTCCATAAGCCACTACTTTGCCATGCAATCATCCACAACATTTTAGTTCCACTACTTGCGGAAATCGGCGTAGTGACGTCCGTTCTTTTCTGTGCCACACGCTGATCTGGAGAAGAGATACCCTGTTCATTTTTTAAGTGTATTGGACCCTTTTATCTGTTTTTTGTGTTGACCCTTGGCGCATCATGATGTCCCCGAAGAATGGGTTCAAGCCTAGCGAGGCCTGTCACCATATGATGTCGGGGACAGATCGGCATCCGGTCCGTTTGTGTTTGTAGTGCAACCCAAAGTTGTGCTTTGAGTGCCAGGCCATGCACCCGAAGGCTTTGAGGGAGCGGTCCCTAAATCTCATGAATGCCCGACGCTCGACTCTGCATGGTTCATGGTGTCACTCATGAGGAGTGTCTTGAGACTGTTCGCGGAGTCACCACAACTCATCATCATAATATTCGCGTCATTCAGGTCAGAGAAAGAAGTCGTCAAAGAAGGCCAGGCGTTTTCAAACTTCACTGCATCGCTCAGCCGATGCGACGTGGGAGGAGTGTCCTTGATGTGCTCCGCACCTCCCCAATTTTCCATGAGCCAGGGCGACCCTTGCCAAACTCAAGGAGTTTTGAGGCCATGCGTCTCATATTTGGGCATTCTGACCCTTCTGTGGCACCTTCGAGGCCTAGGGGTTCATATGAGGGCCCTTTTGGTTCCACGCCAGCGTCTTTGGCCTCTGCCCCCAGTGGTCCCTCTGGATCCTTGCTGACCCTGGTCATGCCATCGCGACCTTCCCCGACACCAGCTAGGTCATCAGTGCTCCCGACATTGGTGGTGCACACGATCGACGTTGACCCAATTCTTACCCACGATGACCCGGAGAAAGAACGGTGCCTGCCGACGCTGCTTCTGACTTCGATGTGGTTCTCACCCCAGATTGTGTTTGGACCCTTATTACTATGGGTACAAATACAAGGAAGGATAGGAGGGGACGCTGGACCCTTTAGAATACCAGCTAGATAACCCTGATTTGGACTGGGCACAGGAATAGGGTGAAGCTAATGGTCTAGATACTTCTCCAGACGCTGGCATGCATTCTCCTCCTACCGTGGCTACGGCGGAGGGAACCTCTTATTCTGTTGTGGTCAGTAGGGTGGCTGAGGTCATTGGCATGGAGCTGTCCACTGTATCGGTCAGGACGAATCTCCTGATGGAGGTGCTTCAAGCTGGGGCTTCTACCGCCGAGCCTCCCCTTCAATGAAGCCCTCATTGATGTCCTTCCGGGTACTTGGTCCAGACCCAGAACATGGGCTCCTGTAAACAGTAGAATCGCTCGCCCCCATCAGCCTGCTCCAAACGACCCTAAATTCCTGGCCCAACACCCATCACCGGAGAGCCTTTTCATCCAGGCATCATTGTCATCTGGTGCATTACTTTCCACTCCCCCGGATAGAGAATCAAAGACCAACTTGGTAAGATGATGAGGTTTTCTTCCTCCAGTCTGGCGTTGCGGTCGGTGAGCACTGCTGCCTTTTGTGCTGCTTTAACCACTGCTTGTGGGATACAGTTGTGCAAGTTCTGCCGCAGATCCTGGAGAAGACCCGGGCTAACATCTCCCAAGCCTTTGCTGATGGGAGAGATGCAGCTAAGTTCACCATTCCCTGTGAAATGGACACAACCAATTCTACAGGTAAATCGGATGCTTTGACGGTGGCCTTGAGGAGCCATGCCTGGTTGAGGGCATCTGTTTTTCCAGGAAATGTCCAACAGACCCTCATGGACATGCCCTTTGATGGCACCTGTCTCTTTGGGGACAAGGCGGACTCGGCGCATGAGAGGTTTGAGTGCCGGGCTACGGCTCAATCCCTTGGCCTCTCTGTTTCACCTCACCACCAACAGTCCATATTTTGCCCCTTTCGTGGCAACGGAACGGGCTTCCTTCTGTGTCCCTTTTACAGCCACCGGGGATGCAGAATCCTGCAGGCCCATGGGACAGGAAAACACAGGTTTGCCCACTCCACCCTGGTGCAGCCTCCAAACCTTCCTAGTACGTACCCACCCTCATATACCAGTTGGTGGCAGGATTCGCATTCACCTGCCCCACTAGGAGACCATCACGACAGACAGGTGGGTTTTGCATATCATACAAAGGGGGTAATCCCCACCGGCCATGCCTCCATCTTACGGCCCCTTACCAGATGATCATCTGGCAATTCTCTGCTAGAAAGTCACGGCTCTCTTCGCCAAAGGGGCCATAGAGAGGGTCCCTGTGCCAGAAGTAGGTTGTAGTTGTTATTCCTGCTACTTTCTGGTGCCCAAAAAAGGCAAAGACTTATGTCCTATCCTAGACCTTCGGGCCCTCATTCTGTTCTGCAAGAAGAAGTTCAAAATGCTCACTCTGGCTCATGTCTTGTCTGCCTTAGACCCAGGAGACTGGATGGTAGCATTATACTTGCAGGGTGCTTGTTTCCATATTCCTATCCTGGCTGCCCACGGGTACTGTCTACGATTCCTAGTAGATCACGAGCACTTTCAATTTACTGTGATCCCTTTGGGCCTTACCAGCACCCCTCGGGTGTTCACAAAAGTGATGGTGGTGGTTGCAGCTCATCTGCGCAGGTTAGGGGTTTCGGTCTTCCCCTATCTCGACGACTGGCTGTTAAAGGCAGACACGTCCCAGAAAGTTGCCTCCCACCTTCAGACTAAGGCGAACCTCCTGCATACATTGAGGTTCACTATAAACATGCCAAAGTCTCACATGACTTCCTATCAGATGCTCCGTTTAATCGGGACTGTTCTGGACACAGTGCAGTTTCGGACCTATCCTCCCAAAAAGCGAATCAAGAATATTCATGCTATGATTCTGATGTTTCAGCCTCTATCCTGGCTTTCGGTGAAAACAACTCAGAGGCTGCAGGGCCTCATGGCGTCCTGCATCCTGCTAGTGACACATGCCAGATGGCATATGCGGGCTTTTCAATGGGACTTAAGTTCCAGTGGGCACAGCATCAGTGTAATCTCTCCGACATGGTCTAGATCTCGGAGGGGACTGTGAAAGATCTGCTGTGGTGGCTTTGGAATCTGGATCTCTTGCTTCCCCAACCAGATATCTCAGTAGTGACAGATGCCTCACTCCTGGGATGGGGCGGCCACATAGGAGCGGCGTAGATCATAGGCCTCTGGTCTCATGCGGATTCTGGGCCCAACGTCAACCTTCTGGAGCTCCAGGGAATCACGCTTGCATTGAAATCCTTCCCTCTCTCAAAGGGAAAGTAGTGCAAGTGTTCACAGACGGCACTACTGGCATGTGGTACTGCAACAAACAGGGTGGAGTAGGGTCCTGGACCCTTTATAAAGAGGCTCTGTGATTCTGGACATGGCTGGCACATCAGGGCATATCACTGGTGGTTCAACATCTGGTGTGATCCCCAAGCATCAGAGCAGACAAATGCAGTCATTGAGTCAGTCGATCTAGAATGGTGTCTACATCTAGAAAAGGTGCAAGGTCTCTTTCACAAATGGGGAGAGCCTTGGTTATATCTGTTCGGCTCTATAGAGAGCACTCAATGTCAGCTGTTTTGCATGTTGAAGTTTTCATGACTGCACTCGCTCTGCAACGCTTTTAGTCTTGAGTGGATCTCGGGCTTCCTTTACGCCTTCCTGCCAATACCACTTCTGGCCCAAGTAATCTTTGTGGCTCCAGACTGGGCACGGAGAGTACGGTATCCAGAGCTATTGAGCATGGCCACCGATCTTCCAGTCAGACTGCAAATTAGGGAGGCACTTCTGGTGCAGCAGCAGGGGATGGGTCTCCATCTGAAGCTGTCCAATCTTCGCTTTCCATGTGGTGATAGAGCGGCGGCAGTTGACGGCTTTTGACCTTCCACACGAAGTCTGTGAGTTTATCTTGGCAACCATGAGTCCCTCCACCAAAACGGTATACTACACTGGTAGGAGGCAGGCTGTATCAGACGGTGCCCCATCGCAGCTGCATGGGATGTGATGTTGCTACAATATAAGGCCCTTACAGCAGGTGCTTCCCCATGAGAAACCCATAACTCACTAAACCACAGCCTTACCCACTGACAAAGTGGAACCTTACCCATGCCAACAGGAGGCCCCATATTGATGAAGGCATCACGATTTCATCAGTTTACCCACACAACACCTCTCAATTCCCCAGTCAGATGAGAACTTCTCTTACAATGCCCCTATGCAGGTGTACACATCACAAAGGAGAACCGCCACCTTTCTCCTCAATCCACCCATCCCCTCCTGTTAAAGCAACCTCTCATGTAACTACCCTTTATGTGCTCACTGTCACCAGGCGCTTCATACAATTAAGAGGCCTGAAGGACAACCGACACATGGCCAAAGTTTGCCTTTCTGCTCCCAATTAGAGAGTTCAGCTCTTTTCCAAATAATTATTTCTGTTTATTTCCCAACACAGCACTTATTACATACAGCGTAACTCCGAGTGCTCCTGAATTCCTTGACCAGCAGCCTTCCACCATAGTTAGCCGCCCTCAAATTGCAAATCGTACCAGGCAATTTCCACTGCCCCAACCATACAGCCCTCACAATGCAATGCACATGATCCCCAAGCTGGAGTACGGCCACCCTCGAGTGACGTTCCCATGCACACAAGATTGCAAGGTACCTACATAGCTGATAGCTATGTATTGCATGATGTAATTCACTGCCAAATTTCCTTTTCCACTGTATAAACTATGTGTAATGTGTTGTTTGTCGCTCTACTGGCATATTGTCTGTGATGGCCCAGAGTATTTCTACGGTGGCCCAGCAAGCGCCTGTATGCCAAGAAATGACCTGCTGGAAGGGCATGTTCCTCCTGTAAGCATTTATAAGAAAATAATGTACCCTCCTGATACAAAGCAACTAGTGTACTTATGCCTGCCTCTACCCAGGCCCTCGTGCCCACGCTACCAAACATTTTGCTGAATGAGGTTATGTAGCTCAGGGGTATATAAAGCAAAGAACCTGCGTGATGTATCGCAAGCTCTGATTAAAACTCTCATGTGATCAGCAATAATCCATTAGCATCATGTGAAAGCCTGTCCTGGGGGAGGAAGATCCGCTAGACCACAAAGTGTGCTCGGGCTGCTGTGGGAGATTCAAGTTCTTCTGTGTGATGGCCTGACAACCAACTTGCCGACCAATGCACCTGGGCTGCCAACTAGTAATGTTCAAAATCTGGAGCCCCAAATACCCCTCAGTCTAGGGACAACTGTAGTTTACGGAGTGCAATGTGGCAACTCCCCTTGTTTTGAATGAAACTCCTTATGGCCAAGTGTAATGGATGGGATGTGCCTCTGGGTGACACAGACCAGGAGGTTATAGGAAAAGTAAAGTAGCAGAGGGAGCATTACCATCTTAGATAGGGACACTCTACCTTGCAAAGTGCTCCAAAAAGCCATGTGGGGATGCGGGTTGCTATGCTTCTTATAAGGTTGCCATCTATTAGATACTTTGTCTCGTGATAGATGTTTATGCCAAGGTATCAAAACGTGCGGGGCTCCTAACACAAAGTAGTCTGCCTGAAAGTTTGAAATGTGTGGGTTTGAAGAGGTGTACAGTGTTGAATGGTCCGGTATCTATTGGAGATTAGTCCTTTAGACCCGTCATATGCGCTCACTCATTTTTCAAGTCAGTATAGGATATGGTAGCCCCAGAATAATTGGAGGGGTGCAATGCCCAATGATGCAGCTGGCAGTACTGTAGCCTTGTTGTTTCAGGGAGAGAGTAATAAGCCTTACACTGTTCAAATGACTTAATGGAGGCTCCCGCAAAGAGGTCTGTTAATTTCCTACACTCCTCTGCCTCCAAGCTAGTAAATGATGGAGGCAGTAGCACAAGAGTGAAATCCGGGTTGCGTGCAATTGGAGTGTTGGAGGAGGGGAAGGTAGTAAGCCCTAACCTGATTCCCAACCTGTCTCATATGTCAAGTACCGTCCTAACTGGGGGGTAGCTATGTAGGTGCTGAACAATGAAACGTGCTTGGGTAGCCAGGCTAGAACCCAGAGGGGCCAGCAGTCCACTGACAGATCCATGTGGAACCAGTGTTGCGGCCAACTGGCCTGCGTCCAAGGTGGCAGTGTGGGAGTTAGGTTAATACCCCAATATCTTATTGTGTTAAGAGCCCATTGGATCTAGTAGGGCTTGCATATCAGGGAGGTCCTTCTTGGGTATAGTTAAATTGAGCAGTATTACATGTAGGGGCGTGTGCATGGATCCAGTCCCCCTCCATATACGCAAGACTCCATGTTCTCATAATTTACTCAATGATGGGTTGGCCACTAATTAAACCGGGCCCTTAGTTTAGTGAAACAAGTCCAGTGCAGAGTTTCTTAGCAACATAAAAAACTCCAGTTGTCTGCACACCATCTGTGACAGATGATTAGCCCTATAATAAAAACACATTTTAGGAGACGCAGGCCTTCAGCCTCTGTGTGAGCCTACAGTTTAGTCCTCCGGGTCCTAGGTTTAGTCGACCCCCAATACGAATTGTTTTATCATTCTTTCAACACTCATCAATAAAGATTTAGCAATTGTAAGCCACGGCATACCATGGACATAACTAAACCTTAATGAAAAGGTAATTTTTATAATCCTTCCATGACTTATTCTTTCCGGAGGACAGGGGGGCGGTCTTGATTTCTCTTTGCCATGTTCTAGCAACAGGGCATCAAAAACTCTACCTAGACCTTTTCTGCCAGAGCATCCATGTAATGTTAGGTAATAGGACGTTTGAGTATTGCAGATTTAGAATTTCAGAGGGCTCACACAATAAGGCTCTGTAATGTACCCTGGCAGTCAGACTCACCGAAGAACAAAATAGCCATCTGACATGACATCATCATGTAGGAAATATTTTACAGATTGCCCAAAAAAGTGAGGCCTATTAATATAGGATGGACATAATATGTATATCTCCACGGACTTTCAAATTGGTTAGCTTCGACTGTAACCTGGCAATATCTGTACCCGAATCAGGCGGTTGACCATAGACATGATATATTTCATCTATACTTTTATTAGTGTTATCTACATGTTGATGAATAAAAATCAGTTCTAATATGAAATATTTTACATTGGGTGCCTGTAGGAAAGTACCATTTTGCCTGGCATGTTACCCCCATATTTCAATGTATATATGTTGTTTTAGTTGTATGTGTCACTGGGACCCTGCCATCCAGAGCCCCAGTGCTCATAAGTGTGCCTGAATGTGTTACCTGTGTTATGACTAACTGTCTCACTGAGGCTCTGCTATCCAGAACCTCAGTGGTTATGCTCTCTCATTTCTTTCCAAATTGTCACTAACAGGCTAGTGACCAATTTCACCAATTTACATTGGCATACTGGAACACCCTTATAATTCCCTAGTATATGGTACTGAGGTACCCAGGGTATTGGGGTTCCAGGAGATCTGACAATTCTTACACAGGCCTGCCAGTGCAGCCTGAGTGAAATAACATCCACGTTATTTCACAGCCATTTACCACTGCACTTAAGTAACTTATAAGTCACCTATATGTCTAACATTTACCTGGTAAAGGTTGGGTGCTAAGTTACTTAGTGTGTGGGCACCCTGGCACTAGCCAAGGTGCTCCCACATTGTTCAGGGCAAATTCCCCGGACTTTGTGAGTGCGGGGACACCATTACACGTGTGCACTATACATATGTCACGACATATGTATAGCGTCACAATGGTAACTCCGAATGGGAGACAATTCCATGATCCCCCGAGTCTCTAGCTCAGACCCGGGTACTGCCAAACTACCTTTCCCGGGGTTTCACTGCAGCTGCTGCTGCTAACCCCTCAGACAGTTTTCTGCCCTCCTGGGGTCCTTCCAGGCTTGGCCCAGGAAGACAGAACAAAGGGCTTCCTCAGAGAGAGGGTGTTACACCCTCTCCCTTTGGAAAAAGGTGTCAGGGCTGGGGAGGAGTAGCCTCCCCCAGCCTCTGGAAATGCTTTGAAGGGCACAGATGGTACCCATCTCTGCATAAGCCAGTCTACACCGGTTCAGGGATCCCTCAGCCCTGGTCTGGCGCGAAACTGGACAAAGAGAAGGGGAGTGACCACTCCCCTGACCTGCACCTCCCCTGGGAGGTGTCCAGAGCTCCTCCAGTGTGCTCCAGACCTCTGCCATCTTGGAAACAGAGGTGCTTCTGGCACACTGGACTGCTCTGAGTGGCCAGTGCCAGCAGGTGATGTCAGAGACTCCTTCTGATAGGCTCTTCCAGGTGTTGCTAGCCTATCCTCTCTCCTAAGTAGCCAAACCTCCTTTTCTGGCTATGTAGGGTCTCTGCTTTGGGGAATTCCTGAGATAACGAATGCAAGAGCTCATCAGAGTTCCTCTGCATCTCTCTCTTCACCTTCTGCCAAGGAATCGACTGCTGACCGCGCTGGAAGCCTGCAAAACTGCAACAAAGTAGCAAAGATGACTACTGCGACCTTGTAACGCTGATCCTGCCGCCTTCTCGACTGTTTTCCTGGTGGGGCATGCTGTGGGGGTAGTCTGCCTCCTCTATGCACTAGAAGCTCCGAAGAAATCTCCTGTGGGTCGACGGAATCTTCCCCCTGCAACTGCAGGCACCAAAGAACTGCATCACCGGTCCTCTGGGTCTCCTCTCAGCACGACGAGCGAGGTCCATTGAACTCAGCAACTCTGTCCAAGTGACTCCCACAGTCCAGTGACTCTTCAGTCCAAGTTTGGTGGAGGTAAGTCCTTGCCTCCCCACGCTAGACTGCATTGCTGGGAACCGCGTGTTTTGCAGCTACTCCGGCTCCTGTGCACTCTTCCAGGATTTCCTTTGTGCACAGCCAAGCCTGGGTCCCCGGCACTCTAACCTGCAGTGCACGACCTCCTGAGTTGTGCTCTGGCGTCGTGGGACCCTCTTTTGTGACTTCGGGTGAGCTCCGGTTCACTCCACTTCGTAGTGCCTGTTCCAGCACTTCTGCGGGTGCTGCTTCATTCTGAGTGGGCTCTTTGTCTTGCTGGACGCCCCCTCTGTCTCCTCACGCAATTGGCGACATCCTGGTCACTCCTGGGCCACAGCAGCATCCAAAAACCCTAACCGCAACCTTTGCAGCTAGCAAGGCTTGTTTGCGGTCTTTCTGCACTGAAACACCTCTGCACGACTCTTCACGACGTGGGACATCCATCCTCCAAAGGGGAAGTTTCTAGCCCTTGTCGTTCTTGCAGAATCCACCGCTTCTACCATCCGGTGGCAGCTTCTTTGCACCCACAGCTGGCGTTTCCTGGGCATCTGCCCACTCCCGACTTGATCGTGACTCTTGGACTTGGTCCCCTTGCTCCACAGGTACTCTCGTCGGGAAATCCATCGTTGTTGCATTGCTGGTGTTGGTCTTCCTTGCAGAATTCTCCTATCACGGCTTCTGTGCTCTTTGGTGAACTTAGGTGCACTTTGCACCCACTTTTCAGGGTCTTGGGGTGGGCTATTTTTCTAACCCTCACTGTTTCCTTAACAGTCCCAGCGACCCTCTACAAGGTCGCATAGGTTTGGGGTCCATTTGTGGTTCGCATTCTACTTCTAGAGTATATGGTTTGTGTTGCCCCTATCCCTATGTGCCCCCATTGCATTCTATTGTGACTATACATTGTTTGCACTGTTTTCTATTGCTATTACTGCATATTTTGGTATTGTGTACATATATCTTGTGTATATTTGCTATCCTCATACTGAGGGTACTCACTGAGATACTTTGGCATATTGTCATAAAAATAAAGTACCTTTATTTTTAGTATATCTGTGTATTGTGTTTTCTGATGATATTGTGCATATGACACTAGTGGTACTGAAGGAGCTTCACTCGTCTCCTAGTTCAGCCTAAGCTGCTCTGCTAAGCTACCTTTTCTATCAGCCTAAGCTACTAGACACCCCTCTACACTAATAAGGGATACCTGGGCCTCGTGCAAAGTGTAATTACCCCTTGGTACCCACTACAAGCCAGTCCAGCCTCCTACATTGGTTGTGCAGCGGTGGGATAAGTACTTGCAACTACTTACCACTTTGTCATATTGTACTTTTCATAAGAGAAAAATATACAAAACAAGTTCAGTTTATGTACACCTAACCAAAAAGTTTTGCTTTTCTCCTCTCACTTCTTTACTAAGTGCTGAAAAGTACCTCTAAAACTTTCATAAAGTTCTTCAAAAGTTAAAAAAGTTTTTTTTTCTGTTCTTTAAAAAGTTCTGAAACTTTTTCTTTCTTTTTCTGTCCCTTAAACTATTGTCTATCATGTCTGGTACAGGCCAAACTCTTGATCTGGCCAGCATAGTTTATGACAACCTTAGCTGGAAAGAAGCAAGGAGTCTCTGCATAGATAGAGGTTTAGGGGTAGGGAAGAATCCCTCAAAACAACTGTTAGTTATTATGCTCATGGAACAAGATAAGACCTTAGTTGGCACTTCTGGTGAGAAATTAGCTGATTGGTCCCACTCTGATTCTGGGGCACCCCCAGTAAAAGATTTGGAAGGGAACCTTCCCAACCTGACCCGTAGCAGGCCACCTAGCATAGCTGGTACTAATGTGACTTCACATCACAGTAAGAGTGTTACTTCTCATCACAGTAGGAGTGTTACTTCTGTAGGCCAGAATGTTAGACTGCCATCTGTTAGGTAAAGGTCTCCCTCTGTTCATTCTCACCATTCTTCTGTGTCAAGGCATGCCCAACCCACCCACCCTGATGACAGAGTGTTAGAAAGGGAGCTCAATAGATTGAGAGTGGAAGAATCCAGGCTGAAGCTCAAAAAGCAGCAGCTGGATTTAGATAGGCAAGCCTTTGATTTAGAAAAAGAAAGACAGAGGTTGGGGTTAGGACCCCATGGTGGCAGCAGCAGTATTCCAAATAGTCATCCTGCAAAAGAGCATGATTCTAGGAATCTGCACAAGATAGTTCCCTCATACAATGTGGGGGATGACATTACCAAGTGGTTTGCTGCACTTGAGAGGGCCTGTGTTGTACAGGAGGTCCCTCAAAGGCACTGGGCTGCTATCCTATGGCTATCTTTCAGTGGAAAGGGTAGGGATAGGCTCCTTACTGTTAAGGAAAGTGATGCCAATAATTTTACAGTTCTTAAGAATGCACTCCTTGATGGTTATGGCTTAACCACTGAACAGTACAGGATGAAGTTCAGAGAAACCAAAAAGGAGTCTTCACAAGACTGGGTAGACTTTGTTGACCATTCAGTGAAGGCCTTGGAGGGGTGGTTACATGGCAGTAAAGTTACTGACTATGAAAGCCTGTATAACTTGATCCTGAGAGAGCATATTCTTAATAATTGTGTGTCTGATTTGTTGCACCAGTAATTGGTGGACTCTGATCTGACCTCTCCCCAAGAATTGGGAAAGAAGGCAGACAAATGGGTCAGAACAAGGGTCCACAGAAAAGTTCATACAGGGGGTGACAAGGATGGCAAGAAGAAGGATGGTAAGTCTTCTGACAAGGGTGGGGACAAATCTAAAAATGAGTCTTCATCAGGCCCACAAAAACACTCTGGTGGGGGTGGTGGGCCCAAATCCTCTTCAAATCAAAACAAGGAAAAGAAACCATGGTGCTATTTATGTAAAATAAAAGGCCATTGGACAACTGATTCCAGTTGCCCAAAGAAAAGCACCAAGCCTCCTACCACTACAACCCCTGCTGCTACACCTAGTGCCCCTAGTAATAGCAGTGGTGGTGGAAGCAAACCTACTAATAGCCAAACCAAGGGAGTAGCTGGGCTCACTTTTGGTAACTTAGTTGGGGTTGGTCTTGTTAGGGAGACCACAGAGGCTGTGTTAGTCTCTGAGGGGGCTATTGATTTAGCCACCTTGGTTGCTTGTCCCCTTAATATGGATAAGTACAAGCAACTTCCCCTAATAAATGGTGTTGAGGTTCAGGCCTACAGGGACACAGGTTTGGAGTGTACTGGAGTGGCATTAAGTGGTGTGGAGTTGCACTTAGAGGAGTGGAGTACGGTGCCATTGTGTAGAACAGGGGGCCTTTAAACTGGGAGGTGGGTTCCCCTGGGGGGCCTCAAATGATCCCAGGGAGGTGAGGCACCAGGCTATGGCCAAGAGAAGCATTATGCTGAGAACCGTGCTGTGTCTTAAGCTGAAGAAAATGAGCAGTACATGCCTGACCAGAATAGTATGGTTGGCATCATGTATTTGATTGCATTTTTTATAACAGTAACACAAGTTATCTGCAATATTTAAAAAAGTTTAAACATTGCACATTTAATAGAATAATTGTGAAAAAATTGGTGTGGGTGTGTGTGTCTGTGTGGGTGTATGTGTGTGTTTGGGCCTGGGGTTAAAAAGTTTGAAGATCAATGGTGTAGGGTGGAGTGGCTTAGTGCTGGTGGAGTGGAGTTGGTATTGTGTGGTGTGGTATTAAGAGTGGTGTAATTGTGTGGTGTAGGGTGGCATTGTGTGGCTTGGAGTATAGTGGCATGGAGTGTAGTCATATTATGTGGTGTGAGGTGTGAAGTGGTGAGGCACTGAGTATAGTGAAGTGGCACTGTGTGGCTTTCAGTTGCATTGAGTGGAGTGGAGCCATACTGGAACCCACAGATATACATGGACTTATGAGAAAAAGAGGAATAGCAATATTCCGGCCATAGACACAGAGGAGTACACCAAGTACAAAAGAGGACTACATGTTGGAATTTGAATAAGACACTATTAAGTCAATGCAATAGCAGCAGGACAACAATAAAAGGGCAAAATAAAATGCAAAGAGTGCAAAAGAAACACACAGACCCACCAGCCAAGACAAAACCGACAAGAAGCATCGAGTGACAGTGCCTAGGGGCAGAGTTGAGCAATGAAAAGGGCAACTGCAGACCAAAAACGGTGGTAGGAGATGGTGGGGCACAGAAGGAGCCCTGCTAAACAACAAATAACAAGGCATCAACTGGACTAGCAAGAACAGCTAAGGTCACACAACCAAGGGCAAAAAGAGGCCTACCTCTCTATGTGAAGAAAGTTACATAAACACAAACCAGGCCTGGCTACTATTGAGTCTCCAACAAGGTAAGTGCATGAAATACATCCCTGCAAGAGTGAGCTACACACTAATGAAATATACTATCATGAGGTGTGAATAAACAGTCATACAGCATGAGCATTGATACATTAAGACAACAGCTCAGCTATATAAGTAAAGATAGATGCAAATGAAGCACCTTGCAGCTGATGCACGTCTCAAAGGAGTAAGTCTGTGTTGATTGCGGTAGATAGGATTGAGGTATATCCGGGTAGGCTGCAGTAGAGTGGACTGAGATACACTGGAATGGGGTAAATTGGGGAAGAGTGGATTGGGGTATACTGGAGTAGATTGGAGTGGAGTAGTTTGAAGTGGGTTAGATTATAGTGGAATAGTGTAGGTTGGAGTGGAGAAGAATGGGGTATAGTGTAGTAGATTGAGGTGAAGTAGATTGTAGTGGAGTATACTGCACTAGACTGTAATGCCGTAGATTGGGGTGGAGTGGGTTAGATTGCAGTGGTGTGTGGTAAATATTTAGTGGGATTGATTGGAGTGAAGTGGGGTAGATTGGGGTTAAATACAGAGTGGTAAAGGGGATTAGAGTGGAGTGGGCTAAACTGTAGTGGAGTACAGTGGGGTGGATTGAACTGAAGTAGAGTGGGGGTAGGTTAACATGGAGTGTGATACACTGGAGCAGAGTAGATTGGGTAATTTAGAGTATGGTAGATTGAAATGGAAGGTTTGAGTGGAGTGGCATAGATTGTAGTGCAGTGGAGTGGGGTAGATTGGGTTGGATTGAATTGGAGTGGAGTGGGGTAGAATGGAGTGTAGCGGTGTGGAGTGGCGAGCCGTGTCATAGAAAGTCTTACAGTGGAGTGTCTTGGAGTGGAGTAGCACGGTATGAAGTGAGGCTTGCATGGAGTAGAAGGGCATAGAGTGGAGCGGAGTGTTGCAGAGTGAAGTGATGTAGAGTGTTGTAGGGAGGAGTAGTGTAAAGTGGAGTGGAGTGGTGTGGTGTTGCCCTACGTAGGAAGCTTATGCCCAGATGTTTATCCTGTGGTCACTGTGCCACTGAATTCAAGCTAGCCTGGCCCATAGGTGGTGATACCCTAAAAACGGTCCCAGAATGCTTGTTTATGGCCCAGGGAGGATCTGGCCTGGCATTTCAGGCTGGACTGTTCCTTGAGCAGTAGGGTAAAAACTGCTTTGCATATAGCAGGTTCTAAACTGGGGTGATATGGTGGCATGGTGGGCAAAAGAAATGTTGTAATGGGATGCTGCCCGAGCAATTTCCATGGGCCGGGATTAATTCAAGCATTCCATCCATCACCTTGTCGTTTTTGCGTCCAGTCCAACAGCAAGCAATGAATAGGCTACAAACCCCAAAAGGTAAGCTGTATATATTGCAGAGGCAGTATATGCACTGTGGGCAGTGCAGACCTAAACATGGAGAGGAGGTGACCCCTAAGACATCAGACGTACGTACACTCCTAAATCCCATACATTCTTTCAGGCACCTGTGGAATTCAGCTTCCCAGAGTCCCAATAAAAACATAAAAAGAAAAGGTAACAGGATATGTATAGTCTAACACACTAGCTTTGGTCCAGGGGTCCCCCTGGGACACCACAAGGGCTTAAAGATATTTTGTTTTTAAATCTCTGCAAAATCTGTGGCTGGATCTGTAGATTTTGCAGAGGTTTAAAAAAATGGTCTCCCAAGTTTCACAGTTATTTTGCCCCAGGGTTGGCCAGGTCCTCAGGGCATTATGGCTTAAAAATAGGATGGGGGCACACAGGATCCCCCTTACTAGTGCTTTTAGAAGCCCCAGAGACCACCACCTCCCCAGAGCTAAGCTTAGTAACTATGCAAGGGCTGCGCCTAGCCCCCACACCCTGGAGACCACCACTTCCGCAGGGCTACAAGTAAAATAATATGATAGAGGTTAAATATAACTTGTGCACTCGCTGTGCGCTGATAATTAACCCAGATATTACAGCACTCATTACATCTGTTATAACAAAATTGATGTGTGGCCATAACATATGTAGTAAAATTTTCGATGACATAACTGCATGGCGGGGCGGAGGTTCTAGTTACTGTAGCACGGCTGGGTGCGTCACGCTGACTGTGGACTGTACGGCTTAATGGGGGAACAAAACCTCGCTGCAGCAAGCTGTACAGTTAACTAGTGTGCCAATACCGCGCAGGCCGGGCACCTCTTTATTTTATAACCTCCGCCCCAGACAACGTATGGTGTCACAGAGCAGGCAACAATGTAGGGGAGAGCCCGGGTGATTGTCTACTTCCCCCTCCCATGTTTTAGTGAACTACTACAAAAACATTCACCCTCGAACAAGGCATATGAATAACAATAACAACCAGGGATACAAAAGAAAAGAGAGAGAAAGGAAAAGAAGATAACAGCAGGAGTTATTGGCTGTACACGCACACCAGTCACTTTTCTTTTAAACACAGGAAGTCTCTTAAGACTTTGGCTGGGTTCAGGGTTGGGCAGCAGGTGGTATCTTTCACTTCTCCTGCTCTGCCTTAGCCCTCGTGCGGGTCCCCGATATGGGGAACAGGAACCTTTGAGATCTCTGCTGGGACCTCCGTCACTTCCTGGTCAGCATTCATCTGGAGAACTTGGCTGTGAAACGTAGCCTCCTTCAAGCTCTTCGCCGCTCTCCTCTAGCGGGTCAACTCCTGAATCGCCATCCCGAGGCTCCACCCTCCAGAACCACAACACATTCCGGGTCACCTGACGCCCACTTTTGTGGCAGCAGCGATGGTCCCAGCAATCTTCTCGACTATCTAGATGTCAGGTTCAAAAGGGGTACGGAACTTCCAACCTGGGTGGCGATCCTTCAGAATGACGGATTCCCCCACTTTTAGGTCAGAATGTTTCGCCCTTCTCCTCTTGCTGGCCTAGACATTGGTCTGTTTTCGCTTCTCCTGCGTCTTGATTCTATCCAATTCAGTGGGTTGCCACTGCTCATCAGCGTATCTGCAGTCCTGTGGTGGCGAACGAAACATCAACGCTGCCGGGGTACACCCCGTCGTGCTATGGGGTGTCTGCCGGTATGCACTCAGGAACGCATGCAGGTATATCTTGGCGTTCTCTTGTTGACTTACTCCAGTTCGTAAAGCAGGGTTCAAGCTCCACATGAAGTGCTCAACATCCCCGTTTGCCTGGGGATATTGAGGGGTAATTCACCAGTGTAATATGGCGAACGAAACCTGAAACTCCTGGCCGTGAAATGAAGGACCATTGTCCATTGTTATGTCCTCCAGCAGACCCAGGAGAGCGAAAACTTTCTCCAAGACAGGATGGACATGCTCAAATGCCGTGGACGTCACCAGTTCCACCATCGGGAACCGGGCGTACAAGTCAGTCATGACAGCCGTCAGCCAGCCATCAGGAAAACTACCAAAATCCAGGCTTACCCGGGGCCATGGTCGAGTGCTGGGCGGTTTGGTCATCACTGGAGCAAGGACGGGATCTCGAGCGGTGATCGCACAGGGATCACCTGTTGGTATCAGGTAATCTACCATGGCGTTCATCCTGGGGAACCACAAATTCTCACGCAAACAGGCCTTAGTCTTTGCTGTCCCCTGATGACCCTGGTAAGCTAATTCTACAACTCTAAGGTGTAGACTGCGGGGTAATACTAAGCGCTGGCCCTGGAGAGGAAGACCTTCTGGACTCACAGAGAGCTCCAGCCCTCACATTCCAAATCCACTGCATCGTCTTGCGCTCCTCAGAGTCAAAATCGTGCTTCTTGTCAAGGAAACATTTCCATGACCGATTGGCTCAGCCGATGACTGCATCTCGGATTGAGACGTCAGTGATTTCCATCACCATCAGCGCTGTGGGACATGCTAGGTTCACAATCATGTTTACGAAACTCTCCGTCCATCTCTGTTTTTGATGTTCCTCTAACGTGTTGGAGAAAATTAAGATGTTGTCACTTAGATTAACGACGCCTGTCAAACCGGACAGTGCCTGTGTGGCATTATGGAAGATCTGCACGGCCGAAGAGCCCCCAAAGCTAAGGCACTTGTAACGTCGCAGCACCACCTGGGTTGAGAATGTGGTGTCGTTACGGCTTTCTGGGTTAGCTCCCGCTGATGGTATCCCGTGTATAGGTCCAACTTAGAGAACCACTGGGCCCTGTTAAGATCCACAACAATATCGTCCATGGTGGGTGTGATGTGTCGTTCTCAATTTATGGCAATGTTGGGAAGGCGCATGTCCACACACAGGCGAATGGTGTCAGACTGCTTAGGCTTTGGGGCGATGACGAATGGCGACACCCAGGGCGTTGGGCCGGTCACCTTCTCTATGACCCCCACTCCTCAATTGTCTGTAGTTCACTCTCCACCTGGGGTCGTAAGTGGAAAGTCACCTGCCGGTGCCTTAGGGCAATGGGTCGTACTGCAGGATCAACATGTAACTGGAACTACTTTCCTTTCAGTTTTCCTAGCCCCTGAAACAACTCCGGGAAATGGGCCAGCACCGCCTCAGCCAGGGAATCGTGGGCTTGCCGGGCGGAAAACACTAGCTCCAGGTCTTCCACTGTGTGGCATCGGAGAAGGGTTCCTTTCTTGCCTTCCAACACATGGCATTTGGCAAGTGTCGAACGGCGCTCACTACCAACAGTAACCTCTATCGCCCCTCGCCGGGGTAACGGGTCCACGCCCCTATAGGCATATATCTTGGTCCAGCATGGTGTGAGCTCTGGTGGGGGAGATATCTTGCTGTATTGTTCCACACCCATAATGTTTACCAACGCCCCAGTGTCTATGAGCACAGTCACTGTCGTGCCATTTACCGTTATGGTACACATGGGTGGTGGCCTCCACCTCTGGTCCAACCTGTCAGCAAATGAAACAACAAATATCTCCTTATCTTCATCATCCTCTTAGGGTTTGTTGCCTGGGTATGCGTCCACCGCCACCATCCCAGTGCCATTGTCTGGCGTAACTTGCTTTATTGCCGCCTTCCGGCAGGGCATATTCCTGGTATCCTGTGCTCTAGACCACAGCTACGTACCTCTTTTCCTCCAGTCTCGGTGGTCGAGCCACATGCGGCTGATTGTAGCATCCTTGGACAGCGCCAACCCGTTCTTCCTTTACTGGGCCCAATTTGGCCTGGCCTGGTGCCGGAGCAGATCGCGCTAGGGCAGCATCCATGTCCTCTGCGACTATTGGACAGTTTGTGTGACCTTGCAAGGATAAGTATTTCATCCAGCAATATGCCTGTATAACATCACGTTTGGGGAGGCACCGACAGACGTACAAGCTCAAACTTACAGGCAGCAGCGGTATTCCTGAGCACTCTCTGACATCAGGGGGAGCGAAGACAGACGGGGATGCGCAGACAGCTAGAACACCGGAAGAGAAATGCTTTCGCATTTCTCTTCCGACTGGGAGGTGGGGTGGGAGGGACAAAAAAGGAAAGGAAAGACCTTAACTTTCTTGTCTCTTACAGCATTTCTGCTGTTCGATCGCAATGCGATTGGGCAGCCGAAATGACCACTAGACACCAGGGAATTTTTTTTTAGGTACTGTCAATAAGGTGAGCAGCCCCTTGGGCAAGGATCGCTCCCTAGGGGTCCATATTATTTTTAGGCCATTTCTGCCGCCCCTGGTGGCAGATCGATCTAATATAATTAGGCCGATCTGCCCGCGGGGGGCAGAAAGCCCCTAGACACCAGGGATAATTTTTTTGTTTATTTATTTTTTTTATGTGTGGGGAGCAACCCCTTAGGCAAGGGTCACTCCCCGGGGAGCCAAATTATTTTTAGGCCAATTCTGCCCCACCTGGGGGCAGAAACCACTAGACACCAGGGAATTTTATTTTTTTATCATGCTGACACATAAGGGGAGCGGCCCCTTGGGCAAGGGTCGCCTCCTAGGGGCCCATAATATTTTTAGGCCATTTCTGCCCGGTCACACCAACCCCATGGGGGCAGATCGGCCTAATATAAGCCCCTAGACACCAGGGATATATATATATTTTTTACTTTATTTTTTTTTTTATATGTGGGGAGTGACTCCTTAGGCAAGGGTCACTCCCGGTGGGGCCTAATTACTTTTAGGCCATTCCCTCCCCCCCCCAAAATTATTTTGGGTCTTGGTTTTACGTTTGGGCCATGAGAGCTTGGTAACTCTCAAAAGTGTGCCACTTGGACTGTTGAGGGCTGCGCTTTTTGGACTTTGGAATGCTGCCATTTAGAAACATCCAAAACACCTAGACACATCTGAAAACTAAACATCTAGTTGATTCCAGGATAGTGTGCTTCACATACACCCCACACCATTTTCTTTCCCACAATGCCTTGCAAACCTTCAACTTTGCTGAGAATCACACATTTCTACTACATTTTTGTGATGGAACCTTCCGGAATCTGCAGGAATACACAAACTTCCTACCTCTCAATATTGTCTCATCTATACCGATAAAAATTATGCTGCATTTGTCAGACTAAATTTTTTTTATTTCAAACTGCCTTTTTGGACCCGCTTTGGTTCCCCCTCGATTTCCACATGTTTTTGGCTCTTCCCTATCACAGGCACTTGGCCCACCTACACAAGTGAGGTATCATTTTTACTGAGAGACTGAGGGGAACATTGGGTGGTAGGAAATTCGTCCCGGTGGGGTGATCCCAAACAGAAATGTTGAAAAATGTTGATTTTCTAGCTAAATGTGAGGTTTGCTGAGGATTCTGGATAAGAAAACATTGGAGGATCCACGCAAGTCAAACCTCCCTGCACTCCCTCTAGTGTCTATTTTTCTGAAATTTCTGGGTTTGGTAGGTTTTCCTAGATGGCTGCTGAATCCAGGAACAAAAACATAGGTGCCCCCCTCCCCATCAAAACAGGTTGTTTTGTATTTGATAATTTTGATGTGTCCAGATAGTGTTTTGGGGCATTTTCTGTCGCGAGACCTAGGAGTACCCACACAAGTGAGGTACCATTTTTATCGGGAGACTTGGGGGAAATGCACAGGTTTGGTAGGTTTCCCTAGGTGCCGGCTGAGCTTGAAGCCAAAATCCACAGCTAGGCACTTTGCTAAAAACAGCTCTGTTTGCTTTAGGAAAATGTGAAGTGTCCACGTTGTGTTTTGGGGCATTTCCTGTCGCAGGCGCTAGGCGTACACACACAAGTGAGGTACCATTTTTATCAGGACACTTGGGGGAATGCTGGGTGGCAGAAAATTTGTGTCTCCTCTCAGATTACAGAACTTTCTGTCACTGAAATGAGAGGATTTTTTTGGGGGGACAAATTGTGAGGTTTGCAAAGGATACTGTGTAAAGGAACTTGGTGAGTGCCCCACAAGCCAACCCATTCTGTAATCCCATAGGTGTCTAGGCCCGTATTTATACTTTTTTTAGCCCCGCATTTGCACCGCTTTTTGATGCAAAACGGCGCAAACCTACAAAATACAATAGTATTTTGCAAGTTTGCGCTGTTTTTGCGTCAAAAAACGACGCAAATGCGGCGCAAAAAAAGTATAAATACGGGCCCTAGTTTTCAGAAATGTCCTGGTTTGCTAGGTTTTCTTAGGTGCTGAATGAGCTAGGGGCCCAAATCCACAGGTAGGCACTTTGCAAAAAACACATCAAATTTCAATGTAAAAATGTGATGTGTCCATGTTTCGTTTCCTGTCGCAGGCACTTGGCCTACCCACACAAGTGAGGTACCATTTTTATCAGGAGACTTGTGGGAACACAGAATAGAAGAACAAGTGTTATTGCCCCTTGTCTTTCCCTACATTTTTTCCTTCCAAATGTAAGACAGTGTGTAAAAAAGACGTCTATTTGAGAAATGCCCTGTAATTCACATGCTAGTATAGGCACCCCGGAATTCAGAGATGTGCAAATAACCACTGCTTCTCAACACCTTATCTTGTGCCCATTTTGGAATAGAAAGGATTTCTTGATACCTCTTTTTCACTCTTTATATTTCAGCAAATGAATTGCTGTATACCCGGCATAGAATGAGAACGCACTGCAGGGTGCAGCTCAACCGACAAGCCCTATATTTCCCCGCAACCAGAAGAGTCCAGCAGAGGTAACAGTATATTGCTTTCAAAAATCTAACTTCGCAGAAAAAAGTTACAGAGTAAAACGTGTAGAAAAAACAGTTGTTTTTTTGGACGTCAATTTTATTATTTTTTATTTATGTTGTTATTTCAGTAGGAAAACACTGTAGGATCTACACAAATGACCCCTTGGTGAATAATAAATTTTGTCTACATTAAAATGGGGTATGTCCCAGTAAAATGCCAAAATTGGGTTGAAAAACTGCGTTTTCTGATTCAAGTCTGCCCGTTCCTGAAAGCTGGGAAGATGGTTATTTTAGCACCACGAACCCTTTGTTAATGCCATTTTCAAGGAAAAAACACGAGCCCTCTTCTGCAGCCCTTTTTTCCCTTGTTTGAAAAAACGAAATTTTTGCTGCATTTTGGCAAATTTCTTTGTCTCCTTCAGGGGAACCCACAAAGTCTGGGTACCTGTCGATTCCCTGGGATGTGGGGAAAAAAGGACTAACATTTGGCGTGGGTAGCTTATGTAGACAAAAAGTTATGAGGGCCTAAAAGCGAAGATCCCCAAATAGACCAAAAAATCCCTGGCACCTGAGAAGGAAAAGTCCTGGCAGCGAAGGGGTTAAACATTGGCAGCGAAGGGGTTAAACACTGGCAGCGACGGGGTTAAACATTGGCAGCGACGGGGTTAAACATTGGCAGCGACGGGGTTAAACACTGGCAGCGAGGGGGTTAAACACTGGCAGCGAAGGGGTTAAACACTGGCAGCGAAGGGGTTAAACACTGGCAGCGAAGGGGTTAAACATTGGCAGCGACGGGGTTAAACACTGGCAGCGAGGGGGTTAAACATTGGCAGCGACGGGGTTAAACACTGGCAGCGACGGGGTTAAACACTGGCAGCGACGGGGTTAAACATTGGCAGCGACGGGGTTAAACATTGGCAGCGAAGGGGTTAAACATTGGCAGCGAAGGGGTTAAACACTGGCAGCGACGGGGTTAAACATTGGCAGCGACGGGGTTAAACATTGGCAGCGACGGGGTTAAACATTGGCAGCGACGGGGTTAAACATTGGCAGCGACGGGGTTAAACACTGGCAGCGAGGGGGTTAAACATTGGCAGCGAAGGGGTTGAACATTGGCAGCGAAGGGGTTAAACATTGGCAGCGAAGGGGTTAAACATAAACACTGGCAGCGAAGGGGTTAAACATTGGCAGCGACGGGGTTAAACATTGGCAGCGACGGGGTTAAACACTGGCAGCGAAGGGGTTAAACACTGGCAGGGAAGGGGTTAAACACTGGCAGCGACGGGGTTAAACATTGGCAGCGAGGGGGTTAAACACTGGCAGGGAAGGGGTTAAACACTGGCAGCGACGGGGTTAAACACTGGCAGGGAAGGGGTTAAACATTGCCAGCGACGGGGTTAAACACTGGCAGCGAAGGGGTTAAACATTGCCAGCGACGGGGTTAAACACTGGCAGCGACGGGGTTAAACACTGGCAGCGACGGGGTTAAACATTGGCAGCGACGGGGTTAAACATTGGCAGCGACGGGGTTAAACACTGGCAGCGACGGGGTTAAACATTGGCAGCGACGGGGTTAAACACTGGCAGCGAAGGGGTTAAACACTGGCAGCGAAGGGGTTAAACATTGGCAGCGAAGGGGTTAAACACTGGCAGCGAAGGGGTTAAACACTGGCAGCGACGGGGTTAAACACTGGCAGCGACGGGGTTAAACACTGGCAGCGAAGGGGTTAAACACCGGCAGCGACGGGGTTAAACACCGGCAGCGACGGGGTTAAACACTGGCAGCGAAGGGGTTAAACATTGGCAGCGAAGGGGTTAAACACTGGCAGCGACGGGGTTAAACACTGGCAGCGACGGGGTTAAACACTGGCAGCGACGGGGTTAAACACTGGCAGCGAAGGGGTTAAACACTGGCAGCGAAGGGGTTAAACATTGGCAGCGAAGGGGTTAAACATTGGCAGCGAAGGGGTTAAACACTGGCAGCGAAGGGGTTAAACACTGGCAGCGACGGGGTTAAACACTGGCAGCGACGGGGTTAAACATTGGCAGCGACGGGGTTAAACATTGGCAGCGAGGGGGTTAAACATTGGCAGCGAGGGGGTTAAACACTGGCAGCGACGGGGTTAAACATTGGCAGCGACGGGGTTAAACACTGGCAGCGACGGGGTTAAACACTGGCAGCGACGGGGTTAAACATTGGCAGCGACGGGGTTAAACATTGGCAGCGAGGGGGTTAAACACTGGCAGCGAAGGGGTTAAACACTGGCAGGGACGGGTTAAACACTGGCAGCGAAGGGGTTAAACACTGGCAGCGAAGGGGTTAAACACCGGCAGCGACGGGGTTAAACACTGGCAGCGAAGGGGTTAAACACTGGCAGCGAAGGGGTTAAACACTGGCAGCGACGGGGTTAAACACTGGCAGCGACGGGGTTAAACACTGGCAGCGAAGGGGTTAAACATTGGCAGCGAAGGGGTTACACATTGGCAGCGAAGGGGTTAAACATTGGCAGCGACGGGGTTAAACATTGGCAGCGAGGGGGTTAAACACTGGCAGCGAAGGGGTTAAACACTGGCAGCGACGGGGTTAAACACCGGCAGCGAAGGGGTTAAACACTGGCAGCGAAGGGGTTAAACACTGGCAGCGACGGGGTTAAACATAAACACTGGCAGCGAAGGGGTTAAACACTGGCAGCGAAGGGGTTAAACACTGGCAGCGAAGGGGTTAAACATTGGCAGCGAGGGGGTTAAACACTGGCAGGGAAGGGGTTAAACACTGGCAGCGACGGGGTTAAACACTGGCAGGGAAGGGGTTAAACACTGGCAGCGAAGGGGTTAAACACTGGCAGCGAAGGGGTTAAACACTGGCAGGGAAGGGGTTAAACACTGGCAGCGACGGGGTTAAACACTGGCAGGGAAGGGGTTAAACATTGCCAGCGACGGGGTTAAACATTGCCAGCGACGGGGTTAAACACTGGCAGCGACGGGGTTAAACATTGGCAGCGACGGGGTTAAACACTGGCAGCGAAGGGGTTAAACACTGGCAGCGAAGGGGTTAAACACTGGCAGGGAAGGGGTTAAACATTGGCAGCGACGGGGTTAAACACTGGCAGCGACGGGGTTAAACATTGGCAGCGACGGGGTTAAACATTGGCAGCGAAGGGGTTAAACACTGGCAGCGACGGGGTGAAACACTGGCAGCGAAGGGGTTAAACACTGGCAGCGACGGGGTTAAACACTGGCAGCGAAGGGGTTAAACATTGGCAGCGAAGGGGTTAAACATTGGCAGCGAGGGGGTTAAACACTGGCAGCGAAGGGGTTAAACATTGGCAGCGAAGGGGTTAAACACTGGCAGCGACGGGGTTAAACACTGGCAGCGACGGGGTTAAACACTGGCAGCGACGGGGTTAAACACTGGCAGCGAAGGGGTTAAACACTGGCAGCGACGGGGTTAAACATTGGCAGCGAAGGGGTTAAACACTGGCAGGGAAGGGGTTAAACACTGGCAGCGAAGGGGTTAAACACTGGCAGCGACGGGGTGAAACACTGGCAGCGAAGGGGTTAAACACTGGCAGCGAAGGGGTTAAACACTGGCAGCGAAGGGGTTAAACACCGGCAGCGAAGGGGTTAAACACTGGCAGCGAAGGGGTTAAACACTGGCAGCGAAGGGGTTAAATACTGGCAGCGAAGGGGTTAAACACTGGCAGCGAAGGGGTTAAACACTGGCAGCGACGGGGTTAAACATTGGCAGCGAAGGGGTTAAACACTGGCAGCGACGGGGTTAAACATTGGCAGCGACGGGGTTAAACATTGGCAGCGAGGGGGTTAAACACTGGCAGCGAAGGGGTTAAACATTGGCAGCGAGGGGGTTAAACATTGGCAGCGAAGGGGTTAAACACTGGCAGCGAGGGGGTTAAACATTGGCAGCGAAGGGGTTAAACATTGGCAGCGAAGGGGTTAAACATTGGCAGCGAAGGTGTTAAACACTGGCAGCGAAGGGGTTAAACACTGGCAGCGAAGGGGTTAAACATTGGCAGCGAAGGGGTTAAACATTGGCAGCGAAGGGGTTAAACATAAACATTGGCAGCGAAGGGGTTAAACACTGGCAGCGAAGGGGTTAAACATAAACATTGGCAGCGAAGGGGTTAAACACTGGCAGCGAAGGGGTTAAACATTGGCAGCGAAGGGGTTAAACACTGGCAGCGACGGGGTTAAACACTGGCAGCGAAGGGGTTAAACACTGGCAGCGAAGGGGTTAAACACTGGCAGCGACGGGGTTAAACACTGGCAGCGACGGGGTGAAACATTGGCAGCGACGGGGTTAAACACTGGCAGCGAAGGGGTTAAACACTGGCAGCGAAGGGGTTAAACATTGGCAGCGAAGGGGTTAAACACTGGCAGGGAAGGGGTTAAACACTGGCAGCGAAGGGGTTAAACACTGGCAGCGAAGGGGGTTAAACACTGGCAGCGACGGGGTTAAACATTGGCAGCGACGGGGTTAAACACTGGCAGCGACGGGGTTAAACACTGGCAGCGAAGGGGTTAAACATTGCCAGCGACGGGGTTAAACATTGCCAGCGACGGGGTTAAACATTGGCAGCGAAGGGGTTAAACATTGGCAGCGAAGGTGTTAAACACTGGCAGCGAAGGGGTTAAACACTGGCAGCGAAGGGGTTAAACATTGTCAGCGAAGGGGTTAAACATTGGCAGCGAAGGGGTTAAACATAAACATTGGCAGCGAAGGGGTTAAACACTGGCAGCGAAGGGGTTAAACATAAACATTGGCAGCGAAGGGGTTAAATACTGGCAGCGAAGGGGTTAAACATTGGCAGCGAAGGGGTTAAACACTGGCAGCGACGGGGTTAAACACTGGCAGCGACGGGGTTAAACACTGGCAGCGAAGGGGTTAAACACTGGCAGCGAAGGGGTTAAACACTGGCAGCGACGGGGTGAAACACTGGCAGCGACGGGGTTAAACACTGGCAGCGACGGGGTTAAACACTGGCAGCGAAGGGGTTAAACACTGGCAGGGAAGGGGTTAAACACTGGCAGCGAAGGGGTTAAACACTGGCAGCGAAGGGGTTAAACACTGGCAGCGACGGGGTTAAACACTGCCAGCGACGGGGTTAAACATTGCCAGCGACGGGGTTAAACATTGCCAGCGACGGGGTTAAACATTGGCAGCGAAGGGGTTAAACACTGGCAGCGAAGGGGTTAAACACTGGCAGTGACGGGGTTAAACACTGGCAGCGAAGGGGTTAAACACTGGCAGCGACGGGGTTAAACACTGGCAGCGAAGGGGTTAAACACTGGCAGCGAAGGGGTTAAACACTGGCAGGGACGGGGTTAAACACTGGCAGCGACGGGGTTAAACATTGGCAGCGACGGGGTTAAACACTGGCAGCGACGGGGTTAAACACTGGCAGCGACGGGGTGAAACACTGGCAGCGACGGGGTGAAACACTGGCAGCGAAGGGGTTAAACATTGGCAGCGAAGGGGTTAAACACTGGCAGCGACGGGGTTAAACACTGGCAGCGACGGGGTGAAACACTGGCAGCGACGGGGTGAAACACTGGCAGCGAAGGGGTTAAACATTGGCAGCGACGGGGTTAAACACTGGCAGCGACGGGGTTAAACACTGGCAGCGACGGGGTTAAACACTGGCAGCGACGGGGTTAAACACTGGCAGCGAAGGGGTTAAACACTGACAGCGACGGGGTCAAACACTGGCAGCGAAGGGGTTAAACACTGGCAGCGAAGGGGTTAAACACTGGCAGCGAAGGGGTTAAACACTGGCAGCGAAGGGGTTAAACACTGGCAGCGAAGGGGTTAAACATTGGCAGCGAGGGGGTTAAACATTGGCAGCGAAGGGGTTAAACACTGGCAGGGAAGGGGTTAAACACTGGCAGCGAAGGGGTTAAACACTGGCAGCGAGGGGGTTAAACACTGGCAGCGACGGGGTTAAACACTGGCAGCGACGGGGTTAAACATTGGCAGCGAGGGGGTTAAACACTGGCAGCGACGGGGTTAAACACTGGCAGCGAAGGGGTTAAACACTGGCAGCGAAGGGGTTAAACACTGGCAGCGAAGGGGTTAAACACTGGCAGGGAAGGGGTTAAACACTGGCAGCGAAGGGGTTAAACACTGGCAGCGACGGGGTTAAACACTGGCAGCGAAGGGGTTAAACACTGGCAGCGAAGGGGTTAAACACTGGCAGCGAAGGGGTTAAACACTGGCAGCGACGGGGTTAAACACTGGCAGCGAAGGGGTTAAACACTGGCAGCGAAGGGGTTAAACACTAGCAGGGACGGGGTTAAACACTGGCAGCGAAGGGGTTAAACACTGGCAGCGAAGGGGTTAAACACTGACAGCGAAGGGGTTAAACACTGGCAGCGACGGGGTTAAACACTGGCAGCGACGGGGTTAAACACTGGCAGCGAAGGGGTTAAACATTGGCAGCGACGGGGTTAAACACTGGCAGCGAAGGGGTTAAACACTGGCAGCGAAGGGGTTAAACATTGGCAGCGAAGGGGTTAAACATTGCCAGCGACGGGGTTAAACACTGGCAGCGAAGGGGTTAAACACTGGCAGCGAAGGGGTTAAACATTGGCAGCGAAGGGGTTAAACACTGGCAGCGAAGGGGTTAAACATTGGCAGCGAAGGGGTTAAACACTGGCAGCGACGGGGTGAAACACTGGCAGCGAAGGGGTTAAACACTGGCAGCGAAGGGGTTAAACACTGGCAGCGACGGGGTGAAACATTGGCAGCGAAGGGGTTAAACATTGGCAGCGAAGGGGTTAAACACTGGCAGCGAAGGGGTTAAACACAGCGAAGGGGTTAAACACTAGCAGCGAAGGGGTTAAACACTGGCAGCGAAGGGGTTAAACACTGGCAGCGACGGGGTTAAACACTGGCAGCGAAGGGGTTAAACACTGGCAGCGAAGGGGTTAAACATTGGCAGCGAAGGGGTTAAACACTGGCAGCGAAGGGGTTAAACACTGGCAGCGACGGGGTTAAACACCGGCAGCGACGGGGTTAAACACTGGCAGCGACGGGGTTAAACACTGGCAGCGAAGGGGTTAAACACTGGCAGCGACGGGGTTAAACACTGGCAGCGAAGGGGTTAAACACTGGCAGCGAAGGGGTTAAACACTGGCAGCGAAGGGGTTAAACATTGGCAGCGAAGGGGTTAAACAAACACTGGCAGCGACGGGGTTAAACACTGGCAGCGAAGGGGTTCAACACTGGCAGCGACGGGGTTAAACACTGGCAGCGACGGGGTTAAACACTGGCAGCGACGGGGTTAAACACTGGCAGCGACGGGGTTAAACATTGGCAGCGACGGGGTTAAACATTGGCAGCGACGGGGTTAAACACTGGCAGCGAAGGGGTTAAACACTGGCAGCGAAGGGGTTAAACACTGGCAGCGAGGGGGTTAAACATTGGCAGCGAAGGGGTTAAACACTGGCAGCGACGGGGTTAAACATTGGCAGCGAAGGGGTTAAACATTGGCAGCGACGGGGTTAAACACTGGCAGCGAAGGGGTTAAACATTGGCAGCGACGGGGTTAAACATTGGCAGCGACGGGGTTAAACACTGGCAGCGAAGGGGTTAAACACTGGCAGCGAAGGGGTTAAACACTGGCAGCGACGGGGTTAAACACTGGCAGCGACGGGGTTAAACACTGGCAGCGACGGGGTTAAACATTGGCAGCGACGGGGTTAAACACCGGCAGCGACGGGGTTAAACACCGGCAGCGACGGGGTTAAACATTGGCAGCGACGGGGTTAAACACTGGCAGCGACGGGGTTAAACATAAACACTGGCAGCGAAGGGGTTAAACATTGGCAGCGAAGGGGTTAAACATTGGCAGCGTCGGGGTTAAACACTGGCAGCGAAGGGGTTAAACACTGGCAGCGAAGGGGTTAAACACTGGCAGCGAAGGGGTTAAACACTGGCAGCGAAGGGGTTAAACACTGGCAGCGAAGGGGTTAAACATTGGCAGCGACGGGGTTAAACACTGGCAGCGAAGGGGTTAAACACTGGCAGCGACGGGGTTAAACACTGGCAGCGACGGGGTTAAACACTGGCAGCGACGGGGTTAAACATTGGCAGCGAAGGGGTTAAACACTGGCAGCGAAGGGGTTAAACACTGGCAGCGAAGGGGTTAAACACTGGCAGCGAAGGGGTTAAACACTGGCAGCGAAGGGGTTAAACACTGGCAGCGACGGGGTTAAACACTGGCAGCGACGGGGTTAAACACCGGCAGCGACGGGGTTAAACACTGGCAGCGACGGGGTTAAACATAAACACTGGCAGCGAAGGGGTTAAACATTGGCAGCGAAGGGGTTAAACATTGGCAGCGACGGGGTTAAACACTGGCAGCGAAGGGGTTAAACACTGGCAGCGAAGGGGTTAAACACTGGCAGCGAAGGGGTTAAACACTGGCAGCGACGGGGTTAAACACTGGCAGCGAAGGGGTTAAACACTGGCAGCGAAGGGGTTAAACACTGGCAGCGAAGGGGTTAAACACTGGCAGCGAAGGGGTTAAACATTGGCAGCGACGGGGTTAAACACTGGCAGCGACGGGGTTAAACATAAACACTGGCAGCGAAGGGGTTAAACATTGGCAGCGAAGGGGTTAAACACTGGCAGCGACGGGGTTAAACACTGGCAGCGAAGGTGTTAAACACCGGCAGCGAAGGGGTTAAATACTGGCAGCGACGGGGTTAAACACCGGCAGCGACGGGGTTAAACATTGGCAGCGACGGGGTTAAACACTGGCAGCGACGGGGTTAAACACCGGCAGCGACGGGGTTAAACATTGGCAGCGACGGGGTTAAACACTGGCAGCGACGGGGTTAAACATAAACACTGGCAGCGAAGGGGTTAAACACTGGCAGCGACGGGGTTAAACACTGGCAGCGAAGGGGTTAAACATTGGCAGCGAAGGGGTTAAACACTGGCAGGGACGGGGTTAAACATTGGCAGCGACGGGGTTAAACACTGGCAGCGACGGGGTTAAACACTGGCAGCGACGGGGTTAAACACCGGCTGCGAAGGGGTTAAACACCGGCAGCGACGGGGTTAAACACTGGCAGCGAAGGGGTTAAACACTGGCAGCGACGGGGTTAAACAGTGGCAGCGACGGGGTTAAACACTGGCAGCGAAGGGGTTAAACACTGACAGCGACGGGGTTAAACACTGGCAGCGACGGGGTTAAACACTGGCAGCGAAGGGGTTAAACACCGGCAGCGAAGGGGTTAAACACTGGCAGCGACGGGGTTAAACATAAACACTGGCAGCGAAGGGGTTAAACACTGGCAGGGAAGGGGTTAAACATTGGCAGGGAAGGGGTTAAACACTGGCAGCGAAGGGGTTAAACACTGGCAGCGAAGGGGTTAAACACCGGCAGCGACGGGGTTAAACACCGGCAGGGACGGGGTTAAACACTGGCAGCGAAGGGGTTAAACACTGGCAGCGACGGGGTTAAACACTGGCAGCGACGGGTTAAACACTGGCAGCGAAGGGGTTAAACACCGGCAGGGACGGGGTTAAACATTGGCAGCGAAGGGGTTAAACACTGACAGCGACGGGGTTAAACACTGGCAGCGAAGGGGTTAAACACCGGCAGCGAAGGGGTTAAACACTGGCAGCGAAGGGGTTAAACATAAACACTGGCAGCGAAGGGGTTAAACACTGGCAGGGAAGGGGTTAAACATTGGCAGCGAAGGGGTTAAACACTGGCAGCGAAGGGGTTAAACACCGACAGCGACGGGGTTAAACACCGGCAGCGAAGGGGTTAAACACCGGCAGCGACGGGGTTAAACACTGGCAGCGAAGGGGTTAAACACTGGCAGCGACGGGGTTAAACACTGGCAGCGAAGGGGTTAAACACTGGCAGCGAAGGGGTTAAACATTGGCAGCGAGGGGGTTAAACACTGGCAGCGAAGGGGTTAAACACTGGCAGGGACGGGGTTAAACATTGGCAGCGAAGGGGTTAAACACTGGCAGCGAAGGGGGTTAAACACTGGCAGCGAGGGGGTTAAACTGGCAGCGAAGGGGTTAAACACTGGCAAACATTGGCAGCGAGGGGGTTAAACATTGGCAGCGAGGGGGTTAAACACTGGCAGCGAGGGGGTTAAACACTGGCAGCGAAGGGGTTAAACATTGGCAGCGAGGGGGGTTAAACACTGGCAGCGAAGGGGTTAAACACTGGCAGCGAAGGGGTTAAACACCGGCAGCGACGGGGTTAAACACTGGCAGCGACGGGGTTAAACACTGGCAGCGAAGGGGTTAAACACTGGCAGCGAAGGGGTTAAACATTGGCAGCGAAGGGGTTAAACACCGGCAGCGAAGGGGTTAAACATTGGCAGCGAAGGGGTTAAACACTGGCAGCGACGGGGTTAAACACTGGCAGCGAAGGGGTTAAACACTGGCAGCGAAGGGGTTAAACACTGGCAGCAACGGGGTTAAACACAGCGAAGGGGTTAAACACTGGCAGCGAAGGGGTTAAACACTGGCAGCGAAGGGGTTAAACATTGGCAGCGAAGGGGTTAAACACTGGCAGCGAAGGGGTTAAACATTGGCAGCGAAGGGGTTAAACACTGGCAGCGAAGGGGTTAAACACTGGCAGCGACGGGGTTAAACACTGGCAGCGACGGGGTTAAACACCGGCAGGGACGGGGTTAAACATTGGCAGCGAAGGGGTTAAACACTGGCAGCGAAGGGGTTAAACATTGGCAGCGAGGGGGTTAAACACTGGCAGCGAAGGGGTTAAACATTGGCAGCGAAGGGGTTAAACACTGGCAGCGAAGGGGTTAAACACTGGCAGCGAAGGGGTTAAACATTGGCAGCGAAGGGGTTAAACACTGGCAGCGAAGGGGTTAAACATAAACACTGGCAGCGAAGGGGTTAAACATAAACACTGGCAGCGAAGGGGTTAAACATTGGCAGCGAGGGGGTTAAACACTGGCAGCGAAGGGGTTAAACATTGGCAGCGAAGGGGTTAAACACTGGCAGCGAAGGGGTTAAACACTGGCAGCGAAGGGGTTAAACATTGGCAGCGAAGGGGTTAAACACTGGCAGCGAAGGGGTTAAACATAAACATTGGCAGCGAAGGGGTTAAACACAGCGAAGGGGTTAAACACTGGCAGCGAAGGGGTTAAACACTGGCAGCGACGGGGTTAAACACTGGCAGCGAAGGGGTTAAACACTGGCAGCGAAGGGGTTAAACACCGGCAGCGACGGGGTTAAACACCGGCAGCGAAGGGGTTAAACACCGGCAGCGAAGGGGTTAAACACCGGCAGCGAAGGGGTTAAACACCGGCAGCGAAGGGGTTAAACACCGGCAGCGACGGGGTTAAACACTGGCAGCGAAGGGGTTAAACACTGGCAGCGAAGGGGTTAAACACTGGCAGCGAAGGGGTTAAACACTGGCAGCGACGGGGTTAAACACCGGCAGCGACGGGGTTAAACACTGGCAGGGACGGGGTTAAACACTGGCAGCGACGGGGTTAAACACTGGCAGCGAGGGGGTTAAACATTGGCAGCGAAGGGGTTAAACACTGGCAGCGAAGGGGTTAAACACCGGCAGGGACGGGGTTAAACATTGGCAGCGACGGGGTTAAACACCGGCAGCGACGGGGTTAAACACTGGCAGCGAAGGGGTTAAACACTGGCAGCGACGGGGTTAAACATTGGCAGCGACGGGGTTAAACACTGGCAGCGAAGGGGTTAAACACTGGCAGCGAAGGGGTTAAACACTGGCAGCGACGGGGTTAAACATTGGCAGCGACGGGGTTAAACACTGGCAGCGAAGGGGTTAAACACTGGCAGCGAAGGGGTTAAACATTGGCAGCGAAGGGGTTAAACATAAACACTGGCAGAGAAGGGGTTAAACATAAACACTGGCAGCGAAGGGGTTAAACATTGGCAGCGAGGGGGTTAAACATTGGCAGCGAGGGGGTTAAACACTGGCAGCGAAGGGGTTAAACATTGGCAGCGAAGGGGTTAAACACTGGCAGCGAAGGGGTTAAACATAAACATTGGCAGCGAAGGGGTTAAACACAGCGAAGGGGTTAAACACTGGCAGCGAAGGGGTTAAACACTGGCAGCGACGGGGTTAAACACTGGCAGCGACGGGGTTAAACACTGGCAGCGAAGGGGTTAAACACTGGCAGCGAAGGGGTTAAACACCGGCAGCGACGGGGTTAAACACCGGCAGCGAAGGGGTTAAACACCGGCAGCGAAGGGGTTAAACACCGGCAGCGACGGGGTTAAACACCGGCAGCGAAGGGGTTAAACACCGGCAGCGAAGGGGTTAAACACCGGCAGCGAAGGGGTTAAACACCGGCAGCGAAGGGGTTAAACACCGGCAGCGAAGGGGTTAAACACCGGCAGCGACGGGGTTAAACATTGGCAGCGACGGGGTTAAACACTGGCAGCGACGGGGTTAAACATTGGCAGCGACGGGGTTAAACATTGGCAGCGACGGGGTTAAACACTGGCAGCGAAGGGGTTAAACATTGGCAGCGAGGGGGTTAAACATTGGCAGCGAAGGGGTTAAACACTGGCTTAAACACTGGCAGCGACGGGGTTAAACATTGGCAGCGACGGGGTTAAACACTGGCAGCGACGGGGTTAAACACTGGCAGCGACGGGGTTAAACACTGGCAGCGAAGGGGTTAAACACTGGCAGCGAAGGGGTTAAACATTGGCAGCGAAGGGGTTAAACACTGGCAGCGAAGGGGTTAAACACTGGCTTAAACACTGGCAGCGACGGGGTTAAACATTGGCAGCGACGGGGTTAAACACTGGCAGCGACGGGGTTAAACACTGGCAGCGACGGGGTTAAACACTGGCAGCGAAGGGGTTAAACACTGGCAGCGAAGGGGTTAAACATTGGCAGCGAAGGGGTTAAACACTGGCAGCGAAGGGGTTAAACACTGGCTTAAACACTGGCAGCGACGGGGTTAAACATTGGCAGCGACGGGGTTAAACATTGCCAGCGAAGGGGTTAAACACTGGCAGCGAAGGGGTTAAACACCGGCAGAGAAGGGGTTAAACACCGGCAGCGACGGGGTTAAACACTGGCAGGGAAGGGGTTAAACATTGCCAGCGACGGGGTTAAACATTGGCAGCGACGGGGTTAAACACTGCCAGCGACGGGGTTAAACATTGGCAGCGACGGGGTTAAACATTGGCAGCGACGGGGTTAAACACTGGCAGCGACGGGGTTAAACACTGGCAGCGACGGGGTTAAACACTGGCAGCGACGGGGTTAAACACTGGCAGCGACGGGGTTAAACATTGGCAGCGACGGGGTGAAACACTGGCAGCGAAGGGGTTAAACATTGGCAGCGAAGGGGTTAAACACTGGCAGCGAAGGGGTTAAACACTGGCAGCGACGGGGTTAAACACTGGCAGCGACGGGGTTAAACACTGGCAGCGAAGGGGTTAAACACTGGCAGCGAAGGGGTTAAACACTGGCAGCGAAGGGGTTAAACACTGGCAGCGACGGGGTTAAACACTGGCAGCGAAGGGGTTAAACACTGGCAGCGAAGGGGTTAAATACTGGCAGAGAAGGGGTTAAATACTGGCAGCGAAGGGGTTAAACATTGGCAGCGACGGGGTTAAACACTGGCAGCGAAGGGGTTAAACATTGGCAGCGACGGGGTTAAACATTGGCAGCGACGGGGTTAAACATTGGCAGCGAAGGGGTTAAACACTGGCAGCGAAGGGGTTAAACACTGGCAGCGAAGGGGTTAAACATTGGCAGCGACGGGGTTAAACACTGGCAGCGACGGGGTTAAACACTGGCAGCGAAGGGGTTAAACACTGGCAGCGAAGGGGTTAAACACTGGCAGCGAAGGGGTTAAACACTGGCAGCGAAGGGGTTAAACATTGGCAGCGAAGGGGTGAAACACTGGCAGCGAAGGGGTTAAACATTGGCAGCGAAGGGGTTAAACACTGGCAGCGAAGGGGTTAAATACTGGCAGCGAAGGGGTTAAACACTGGCAGCGAAGGGGTTAAACATTGGCAGCGACGGGGTTAAACACCGGCAGGGACGGGGTTAAACACCTCGCTTGGATCTGTGCTGCTGTGACGCTCGCGCATGCGCAACACCGCGCTGGGGGAGCGGAGACGGGCGCACGAGCTGAAACCTGCAGGAAGCAGCTGAATGAACAAGCCCCCTCTGACTTAGGGGGTGCGGACTCGGATGGGGGAGCGAGGCAGCTGTAGTCTTCTTGCATGGCTCCGCCCCTCGGGTGCTCTCCTTCCGGAGGAAGCGAAGAGCGCGCGGCTGTTCAGAGACCGCCCCCCACGAGACTTCAACTACTTTAAAAGAACACTTACGTTATTTTTACTGATTCGGAGCTCATTTCCGTGGGAATCTCTCTTTACTGGTTCATGAACTTCTTCGTGAGAAAACTCTCCAAAAATTCTCATCCGGTTGTCATCGCCACACGAAGGGCGCATGAGCCACGGAGATGGGCAAGGTTATGCAACATACGCCCAACTTCCGTCTGTTCTCTTTCCTCATGAAAATATGCCTTCCTAATGGTAGGGCAACCTTTAAAGTTTAAAATTTAAAATTAAATGGATATTCCGAATTCTTCACAAAACACAAGTAAAGGTACTGCTTCCATTTTTAAATAAATGTCTATTTTACCCCGATCCTGAGAGGAAAGTGTTCACCGCGGTGGCTTCTGGGTATGCACATTACTGTTCGCATCACCACGTCCCGGAAGTACACAGGGCGCGTCATCCTGTTACAGGCCCCGCCCCTTATTCATAATATCCTCCTACAGCAGACCCCGACTCTTCCTAGTGACGTCTCAGCAGCAGGCCCCGCCCTTTCTTCATGACCAGCAGTAGCCGTTCTGGTGGTCGTCATTAGGCCCCTCCCCCCAGTAGCTACAGGCGCACAGAGTGCACCAATTGCGGGACGAGGGCCCTGATGACGTCACCCGGCGCGCTGTGGAGCCCTCCAGGTGCAGTACCGTGGGCCGTCACTAGGCGTCGCTGGTGCAGTCCGGCTGGAGGCCTCTCGGCGCTAGACTCACAGGGTTATCACCTGGCGGGCTTTATACCGCAGCGGCGGGATTTACTGTCCCTCTCGGTACAAAAACCGGAAAAAACACCCTCAGCCGGTGTTTGTTCTCGTCACTCGCACTTTATTTAAGCAGTAAGGGCCGTATTTATACTCCGTTTGCGCCGAATTTGCGTCGTTTTTTTCGACGCAAATTCGACGCTAAACTAACGCCAACTAACGCCATATTTATACTATGGCGTTAGAGGCGAATAGCGCCAAAGTTCCCGGAATGTGCGTCATTTTTTAGCGTGAACCCCTTCCTTGCGTTAATGATATGCAAGGGAGGCGTTCCCGTCTAAAAAATGACTCCCAGGCCTTTATGTGGTATTTATACTCCCGGGCAAAAGTGACGCCCGGGAGTGGGCGTGGCTAAAAACGGCGCATTTGCGCCGCTTTTTAACGCCTGGGTCAGGCATGGCGTTAAGGGACAAGTGGGCTCAAAATGAGCCCAGAGTGCCCTCCCATGCCCCCAGGGACCCCCCCTGCCACCCTTGCCCACCCCAGGAGGACCCCCAAGGATGGAGGGACCCACCCCAGGGACATTCAGGTAAGTATTTTTTTTTTTTTTTTTTAATAATTTTTTTTGGCATAGGGGGGCCTGATTTGTGCCCCCCTACATGCCACTATGCCCAATGACCATGCCCAGGGGACAGAAGTCCCCTGGGCATGGCCATTGGGCAAGGGGGCATGACTCCTATCTTTACAATGATAGGAGTCATGTTGATGGGGGATGGGCGTCGAAAATAAATGGCGCAAGTCGGGTTACGACGATTTTTTCGACGTAACCTGACTTGCCCCATTTTAAGACGCCCATGCGCCATTTTCCCCCTACGCCGGCGCTGCCTGGTGTACGTGGTTTTTCTCGCGCACACCAGGCAGCGCCGGTCTGCTTGCGCCGGCTAACGCCATTCAATAAATACGGCGCCCGCATGGCGCTGCAGAATGGCGTTAGCCGGCGCAAAACTTTTTGACGCTAAACTGCGTTAGCGCAGTTTAGCGTCAAAAAGTATAAATATGGGCCTAAATGTCAGGAGACAGCGCTTTATGATGCGCTCTGCAGCTCCCTGAAGCCCCGAGTGATAACTGCACAGAAAGCGCCTTACACTGAGCGCGGACACTTCACACAAAGCGCTGAGAGTCCCGCCGGGCAGGGGCTGTAGGAGGAGGAGGGGGGTCCGCAGGCATCGGGGACACGGGGCAAAGCGCGGCCTCTAGGCGCTAGGGACACACACATGTGCTTGAAGCAGGCGCTGGTCGGTGTCTCCCTGATGTTGAGGTGAAGGGGCCAATCAGCAGTTACACCAGGCGCAGGTCTGTGTCTTCATCGACCCGGAAGTAGGGGTGCAGCCCCCCGGTGAAGGAGTCATTGAAGGTGTAGAGATGCTCCCAGGTGTCTGCGTTGTACACGGACAGCCGCCCCCCCTCATAGTCCAGGTAGAACCCCAGCTTCAGGGGGCGCTCGCGGGGGTACAGGAGGGTGCGAGGGGAGGAGAGAGCCACGTACTGATCATCACCCCTCTGCCACACAGCCCACCACCACGACACAGCCCAGACCCCACCTTCAGGGGACTGATCGATAAACCCCTCCCTACTCACGGACTCTTGTGCGACCCCCACTGCCCACCCCTCCCCATCCTGCAACGGCTGCACCTCCCAGTAATATCTCCCCGAGGTGAACCCCTCCCGCCCCAGCACACAGGGCCACCGAGTGAATCTCTTGGGGTTGTCCCGCCGGGGCTGCGGTCTGTATGTCCATCCCACGCGTCTCCCGTCCTCAGAGAGGGTCAGGCTTCTATGAGCTGTGTCTGGATCCAGAGTCACCAGCGCTGCAGACAGAGGAGAGAGAGGTAATGACGCACTGTGTGACCTCAGGCATATCACTACCCAGAGACCCCCAGTGCTGCAGAGAGAGGAGAGAGATGTAATGACACACTGTGTGACCTCAGGCATATCACTACCCAGACACCCCAGCACTTCTGAGAGGAGAGAGAGGAAATGACACACTGTGTGACCTCAGGCATATCACTGTCCAGAGACCCCAGCACTTCTGAGAGGAGGGAGATGTAATGACGCACTGTGTGACCTCAGGCATATCACTACCCAGACACCCCAGCACTTCTGAGAGGAGAGAGAGTTAATGACGCACTGTGTGACCTCAGGCATATCACTACCCAGAGACCCCTGCGCTGCAGAGAGAGGAGAGAGAGGTAATGGCATACTGTGTGACCTCAGGCATATCACTACCCAGAGACCCCCAGCACTTCTGAGAGGAGAGAGAGGTAATGACGCACTGTGTGACCTCAGGCATATCACTACCCAGAGACCCCCAGCACTACAGAGAGAGGGGAGAGAGGTAATGATGTACTGTGTGACCTCAGGCATATCACTACCCAGAAGACCCCAGCACTTCTGAGAGGAGAGAGAGGTAATGACACACTGTGTGACCTCAGGCATATCACTACCCAGAGACCCCCAGCACTGCAGAGCGGAGAGAGAGGTAATGACACATTGTGTGACCTCAGGCGTATCACTACCCAGAGACCCCAGCACTTCTGAGAGGAGAGAGAGGTAATGACACACTGTGTGACCTCAGGCATATCACTGTCCAGAGACCCCAGCACTTCTGAGAGGAGAGAGAGGTAATGACGCACTGTGTGACCTCAGGTATATCACTACCCAGAGACCCCAGCACTGCAGAGAGAGGAGAGAGAGGTAATGACACACTGTGTGACCTCAGGCATATCACTACCCAGAGACCCCCAGCGCTGCAGAGAGAGGAGAGAGAGGTAATGACACACTGTGTGACCTCAGGCATATCACTACCCAGAGACCCCCAGCACTGCAGAGCGGAGAGAGAGGTAATGACACATTGTGTGACCTCAGGCGTATCACTACCCAGAGACCCCAGCACTTCTGAGAGGAGAGAGAGGTAATGACACACTGTGTGACCTCAGGCATATCACTACCCAGAGACCCCCAGCGCTGCAGAGAGAGGAGAGAGAGGTAATGATGTACTGTGTGACCTCAGGCATATCACTACCCAGAGATCCCCAGCGCTGCAGAGAGAGGAGAGAGAGGTAATGACACACTGTGTGACCTCAGGCATATCACTGTCCAGAGACCCCAGCACTTCTGAGAGGAGAGAGAGGTAATGACGCACTGTGTGACCTCAGGTATATCACTACCCAGAGACCTCAGCACTGCAGAGAGAGGAGAGAGAGGTAATGACACACTGTGTGACCTCAGGCATATCACTACCCAGAGACCCCCAGCGCTGCAGAGAGAGGAGAGAGAGGTAATGACACACTGTGTGACCTCAGGCATATCACTACCCAGAGACCCCAGCACTGTAGAGAGAGGAGAGAGAGGTAATGACACACTGTGTGACCTCAGGCATATCACTGTCCAGAGACCCCAGCACTTCTGAGAGGAGAGAGAGGTAATGACGCACTGTGTGACCTCAGGTATATCACTACCCAGAGACCCCAGCACTGCAGAGAGAGGAGAGAGAGGTAATGACACACTGTGTGACCTCAGGCATATCACTACCCAGAGACCCCCAGCGCTGCAGAGAGAGGAGAGAGAGGTAATGACACACTGTGTGACCTCAGGCATATCACTACCCAGAGACCCCCAGCACTGCAGAGCGGAGAGAGAGGTAATGACACATTGTGTGACCTCAGGCGTATCACTACCCAGAGACCCCAGCACTTCTGAGAGGAGAGAGAGGTAATGACACACTGTGTGACCTCAGGCATATCACTACCCAGAGACCCCCAGCGCTGCAGAGAGAGGAGAGAGAGGTAATGATGTACTGTGTGACCTCAGGCATATCACTACCCAGAGACCCCCAGCACTTCTGAGAGGAGAGAGAGGTAATGACATACTGTGTGACCTCAGGCATATCACTGTCCAGAGACCCCAGCACTTCTGAGAGGAGAGAGAGGTAATGATGTACTGTGTGACCTCAGGCATATCACTGTCCAGAGACCCCAGCACTTCTGAGAGGAGAGAGAGGTAATGACACACTGTGTGACCTCAGGCATATCACTGCCCAGAGACCCCCAGCACTGCAGAGAGAGGGGAGAGAGGTAATGATGTACTGTGTGACCTCAGGCATATCACTGTCCAGAGACCCCAGCACTTCTGGGAGGAGAGAGAGGTAATGACATACTGTGTGACCTCAGGCATATCACTAACCAGAGACCCCCAGCGCTGCAGAGAGAGGAGAGAGAGGTAATGACACACTGTGTCACCTCAGGCATATCACTGTCCAGAGACCCCAGCACTTGTGAGAGGAGAGAGAGGTAATGATGTACTGTGTGACCTCAGGCATATCACTACCCAGAGACCCCCAGCGCTGCAGAGAGAGGAGAGAGAGGTAATGATGTACTGTGTGACCTCAGGCATATCACTATCCAGAGACCCCAGCACTGCAGAGAGAGAAGAGAGAGGTAATGACACACTGTGTGACCTCAGGCGTATCACTACCCAGAGACCCCCACAACTACAGAGAGAGGGGAGAGAGGTAATGATGTACTGTGTGACCTCAGGCATATCACTACCCAGAGACCCCAGCACTTATGAGAGGAGAGAGAGGTAATGACATACTGTATGACCTCAAGCATATCACCACCCAGACACCCCCAGCGCTGCAGAGAGGGGAGAGAGGTAATGATGTACTGTGTGACCTCAGGGACATCACTACCCAGAGACCCCAGCACTTCTGAGAGAAGAGAGAGTTAATGACACACTGTGTGACCTCAAGCATATCACCACCCAGAGACCCCCAGCGCTGCAGAGAGGAGAGAGAGGTAATGACGCATTGTGTGACCTCAGGCATATCACTGTCCAGAGACCCCCAGCACTGCAGAGAGAGGAGAGAGAGGTAATGACACAATGTGTGACCTCAGGCATATCACTACCCAGAGATCCCCAGCGCTGCAGAGAGAGGAGAGAGAGGTAATGATGTACTGTGTGACCTCAGGCATATCACTACCCAGAGACCCCAGCACTTCTGAGAGGAGAGAGAGGTAATGACACACTGTGTGACCTCAAGCATATCACTACCCAGAGACCCCAGCACTTCTGAGAGGAGAGAGAGGTAATGACATACTGTGCGACCTCAGGCATATCACTGTCCAGAGACCCCAGCACTTCTGAGAGGAGAGAGAGGTAATGACATACTATGTGACCTCAGGCATATCACTATCCAGAGACCCCCAGCACTGCAGAGAGAGGAGAGAGAGGTAATGATGTACTGTGTGACCTCAGGCGTATCACTACCCAGAGACCCCCAGCACTCCTGAGAGGAGAGAGAGGTAATGAGGCGTATCACTACCCAGAGACCGCAGCACAGCAGAGAGGAGAGAGAGGTAATGACACACTGTGTGACCTCAGGCATATCACTACCCAGAGACCCCAGCACTTCTGAGAGGAGAGAGAGGTAATGACGCACTGTGTGACCTCAGGCATATCACTGTCCAGAGACCCCAGCACTGCAGAGAGGAGGGAGAGGTAAGGACGCACTGTGTGACCTCAGGCATATCACTGTCGAGAGACCCCAGCACTTCTGAGAGGAGAGAGAGGTAATGACATACTGCGTGACCTCAGGGATATCACTACCCAGAGACCCCCAGCACTGCAGAGAGAGGAGAGAGAGTTAATGATGTACTGTGTGACCTCAGGCATATCACTACCCAGAGATCCCCAGCGCTGCCGAGAGAGGAGAGAGAGGTAATGACACACTGTGTGACCTCAGGCATATCACTGTCGAGAGACCCCAGCACTTCTGAGAGGAGAGAGAGGTAATGACATACTGTGTGACCTCAAGCATATCACTACCCAGAGACCCCAGTACTACAGATAGAGGGGAGAGAGGTAATGATGTAGAGGAGAGAGAGGTAAAAATGTACTCTGTGACCTCAGGCATATCACTGTCCAGAGACCCCAGCACTTCTGAGAGGAGAGAGAGGTAATGACATACTGTGTGACCTCAAGCATATCACTACCCAGAGACCCCCAGCACTGCAGAGAGAGAAGAGAGAGGTAATGACACACTGTGTGACCTCAGGCATATCACTACCCAGAGACTCCCAGCGCTGCAGAGAGAGGGGAGAGAGAGATAATGATGTACTGTGTGACCTCAGGCATATCACTGTCCAGAGACCCCAGCACTTCTGAGAGGAGAGAGAGGTAATGACGCACTGTGTGACCTCAGGCATATCACTACCCAGAGACCCCCACAACTACAGAGAGAGGGGAGAGAGGTAATGATGTACTGTGTGACCTCAGGCATATCACTACCCAGAGACCCCCAGCACTGCAGAGAGAGAAGAGAGAGGTAATGACACACTGTGTGACCTCAGGCATATCACTACCCAGAGACCCCAGCGCTGCAGAGAGTGGAGAGAGAGAGATAATGATGTACTGTGTCACCTCAGGCATGTCACTGTCCAGAGACCCCAGCACTTCTGAGAGGAGAGACAGGTAATGACATACTGTGTGACCTCAAGCATATCACTACCCAGAGACCCCCAGCACTACAGAGAGAGGGGAGAGAGGCAATGATGTACTGTGTGACCTCAGGCATATCACTACCCAGAGATCCCCAGCACTGCAGAGAGGAGAGAGAGGTAATGACACATTGTGTGACCTCAGGCATATCACTACCCAGAGACCCCAGTACTTCTGAGAGGAGAGAGAGGTAATGACGCACTGTGTGACCTCAGGCATATAACTACTCACAGTCCCCAGCACTTCTGAGAGGAGAGAGAGGTAATGACGCACTGTGTGACCTCAGGCATATCACTACCCAGAGACCCCCAGCACTACAGAGAGAGGAGAGAGAGGTAATGATGTACCGTGTGACCTCAGGCATATCACAGTCCAGAGACCCCAGCACTTCTGAGAGGAGAGAGAGGTAATGACATACTGTGTGACCTCAGGCATATCACTGTCCAGAGACCCCAGCACTTCTGAGAGGAGAGAGAGGTAATGATGTACTGTGTGACCTCAGGCATATCACTGTCCAGAGACCCCAGCACTTCTGAGAGGAGAGAGAGGTAATGACACACTGTGTGACCTCAGGCATATCACTGCCCAGAGACCCCCAGCACTGCAGAGAGAGGGGAGAGAGGTAATGATGTACTGTGTGACCTCAGGCATATCACTGTCCAGAGACCCCAGCACTTCTGGGAGGAGAGAGAGGTAATGACATACTGTGTGACCTCAGGCATATCACTAACCAGAGACCCCCAGCGCTGCAGAGAGAGGAGAGAGAGGTAATGACACACTGTGTCACCTCAGGCATATCACTGTCCAGAGACCCCAGCACTTGTGAGAGGAGAGAGAGGTAATGATGTACTGTGTGACCTCAGGCATATCACTACCCAGAGACCCCCAGCGCTGCAGAGAGAGGAGAGAGAGGTAATGATGTACTGTGTGACCTCAGGCATATCACTATCCAGAGACCCCAGCACTGCAGAGAGAGAAGAGAGAGGTAATGACACACTGTGTGACCTCAGGCGTATCACTACCCAGAGACCCCCACAACTACAGAGAGAGGGGAGAGAGGTAATGATGTACTGTGTGACCTCAGGCATATCACTACCCAGAGACCCCAGCACTTATGAGAGGAGAGAGAGGTAATGACATACTGTATGACCTCAAGCATATCACCACCCAGACACCCCCAGCGCTGCAGAGAGGGGAGAGAGGTAATGATGTACTGTGTGACCTCAGGGACATCACTACCCAGAGACCCCAGCACTTCTGAGAGAAGAGAGAGTTAATGACACACTGTGTGACCTCAAGCATATCACCACCCAGAGACCCCCAGCGCTGCAGAGAGGAGAGAGAGGTAATGACGCATTGTGTGACCTCAGGCATATCACTGTCCAGAGACCCCCAGCACTGCAGAGAGAGGAGAGAGAGGTAATGACACAATGTGTGACCTCAGGCATATCACTACCCAGAGATCCCCAGCGCTGCAGAGAGAGGAGAGAGAGGTAATGATGTACTGTGTGACCTCAGGCATATCACTACCCAGAGACCCCAGCACTTCTGAGAGGAGAGAGAGGTAATGACACACTGTGTGACCTCAAGCATATCACTACCCAGAGACCCCAGCACTTCTGAGAGGAGAGAGAGGTAATGACATACTGTGCGACCTCAGGCATATCACTGTCCAGAGACCCCAGCACTTCTGAGAGGAGAGAGAGGTAATGACATACTATGTGACCTCAGGCATATCACTATCCAGAGACCCCCAGCACTGCAGAGAGAGGAGAGAGAGGTAATGATGTACTGTGTGACCTCAGGCGTATCACTACCCAGAGACCCCCAGCACTCCTGAGAGGAGAGAGAGGTAATGAGGCGTATCACTACCCAGAGACCGCAGCACAGCAGAGAGGAGAGAGAGGTAATGACACACTGTGTGACCTCAGGCATATCACTACCCAGAGACCCCAGCACTTCTGAGAGGAGAGAGAGGTAATGACGCACTGTGTGACCTCAGGCATATCACTGTCCAGAGACCCCAGCACTGCAGAGAGGAGGGAGAGGTAAGGACGCACTGTGTGACCTCAGGCATATCACTGTCGAGAGACCCCAGCACTTCTGAGAGGAGAGAGAGGTAATGACATACTGCGTGACCTCAGGGATATCACTACCCAGAGACCCCCAGCACTGCAGAGAGAGGAGAGAGAGTTAATGATGTACTGTGTGACCTCAGGCATATCACTACCCAGAGATCCCCAGCGCTGCCGAGAGAGGAGAGAGAGGTAATGACACACTGTGTGACCTCAGGCATATCACTGTCGAGAGACCCCAGCACTTCTGAGAGGAGAGAGAGGTAATGACATACTGTGTGACCTCAAGCATATCACTACCCAGAGACCCCAGTACTACAGATAGAGGGGAGAGAGGTAATGATGTAGAGGAGAGAGAGGTAAAAATGTACTCTGTGACCTCAGGCATATCACTGTCCAGAGACCCCAGCACTTCTGAGAGGAGAGAGAGGTAATGACATACTGTGTGACCTCAAGCATATCACTACCCAGAGACCCCCAGCACTGCAGAGAGAGAAGAGAGAGGTAATGACACACTGTGTGACCTCAGGCATATCACTACCCAGAGACTCCCAGCGCTGCAGAGAGAGGGGAGAGAGAGATAATGATGTACTGTGTGACCTCAGGCATATCACTGTCCAGAGACCCCAGCACTTCTGAGAGGAGAGAGAGGTAATGACGCACTGTGTGACCTCAGGCATATCACTACCCAGAGACCCCCACAACTACAGAGAGAGGGGAGAGAGGTAATGATGTACTGTGTGACCTCAGGCATATCACTACCCAGAGACCCCCAGCACTGCAGAGAGAGAAGAGAGAGGTAATGACACACTGTGTGACCTCAGGCATATCACTACCCAGAGACCCCAGCGCTGCAGAGAGTGGAGAGAGAGAGATAATGATGTACTGTGTCACCTCAGGCATGTCACTGTCCAGAGACCCCAGCACTTCTGAGAGGAGAGACAGGTAATGACATACTGTGTGACCTCAAGCATATCACTACCCAGAGACCCCCAGCACTACAGAGAGAGGGGAGAGAGGCAATGATGTACTGTGTGACCTCAGGCATATCACTACCCAGAGATCCCCAGCACTGCAGAGAGGAGAGAGAGGTAATGACACATTGTGTGACCTCAGGCATATCACTACCCAGAGACCCCAGTACTTCTGAGAGGAGAGAGAGGTAATGACGCACTGTGTGACCTCAGGCATATAACTACTCACAGTCCCCAGCACTTCTGAGAGGAGAGAGAGGTAATGACGCACTGTGTGACCTCAGGCATATCACTACCCAGAGACCCCCAGCACTACAGAGAGAGGAGAGAGAGGTAATGATGTACCGTGTGACCTCAGGCATATCACAGTCCAGAGACCCCAGCACTTCTGAGAGGAGAGAGAGGTAATGACATACTGTGTGACCTCAAGCATATCACTACCCAGAGACCCCCAGCACTACAGAGAGAGGGGAGAGGTAATGATGTACTGTGGGACCTCAGGCGTATCACTACCCAGAGACCGCAGCACAGCAGAGAGGAGAGAGAGGTAATGAGACACTGTGTGACCTCAGGCATATCACTACCCAGAGATCCCCTGCGCTGCAGAGAGAGGAGAGAGAGGTAATGATGTACTGTGTGACCTCAGGCATATCACTGTCCAGAGTCCCCAGCACTTCTGAGAGGAGAGAGAGGTAATGACATACTGTGTGACCTCAAGCATATCACTACCCAGAGACCCCCAGCACTACAGAGAGAGGGGAGAGAGGTAATGATGTACTGTGTGACCTGAGGCGTATCACTACCCAGAGACCGCAGCAGAGAGGAGAGAGAGGTAATGACACACTGTGTGACCTCAGGCATATCACTGTCCACAGACCCCAGCACTTCTGAGAGGAGAGAGAGGTAATGACATACTGTGTGACCTCAAGCATATCACTACCCAGAGACCCCCACCACTACAGAGAGAGGGGGGAGAGGTAATGATGTACTGTGTGACCTCAGGCGTATCACTACCCAGAGACCGCAGCACAGCAGAGAGGAGAGAGAGGTAATCACACATTGTGTGACCTCAGGCATATCACTACCCAGAGACCCCCAGCACTGCAGAGAGAGGAGAGAGAGGTAATGACATACTGAGTGACCTCAAGCATATCACTACCCAGAGACCCCCAGCGCTGCAGAGAGAGGAGAGAGGTAATGACACGCTGTGTGACCTCAGGCATATCACTGTCCACAGACCCCAGCACTTCTGAGAGGAGAGAGAGGTAATGACATACTTTGTGACCTCAAGCATATCACTACCCAGAGACCCCCACCACTACAGAGAGAGGGGGGAGAGGTAATGATGTACTGTGTGACCTCAGGCGTATCACTACCCAGAGACCGCAGCACAGCAGAGAGGAGAGAGAGGTAATCACACATTGTGTGACCTCAGGCATATCACTACCCAGAGACCCCCAGCACTGCAGAGAGAGGAGAGAGAGGTAATGACATACTGAGTGACCTCAAGCATATCACTACCCAGAGACCCCACAACTACAGATAGAGGGGAGAGAGGTAATGATGTAGAGGAGAGAGAGGTAAAAATGTACTCTGTGACCTCAGGCATATCACTGTCCAGAGACTCCAGCACTTCTGAGAGGAGAGAGAGGTAATGACATACTGTGTGACCTCAAGCATATCACTACCCAGAGACCCCCAGCACTGCAGAGAGAGAAGAGAGAGGTAATGACACACTGTGTGACCTCAGGCATATCACTACCCAGAGACTCCCAGCGCTGCAGAGAGAGGGGAGTGAGAGTTAATGATGTACTGTGTGACCTCAGGCATATCACTGTCCAGAGACCCCGGCACTTCTGAGAGGAGAGAGAGGTAATGACGCACTGTGTGACCTCAGGCATATCAGAGACCAGAGACCCCCAGCACTTCTGGGAGGAGAGAGAGGTAATGACATTCTGTGTGACCTCAAGCATATCACTACCCAGAGACCCCCACAACTACAGAGAGAGGGGAGAGAGGTAATGATGTACTGTGTGACTTCAGGCATATCACTACCCAGAGACCCCCAGCACTGCAGAGAGAGAAGAGAGAGGTAATGACACACTGTGTGACCTCAGGCATATCACTACCCAGAGACCCCAGCGCTGCAGAGAGTGGAGAGAGAGAGATAATGATGTACTGTGTCACCTCAGGCATATCAATACCCAGAGACCCCAGCACTTCTGAGAGGAAAGACAGGTAATGACATACTGTGTGACCTCAAGCATATCACTACCCAGAGACCCCCAGCACTACAGAGAGAGGGGAGAGAGGTAATGATGTACTGTGTGACCTCAGGCGTATCACTACCCAGAGACTGCAGCACAGCAGAGAGGAGAGAGAGGTAATGACACACTGTGTGACCTCAAGCATATCACTACCCAGAGACCCCCAGCACTGCAGAGAGAGAAAAGAGAGGTAATGACACACTGTGTGACCTCAAGAATATCACTACCCAGAGACCCCCAGCACTACAGAGAGAGGGGAGAGGTAATGATGTACTGTGGGACCTCAGGCGGATCACTACCCAGAGACCGCAGCACAGCAGAGAGGAGAGAGAGGTAATGAGACACTGTGTGACCTCAGGCATATCACTACCCAGAGATCCCCTGCGCTGCAGAGGGAGGAGAGAGAGGTAATGATGTACTGTGTGACCTCAGGCATATCACTGTCCAGAGTCCCCAGCACTTCTGAGAGGAGAGAGAGGTAATGACATACTGTGTGACCTCAAGCATATCACTACCCAGAGACCCCCAGCACTACAGAGAGAGGGGAGAGAGGTAATGATGTACTGTGTGACCTGAGGCGTATCACTACCCAGAGACCGCAGCACAGCAGAGAGGAGAGAGAGGTAATGACACACTGTGTGACCTCAGGCATATCACTACCCAGAGACCCCAGCACTTCTGAGAGGAGAGAGAGGTAATGACATACTGTGTGACCTCAAGCATATCACTACTGAGAGACGTCCAGCACTACAGAGAGAGGGGCGAGAGAGGTAATGATGTACTGTGTGACCTCAGGGACATCACTACCCAGAGACCCCCAGGACTGCGGAGAGAGAGGTAATGACACATTGTGTGACCTCAGGCATATCACTACCCAGAGACCCCAGCACTTCTGAGAGGAGAGAGAGGTAATGACGCACTGTGTGACCTCAGGCATCTCACTACTCAGAGACCCCCGCACTTCTGAGAGGAGGGAGAGGTAATGACGCACTGTGAGACTTCAGGCATTTCACTACCCAGAGACCCCCAGCGCTGCAGAGAGAGGAGAGAGAGGTAATGATGTACTCTGTGACCTCAGGCATATCACTGTCGAGAGACCCCAGCACTTCTGAGAGGAGAGAGAGGTAATGACATACTGTGTGACCCCAAGCATATCACTACCCAGAGACCCCCACCACTACAGAGAGAGGGGAGAGAGGTAATGATGTACTCTGTGACCTCAGGCATATCACTGTCGAGAGACCCCAGCACTTCTGAGAGGAGAGAGAGGTAATGACATACTGTGTGACCTCAGGCATATCACTACCCAGAGACCCCAGCACTTCTGAGAGGAGAGAGAGGTAATGATGCACTGTGTGACCTCAGGCATATCACTACCCAGAGACCCCCAGCACTACAGAGAGAGGGGAGAGAGGTAATGATGTACTGTGTGACCTCAGGCATATCACTGTCCAGAGACCCCAGCACTTCTGAGAGGAGAGAGAGGTAATGACATACTGTGTGACCTCAAGCATATCACTACCCAGAGACCCCCAGCACTACAGAGAGAGGGGAGAGAGGTAATGATGTACTGTGTGACCTCAGGCATATCACTACCCAGAGACCCCCAACACTGCAGAGAGAGAAGAGAGAGGTAATGACACACTGTGTGACCTCAGGCATATCACTACCCAGAGACCCCCAGAGCTGCAGAGAAAGGAGAGAGAGGTAATGATGTACTGTGTGACCTCAGGCATATCACTGTCCCGAGACCCCAGCACTTTTGAGAGGAGAGAGAGGTAATGACATACTGTGTGACCTCAAGCATATCACTACCCAGAGACCCCCAGCACTACAGAGAGAGGGGAAAGAGGTAATGATGTACTGTGTGACCTCAGGCGTATCACTACCCAGGGACTGCAGCACAGCAGAGAGGAGAGAGAGGTAATGACACACTGTGTGACCTCAGGCATATCACTACCCAGAGACCCCAGCACTTCTGAGAGGAGAGAGAGGTAATAACGCACTCTGTGACCTCAGGCATATCACTACCCAACGACCCCCAGCACTACAGAGAGAGGGGAGAGAGGTAATGATGTACTGTGTGACCTCAGGCATATCAATACCCAGAGAACCCCAGCGCTGCAGAGAGAGGAGAGAGGTAATGACACGCTGTGTGACCTCAAGCATATCACTACCCAGAGACCCCCAGCGCTGCAGAGAGAGGAGAGAGAGGTAATGACACACTGTGTGACATCAGGCATATCACTACCCAGAGACCCCCAGCGCTGCAGAGAGAGGAGAGAGAGGTAATGATGTACTGTGTGACCACAGGCATATCACTGTCCAGAGACCCCAGCACTTATGAGAGGAGAGAGAGGTAATGAGATACTGTGTGACCTCAAGCATATCACTACCCAGAGACCCCCAGCACTACAGAGAGAGGGGAGAGGTAATGATGTACTGTGTGACCTCAGGCGTATCACTACCCAGAGACCGCAGCACAGTAGAGAGGAGAGAGAGGTAATGACACACTGTGTGACCTCAGGCATATCACTACCCACAGACCCCAGCACTTCTGAGAGGAGAGAGAGGTAATGACGCACTGTGTGACCTCAGGCATATCACTACCCAGAGACCCCCACCACTACAGAGAGAGGGGAGAGAGGTAATGATGCACTGTGTGACCTCAGGCATATCACTACCCAGAGACCCCCAGCTCTGCAGAGAGAGAAGAGAGAGGTAATGACACACTGTGTGACCTCAGGCATATCACTACCCAGAGACGCCAGCACTGCAGAGAGAGGAGAGAGAGGTAATGACACACTGTGTGACCTCAGGCATATCACTACCCAGAGACCCCCAGCGCTGCAGAGAGAGGAGATAATGGTAATGATGTACTCTGTGACCTCAGGCATATCACTGTCCAGAGACCCCAGCACTTCTGAGAGGAGAGAGAGGTAATGACATACTGTGTGACCTCAAGCATATCACTACCCAGAGACCCCCACCACTACAGAGAGAGGGGAGAGAGGTAATGATGTACAGTGTGACCTCAGGCATATCACTACCCAGAGACCCCCAGCACTACAGAGAGAGGGAGAGATAATGATGTACTGTGTGACCTCAGGCATATCACTACCCAGAGACCCCCAGCTCTGCAGAGAGAGAAGAGAGAGGTAATGACACACTGTGTGACCTCAGTCATATCACTACCCAGAGACCCCCAGCGCTGCAGAGAGAGGAGAGAGAGATAATGATGTACTGTGTGACCTCAGGCATATCACTGTCCAGAGACCCCAGCACTTCTGAGAGGAGAGAGAGGTAATGACGCACTGTGTGACCTCAGGCATATCACTACCCAGAGACCCCCAGTACTACAGAGAGAAGGGAGTGAGGTAATGATGTACTGTGTGACCTCAGGTATATTACTACCCAGAGACCCCCAGCGCTGCAGAGAGAGGTAATGATGTACTGTGACCTCAGGCATATCACTGTCCAGAGACCCCAGAACTTCTGAGAGGAGAGAGAGGTAATGACATACTGTGTGACCTCATTCATATCACTACCCAGAGACCCCCAGCACTACAGAGAGAGGAGAGAGAGGTAATGACATACTGTGTGACCTCAAGCATATCACTACCCAGAGACCCACAGCACTGCAGAGAGAGAGTTAATGACACCCTGTGTGACTCAGGCATATCACTACCCAGAGACCCCAGCACTGCAGAGAGAGGAGAGAGGTAATGACACACTGTGTGACCTCAGGCATATCACTGTCCAGAGACCCCAGCATTTCTGAGAGGAGAGAGAGGTAATGACATACTGAGTGACCTCAAGCATATCACTACCCAGAGACCCCCAGCGCTACAGAGAGAGGGGAGAGAGGTAATGATGTACTGTGTGACCTCAGGCATATCACTACCCAGAGACCCCCAGCGCTGCAGAGAGAGGAGAGAGGTAATGACACGCTGTGTGACCTCAGGCATATCACTACCCAGAGATCCCCAGCGCTGCAGAGAGAGGAGAGAGAGGTAATGATGTACTGTGTGACCTCAGGCATATCACTGTCCAGGGACCCCCAGCGCTGCAGAGAGAGGAGAGAGAGGTAATGATGTACTGTGTGACCTCAGGCATATCACTGTCCAGAGACCCCAGTACTTCTGAGAGGAGAGAGAGGTAATGACATAGTGTGTGACCTCAAGCATATCACTACCCAGAGACCCCCAGCACTACAGAGAGAGGGGGGAGAGGTAATGATGTACTGTGTGACCTCAGGCGTATCACTACCCAGAGACCGCAGCACAGCAGAGAGGAGAGAGAGCTAATGACACACTGTGTGACCTCAGGTGTATCACTACCCAGAGACCCCAGCACTTCTGAGAGGAGAGAGGGGTAATGACGCAGTGTGTGACCTCAGGCATATCACTACCCAGAGCCCCCAGCACTTCTGAGAGGAGAGAGAGGTAATGACGCAGTGTGTGACCTCAGGCATATCACTACCCAGAGATCCCCAGCTCTGCAGAGCGGAGAGAGAGGTAATGACACATTGTGTGACGTCAGGCATATCTCTACCCAGAGACCCCAGCACTTCTGAGAGGAGAGAGAGGTAATGACGCACTTTGTGACCTCAGGCATATCACTACTCAGAGACCCCCGCACTTCTGAGAGGAGGTACAGGTAATGACGCACTGTGTGACCACAGGCATATCACTACCCAGAGACCCCCACCACTACAGAGAGAGGGGGGAGAGGTAATGATGTACTGTGTGACCTCAGGCATATCACTACCCAGGGACTGCAGCACAGCAGAGAGGAGAGAGAGGTAATGACACACTGTGTGACCTCAGGCATATCACTACCCAGAGACCCCCAGCACTACAGAGAGAGGGAGAGGTAATGATGTACTGTGTGACCTCAGGCATATCACTACCCAGAGACCCCCAGCTCTGCAGAGAGAGAAGAGAGAGGTAATGACACACTGTGTGACCTCAGTCAGATCACTACCCAGAGACCCCCAGCGCTGCAGAGAGAGGAGAGAGAGATAATGATGTACTGTGTGACCTCAGGCATATCACTGTCCAGAGACCCCAGCACTTCTGAGAGGAGAGAGAGGTAATGACGCACTGTGTGACCTCAGGCATATCACTACCCAGAGACCCCCAGTACTACAGAGAGAAGGGAGAGAGGTAATGATGTACTGTGTGACCTCAGGTATATTACTACCCAGAGACCCCCAGCGCTGCAGAGAGAGGTAATGATGTACTGTGACCTCAGGCATATCACTGTCCAGAGACCCCAGAACTTCTGAGAGGAGAGAGAGGTAATGACATACTGTGTGACCTCATTCATATCACTACCCAGAGACCCCCAGCACTACAGAGAGAGGAGAGAGAGGTAATGACATACTGTGTGACCTCAAGCATATCACTACCCAGAGACCCACAGCACTGCAGAGAGAGAGTTAATGACACCCTGTGTGACTCAGGCATATCACTACCCAGAGACCCCAGCACTGCAGAGAGAGGAGAGAGGTAATGACACACTGTGTGACCTCAGGCATATCACTGTCCAGAGACCCCAGCATTTCTGAGAGGAGAGAGAGGTAATGACATACTGAGTGACCTCAAGCATATCACTACCCAGAGACCCCCAGCGCTACAGAGAGAGGGGAGAGAGGTAATGATGTACTGTGTGACCTCAGGCATATCACTACCCAGAGACCCCCAGCGCTGCAGAGAGAGGAGAGAGGTAATGACACGCTGTGTGACCTCAGGCATATCACTACCCAGAGATCCCCAGCGCTGCAGAGAGAGGAGAGAGAGGTAATGATGTACTGTGTGACCTCAGGCATATCACTGTCCAGGGACCCCCAGCGCTGCAGAGAGAGGAGAGAGAGGTAATGATGTACTGTGTGACCTCAGGCATATCACTGTCCAGAGACCCCAGTACTTCTGAGAGGAGAGAGAGGTAATGACATAGTGTGTGACCTCAAGCATATCACTACCCAGAGACCCCCAGCACTACAGAGAGAGGGGGGAGAGGTAATGATGTACTGTGTGACCTCAGGCGTATCACTACCCAGAGACCGCAGCACAGCAGAGAGGAGAGAGAGCTAATGACACACTGTGTGACCTCAGGTATATCACTACCCAGAGACCCCAGCACTTCTGAGAGGAGAGAGGGGTAATGACGCACTGTGTGACCTCAGGCATATCACTACCCAGAGACCCCAGCACTTCTGAGAGGAGAGAGAGGTAATGACGCAGTGTGTGACCTCAGGCATATCACTACCCAGAGATCCCCAGCGCTGCAGAGCGGAGAGAGAGGTAATGACACATTGTGTGACGTCAGGCATATCACTACCCAGAGACCCCAGCACTTCTGAGAGGAGAGAGAGGTAATGACGCACTTTGTGACCTCAGGCATATCACTACTCAGAGACCCCCGCACTTCTGAGAGGAGGTACAGGTAATGACGCACTGTGTGACCACAGGCATATCACTACCCAGAGACCCCCACCACTACAGAGAGAGGGGGGAGAGGTAATGATGTACTGTGTGACCTCAGGCATATCACTACCCAGAGACCCCCAGCACTGCAGAGAGAGAGTTAATGACACCCTGTGTGACTCAGGCATATCACTACGCAGAGACCCCAGCACTGCAGAGAGAGGAGAGAGGTAATGACACACTGTGTGACCTCAGGCATATCACTGTCCAGAGACCCCTGCATTTCTGAGAGGAGAGAGAGGTAATGACATACTGAGTGACCTCAAGCATATCACTACCCAGAGACCCCCAGCGCTACAGAGAGAGGGGAGAGAGGTAATGATGTACTGTGTGACCTCAGGCATATCACTACCCAGAGACCCCCAGCGCTGCAGAGAGAGGAGAGAGGTAATGCCACGCTGTGTGACCTCAGGCATATCACTACCCAGAGATCCCCAGAGCTACAGAGAGAGGAGAGAGAGGTAATGATGTACTGTGTGACCTCAGGCATATCACTGTCCAGAGTCCCCAGCACTTCTGAGAGGAGAGAGAGGTAATGACATACTGTGTGACCTCAAGCATATCACTACCCAGAGACCCCCAGCACTACAGAGAGAGGGGAGAGAGGTAATGATGTACTGTGTGACCTGAGGCGTATCACTACCCAGAGACCGCAGCACAGCAGAGAGGAGAGAGAGGTAATGACACACTGTGTGACCTCAGGCATATCACTACCCAGAGACCCCAGCACTTCTGAGAGGAGAGAGAGGTAATGACATACTGTATGACCTCAAGCATATCACTACTGAGAGACGTCCAGCACTACAGAGAGAGGGGCGAGAGAGGTAATGATGTACTGTGTGACCTCAGGGACATCACTACCCAGAGACCCCCAGGACTGCAGAGCGGAGAGAGAGGTAATGACACATTGTGTGACCTCAGGCATATCACTACCCAGAGACCCCAGCACTTCTGAGAGGAGAGAGAGGTAATGACGCACTGTGTGACCTCAGGCATCTCACTACTCAGAGACCCCCGCACTTCTGAGAGGAGGGAGAGGTAATGACGCACTGTGTGACTTCAGGCATTTCACTACCCAGAGACCCCCAGCGCTGCAGAGAGAGGAGAGAGAGGTAATGATGTACTCTGTGACCTCAGGCATATCACTGTCGAGAGACCCCAGCACTTCTGAGAGGAGAGAGAGGTAATGACATACTGTGTGACCCCAAGCATATCACTACCCAGAGACCCCCACCACTACAGAGAGAGGGGAGAGAGGTAATGATGTACTCTGTGACCTCAGGCATATCACTGTCCAGAGACCCCTGCATTTCTGAGAGGAGAGAGAGGTAATGACATACTGAGTGACCTCAAGCATATCACTACCCAGAGACCCCCAGCGCTACAGAGAGAGGGGAGAGAGGTAATGATGTACTGTGTGACCTCAGGCATATCACTACCCAGAGACCCCCAGCGCTGCAGAGAGAGGAGAGAGGTAATGCCACGCTGTGTGACCTCAGGCATATCACTACCCAGAGATCCCCAGAGCTACAGAGAGAGGAGAGAGAGGTAATGATGTACTGTGTGACCTCAGGCATATCACTGTCCAGGGACCGCCAGCGCTGCAGATAGAGGAGAGAGAGGTAATGACGCACTGTGTGACCTCAGGCATATCACTATCCAGAGACCCCCAGCACTACAGGGAGAGGAGAGAGAGGTAATGATGTACTGTGTGACCTCAGGCATATCACTGTCCAGAGACCCCAGTACTTCTAAGAGGAGAGAGAGGTAATGACATAGTGTGTGACCTCAAGCATATCACTACCCAGAGACCCCAGCACTTCTGAGAGGAGAGAGAGGTAATGACGCACTGTGTGACCTCAGGCATATCACTACCCAGAGATCCCCAGCGCTGCAGAGAGAGGAGAGAGAGGTAATGATGTACCGTGTGACCTCAGGCATATCACTGTCCAGGGACCCCAGCACTGCAGAGAGGAGAGAGAGGTAATGACACATTTTGTGACCTCAGGCATATCACTACCCAAAGACCCCCAGCACTACAGAGAGACGGGAGAGAGGTAATGATGTACTGTGTGACCTCAGGCATATCACTACCCAGAGACCCCCAGCACTGCAGAGCGGAGAGAGACGTAATGACACATTGTATGACGTCAGGCATATCACTACCCAGAGACCCCAGCACTTCTGAGAGGAGAGAGAGGTAATGACGCACTGTGTGACCTCAGGCATATCACTACTCAGAGATCCCCGCACTTCTGAGAGGAGGTAGAGGTAATGACGCACTGTGTGACCACAGGCATATCACTACCCAGAGACCCCCAGCGCTGCAGAGAGAGGAGAGAGAGGTAATGATGTACTCCGTGACCTCAGGCATATCACTGTCCAGAGACCCCAGCATTTCTGAGAGGAGAGAGAGGTAATGACATACTGAGTGACCTCAAGCATATCACTACCCAGAGACCCCCAGCGCTACAGAGAGAGGGGAGAGAGGTAATGATGTACTGTGTGACCTCAGGCATATCACTACCCAGAGACCCCCAGCGCTGCAGAGAGAGGAGAGAGGTAATGACACGCTGTGTGACCTCAGGCATATCACTACCCAGAGATCCCCAGCGCTGCAGAGAGAGGAGAGAGAGGTAATGATGTACTGTGTGAACTCAGGCATATCACTGTCCAGGGACCCCCAGCGCTGCAGAGAGAGGAGAGAGAGGTAATGATGTACTGTGTGACCTCAGGCATATCACTGTCCAGAGACCCCAGTACTTCTGAGAGGAGAGAGAGGTAATGACATAGTGTGTGACCTCAAGCATATCACTACCCAGAGACCCCCAGCAGTACAGAGAGAGGCGAGAGAGGAAATGACGCACTGTGTGACCTCAGGCATATCACTACCCAGAGATCCCCAGCGCTGCAGAGAGAGGAGAGAGAGGTAATGATGTACCGTGTGACCTCAGGCATATCACTGTCCAGGGACCCCCAGCACTACAGAGCGGAGAGAGAGGTAATGACACACTGTGTGACCTCAGGCATATCACTACTCAGAGACCCCCGCACTTCTGAGAGGAGGTAGAGGTAATGACGCACTGTGTGACCACAGGCATATCACTACCCAGAGACCCCCAGCGCTGCAGAGAGAGGAGAGAGAGGTAATGACACATTGTATGAAGTCAGGCATATCACTACCCAGAGACCCCAGCACTTCTGAGAGGAGAGAGAGGTAATGATGTACTCCGTGACCTCAGGCATACCACTGTCCAGAGACTACAGCACTTCTGAGAGGAGAGAGAGGTAATGACATACTGTGTGACCTCAAGCATATCACTACCCAGAGACCCCCACCACTACAGAGAGAGGGGAGAGAGGTAATGATGTACTGTGTGACCTCAGGCATATCACTACCCAGAGACCCCCAGCTCTGCAGAGAGAGAAGAGAGAGGTAATGACACACTGTGTGACCTCAGGCATGTCACTACCCAGAGACCCCAGCACTGCAGAGAGAGGAGAGAGAGGTAATGACACACTGTGTGACCTCAGGCATTTCACTACTCAGAGACCCCCAGCGCTGCAGAGAGAGGAGAGAGAGAGATAATGATGTACTGTGTGACCTCAGGCATACCACTGTCCAGAGACCCCCAGCTCTGCAGAGAGAGAAGAGAGAGGTAATGACACACTGTGTGACCTCAGGTATATCACTACCCAGAGACCCCCAGCGCTGCAGAGAGAGGAGAGAGGGAGATAATGATGTACTGTGTGACCTCAGGCATATCACTGTCCAGAGACCCCAGCACTTCTTAGAGCAGAGAGAGAGGTAATGACGCACTGTGTGACCTCAGGCATATCAGAGACCCCAGCACTTCTGAGCGGAGAGAGAGGTAATGACATACTGTGACCTCAAGCATATCACTACCCAGAGACCCCCAGCACTACAGAGTGAGGGGAGAGAGGTAATGATGTACTGTGTGACTTCAGGCGTATCACTTCCCAGAGACCGCAGCACAGCAGAGAGGAGAGAGAGGTAATGACACACTGTGTGACCTCAGGCATATCACTGCCCAGAGACCCCAGCACTTCTAAGAGGAGAGAGAGGTAAAGACATACTGTGTGATCTCAAGCATATCACTACCCAGACACCTCCAGCACTACAGAGAGAGGGGAGAGGGGTAATGATGTACTGTGTCACCTCAGGGATATCACTACCCAGAGACCCCCAGCACTGCAGAGCGGAGAGAGAGGTAATGACACATTGTGTGACCTCAGGCATATCACTACCCAGAGACCCCAGCACTTCTGAGAGGAGAGAGAGGTAATGACGCACTGTGTGACCTCAGGCATATCATTACCCAGAGACCCCCAGCGCTGCAGAGAGAGGAGAGAGAGGTAATGATGTACTCTGTTACCTCAGGCATATCACTACCCAGAGACCCCCAGCACTACAGAGAGAGGGGAGAGAGGTAATGATGTACTGTGTGACCTCAGGCATATCACTACCCAGAGACCCCCAGCGATGCAGAGAGAGGAGAGAGAGGTAATGATGTACTGTGTGACCTCAGGCATATCACTGTCCAGAGACCCCAGCACTTCTGGGAGGAGAGAGAGGTAATGACACACTGTGTGACCTCAAGCATATCACTACCCAGAAACCCCCACCACTACAGAGAGAGGAGAGAGGTAATGATGTACTGTGTGACCTCAGGCATATCACTGTCCAGAGACCCCCAGCTCTGCAGAGAGAGAAGAGAGAGGTAATGACACACTGTGTCACCTCAGGGATATCACTACCCAGAGACCCCCAGCGCTGCAGAGAGAGGAAGAGAGAGAGATAATGATGTACTGTGTGACCTCAGCCATATCACTGTCCAGAGATCCCAGCACTTCTGAGAGGAGAGAGAGTTAATGACGCACTGTGTGACCTCAGGCATATCAGAGACCAGAGACCCCAGCACTTCTGAGAGGAGAGAGAGGTAATGATATACTGTGTGACCTCAAGCATATCACTACCCAGAGACCCCCAGCACTACAGATAGAGGAGAGAGAGGTAATGATGTATAGGAGAGAGAGGTAATGATGTACTCTGTGACCTCAGGCATATCACTGTCCAGAGACCCCAGCACTTCTGGGAGGAGACAGAGGTAATGACATACTGTGTGACCTCAAGCATATCACTACCCAGAGACCCCCACAACTACAGAGAGAGGGGAAAGAGGTAATGATGTACTGTGTGACCTCAGGCATATCACTACCCAGAGACCCCCAGCACTGCAGAGAGAGAAGAGAGAGGTAATGACATACTGTGTGACCTCAGGCATATCACTACCCAGAGACCCCCAGCACTGCAGAGCGGAGAGAGACGTAATGACACATTGTATGACGTCAGGCATATCACTACCCAGAGACCCCAGCACTTCTGAGAGGAGAGAGAGGTAATGACGCACTGTGTGACCTCAGGCATATCACTACTCAGAGATCCCCGCACTTCTGAGAGGAGGTAGAGGTAATGACGCACTGTGTGACCACAGGCATATCACTACCCAGAGACCCCCAGCGCTGCAGAGAGAGGAGAGAGAGGTAATGATGTACTCCGTGACCTCAGGCATATCACTGTCCAGAGACCCCAGCATTTCTGAGAGGAGAGAGAGGTAATGACATACTGAGTGACCTCAAGCATATCACTACCCAGAGACCCCCAGCGCTACAGAGAGAGGGGAGAGAGGTAATGATGTACTGTGTGACCTCAGGCATATCACTACCCAGAGACCCCCAGCGCTGCAGAGAGAGGAGAGAGGTAATGACACGCTGTGTGACCTCAGGCATATCACTACCCAGAGATCCCCAGCGCTGCAGAGAGAGGAGAGAGAGGTAATGATGTACTGTGTGAACTCAGGCATATCACTGTCCAGGGACCCCCAGCGCTGCAGAGATAGGAGAGAGAGGTAATGATGTACTGTGTGACCTCAGGCATATCACTGTCCAGAGACCCCAGTACTTCTGAGAGGAGAGAGAGGTAATGACATAGTGTGTGACCTCAAGCATATCACTACCCAGAGACCCCCAGCAGTACAGAGAGAGGCGAGAGAGGAAATGACGCACTGTGTGACCTCAGGCATATCACTACCCAGAGATCCCCAGCGCTGCAGAGAGAGGAGAGAGAGGTAATGATGTACCGTGTGACCTCAGGCATATCACTGTCCAGGGACCCCCAGCACTACAGAGCGGAGAGAGAGGTAATGACACACTGTGTGACCTCAGGCATATCACTACTCAGAGACCCCCGCACTTCTGAGAGGAGGTAGAGGTAATGACGCACTGTGTGACCACAGGCATATCACTACCCAGAGACCCCCAGCGCTGCAGAGAGAGGAGAGAGAGGTAATGACACATTGTATGAAGTCAGGCATATCACTACCCAGAGACCCCAGCACTTCTGAGAGGAGAGAGAGGTAATGATGTACTCCGTGACCTCAGGCATACCACTGTCCAGAGACTACAGCACTTCTGAGAGGAGAGAGAGGTAATGACATACTGTGTGACCTCAAGCATATCACTACCCAGAGACCCCCACCACTACAGAGAGAGGGGAGAGAGGTAATGATGTACTGTGTGACCTCAGGCATATCACTACCCAGAGACCCCCAGCTCTGCAGAGAGAGAAGAGAGAGGTAATGACACACTGTGTGACCTCAGGCATGTCACTACCCAGAGACCCCAGCACTGCAGAGAGAGGAGAGAGAGGTAATGACACACTGTGTGACCTCAGGCATTTCACTACTCAGAGACCCCCAGCGCTGCAGAGAGAGGAGAGAGAGAGATAATGATGTACTGTGTGACCTCAGGCATACCACTGTCCAGAGACCCCCAGCTCTGCAGAGAGAGAAGAGAGAGGTAATGACACACTGTGTGACCTCAGGTATATCACTACCCAGAGACCCCCAGCGCTGCAGAGAGAGGAGAGAGGGAGATAATGATGTACTGTGTGACCTCAGGCATATCACTGTCCAGAGACCCCAGCACTTCTTAGAGCAGAGAGAGAGGTAATGACGCACTGTGTGACCTCAGGCATATCAGAGACCCCAGCACTTCTGAGCGGAGAGAGAGGTAATGACATACTGTGACCTCAAGCATATCACTACCCAGAGACCCCCAGCACTACAGAGTGAGGGGAGAGAGGTAATGATGTACTGTGTGACTTCAGGCGTATCACTTCCCAGAGACCGCAGCACAGCAGAGAGGAGAGAGAGGTAATGACACACTGTGTGACCTCAGGCATATCACTGCCCAGAGACCCCAGCACTTCTAAGAGGAGAGAGAGGTAATGACATACTGTGTGATCTCAAGCATATCACTACCCAGACACCTCCAGCACTACAGAGAGAGGGGAGAGGGGTAATGATGTACTGTGTCACCTCAGGGATATCACTACCCAGAGACCCCCAGCACTGCAGAGCGGAGAGAGAGGTAATGACACATTGTGTGACCTCAGGCATATCACTACCCAGAGACCCCAGCACTTCTGAGAGGAGAGAGAGGTAATGACGCACTGTGTGACCTCAGGCATATCATTACCCAGAGACCCCCAGCGCTGCAGAGAGAGGAGAGAGAGGTAATGATGTACTCTGTTACCTCAGGCATATCACTACCCAGAGACCCCCAGCACTACAGAGAGAGGGGAGAGAGGTAATGATGTACTGTGTGACCTCAGGCATATCACTACCCAGAGACCCCCAGCGATGCAGAGAGAGGAGAGAGAGGTAATGATGTACTGTGTGACCTCAGGCATATCACTGTCCAGAGACCCCAGCACTTCTGGGAGGAGAGAGAGGTAATGACACACTGTGTGACCTCAAGCATATCACTACCCAGAAACCCCCACCACTACAGAGAGAGGAGAGAGGTAATGATGTACTGTGTGACCTCAGGCATATCACTACCCAGAGACCCCCAGCTCTGCAGAGAGAGAAGAGAGAGGTAATGACACACTGTGTGACCTCAAGCATATCACTACCCAGAGACCCACAGCACTGCAGAGAGAGAGTTAATGACACCCTGTGTGACTCAGGCATATCACTACCCAGAGACCCCAGCACTGCAGAGAGAGGAGAGAGGTAATGACACACTGTGTGACCTCAGGCATATCACTGTCCAGAGACCCCAGCATTTCTGAGAGGAGAGAGAGGTAATGACATACTGAGTGACCTCAAGCATATCACTACCCAGAGACCCCCAGCGCTACAGAGAGAGGGGAGAGAGGTAATGATGTACTGTGTGACCTCAGGCATATCACTACCCAGAGACCCCCAGCGCTGCAGAGAGAGGAGAGAGGTAATGACACGCTGTGTGACCTCAGGCATATCACTACCCAGAGATCCCCAGCGCTGCAGAGAGAGGAGAGAGAGGTAATGATGTACTGTGTGACCTCAGGCATATCACTGTCCAGGGACCCCCAGCGCTGCAGAGAGAGGAGAGAGAGGTAATGATGTACTGTGTGACCTCAGGCATATCACTGTCCAGAGACCCCAGTACTTCTGAGAGGAGAGAGAGGTAATGACATAGTGTGTGACCTCAAGCATATCACTACCCAGAGACCCCCAGCACTACAGAGAGAGGGGGGAGAGGTAATGATGTACTGTGTGACCTCAGGCGTATCACTACCCAGAGACCGCAGCACAGCAGAGAGGAGAGAGAGCTAATGACACACTGTGTGACCTCAGGTATATCACTACCCAGAGACCCCAGCACTTCTGAGAGGAGAGAGGGGTAATGACGCAGTGTGTGACCTCAGGCATATCACTACCCAGAGCCCCCAGCACTTCTGAGAGGAGAGAGAGGTAATGACGCAGTGTGTGACCTCAGGCATATCACTACCCAGAGATCCCCAGCTCTGCAGAGCGGAGAGAGAGGTAATGACACATTGTGTGACGTCAGGCATATCTCTACCCAGAGACCCCAGCACTTCTGAGAGGAGAGAGAGGTAATGACGCACTTTGTGACCTCAGGCATATCACTACTCAGAGACCCCCGCACTTCTGAGAGGAGGTACAGGTAATGACGCACTGTGTGACCACAGGCATATCACTACCCAGAGACCCCCACCACTACAGAGAGAGGGGGGAGAGGTAATGATGTACTGTGTGACCTCAGGCATATCACTACCCAGGGACTGCAGCACAGCAGAGAGGAGAGAGAGGTAATGACACACTGTGTGACCTCAGGCATATCACTACCCAGAGACCCCCAGCACTACAGAGAGAGGGAGAGGTAATGATGTACTGTGTGACCTCAGGCATATCACTACCCAGAGACCCCCAGCTCTGCAGAGAGAGAAGAGAGAGGTAATGACACACTGTGTGACCTCAGTCAGATCACTACCCAGAGACCCCCAGCGCTGCAGAGAGAGGAGAGAGAGATAATGATGTACTGTGTGACCTCAGGCATATCACTGTCCAGAGACCCCAGCACTTCTGAGAGGAGAGAGAGGTAATGACGCACTGTGTGACCTCAGGCATATCACTACCCAGAGACCCCCAGTACTACAGAGAGAAGGGAGAGAGGTAATGATGTACTGTGTGACCTCAGGTATATTACTACCCAGAGACCCCCAGCGCTGCAGAGAGAGGTAATGATGTACTGTGACCTCAGGCATATCACTGTCCAGAGACCCCAGAACTTCTGAGAGGAGAGAGAGGTAATGACATACTGTGTGACCTCATTCATATCACTACCCAGAGACCCCCAGCACTACAGAGAGAGGAGAGAGAGGTAATGACATACTGTGTGACCTCAAGCATATCACTACCCAGAGACCCACAGCACTGCAGAGAGAGAGTTAATGACACCCTGTGTGACTCAGGCATATCACTACCCAGAGACCCCAGCACTGCAGAGAGAGGAGAGAGGTAATGACACACTGTGTGACCTCAGGCATATCACTGTCCAGAGACCCCAGCATTTCTGAGAGGAGAGAGAGGTAATGACATACTGAGTGACCTCAAGCATATCACTACCCAGAGACCCCCAGCGCTACAGAGAGAGGGGAGAGAGGTAATGATGTACTGTGTGACCTCAGGCATATCACTACCCAGAGACCCCCAGCGCTGCAGAGAGAGGAGAGAGGTAATGACACGCTGTGTGACCTCAGGCATATCACTACCCAGAGATCCCCAGCGCTGCAGAGAGAGGAGAGAGAGGTAATGATGTACTGTGTGACCTCAGGCATATCACTGTCCAGGGACCCCCAGCGCTGCAGAGAGAGGAGAGAGAGGTAATGATGTACTGTGTGACCTCAGGCATATCACTGTCCAGAGACCCCAGTACTTCTGAGAGGAGAGAGAGGTAATGACATAGTGTGTGACCTCAAGCATATCACTACCCAGAGACCCCCAGCACTACAGAGAGAGGGGGGAGAGGTAATGATGTACTGTGTGACCTCAGGCGTATCACTACCCAGAGACCGCAGCACAGCAGAGAGGAGAGAGAGCTAATGACACACTGTGTGACCTCAGGTATATCACTACCCAGAGACCCCAGCACTTCTGAGAGGAGAGAGGGGTAATGACGCACTGTGTGACCTCAGGCATATCACTACCCAGAGACCCCAGCACTTCTGAGAGGAGAGAGAGGTAATGACGCAGTGTGTGACCTCAGGCATATCACTACCCAGAGATCCCCAGCGCTGCAGAGCGGAGAGAGAGGTAATGACACATTGTGTGACGTCAGGCATATCACTACCCAGAGACCCCAGCACTTCTGAGAGGAGAGAGAGGTAATGACGCACTTTGTGACCTCAGGCATATCACTACTCAGAGACCCCCGCACTTCTGAGAGGAGGTACAGGTAATGACGCACTGTGTGACCACAGGCATATCACTACCCAGAGACCCCCACCACTACAGAGAGAGGGGGGAGAGGTAATGATGTACTGTGTGACCTCAGGCATATCACTACCCAGAGACCCCCAGCACTGCAGAGAGAGAGTTAATGACACCCTGTGTGACTCAGGCATATCACTACGCAGAGACCCCAGCACTGCAGAGAGAGGAGAGAGGTAATGACACACTGTGTGACCTCAGGCATATCACTGTCCAGAGACCCCTGCATTTCTGAGAGGAGAGAGAGGTAATGACATACTGAGTGACCTCAAGCATATCACTACCCAGAGACCCCCAGCGCTACAGAGAGAGGGGAGAGAGGTAATGATGTACTGTGTGACCTCAGGCATATCACTACCCAGAGACCCCCAGCGCTGCAGAGAGAGGAGAGAGGTAATGCCACGCTGTGTGACCTCAGGCATATCACTACCCAGAGATCCCCAGAGCTACAGAGAGAGGAGAGAGAGGTAATGATGTACTGTGTGACCTCAGGCATATCACTGTCCAGAGTCCCCAGCACTTCTGAGAGGAGAGAGAGGTAATGACATACTGTGTGACCTCAAGCATATCACTACCCAGAGACCCCCAGCACTACAGAGAGAGGGGAGAGAGGTAATGATGTACTGTGTGACCTGAGGCGTATCACTACCCAGAGACCGCAGCACAGCAGAGAGGAGAGAGAGGTAATGACACACTGTGTGACCTCAGGCATATCACTACCCAGAGACCCCAGCACTTCTGAGAGGAGAGAGAGGTAATGACATACTGTATGACCTCAAGCATATCACTACTGAGAGACGTCCAGCACTACAGAGAGAGGGGCGAGAGAGGTAATGATGTACTGTGTGACCTCAGGGACATCACTACCCAGAGACCCCCAGGACTGCAGAGCGGAGAGAGAGGTAATGACACATTGTGTGACCTCAGGCATATCACTACCCAGAGACCCCAGCACTTCTGAGAGGAGAGAGAGGTAATGACGCACTGTGTGACCTCAGGCATCTCACTACTCAGAGACCCCCGCACTTCTGAGAGGAGGGAGAGGTAATGACGCACTGTGTGACTTCAGGCATTTCACTACCCAGAGACCCCCAGCGCTGCAGAGAGAGGAGAGAGAGGTAATGATGTACTCTGTGACCTCAGGCATATCACTGTCGAGAGACCCCAGCACTTCTGAGAGGAGAGAGAGGTAATGACATACTGTGTGACCCCAAGCATATCACTACCCAGAGACCCCCACCACTACAGAGAGAGGGGAGAGAGGTAATGATGTACTCTGTGACCTCAGGCATATCACTGTCCAGAGACCCCTGCATTTCTGAGAGGAGAGAGAGGTAATGACATACTGAGTGACCTCAAGCATATCACTACCCAGAGACCCCCAGCGCTACAGAGAGAGGGGAGAGAGGTAATGATGTACTGTGTGACCTCAGGCATATCACTACCCAGAGACCCCCAGCGCTGCAGAGAGAGGAGAGAGGTAATGCCACGCTGTGTGACCTCAGGCATATCACTACCCAGAGATCCCCAGAGCTACAGAGAGAGGAGAGAGAGGTAATGATGTACTGTGTGACCTCAGGCATATCACTGTCCAGGGACCGCCAGCGCTGCAGATAGAGGAGAGAGAGGTAATGACGCACTGTGTGACCTCAGGCATATCACTATCCAGAGACCCCCAGCACTACAGGGAGAGGAGAGAGAGGTAATGATGTACTGTGTGACCTCAGGCATATCACTGTCCAGAGACCCCAGTACTTCTAAGAGGAGAGAGAGGTAATGACATAGTGTGTGACCTCAAGCATATCACTACCCAGAGACCCCAGCACTTCTGAGAGGAGAGAGAGGTAATGACGCACTGTGTGACCTCAGGCATATCACTACCCAGAGATCCCCAGCGCTGCAGAGAGAGGAGAGAGAGGTAATGATGTACCGTGTGACCTCAGGCATATCACTGTCCAGGGACCCCAGCACTGCAGAGAGGAGAGAGAGGTAATGACACATTTTGTGACCTCAGGCATATCACTACCCAAAGACCCCCAGCACTACAGAGAGACGGGAGAGAGGTAATGATGTACTGTGTGACCTCAGGCATATCACTACCCAGAGACCCCCAGCACTGCAGAGCGGAGAGAGACGTAATGACACATTGTATGACGTCAGGCATATCACTACCCAGAGACCCCAGCACTTCTGAGAGGAGAGAGAGGTAATGACGCACTGTGTGACCTCAGGCATATCACTACTCAGAGATCCCCGCACTTCTGAGAGGAAGTAGAGGTAATGACGCACTGTGTGACCACAGGCATATCACTACCCAGAGACCCCCAGCGCTGCAGAGAGAGGAGAGAGAGGTAATGATGTACTCCGTGACCTCAGGCATATCACTGTCCAGAGACCCCAGCATTTCTGAGAGGAGAGAGAGGTAATGACATACTGAGTGACCTCAAGCATATCACTACCCAGAGACCCCCAGCGCTACAGAGAGAGGGGAGAGAGGTAATGATGTACTGTGTGACCTCAGGCATATCACTACCCAGAGACCCCCAGCGCTGCAGAGAGAGGAGAGAGGTAATGACACGCTGTGTGACCTCAGGCATATCACTACCCAGAGATCCCCAGCGCTGCAGAGAGAGGAGAGAGAGGTAATGATGTACTGTGTGAACTCAGGCATATCACTGTCCAGGGACCCCCAGCGCTGCAGAGAGAGGAGAGAGAGGTAATGATGTACTGTGTGACCTCAGGCATATCACTGTCCAGAGACCCCAGTACTTCTGAGAGGAGAGAGAGGTAATGACATAGTGTGTGACCTCAAGCATATCACTACCCAGAGACCCCCAGCAGTACAGAGAGAGGCGAGAGAGGAAATGACGCACTGTGTGACCTCAGGCATATCACTACCCAGAGATCCCCAGCGCTGCAGAGAGAGGAGAGAGAGGTAATGATGTACCGTGTGACCTCAGGCATATCACTGTCCAGGGACCCCCAGCACTACAGAGCGGAGAGAGAGGTAATGACACACTGTGTGACCTCAGGCATATCACTACTCAGAGACCCCCGCACTTCTGAGAGGAGGTAGAGGTAATGACGCACTGTGTGACCACAGGCATATCACTACCCAGAGACCCCCAGCGCTGCAGAGAGAGGAGAGAGAGGTAATGACACATTGTATGAAGTCAGGCATATCACTACCCAGAGACCCCAGCACTTCTGAGAGGAGAGAGAGGTAATGATGTACTCCGTGACCTCAGGCATACCACTGTCCAGAGACTACAGCACTTCTGAGAGGAGAGAGAGGTAATGACATACTGTGTGACCTCAAGCATATCACTACCCAGAGACCCCCACCACTACAGAGAGAGGGGAGAGAGGTAATGATGTACTGTGTGACCTCAGGCATATCACTACCCAGAGACCCCCAGCTCTGCAGAGAGAGAAGAGAGAGGTAATGACACACTGTGTGACCTCAGGCATGTCACTACCCAGAGACCCCAGCACTGCAGAGAGAGGAGAGAGAGGTAATGACACACTGTGTGACCTCAGGCATTTCACTACTCAGAGACCCCCAGCGCTGCAGAGAGAGGAGAGAGAGAGATAATGATGTACTGTGTGACCTCAGGCATACCACTGTCCAGAGACCCCCAGCTCTGCAGAGAGAGAAGAGAGAGGTAATGACACACTGTGTGACCTCAGGTATATCACTACCCAGAGACCCCCAGCGCTGCAGAGAGAGGAGAGAGGGAGATAATGATGTACTGTGTGACCTCAGGCATATCACTGTCCAGAGACCCCAGCACTTCTTAGAGCAGAGAGAGAGGTAATGACGCACTGTGTGACCTCAGGCATATCAGAGACCCCAGCACTTCTGAGCGGAGAGAGAGGTAATGACATACTGTGACCTCAAGCATATCACTACCCAGAGACCCCCAGCACTACAGAGTGAGGGGAGAGAGGTAATGATGTACTGTGTGACTTCAGGCGTATCACTTCCCAGAGACCGCAGCACAGCAGAGAGGAGAGAGAGGTAATGACACACTGTGTGACCTCAGGCATATCACTGCCCAGAGACCCCAGCACTTCTAAGAGGAGAGAGAGGTAATGACATACTGTGTGATCTCAAGCATATCACTACCCAGACACCTCCAGCACTACAGAGAGAGGGGAGAGGGGTAATGATGTACTGTGTCACCTCAGGGATATCACTACCCAGAGACCCCCAGCACTGCAGAGCGGAGAGAGAGGTAATGACACATTGTGTGACCTCAGGCATATCACTACCCAGAGACCCCAGCACTTCTGAGAGGAGAGAGAGGTAATGACGCACTGTGTGACCTCAGGCATATCATTACCCAGAGACCCCCAGCGCTGCAGAGAGAGGAGAGAGAGGTAATGATGTACTCTGTTACCTCAGGCATATCACTACCCAGAGACCCCCAGCACTACAGAGAGAGGGGAGAGAGGTAATGATGTACTGTGTGACCTCAGGCATATCACTACCCAGAGACCCCCAGCGATGCAGAGAGAGGAGAGAGAGGTAATGATGTACTGTGTGACCTCAGGCATATCACTGTCCAGAGACCCCAGCACTTCTGGGAGGAGAGAGAGGTAATGACACACTGTGTGACCTCAAGCATATCACTACCCAGAAACCCCCACCACTACAGAGAGAGGAGAGAGGTAATGATGTACTGTGTGACCTCAGGCATATCACTGTCCAGAGACCCCCAGCTCTGCAGAGAGAGAAGTAATGACACACTGTGTCACCTCAGGGATATCACTACCCAGAGACCCCCAGCGCTGCAGAGAGAGGAAGAGAGAGAGATAATGATGTACTGTGTGACCTCAGCCATATCACTGTCCAGAGATCCCAGCACTTCTGAGAGGAGAGAGAGTTAATGACGCACTGTGTGACCTCAGGCATATCAGAGACCAGAGACCCCAGCACTTCTGAGAGGAGAGAGAGGTAATGATATACTGTGTGACCTCAAGCATATCACTACCCAGAGACCCCCAGCACTACAGATAGAGGAGAGAGAGGTAATGATGTATAGGAGAGAGAGGTAATGATGTACTCTGTGACCTCAGGCATATCACTGTCCAGAGACCCCAGCACTTCTGGGAGGAGACAGAGGTAATGACATACTGTGTGACCTCAAGCATATCACTACCCAGAGACCCCCACAACTACAGAGAGAGGGGAAAGAGGTAATGATGTACTGTGTGACCTCAGGCATATCACTACCCAGAGACCCCCAGCACTGCAGAGAGAGAAGAGAGAGGTAATGACATACTGTGTGACCTCAGGCATATCACTACCCAGAGACCCCAGCGCTGCAGAGAGAGGAGAGAGAGAGATAATGATGTACTGTGTCACCTCAGGCATGTCACTGTCCAGAGACCCCAGCACTTCTGAGAGGAGAGACAGGTAATGACATACTGTGTGACCTCAAGCATATCACTACCCAGAGACCCCCAGCACTACAGAGAGAGGGGAGAGAGGTAATGATGTACTGTGTGACCTCAGGCGTATCACTACCCAGAGACCGCAGCACAGCAGAGAGGAGAGAGAGGTAATGACACACTGTGTGACCTCAGGCATATCACTACCCACAGTCCCCAGCACTTCTGAGAGGAGAGAGAGGTAATGACGCACTGTGTGACCTCAGGCATATCACTATCCAGAGACCCCCAGCACTACAGGGAGAGGAGAGAGAGGTAATGATGTACTGTGTGACCTCAGGCATATCACTGTCCAGAGACCCTAGCACTTCTGAGAGGAGAGAGAGGTAATGACATACTGTGTGACCTCAAGCATATCACTACCCAGAGACCCCCAGCACTACAGAGAGAGGGGAGAGGTAATGATGTACTGTGTGACCTCAGGCGTATCACTACCCAGAGACCGCAGCACAGCAGAGAGGAGAGAGAGGTGATGAGACACTGTGTGACCTCAGGCATATCACTACCCAGAGATCCCCAGCGCTGCACAGAGAGGAGAGAGAGGTAATGATGTACTGTGTGACCTCAGGCATGTCACTGTCCAGAGACCCCAGCACTTCTGAGAGGAGAGACAGGTAATGACATACTGTGTGACCTCAAGCATATCACTACCCAGAGACCCCCAGCACTACAGAGAGAGGGGAGAGAGGTAATGATGTATTGTGTGACCTCAGGCATATCACTACCCAGAGACCGCAGCACAGCAGAGAGGAGAGAGAGGTAATGACACACTGTGTGACCTCAGGCATATCACTACCCACAGTCCCCAGCACTTCTGAGAGGAGAGAGAGGTAATGACATACTGTGTGACCTCAAGCATATCACTACTGAGAGACGTCCAGCACTACAGAGAGAGGGGCGAGAGAGGTAATGATGTACTGTGTGACCTCAGGGACATCACTACCCAGAGACCCCCAGGACTGCGGAGAGAGAGGTAATGACACATTGTGTGACCTCAGGCATATCACTACCCAGAGACCCCAGCACTTCTGAGAGGAGAGAGAGGTAATGACGCACTGTGTGACCTCAGGCATCTCACTACTCAGAGACCCCCGCACTTCTGAGAGGAGGGAGAGGTAATGACGCACTGTGAGACTTCAGGCATTTCACTACCCAGAGACCCCCAGCGCTGCAGAGAGAGGAGAGAGAGGTAATGATGTACTCTGTGACCTCAGGCATATCACTGTCGAGAGACCCCAGCACTTCTGAGAGGAGAGAGAGGTAATGACATACTGTGTGACCCCAAGCATATCACTACCCAGAGACCCCCACCACTACAGAGAGAGGGGAGAGAGGTAATGATGTACTCTGTGACCTCAGGCATATCACTGTCGAGAGACCCCAGCACTTCTGAGAGGAGAGAGAGGTAATGACATACTGTGTGACCTCAGGCATATCACTACCCAGAGACCCCAGCACTTCTGAGAGGAGAGAGAGGTAATGATGCACTGTGTGACCTCAGGCATATCACTACCCAGAGACCCCCAGCACTACAGAGAGAGGGGAGAGAGGTAATGATGTACTGTGTGACCTCAGGCATATCACTGTCCAGAGACCCCAGCACTTCTGAGAGGAGAGAGAGGTAATGACATACTGTGTGACCTCAAGCATATCACTACCCAGAGACCCCCAGCACTACAGAGAGAGGGGAGAGAGGTAATGATGTACTGTGTGACCTCAGGCATATCACTACCCAGAGACCCCCAACACTGCAGAGAGAGAAGAGAGAGGTAATGACACACTGTGTGACCTCAGGCATATCACTACCCAGAGACCCCCAGAGCTGCAGAGAAAGGAGAGAGAGGTAATGATGTACTGTGTGACCTCAGGCATATCACTGTCCCGAGACCCCAGCACTTTTGAGAGGAGAGAGAGGTAATGACATACTGTGTGACCTCAAGCATATCACTACCCAGAGACCCCCAGCACTACAGAGAGAGGGGAAAGAGGTAATGATGTACTGTGTGACCTCAGGCGTATCACTACCCAGGGACTGCAGCACAGCAGAGAGGAGAGAGAGGTAATGACACACTGTGTGACCTCAGGCATATCACTACCCAGAGACCCCAGCACTTCTGAGAGGAGAGAGAGGTAATAACGCACTCTGTGACCTCAGGCATATCACTACCCAACGACCCCCAGCACTACAGAGAGAGGGGAGAGAGGTAATGATGTACTGTGTGACCTCAGGCATATCAATACCCAGAGAACCCCAGCGCTGCAGAGAGAGGAGAGAGGTAATGACACACTGTGTGACCTCAAGCATATCACTACCCAGAGACCCCCAGCGCTGCAGAGAGAGGAGAGAGAGGTAATGACACACTGTGTGACATCAGGCATATCACTACCCAGAGACCCCCAGCGCTGCAGAGAGAGGAGAGAGAGGTAATGATGTACTGTGTGACCACAGGCATATCACTGTCCAGAGACCCCAGCACTTATGAGAGGAGAGAGAGGTAATGAGATACTGTGTGACCTCAAGCATATCACTACCCAGAGACCCCCAGCACTACAGAGAGAGGGGAGAGGTAATGATGTACTGTGTGACCTCAGGCGTATCACTACCCAGAGACCGCAGCACAGTAGAGAGGAGAGAGAGGTAATGACACACTGTGTGACCTCAGGCATATCACTACCCACAGACCCCAGCACTTCTGAGAGGAGAGAGAGGTAATGACGCACTGTGTGACCTCAGGCATATCACTACCCAGAGACCCCCACCACTACAGAGAGAGGGGAGAGAGGTAATGATGCACTGTGTGACCTCAGGCATATCACTACCCAGAGACCCCCAGCTCTGCAGAGAGAGAAGAGAGAGGTAATGACACACTGTGTGACCTCAGGCATATCACTACCCAGAGACGCCAGCACTGCAGAGAGAGGAGAGAGAGGTAATGACACACTGTGTGACCTCAGGCATATCACTACCCAGAGACCCCCAGCGCTGCAGAGAGAGGAGATAATGGTAATGATGTACTCTGTGACCTCAGGCATATCACTGTCCAGAGACCCCAGCACTTCTGAGAGGAGAGAGAGGTAATGACATACTGTGTGACCTCAAGCATATCACTACCCAGAGACCCCCACCACTACAGAGAGAGGGGAGAGAGGTAATGATGTACAGTGTGACCTCAGGCATATCACTACCCAGAGACCCCCAGCACTACAGAGAGAGGGAGAGGTAATGATGTACTGTGTGACCTCAGGCATATCACTACCCAGAGACCCCCAGCTCTGCAGAGAGAGAAGAGAGAGGTAATGACACACTGTGTGACCTCAGTCATATCACTACCCAGAGACCCCCAGCGCTGCAGAGAGAGGAGAGAGAGATAATGATGTACTGTGTGACCTCAGGCATATCACTGTCCAGAGACCCCAGCACTTCTGAGAGGAGAGAGAGGTAATGACGCACTGTGTGACCTCAGGCATATCACTACCCAGAGACCCCCAGTACTACAGAGAGAAGGGAGAGAGGTAATGATGTACTGTGTGACCTCAGGTATATTACTACCCAGAGACCCCCAGCGCTGCAGAGAGAGGTAATGATGTACTGTGACCTCAGGCATATCACTGTCCAGAGACCCCAGAACTTCTGAGAGGAGAGAGAGGTAATGACATACTGTGTGACCTCATTCATATCACTACCCAGAGACCCCCAGCACTACAGAGAGAGGAGAGAGAGGTAATGACATACTGTGTGACCTCAAGCATATCACTACCCAGAGACCCACAGCACTGCAGAGAGAGAGTTAATGACACCCTGTGTGACTCAGGCATATCACTACCCAGAGACCCCAGCACTGCAGAGAGAGGAGAGAGGTAATGACACACTGTGTGACCTCAGGCATATCACTGTCCAGAGACCCCAGCATTTCTGAGAGGAGAGAGAGGTAATGACATACTGAGTGACCTCAAGCATATCACTACCCAGAGACCCCCAGCGCTACAGAGAGAGGGGAGAGAGGTAATGATGTACTGTGTGACCTCAGGCATATCACTACCCAGAGACCCCCAGCGCTGCAGAGAGAGGAGAGAGGTAATGACACGCTGTGTGACCTCAGGCATATCACTACCCAGAGATCCCCAGCGCTGCAGAGAGAGGAGAGAGAGGTAATGATGTACTGTGTGACCTCAGGCATGTCACTGTCCAGAGACCCCAGCACTTCTGAGAGGAGAGACAGGTAATGACATACTGTGTGACCTCAAGCATATCACTACCCAGAGACCCCCAGCACTACAGAGAGAGGGGAGAGAGGTAATGATGTATTGTGTGACCTCAGGCATATCACTACCCAGAGACCGCAGCACAGCAGAGAGGAGAGAGAGGTAATGACACACTGTGTGACCTCAGGCATATCACTACCCACAGTCCCCAGCACTTCTGAGAGGAGAGAGAGGTAATGACATACTGTGTGACCTCAAGCATATCACTACTGAGAGACGTCCAGCACTACAGAGAGAGGGGCGAGAGAGGTAATGATGTACTGTGTGACCTCAGGGACATCACTACCCAGAGACCCCCAGGACTGCGGAGAGAGAGGTAATGACACATTGTGTGACCTCAGGCATATCACTACCCAGAGACCCCAGCACTTCTGAGAGGAGAGAGAGGTAATGACGCACTGTGTGACCTCAGGCATCTCACTACTCAGAGACCCCCGCACTTCTGAGAGGAGGGAGAGGTAATGACGCACTGTGAGACTTCAGGCATTTCACTACCCAGAGACCCCCAGCGCTGCAGAGAGAGGAGAGAGAGGTAATGATGTACTCTGTGACCTCAGGCATATCACTGTCGAGAGACCCCAGCACTTCTGAGAGGAGAGAGAGGTAATGACATACTGTGTGACCCCAAGCATATCACTACCCAGAGACCCCCACCACTACAGAGAGAGGGGAGAGAGGTAATGATGTACTCTGTGACCTCAGGCATATCACTGTCGAGAGACCCCAGCACTTCTGAGAGGAGAGAGAGGTAATGACATACTGTGTGACCTCAGGCATATCACTACCCAGAGACCCCAGCACTTCTGAGAGGAGAGAGAGGTAATGATGCACTGTGTGACCTCAGGCATATCACTACCCAGAGACCCCAGCACTACAGAGAGAGGGGAGAGAGGTAATGATGTACTGTGTGACCTCAGGCATATCACTGTCCAGAGACCCCAGCACTTCTGAGAGGAGAGAGAGGTAATGACATACTGTGTGACCTCAAGCATATCACTACCCAGAGACCCCCAGCACTACAGAGAGAGGGGAGAGAGGTAATGATGTACTGTGTGACCTCAGGCATATCACTACCCAGAGACCCCCAACACTGCAGAGAGAGAAGAGAGAGGTAATGACACACTGTGTGACCTCAGGCATATCACTACCCAGAGACCCCCAGAGCTGCAGAGAAAGGAGAGAGAGGTAATGATGTACTGTGTGACCTCAGGCATATCACTGTCCCGAGACCCCAGCACTTTTGAGAGGAGAGAGAGGTAATGACATACTGTGTGACCTCAAGCATATCACTACCCAGAGACCCCCAGCACTACAGAGAGAGGAGAGAGAGGTAATGATGTACTCTGTTACCTCAGGCATATCACTACCCAGAGACCCCCAGCACTACAGAGAGAGGGGAGAGAGGTAATGATGTACTGTGTGACCTCAGGCATATCACTACCCAGAGACCCCCAGCGATGCAGAGAGAGGAGAGAGAGGTAATGATGTACTGTGTGACCTCAGGCATATCACTGTCCAGAGACCCCAGCACTTCTGGGAGGAGAGAGAGGTAATGACACACTGTGTGACCTCAAGCATATCACTACCCAGAAACCCCCACCACTACAGAGAGAGGAGAGAGGTAATGATGTACTGTGTGACCTCAGGCATATCACTGTCCAGAGACCCCCAGCTCTGCAGAGAGAGAAGTAATGACACACTGTGTCACCTCAGGGATATCACTACCCAGAGACCCCCAGCGCTGCAGAGAGAGGAAGAGAGAGAGATAATGATGTACTGTGTGACCTCAGCCATATCACTGTCCAGAGATCCCAGCACTTCTGAGAGGAGAGAGAGTTAATGACGCACTGTGTGACCTCAGGCATATCAGAGACCAGAGACCCCAGCACTTCTGAGAGGAGAGAGAGGTAATGATATACTGTGTGACCTCAAGCATATCACTACCCAGAGACCCCCAGCACTACAGATAGAGGAGAGAGAGGTAATGATGTATAGGAGAGAGAGGTAATGATGTACTCTGTGACCTCAGGCATATCACTGTCCAGAGACCCCAGCACTTCTGGGAGGAGACAGAGGTAATGACATACTGTGTGACCTCAAGCATATCACTACCCAGAGACCCCCACAACTACAGAGAGAGGGGAAAGAGGTAATGATGTACTGTGTGACCTCAGGCATATCACTACCCAGAGACCCCCAGCACTGCAGAGAGAGAAGAGAGAGGTAATGACATACTGTGTGACCTCAGGCATATCACTACCCAGAGACCCCAGCGCTGCAGAGAGAGGAGAGAGAGAGATAATGATGTACTGTGTCACCTCAGGCATGTCACTGTCCAGAGACCCCAGCACTTCTGAGAGGAGAGACAGGTAATGACATACTGTGTGACCTCAAGCATATCACTACCCAGAGACCCCCAGCACTACAGAGAGAGGGGAGAGAGGTAATGATGTACTGTGTGACCTCAGGCGTATCACTACCCAGAGACCGCAGCACAGCAGAGAGGAGAGAGAGGTAATGACACACTGTGTGACCTCAGGCATATCACTACCCACAGTCCCCAGCACTTCTGAGAGGAGAGAGAGGTAATGACGCACTGTGTGACCTCAGGCATATCACTATCCAGAGACCCCCAGCACTACAGGGAGAGGAGAGAGAGGTAATGATGTACTGTGTGACCTCAGGCATATCACTGTCCAGAGACCCTAGCACTTCTGAGAGGAGAGAGAGGTAATGACATACTGTGTGACCTCAAGCATATCACTACCCAGAGACCCCCAGCACTACAGAGAGAGGGGAGAGGTAATGATGTACTGTGTGACCTCAGGCGTATCACTACCCAGAGACCGCAGCACAGCAGAGAGGAGAGAGAGGTGATGAGACACTGTGTGACCTCAGGCATATCACTACCCAGAGATCCCCAGCGCTGCACAGAGAGGAGAGAGAGGTAATGATGTACTGTGTGACCTCAGGCATGTCACTGTCCAGAGACCCCAGCACTTCTGAGAGGAGAGACAGGTAATGACATACTGTGTGACCTCAAGCATATCACTACCCAGAGACCCCCAGCACTACAGAGAGAGGGGAGAGAGGTAATGATGTATTGTGTGACCTCAGGCATATCACTACCCAGAGACCGCAGCACAGCAGAGAGGAGAGAGAGGTAATGACACACTGTGTGACCTCAGGCATATCACTACCCACAGTCCCCAGCACTTCTGAGAGGAGAGAGAGGTAATGACATACTGTGTGACCTCAAGCATATCACTACTGAGAGACGTCCAGCACTACAGAGAGAGGGGCGAGAGAGGTAATGATGTACTGTGTGACCTCAGGGACATCACTACCCAGAGACCCCCAGGACTGCGGAGAGAGAGGTAATGACACATTGTGTGACCTCAGGCATATCACTACCCAGAGACCCCAGCACTTCTGAGAGGAGAGAGAGGTAATGACGCACTGTGTGACCTCAGGCATCTCACTACTCAGAGACCCCCGCACTTCTGAGAGGAGGGAGAGGTAATGACGCACTGTGAGACTTCAGGCATTTCACTACCCAGAGACCCCCAGCGCTGCAGAGAGAGGAGAGAGAGGTAATGATGTACTCTGTGACCTCAGGCATATCACTGTCGAGAGACCCCAGCACTTCTGAGAGGAGAGAGAGGTAATGACATACTGTGTGACCCCAAGCATATCACTACCCAGAGACCCCCACCACTACAGAGAGAGGGGAGAGAGGTAATGATGTACTCTGTGACCTCAGGCATATCACTGTCGAGAGACCCCAGCACTTCTGAGAGGAGAGAGAGGTAATGACATACTGTGTGACCTCAGGCATATCACTACCCAGAGACCCCAGCACTTCTGAGAGGAGAGAGAGGTAATGATGCACTGTGTGACCTCAGGCATATCACTACCCAGAGACCCCCAGCACTACAGAGAGAGGGGAGAGAGGTAATGATGTACTGTGTGACCTCAGGCATATCACTGTCCAGAGACCCCAGCACTTCTGAGAGGAGAGAGAGGTAATGACATACTGTGTGACCTCAAGCATATCACTACCCAGAGACCCCCAGCACTACAGAGAGAGGGGAGAGAGGTAATGATGTACTGTGTGACCTCAGGCATATCACTACCCAGAGACCCCCAACACTGCAGAGAGAGAAGAGAGAGGTAATGACACACTGTGTGACCTCAGGCATATCACTACCCAGAGACCCCCAGAGCTGCAGAGAAAGGAGAGAGAGGTAATGATGTACTGTGTGACCTCAGGCATATCACTGTCCCGAGACCCCAGCACTTTTGAGAGGAGAGAGAGGTAATGACATACTGTGTGACCTCAAGCATATCACTACCCAGAGACCCCCAGCACTACAGAGAGAGGGGAAAGAGGTAATGATGTACTGTGTGACCTCAGGCGTATCACTACCCAGGGACTGCAGCACAGCAGAGAGGAGAGAGAGGTAATGACACACTGTGTGACCTCAGGCATATCACTACCCAGAGACCCCAGCACTTCTGAGAGGAGAGAGAGGTAATAACGCACTCTGTGACCTCAGGCATATCACTACCCAACGACCCCCAGCACTACAGAGAGAGGGGAGAGAGGTAATGATGTACTGTGTGACCTCAGGCATATCAATACCCAGAGAACCCCAGCGCTGCAGAGAGAGGAGAGAGGTAATGACATGCTGTGTGACCTCAAGCATATCACTACCCAGAGACCCCCAGCGCTGCAGAGAGAGGAGAGAGAGGTAATGACACACTGTGTGACATCAGGCATATCACTACCCAGAGACCCCCAGCGCTGCAGAGAGAGGAGAGAGAGGTAATGATGTACTGTGTGACCACAGGCATATCACTGTCCAGAGACCCCAGCACTTATGAGAGGAGAGAGAGGTAATGAGATACTGTGTGACCTCAAGCATATCACTACCCAGAGACCCCCAGCACTACAGAGAGAGGGGAGAGGTAATGATGTACTGTGTGACCTCAGGCGTATCACTACCCAGAGACCGCAGCACAGTAGAGAGGAGAGAGAGGTAATGACACACTGTGTGACCTCAGGCATATCACTACCCACAGACCCCAGCACTTCTGAGAGGAGAGAGAGGTAATGACGCACTGTGTGACCTCAGGCATATCACTACCCAGAGACCCCCACCACTACAGAGAGAGGGGAGAGAGGTAATGATGCACTGTGTGACCTCAGGCATATCACTACCCAGAGACCCCCAGCTCTGCAGAGAGAGAAGAGAGAGGTAATGACACACTGTGTGACCTCAGGCATATCACTACCCAGAGACGCCAGCACTGCAGAGAGAGGAGAGAGAGGTAATGACACACTGTGTGACCTCAGGCATATCACTACCCAGAGACCCCCAGCGCTGCAGAGAGAGGAGATAATGGTAATGATGTACTCTGTGACCTCAGGCATATCACTGTCCAGAGACCCCAGCACTTCTGAGAGGAGAGAGAGGTAATGACATACTGTGTGACCTCAAGCATATCACTACCCAGAGACCCCCACCACTACAGAGAGAGGGGAGAGAGGTAATGATGTACAGTGTGACCTCAGGCATATCACTACCCAGAGACCCCCAGCACTACAGAGAGAGGGAGAGGTAATGATGTACTGTGTGACCTCAGGCATATCACTACCCAGAGACCCCCAGCTCTGCAGAGAGAGAAGAGAGAGGTAATGACACACTGTGTGACCTCAGTCATATCACTACCCAGAGACCCCCAGCGCTGCAGAGAGAGGAGAGAGAGATAATGATGTACTGTGTGACCTCAGGCATATCACTGTCCAGAGACCCCAGCACTTCTGAGAGGAGAGAGAGGTAATGACGCACTGTGTGACCTCAGGCATATCACTACCCAGAGACCCCCAGTACTACAGAGAGAAGGGAGAGAGGTAATGATGTACTGTGTGACCTCAGGTATATTACTACCCAGAGACCCCCAGCGCTGCAGAGAGAGGTAATGATGTACTGTGACCTCAGGCATATCACTGTCCAGAGACCCCAGAACTTCTGAGAGGAGAGAGAGGTAATGACATACTGTGTGACCTCATTCATATCACTACCCAGAGACCCCCAGCACTACAGAGAGAGGAGAGAGAGGTAATGACATACTGTGTGACCTCAAGCATATCACTACCCAGAGACCCACAGCACTGCAGAGAGAGAGTTAATGACACCCTGTGTGACTCAGGCATATCACTACCCAGAGACCCCAGCACTGCAGAGAGAGGAGAGAGGTAATGACACACTGTGTGACCTCAGGCATATCACTGTCCAGAGACCCCAGCATTTCTGAGAGGAGAGAGAGGTAATGACATACTGAGTGACCTCAAGCATATCACTACCCAGAGACCCCCAGCGCTACAGAGAGAGGGGAGAGAGGTAATGATGTACTGTGTGACCTCAGGCATATCACTACCCAGAGACCCCCAGCGCTGCAGAGAGAGGAGAGAGGTAATGACACGCTGTGTGACCTCAGGCATATCACTACCCAGAGATCCCCAGCGCTGCAGAGAGAGGAGAGAGAGGTAATGATGTACTGTGTGACCTCAGGCATGTCACTGTCCAGAGACCCCAGCACTTCTGAGAGGAGAGACAGGTAATGACATACTGTGTGACCTCAAGCATATCACTACCCAGAGACCCCCAGCACTACAGAGAGAGGGGAGAGAGGTAATGATGTATTGTGTGACCTCAGGCATATCACTACCCAGAGACCGCAGCACAGCAGAGAGGAGAGAGAGGTAATGACACACTGTGTGACCTCAGGCATATCACTACCCACAGTCCCCAGCACTTCTGAGAGGAGAGAGAGGTAATGACATACTGTGTGACCTCAAGCATATCACTACTGAGAGACGTCCAGCACTACAGAGAGAGGGGCGAGAGAGGTAATGATGTACTGTGTGACCTCAGGGACATCACTACCCAGAGACCCCCAGGACTGCGGAGAGAGAGGTAATGACACATTGTGTGACCTCAGGCATATCACTACCCAGAGACCCCAGCACTTCTGAGAGGAGAGAGAGGTAATGACGCACTGTGTGACCTCAGGCATCTCACTACTCAGAGACCCTCGCACTTCTGAGAGGAGGGAGAGGTAATGACGCACTGTGAGACTTCAGGCATTTCACTACCCAGAGACCCCCAGCGCTGCAGAGAGAGGAGAGAGAGGTAATGATGTACTCTGTGACCTCAGGCATATCACTGTCGAGAGACCCCAGCACTTCTGAGAGGAGAGAGAGGTAATGACATACTGTGTGACCCCAAGCATATCACTACCCAGAGACCCCCACCACTACAGAGAGAGGGGAGAGAGGTAATGATGTACTCTGTGACCTCAGGCATATCACTGTCGAGAGACCCCAGCACTTCTGAGAGGAGAGAGAGGTAATGACATACTGTGTGACCTCAGGCATATCACTACCCAGAGACCCCAGCACTTCTGAGAGGAGAGAGAGGTAATGATGCACTGTGTGACCTCAGGCATATCACTACCCAGAGACCCCCAGCACTACAGAGAGAGGGGAGAGAGGTAATGATGTACTGTGTGACCTCAGGCATATCACTGTCCAGAGACCCCAGCACTTCTGAGAGGAGAGAGAGGTAATGACATACTGTGTGACCTCAAGCATATCACTACCCAGAGACCCCCAGCACTACAGAGAGAGGGGAGAGAGGTAATGATGTACTGTGTGACCTCAGGCATATCACTACCCAGAGACCCCCAACACTGCAGAGAGAGAAGAGAGAGGTAATGACACACTGTGTGACCTCAGGCATATCACTACCCAGAGACCCCCAGAGCTGCAGAGAAAGGAGAGAGAGGTAATGATGTACTGTGTGACCTCAGGCATATCACTGTCCCGAGACCCCAGCACTTTTGAGAGGAGAGAGAGGTAATGACATACTGTGTGACCTCAAGCATATCACTACCCAGAGACCCCCAGCACTACAGAGAGAGGGGAAAGAGGTAATGATGTACTGTGTGACCTCAGGCGTATCACTACCCAGGGACTGCAGCACAGCAGAGAGGAGAGAGAGGTAATGACACACTGTGTGACCTCAGGCATATCACTACCCAGAGACCCCAGCACTTCTGAGAGGAGAGAGAGGTAATAACGCACTCTGTGACCTCAGGCATATCACTACCCAACGACCCCCAGCACTACAGAGAGAGGGGAGAGAGGTAATGATGTACTGTGTGACCTCAGGCATATCAATACCCAGAGAACCCCAGCGCTGCAGAGAGAGGAGAGAGGTAATGACACGCTGTGTGACCTCAAGCATATCACTACCCAGAGACCCCCAGCGCTGCAGAGAGAGGAGAGAGAGGTAATGACACACTGTGTGACATCAGGCATATCACTACCCAGAGACCCCCAGCGCTGCAGAGAGAGGAGAGAGAGGTAATGATGTACTGTGTGACCACAGGCATATCACTGTCCAGAGACCCCAGCACTTATGAGAGGAGAGAGAGGTAATGAGATACTGTGTGACCTCAAGCATATCACTACCCAGAGACCCCCAGCACTACAGAGAGAGGGGAGAGGTAATGATGTACTGTGTGACCTCAGGCGTATCACTACCCAGAGACCGCAGCACAGTAGAGAGGAGAGAGAGGTAATGACACACTGTGTGACCTCAGGCATATCACTACCCACAGACCCCAGCACTTCTGAGAGGAGAGAGAGGTAATGACGCACTGTGTGACCTCAGGCATATCACTACCCAGAGACCCCCACCACTACAGAGAGAGGGGAGAGAGGTAATGATGCACTGTGTGACCTCAGGCATATCACTACCCAGAGACCCCCAGCTCTGCAGAGAGAGAAGAGAGAGGTAATGACACACTGTGTGACCTCAGGCATATCACTACCCAGAGACGCCAGCACTGCAGAGAGAGGAGAGAGAGGTAATGACACACTGTGTGACCTCAGGCATATCACTACCCAGAGACCCCCAGCGCTGCAGAGAGAGGAGATAATGGTAATGATGTACTCTGTGACCTCAGGCATATCACTGTCCAGAGACCCCAGCACTTCTGAGAGGAGAGAGAGGTAATGACATACTGTGTGACCTCAAGCATATCACTACCCAGAGACCCCCACCACTACAGAGAGAGGGGAGAGAGGTAATGATGTACAGTGTGACCTCAGGCATATCACTACCCAGAGACCCCCAGCACTACAGAGAGAGGGAGAGGTAATGATGTACTGTGTGACCTCAGGCATATCACTACCCAGAGACCCCCAGCTCTGCAGAGAGAGAAGAGAGAGGTAATGACACACTGTGTGACCTCAGTCATATCACTACCCAGAGACCCCCAGCGCTGCAGAGAGAGGAGAGAGAGATAATGATGTACTGTGTGACCTCAGGCATATCACTGTCCAGAGACCCCAGCACTTCTGAGAGGAGAGAGAGGTAATGACGCACTGTGTGACCTCAGGCATATCACTACCCAGAGACCCCCAGTACTACAGAGAGAAGGGAGAGAGGTAATGATGTACTGTGTGACCTCAGGTATATTACTACCCAGAGACCCCCAGCGCTGCAGAGAGAGGTAATGATGTACTGTGACCTCAGGCATATCACTGTCCAGAGACCCCAGAACTTCTGAGAGGAGAGAGAGGTAATGACATACTGTGTGACCTCATTCATATCACTACCCAGAGACCCCCAGCACTACAGAGAGAGGAGAGAGAGGTAATGACATACTGTGTGACCTCAAGCATATCACTACCCAGAGACCCACAGCACTGCAGAGAGAGAGTTAATGACACCCTGTGTGACTCAGGCATATCACTACCCAGAGACCCCAGCACTGCAGAGAGAAGAGAGAGGTAATGACACACTGTGTGACCTCAGGCATATCACTGTCCAGAGACCCCAGCATTTCTGAGAGGAGAGAGAGGTAATGACATACTGAGTGACCTCAAGCATATCACTACCCAGAGACCCCCAGCGCTACAGAGAGAGGGGAGAGAGGTAATGATGTACTGTGTGACCTCAGGCATATCACTACCCAGAGACCCCCAGCGCTGCAGAGAGAGGAGAGAGGTAATGACACGCTGTGTGACCTCAGGCATATCACTACCCAGAGATCCCCAGCGCTGCAGAGAGAGGAGAGAGAGGTAATGATGTACTGTGTGACCTCAGGCATATCACTGTCCAGGGACCCCCAGCGCTGCAGAGAGAGGAGAGAGAGGTAATGATGTACTGTGTGACCTCAGGCATATCACTGTCCAGAGACCCCAGTACTTCTGAGAGGAGAGAGAGGTAATGACATAGTGTGTGACCTCAAGCATATCACTACCCAGAGACCCCCAGCACTACAGAGAGAGGGGGGAGAGGTAATGATGTACTGTGTGACCTCAGGCGTATCACTACCCAGAGACCGCAGCACAGCAGAGAGGAGAGAGAGCTAATGACACACTGTGTGACCTCAGGTATATCACTACCCAGAGACCCCAGCACTTCTGAGAGGAGAGAGGGGTAATGACGCAGTGTGTGACCTCAGGCATATCACTACCCAGAGCCCCCAGCACTTCTGAGAGGAGAGAGAGGTAATGACGCAGTGTGTGACCTCAGGCATATCACTACCCAGAGATCCCCAGCTCTGCAGAGCGGAGAGAGAGGTAATGACACATTGTGTGACGTCAGGCATATCTCTACCCAGAGACCCCAGCACTTCTGAGAGGAGAGAGAGGTAATGACGCACTTTGTGACCTCAGGCATATCACTACTCAGAGACCCCCGCACTTCTGAGAGGAGGTACAGGTAATGACGCACTGTGTGACCACAGGCATATCACTACCCAGAGACCCCCACCACTACAGAGAGAGGGGGGAGAGGTAATGATGTACTGTGTGACCTCAGGCATATCACTACCCAGGGACTGCAGCACAGCAGAGAGGAGAGAGAGGTAATGACACACTGTGTGACCTCAGGCATATCACTACCCAGAGACCCCCAGCACTACAGAGAGAGGGAGAGGTAATGATGTACTGTGTGACCTCAGGCATATCACTACCCAGAGACCCCCAGCTCTGCAGAGAGAGAAGAGAGAGGTAATGACACACTGTGTGACCTCAGTCATATCACTACCCAGAGACCCCCAGCGCTGCAGAGAGAGGAGAGAGAGATAATGATGTACTGTGTGACCTCAGGCATATCACTGTCCAGAGACCCCAGCACTTCTGAGAGGAGAGAGAGGTAATGACGCACTGTGTGACCTCAGGCATATCACTACCCAGAGACCCCCAGTACTACAGAGAGAAGGGAGAGAGGTAATGATGTACTGTGTGACCTCAGGTATATTACTACCCAGAGACCCCCAGCGCTGCAGAGAGAGGTAATGATGTACTGTGACCTCAGGCATATCACTGTCCAGAGACCCCAGAACTTCTGAGAGGAGAGAGAGGTAATGACATACTGTGTGACCTCATTCATATCACTACCCAGAGACCCCCAGCACTACAGAGAGAGGAGAGAGAGGTAATGACATACTGTGTGACCTCAAGCATATCACTACCCAGAGACCCACAGCACTGCAGAGAGAGAGTTAATGACACCCTGTGTGACTCAGGCATATCACTACCCAGAGACCCCAGCACTGCAGAGAGAGGAGAGAGGTAATGACACACTGTGTGACCTCAGGCATATCACTGTCCAGAGACCCCAGCATTTCTGAGAGGAGAGAGAGGTAATGACATACTGAGTGACCTCAAGCATATCACTACCCAGAGACCCCCAGCGCTACAGAGAGAGGGGAGAGAGGTAATGATGTACTGTGTGACCTCAGGCATATCACTACCCAGAGACCCCCAGCGCTGCAGAGAGAGGAGAGAGGTAATGACACGCTGTGTGACCTCAGGCATATCACTACCCAGAGATCCCCAGCGCTGCAGAGAGAGGAGAGAGAGGTAATGATGTACTGTGTGACCTCAGGCATGTCACTGTCCAGAGACCCCAGCACTTCTGAGAGGAGAGACAGGTAATGACATACTGTGTGACCTCAAGCATATCACTACCCAGAGACCCCCAGCACTACAGAGAGAGGGGAGAGAGGTAATGATGTATTGTGTGACCTCAGGCATATCACTACCCAGAGACCGCAGCACAGCAGAGAGGAGAGAGAGGTAATGACACACTGTGTGACCTCAGGCATATCACTACCCACAGTCCCCAGCACTTCTGAGAGGAGAGAGAGGTAATGACATACTGTGTGACCTCAAGCATATCACTACTGAGAGACGTCCAGCACTACAGAGAGAGGGGCGAGAGAGGTAATGATGTACTGTGTGACCTCAGGGACATCACTACCCAGAGACCCCCAGGACTGCGGAGAGAGAGGTAATGACACATTGTGTGACCTCAGGCATATCACTACCCAGAGACCCCAGCACTTCTGAGAGGAGAGAGAGGTAATGACGCACTGTGTGACCTCAGGCATCTCACTACTCAGAGACCCTCGCACTTCTGAGAGGAGGGAGAGGTAATGACGCACTGTGAGACTTCAGGCATTTCACTACCCAGAGACCCCCAGCGCTGCAGAGAGAGGAGAGAGAGGTAATGATGTACTCTGTGACCTCAGGCATATCACTGTCGAGAGACCCCAGCACTTCTGAGAGGAGAGAGAGGTAATGACATACTGTGTGACCCCAAGCATATCACTACCCAGAGACCCCCACCACTACAGAGAGAGGGGAGAGAGGTAATGATGTACTCTGTGACCTCAGGCATATCACTGTCGAGAGACCCCAGCACTTCTGAGAGGAGAGAGAGGTAATGACATACTGTGTGACCTCAGGCATATCACTACCCAGAGACCCCAGCACTTCTGAGAGGAGAGAGAGGTAATGATGCACTGTGTGACCTCAGGCATATCACTACCCAGAGACCCCCAGCACTACAGAGAGAGGGGAGAGAGGTAATGATGTACTGTGTGACCTCAGGCATATCACTGTCCAGAGACCCCAGCACTTCTGAGAGGAGAGAGAGGTAATGACATACTGTGTGACCTCAAGCATATCACTACCCAGAGACCCCCAGCACTACAGAGAGAGGGGAGAGAGGTAATGATGTACTGTGTGACCTCAGGCATATCACTACCCAGAGACCCCCAACACTGCAGAGAGAGAAGAGAGAGGTAATGACACACTGTGTGACCTCAGGCATATCACTACCCAGAGACCCCCAGAGCTGCAGAGAAAGGAGAGAGAGGTAATGATGTACTGTGTGACCTCAGGCATATCACTGTCCCGAGACCCCAGCACTTTTGAGAGGAGAGAGAGGTAATGACATACTGTGTGACCTCAAGCATATCACTACCCAGAGACCCCCAGCACTACAGAGAGAGGGGAAAGAGGTAATGATGTACTGTGTGACCTCAGGCGTATCACTACCCAGGGACTGCAGCACAGCAGAGAGGAGAGAGAGGTAATGACACACTGTGTGACCTCAGGCATATCACTACCCAGAGACCCCAGCACTTCTGAGAGGAGAGAGAGGTAATAACGCACTCTGTGACCTCAGGCATATCACTACCCAACGACCCCCAGCACTACAGAGAGAGGGGAGAGAGGTAATGATGTACTGTGTGACCTCAGGCATATCAATACCCAGAGAACCCCAGCGCTGCAGAGAGAGGAGAGAGGTAATGACACGCTGTGTGACCTCAAGCATATCACTACCCAGAGACCCCCAGCGCTGCAGAGAGAGGAGAGAGAGGTAATGACACACTGTGTGACATCAGGCATATCACTACCCAGAGACCCCCAGCGCTGCAGAGAGAGGAGAGAGAGGTAATGATGTACTGTGTGACCACAGGCATATCACTGTCCAGAGACCCCAGCACTTATGAGAGGAGAGAGAGGTAATGAGATACTGTGTGACCTCAAGCATATCACTACCCAGAGACCCCCAGCACTACAGAGAGAGGGGAGAGGTAATGATGTACTGTGTGACCTCAGGCGTATCACTACCCAGAGACCGCAGCACAGTAGAGAGGAGAGAGAGGTAATGACACACTGTGTGACCTCAGGCATATCACTACCCACAGACCCCAGCACTTCTGAGAGGAGAGAGAGGTAATGACGCACTGTGTGACCTCAGGCATATCACTACCCAGAGACCCCCACCACTACAGAGAGAGGGGAGAGAGGTAATGATGCACTGTGTGACCTCAGGCATATCACTACCCAGAGACCCCCAGCTCTGCAGAGAGAGAAGAGAGAGGTAATGACACACTGTGTGACCTCAGGCATATCACTACCCAGAGACGCCAGCACTGCAGAGAGAGGAGAGAGAGGTAATGACACACTGTGTGACCTCAGGCATATCACTACCCAGAGACCCCCAGCGCTGCAGAGAGAGGAGATAATGGTAATGATGTACTCTGTGACCTCAGGCATATCACTGTCCAGAGACCCCAGCACTTCTGAGAGGAGAGAGAGGTAATGACATACTGTGTGACCTCAAGCATATCACTACCCAGAGACCCCCACCACTACAGAGAGAGGGGAGAGAGGTAATGATGTACAGTGTGACCTCAGGCATATCACTACCCAGAGACCCCCAGCACTACAGAGAGAGGGAGAGGTAATGATGTACTGTGTGACCTCAGGCATATCACTACCCAGAGACCCCCAGCTCTGCAGAGAGAGAAGAGAGAGGTAATGACACACTGTGTGACCTCAGTCATATCACTACCCAGAGACCCCCAGCGCTGCAGAGAGAGGAGAGAGAGATAATGATGTACTGTGTGACCTCAGGCATATCACTGTCCAGAGACCCCAGCACTTCTGAGAGGAGAGAGAGGTAATGACGCACTGTGTGACCTCAGGCATATCACTACCCAGAGACCCCCAGTACTACAGAGAGAAGGGAGAGAGGTAATGATGTACTGTGTGACCTCAGGTATATTACTACCCAGAGACCCCCAGCGCTGCAGAGAGAGGTAATGATGTACTGTGACCTCAGGCATATCACTGTCCAGAGACCCCAGAACTTCTGAGAGGAGAGAGAGGTAATGACATACTGTGTGACCTCATTCATATCACTACCCAGAGACCCCCAGCACTACAGAGAGAGGAGAGAGAGGTAATGACATACTGTGTGACCTCAAGCATATCACTACCCAGAGACCCACAGCACTGCAGAGAGAGAGTTAATGACACCCTGTGTGACTCAGGCATATCACTACCCAGAGACCCCAGCACTGCAGAGAGAAGAGAGAGGTAATGACACACTGTGTGACCTCAGGCATATCACTGTCCAGAGACCCCAGCATTTCTGAGAGGAGAGAGAGGTAATGACATACTGAGTGACCTCAAGCATATCACTACCCAGAGACCCCCAGCGCTACAGAGAGAGGGGAGAGAGGTAATGATGTACTGTGTGACCTCAGGCATATCACTACCCAGAGACCCCCAGCGCTGCAGAGAGAGGAGAGAGGTAATGACACGCTGTGTGACCTCAGGCATATCACTACCCAGAGATCCCCAGCGCTGCAGAGAGAGGAGAGAGAGGTAATGATGTACTGTGTGACCTCAGGCATATCACTGTCCAGGGACCCCCAGCGCTGCAGAGAGAGGAGAGAGAGGTAATGATGTACTGTGTGACCTCAGGCATATCACTGTCCAGAGACCCCAGTACTTCTGAGAGGAGAGAGAGGTAATGACATAGTGTGTGACCTCAAGCATATCACTACCCAGAGACCCCCAGCACTACAGAGAGAGGGGGGAGAGGTAATGATGTACTGTGTGACCTCAGGCGTATCACTACCCAGAGACCGCAGCACAGCAGAGAGGAGAGAGAGCTAATGACACACTGTGTGACCTCAGGTATATCACTACCCAGAGACCCCAGCACTTCTGAGAGGAGAGAGGGGTAATGACGCAGTGTGTGACCTCAGGCATATCACTACCCAGAGCCCCCAGCACTTCTGAGAGGAGAGAGAGGTAATGACGCAGTGTGTGACCTCAGGCATATCACTACCCAGAGATCCCCAGCTCTGCAGAGCGGAGAGAGAGGTAATGACACATTGTGTGACGTCAGGCATATCTCTACCCAGAGACCCCAGCACTTCTGAGAGGAGAGAGAGGTAATGACGCACTTTGTGACCTCAGGCATATCACTACTCAGAGACCCCCGCACTTCTGAGAGGAGGTACAGGTAATGACGCACTGTGTGACCACAGGCATATCACTACCCAGAGACCCCCACCACTACAGAGAGAGGGGGGAGAGGTAATGATGTACTGTGTGACCTCAGGCATATCACTACCCAGGGACTGCAGCACAGCAGAGAGGAGAGAGAGGTAATGACACACTGTGTGACCTCAGGCATATCACTACCCAGAGACCCCCAGCACTACAGAGAGAGGGAGAGGTAATGATGTACTGTGTGACCTCAGGCATATCACTACCCAGAGACCCCCAGCTCTGCAGAGAGAGAAGAGAGAGGTAATGACACACTGTGTGACCTCAGTCATATCACTACCCAGAGACCCCCAGCGCTGCAGAGAGAGGAGAGAGAGATAATGATGTACTGTGTGACCTCAGGCATATCACTGTCCAGAGACCCCAGCACTTCTGAGAGGAGAGAGAGGTAATGACGCACTGTGTGACCTCAGGCATATCACTACCCAGAGACCCCCAGTACTACAGAGAGAAGGGAGAGAGGTAATGATGTACTGTGTGACCTCAGGTATATTACTACCCAGAGACCCCCAGCGCTGCAGAGAGAGGTAATGATGTACTGTGACCTCAGGCATATCACTGTCCAGAGACCCCAGAACTTCTGAGAGGAGAGAGAGGTAATGACATACTGTGTGACCTCATTCATATCACTACCCAGAGACCCCCAGCACTACAGAGAGAGGAGAGAGAGGTAATGACATACTGTGTGACCTCAAGCATATCACTACCCAGAGACCCACAGCACTGCAGAGAGAGAGTTAATGACACCCTGTGTGACTCAGGCATATCACTACCCAGAGACCCCAGCACTGCAGAGAGAGGAGAGAGGTAATGACACACTGTGTGACCTCAGGCATATCACTGTCCAGAGACCCCAGCATTTCTGAGAGGAGAGAGAGGTAATGACATACTGAGTGACCTCAAGCATATCACTACCCAGAGACCCCCAGCGCTACAGAGAGAGGGGAGAGAGGTAATGATGTACTGTGTGACCTCAGGCATATCACTACCCAGAGACCCCCAGCGCTGCAGAGAGAGGAGAGAGGTAATGACACGCTGTGTGACCTCAGGCATATCACTACCCAGAGATCCCCAGCGCTGCAGAGAGAGGAGAGAGAGGTAATGATGTACTGTGTGACCTCAGGCATATCACTGTCCAGGGACCCCCAGCGCTGCAGAGAGAGGAGAGAGAGGTAATGATGTACTGTGTGACCTCAGGCATATCACTGTCCAGAGACCCCAGTACTTCTGAGAGGAGAGAGAGGTAATGACATAGTGTGTGACCTCAAGCATATCACTACCCAGAGACCCCCAGCACTACAGAGAGAGGGGGGAGAGGTAATGATGTACTGTGTGACCTCAGGCGTATCACTACCCAGAGACCGCAGCACAGCAGAGAGGAGAGAGAGCTAATGACACACTGTGTGACCTCAGGTATATCACTACCCAGAGACCCCAGCACTTCTGAGAGGAGAGAGGGGTAATGACGCACTGTGTGACCTCAGGCATATCACTACCCAGAGACCCCAGCACTTCTGAGAGGAGAGAGAGGTAATGACGCAGTGTGTGACCTCAGGCATATCACTACCCAGAGATCCCCAGCGCTGCAGAGCGGAGAGAGAGGTAATGACACATTGTGTGACGTCAGGCATATCACTACCCAGAGACCCCAGCACTTCTGAGAGGAGAGAGAGGTAATGACGCACTTTGTGACCTCAGGCATATCACTACTCAGAGACCCCCGCACTTCTGAGAGGAGGTACAGGTAATGACGCACTGTGTGACCACAGGCATATCACTACCCAGAGACCCCCACCACTACAGAGAGAGGGGGGAGAGGTAATGATGTACTGTGTGACCTCAGGCATATCACTACCCAGAGACCCCCAGCACTGCAGAGAGAGAGTTAATGACACCCTGTGTGACTCAGGCATATCACTACGCAGAGACCCCAGCACTGCAGAGAGAGGAGAGAGGTAATGACACACTGTGTGACCTCAGGCATATCACTGTCCAGAGACCCCTGCATTTCTGAGAGGAGAGAGAGGTAATGACATACTGAGTGACCTCAAGCATATCACTACCCAGAGACCCCCAGCGCTACAGAGAGAGGGGAGAGAGGTAATGATGTACTGTGTGACCTCAGGCATATCACTACCCAGAGACCCCCAGCGCTGCAGAGAGAGGAGAGAGGTAATGCCACGCTGTGTGACCTCAGGCATATCACTACCCAGAGATCCCCAGAGCTACAGAGAGAGGAGAGAGAGGTAATGATGTACTGTGTGACCTCAGGCATATCACTGTCCAGAGTCCCCAGCACTTCTGAGAGGAGAGAGAGGTAATGACATACTGTGTGACCTCAAGCATATCACTACCCAGAGACCCCCAGCACTACAGAGAGAGGGGAGAGAGGTAATGATGTACTGTGTGACCTGAGGCGTATCACTACCCAGAGACCGCAGCACAGCAGAGAGGAGAGAGAGGTAATGACACACTGTGTGACCTCAGGCATATCACTACCCAGAGACCCCAGCACTTCTGAGAGGAGAGAGAGGTAATGACATACTGTATGACCTCAAGCATATCACTACTGAGAGACGTCCAGCACTACAGAGAGAGGGGCGAGAGAGGTAATGATGTACTGTGTGACCTCAGGGACATCACTACCCAGAGACCCCCAGGACTGCAGAGCGGAGAGAGAGGTAATGACACATTGTGTGACCTCAGGCATATCACTACCCAGAGACCCCAGCACTTCTGAGAGGAGAGAGAGGTAATGACGCACTGTGTGACCTCAGGCATCTCACTACTCAGAGACCCCCGCACTTCTGAGAGGAGGGAGAGGTAATGACGCACTGTGTGACTTCAGGCATTTCACTACCCAGAGACCCCCAGCGCTGCAGAGAGAGGAGAGAGAGGTAATGATGTACTCTGTGACCTCAGGCATATCACTGTCGAGAGACCCCAGCACTTCTGAGAGGAGAGAGAGGTAATGACATACTGTGTGACCCCAAGCATATCACTACCCAGAGACCCCCACCACTACAGAGAGAGGGGAGAGAGGTAATGATGTACTCTGTGACCTCAGGCATATCACTGTCCAGAGACCCCTGCATTTCTGAGAGGAGAGAGAGGTAATGACATACTGAGTGACCTCAAGCATATCACTACCCAGAGACCCCCAGCGCTACAGAGAGAGGGGAGAGAGGTAATGATGTACTGTGTGACCTCAGGCATATCACTACCCAGAGACCCCCAGCGCTGCAGAGAGAGGAGAGAGGTAATGCCACGCTGTGTGACCTCAGGCATATCACTACCCAGAGATCCCCAGAGCTACAGAGAGAGGAGAGAGAGGTAATGATGTACTGTGTGACCTCAGGCATATCACTGTCCAGGGACCGCCAGCGCTGCAGATAGAGGAGAGAGAGGTAATGACGCACTGTGTGACCTCAGGCATATCACTATCCAGAGACCCCCAGCACTACAGGGAGAGGAGAGAGAGGTAATGATGTACTGTGTGACCTCAGGCATATCACTGTCCAGAGACCCCAGTACTTCTAAGAGGAGAGAGAGGTAATGACATAGTGTGTGACCTCAAGCATATCACTACCCAGAGACCCCAGCACTTCTGAGAGGAGAGAGAGGTAATGACGCACTGTGTGACCTCAGGCATATCACTACCCAGAGATCCCCAGCGCTGCAGAGAGAGGAGAGAGAGGTAATGATGTACCGTGTGACCTCAGGCATATCACTGTCCAGGGACCCCAGCACTGCAGAGAGGAGAGAGAGGTAATGACACATTTTGTGACCTCAGGCATATCACTACCCAAAGACCCCCAGCACTACAGAGAGACGGGAGAGAGGTAATGATGTACTGTGTGACCTCAGGCATATCACTACCCAGAGACCCCCAGCACTGCAGAGCGGAGAGAGACGTAATGACACATTGTATGACGTCAGGCATATCACTACCCAGAGACCCCAGCACTTCTGAGAGGAGAGAGAGGTAATGACGCACTGTGTGACCTCAGGCATATCACTACTCAGAGATCCCCGCACTTCTGAGAGGAGGTAGAGGTAATGACGCACTGTGTGACCACAGGCATATCACTACCCAGAGACCCCCAGCGCTGCAGAGAGAGGAGAGAGAGGTAATGATGTACTCCGTGACCTCAGGCATATCACTGTCCAGAGACCCCTGCATTTCTGAGAGGAGAGAGAGGTAATGACATACTGAGTGACCTCAAGCATATCACTACCCAGAGACCCCCAGCGCTACAGAGAGAGGGGAGAGAGGTAATGATGTACTGTGTGACCTCAGGCATATCACTACCCAGAGACCCCCAGCGCTGCAGAGAGAGGAGAGAGGTAATGCCACGCTGTGTGACCTCAGGCATATCACTACCCAGAGATCCCCAGAGCTACAGAGAGAGGAGAGAGAGGTAATGATGTACTGTGTGACCTCAGGCATATCACTGTCCAGAGTCCCCAGCACTTCTGAGAGGAGAGAGAGGTAATGACATACTGTGTGACCTCAAGCATATCACTACCCAGAGACCCCCAGCACTACAGAGAGAGGGGAGAGAGGTAATGATGTACTGTGTGACCTGAGGCGTATCACTACCCAGAGACCGCAGCACAGCAGAGAGGAGAGAGAGGTAATGACACACTGTGTGACCTCAGGCATATCACTACCCAGAGACCCCAGCACTTCTGAGAGGAGAGAGAGGTAATGACATACTGTATGACCTCAAGCATATCACTACTGAGAGACGTCCAGCACTACAGAGAGAGGGGCGAGAGAGGTAATGATGTACTGTGTGACCTCAGGGACATCACTACCCAGAGACCCCCAGGACTGCAGAGCGGAGAGAGAGGTAATGACACATTGTGTGACCTCAGGCATATCACTACCCAGAGACCCCAGCACTTCTGAGAGGAGAGAGAGGTAATGACGCACTGTGTGACCTCAGGCATCTCACTACTCAGAGACCCCCGCACTTCTGAGAGGAGGGAGAGGTAATGACGCACTGTGTGACTTCAGGCATTTCACTACCCAGAGACCCCCAGCGCTGCAGAGAGAGGAGAGAGAGGTAATGATGTACTCTGTGACCTCAGGCATATCACTGTCGAGAGACCCCAGCACTTCTGAGAGGAGAGAGAGGTAATGACATACTGTGTGACCCCAAGCATATCACTACCCAGAGACCCCCACCACTACAGAGAGAGGGGAGAGAGGTAATGATGTACTCTGTGACCTCAGGCATATCACTGTCCAGAGACCCCTGCATTTCTGAGAGGAGAGAGAGGTAATGACATACTGAGTGACCTCAAGCATATCACTACCCAGAGACCCCCAGCGCTACAGAGAGAGGGGAGAGAGGTAATGATGTACTGTGTGACCTCAGGCATATCACTACCCAGAGACCCCCAGCGCTGCAGAGAGAGGAGAGAGGTAATGCCACGCTGTGTGACCTCAGGCATATCACTACCCAGAGATCCCCAGAGCTACAGAGAGAGGAGAGAGAGGTAATGATGTACTGTGTGACCTCAGGCATATCACTGTCCAGGGACCGCCAGCGCTGCAGATAGAGGAGAGAGAGGTAATGACGCACTGTGTGACCTCAGGCATATCACTATCCAGAGACCCCCAGCACTACAGGGAGAGGAGAGAGAGGTAATGATGTACTGTGTGACCTCAGGCATATCACTGTCCAGAGACCCCAGTACTTCTAAGAGGAGAGAGAGGTAATGACATAGTGTGTGACCTCAAGCATATCACTACCCAGAGACCCCAGCACTTCTGAGAGGAGAGAGAGGTAATGACGCACTGTGTGACCTCAGGCATATCACTACCCAGAGATCCCCAGCGCTGCAGAGAGAGGAGAGAGAGGTAATGATGTACCGTGTGACCTCAGGCATATCACTGTCCAGGGACCCCAGCACTGCAGAGAGGAGAGAGAGGTAATGACACATTTTGTGACCTCAGGCATATCACTACCCAAAGACCCCCAGCACTACAGAGAGACGGGAGAGAGGTAATGATGTACTGTGTGACCTCAGGCATATCACTACCCAGAGACCCCCAGCACTGCAGAGCGGAGAGAGACGTAATGACACATTGTATGACGTCAGGCATATCACTACCCAGAGACCCCAGCACTTCTGAGAGGAGAGAGAGGTAATGACGCACTGTGTGACCTCAGGCATATCACTACTCAGAGATCCCCGCACTTCTGAGAGGAGGTAGAGGTAATGACGCACTGTGTGACCACAGGCATATCACTACCCAGAGACCCCCAGCGCTGCAGAGAGAGGAGAGAGAGGTAATGATGTACTCCGTGACCTCAGGCATATCACTGTCCAGAGACCCCAGCATTTCTGAGAGGAGAGAGAGGTAATGACATACTGAGTGACCTCAAGCATATCACTACCCAGAGACCCCCAGCGCTACAGAGAGAGGGGAGAGAGGTAATGATGTACTGTGTGACCTCAGGCATATCACTACCCAGAGACCCCCAGCGCTGCAGAGAGAGGAGAGAGGTAATGACACGCTGTGTGACCTCAGGCATATCACTACCCAGAGATCCCCAGCGCTGCAGAGAGAGGAGAGAGAGGTAATGATGTACTGTGTGAACTCAGGCATATCACTGTCCAGGGACCCCCAGCGCTGCAGAGAGAGGAGAGAGAGGTAATGATGTACTGTGTGACCTCAGGCATATCACTGTCCAGAGACCCCAGTACTTCTGAGAGGAGAGAGAGGTAATGACATAGTGTGTGACCTCAAGCATATCACTACCCAGAGACCCCCAGCAGTACAGAGAGAGGCGAGAGAGGAAATGACGCACTGTGTGACCTCAGGCATATCACTACCCAGAGATCCCCAGCGCTGCAGAGAGAGGAGAGAGAGGTAATGATGTACCGTGTGACCTCAGGCATATCACTGTCCAGGGACCCCCAGCACTACAGAGCGGAGAGAGAGGTAATGACACACTGTGTGACCTCAGGCATATCACTACTCAGAGACCCCCGCACTTCTGAGAGGAGGTAGAGGTAATGACGCACTGTGTGACCACAGGCATATCACTACCCAGAGACCCCCAGCGCTGCAGAGAGAGGAGAGAGAGGTAATGACACATTGTATGAAGTCAGGCATATCACTACCCAGAGACCCCAGCACTTCTGAGAGGAGAGAGAGGTAATGATGTACTCCGTGACCTCAGGCATACCACTGTCCAGAGACTACAGCACTTCTGAGAGGAGAGAGAGGTAATGACATACTGTGTGACCTCAAGCATATCACTACCCAGAGACCCCCACCACTACAGAGAGAGGGGAGAGAGGTAATGATGTACTGTGTGACCTCAGGCATATCACTACCCAGAGACCCCCAGCTCTGCAGAGAGAGAAGAGAGAGGTAATGACACACTGTGTGACCTCAGGCATGTCACTACCCAGAGACCCCAGCACTGCAGAGAGAGGAGAGAGAGGTAATGACACACTGTGTGACCTCAGGCATTTCACTACTCAGAGACCCCCAGCGCTGCAGAGAGAGGAGAGAGAGAGATAATGATGTACTGTGTGACCTCAGGCATACCACTGTCCAGAGACCCCCAGCTCTGCAGAGAGAGAAGAGAGAGGTAATGACACACTGTGTGACCTCAGGTATATCACTACCCAGAGACCCCCAGCGCTGCAGAGAGAGGAGAGAGGGAGATAATGATGTACTGTGTGACCTCAGGCATATCACTGTCCAGAGACCCCAGCACTTCTTAGAGCAGAGAGAGAGGTAATGACGCACTGTGTGACCTCAGGCATATCAGAGACCCCAGCACTTCTGAGCGGAGAGAGAGGTAATGACATACTGTGACCTCAAGCATATCACTACCCAGAGACCCCCAGCACTACAGAGTGAGGGGAGAGAGGTAATGATGTACTGTGTGACTTCAGGCGTATCACTTCCCAGAGACCGCAGCACAGCAGAGAGGAGAGAGAGGTAATGACACACTGTGTGACCTCAGGCATATCACTGCCCAGAGACCCCAGCACTTCTAAGAGGAGAGAGAGGTAATGACATACTGTGTGATCTCAAGCATATCACTACCCAGACACCTCCAGCACTACAGAGAGAGGGGAGAGGGGTAATGATGTACTGTGTCACCTCAGGGATATCACTACCCAGAGACCCCCAGCACTGCAGAGCGGAGAGAGAGGTAATGACACATTGTGTGACCTCAGGCATATCACTACCCAGAGACCCCAGCACTTCTGAGAGGAGAGAGAGGTAATGACGCACTGTGTGACCTCAGGCATATCATTACCCAGAGACCCCCAGCGCTGCAGAGAGAGGAGAGAGAGGTAATGATGTACTCTGTTACCTCAGGCATATCACTACCCAGAGACCCCCAGCACTACAGAGAGAGGGGAGAGAGGTAATGATGTACTGTGTGACCTCAGGCATATCACTACCCAGAGACCCCCAGCGATGCAGAGAGAGGAGAGAGAGGTAATGATGTACTGTGTGACCTCAGGCATATCACTGTCCAGAGACCCCAGCACTTCTGGGAGGAGAGAGAGGTAATGACACACTGTGTGACCTCAAGCATATCACTACCCAGAAACCCCCACCACTACAGAGAGAGGAGAGAGGTAATGATGTACTGTGTGACCTCAGGCATATCACTGTCCAGAGACCCCCAGCTCTGCAGAGAGAGAAGAGAGAGGTAATGACACACTGTGTCACCTCAGGGATATCACTACCCAGAGACCCCCAGCGCTGCAGAGAGAGGAAGAGAGAGAGATAATGATGTACTGTGTGACCTCAGCCATATCACTGTCCAGAGATCCCAGCACTTCTGAGAGGAGAGAGAGTTAATGACGCACTGTGTGACCTCAGGCATATCAGAGACCAGAGACCCCAGCACTTCTGAGAGGAGAGAGAGGTAATGATATACTGTGTGACCTCAAGCATATCACTACCCAGAGACCCCCAGCACTACAGATAGAGGAGAGAGAGGTAATGATGTATAGGAGAGAGAGGTAATGATGTACTCTGTGACCTCAGGCATATCACTGTCCAGAGACCCCAGCACTTCTGGGAGGAGACAGAGGTAATGACATACTGTGTGACCTCAAGCATATCACTACCCAGAGACCCCCACAACTACAGAGAGAGGGGAAAGAGGTAATGATGTACTGTGTGACCTCAGGCATATCACTACCCAGAGACCCCCAGCACTGCAGAGAGAGAAGAGAGAGGTAATGACATACTGTGTGACCTCAGGCATATCACTACCCAGAGACCCCAGCGCTGCAGAGAGAGGAGAGAGAGAGATAATGATGTACTGTGTCACCTCAGGCATGTCACTGTCCAGAGACCCCAGCACTTCTGAGAGGAGAGACAGGTAATGACATACTGTGTGACCTCAAGCATATCACTACCCAGAGACCCCCAGCACTACAGAGAGAGGGGAGAGAGGTAATGATGTACTGTGTGACCTCAGGCGTATCACTACCCAGAGACCGCAGCACAGCAGAGAGGAGAGAGAGGTAATGACACACTGTGTGACCTCAGGCATATCACTACCCACAGTCCCCAGCACTTCTGAGAGGAGAGAGAGGTAATGACGCACTGTGTGACCTCAGGCATATCACTATCCAGAGACCCCCAGCACTACAGGGAGAGGAGAGAGAGGTAATGATGTACTGTGTGACCTCAGGCATATCACTGTCCAGAGACCCTAGCACTTCTGAGAGGAGAGAGAGGTAATGACATACTGTGTGACCTCAAGCATATCACTACCCAGAGACCCCCAGCACTACAGAGAGAGGGGAGAGGTAATGATGTACTGTGTGACCTCAGGCGTATCACTACCCAGAGACCGCAGCACAGCAGAGAGGAGAGAGAGGTGATGAGACACTGTGTGACCTCAGGCATATCACTACCCAGAGATCCCCAGCGCTGCACAGAGAGGAGAGAGAGGTAATGATGTACTGTGTGACCTCAGGCATGTCACTGTCCAGAGACCCCAGCACTTCTGAGAGGAGAGACAGGTAATGACATACTGTGTGACCTCAAGCATATCACTACCCAGAGACCCCCAGCACTACAGAGAGAGGGGAGAGAGGTAATGATGTATTGTGTGACCTCAGGCATATCACTACCCAGAGACCGCAGCACAGCAGAGAGGAGAGAGAGGTAATGACACACTGTGTGACCTCAGGCATATCACTACCCACAGTCCCCAGCACTTCTGAGAGGAGAGAGAGGTAATGACGCACTGTGTGACCTCAGGCATATCACTACCCAGAGACCTCCAGCACTACAGAGAGAGGGGAGAGAGGTAATGATGTACTGTGTGACCTCAGGGACCCAGAGACTACCCTGAGACCCCCAGGACTGCAGAGCGGAGAGAGAGGTAATGACATACTGTGTGACCTCAAGCATATCACTACCCAGAGACCCCCAGCACTACAGAGTGAGGGGAGAGAGGTAATGATGTACTGTGTGACCTCAGGCATATCACTACCCAGAGACTCCAGCACTTCTGAGAGGAGAGAGAGGTAATGACATACTGTGTGATCTCAAGCATATCACTACCCAGAGACCTCCAGCACTACAGAGAGAGGGGAGAGAAGTAATGATGTACTGTGTGACCTCAGGGACCCAGAGACTACCCAGAGACCCCCAGGACTGCAGAGCGGAGAGAGAGGTAATGACCCATTGTGTGACCTCAGGCATATCACTACCCAGAGACCCCAGCACTTCTGAGAGGAGAGAGAGGTAATGATGCACTGTGTGACCTCAGGCATGTCACTACTCAGAGACCACCGCACTTCTGAGAGGAGGGAGAGGTGATCACGCACTGTGTGACCTCAGGCATATCACTACCCAGAGACCCCAGCACTTCTGAGAGGAGAGAGAGAGGTAATGACACATTGTGTGACCTCAGGCATATCACTACCCAGAGACCCCCAGCACTGCAGAGAGAGGAGAGAGAGGTAATGATGTACTGTGTGACCTCAGGCATATCACTACCCAGAGACCCACAGCGCTGCAGAGAGGAGAGTGAGTTAATGACGCACTGTGTGACCTCAGGCATATCACTACCCAGAGACCCCAGCAATTCTGAGAGTAGAGAGAGGTAATGACACACTGTGTGACCTCAGGCATATCACTTCCCAGAGACCCCCAGCACTGCAAAGAGAGGAGAGAGAGGTAATGACACACTGTGTGACCTCAGGCATATCACTACCCAGAGACCCCAGCACTTCTGAGAGGAGAGAGAGGTAATGACATACTGTGCGACCTCAGGCATATCACTTCCCAGAGACCCCCAGCACTGCAGAGAGGGGAGAGAGGTAATGACACACTGTGTGACCTCAGGCATATCACTGTCCAGAGACCCCAGCACTTCTGAGAGTAGAGAGAGGTAATGACATACTATGTGACCTCAGGCATATCACTATCCAGAGACCCCCAGCACTGCAGAGAGAGGAGAGAGAGGTAATGATGTACTGTGTGACCTCAGGCGTATCACTACCCAGAGACCCCCAGCACTCCTGAGAGGAGAGAGAGGTAATGAGGCGTATCACTACCCAGAGACCGCAGCACAGCAGAGAGGAGAGAGAGGTAATGACACACTGTGTGACCTCAGGCATATCACTACCCAGAGACCCCAGCACTTCTGAGAGGAGAGAGAGGTAATGACGCACTGTGTGACCTCAGGCATATCACTGTCCAGAGACCCCAGCACTGCAGAGAGGAGGGAGAGGTAAGGACGCACTGCGTGACCTCAGGGATATCACTACCCAGAGACCCCCAGCACTGCAGAGAGAGGAGAGAGAGTTAATGATGTACTGTGTGACCTCAGGCATATCACTACCCAGAGATCCCCAGCGCTGCCGAGAGAGGAGAGTGAGGTAATGACACACTGTGTGACCTCAGGCATATCACTGTCGAGAGACCCCAGCACTTCTGAGAGGAGAGAGAGGTAATGACATACTGTGTGACCTCAAGCATATCACTACCCAGAGACCCCAGTACTACAGATAGAGGGGAGAGAGGTAATGATGTAGAGGAGAGAGAGGTAAAAATGTACTCTGTGACCTCAGGCATATCACTGTCCAGAGACCCCAGCACTTCTGAGAGGAGAGAGAGGTAATGACATACTGTGTGACCTCAAGCATATCACTACCCAGAGACCCCCAGCACTGCAGAGAGAGAAGAGAGAGGTAATGACACACTGTGTGACCTCAGGCATATCACTACCCAGAGACTCCCAGCGCTGCAGAGAGAGGGGAGAGAGAGATAATGATGTACTGTGTGACCTCAGGCATATCACTGTCCAGAGACCCCAGCACTTCTGAGAGGAGAGAGAGGTAATGACGCACTGTGTGACCTCAGGCATATCAGAGACCAGAGACCCCCAGAACTTCTGGGAGGAGAGAGAGGTAATGACATACTGTGTGACCTCAAGCATATCACTACCCAGAGACCCCCACAACTACAGAGAGAGGGGAGAGAGGTAATGATGTACTGTGTGACCTCAGGCATATCACTACCCAGAGACCCCCAGCACTGCAGAGAGAGAAGAGAGAGGTAATGACACACTGTGTGACCTCAGGCATATCACTACCCAGAGACCCCAGCGCTGCAGAGAGTGGAGAGAGAGAGATAATGATATACTGTGTCACCTCAGGCATGTCACTGTCCAGAGACCCCAGCACTTCTGAGAGGAGAGACAGGTAATGACATACTGTGTGACCTCAAGCATATCACTACCCAGAGACCCCCAGCACTACAGAGAGAGGGGAGAGAGGCAATGATGTACTGTGTGACCTCAGGCATATCACTACCCAGAGATCCCCAGCACTGCAGAGAGGAGAGAGAGGTAATGACACATTGTGTGACCTCAGGCATATCACTACCCAGAGACCCCAGTACTTCTGAGAGGAGAGAGAGGTAATGACGCACTGTGTGACCTCAGGCATATAACTACTCACAGTCCCCAGCACTTCTGAGAGGAGAGAGAGGTAATGACGCACTGTGTGACCTCAGGCATATCACTACCCAGAGACCCCCAGCACTACAGAGAGAGGAGAGAGAGGTAATGATGTACCGTGTGACCTCAGGCATATCACAGTCCAGAGACCCCAGCACTTCTGAGAGGAGAGAGAGGTAATGACATACTGTGTGACCTCAAGCATATCACTACCCAGAGACCCCCAGCACTACAGAGAGAGGGGAGAGGTAATGATGTACTGTGGGACCTCAGGCGTATCACTACCCAGAGACCGCAGCACAGCAGAGAGGAGAGAGAGGTAATGAGACACTGTGTGACCTCAGGCATATCACTACCCAGAGATCCCCTGCGCTGCAGAGAGAGGAGAGAGAGGTAATGATGTACTGTGTGACCTCAGGCATATCACTGTCCAGAATCCCCAGCACTTCTGAGAGGAGAGAGAGGTAATGACATACTGTGTGACCTCAAGCATATCACTACCCAGAGACCCCCAGAACTACAGAGAGAGGGGAGAGAGGTAATGATGTACTGTGTGACCTGAGGCGTATCACTACCCAGAGACCGCAGCAGAGAGGAGAGAGAGGTAATGACACACTGTGTGACCTCAGGCATATCACTGTCCACAGACCCCAGCACTTCTGAGAGGAGAGAGAGGTAATGACATACTGTGTGACCTCAAGCATATCACTACCCAGAGACCCCCACCACTACAGAGAGAGGGGGGAGAGGTAATGATGTACTGTGTGACCTCAGGCGTATCACTACCCAGAGACCGCAGCACAGCAGAGAGGAGAGAGAGGTAATCACACATTGTGTGACCTCAGGCATATCACTACCCAGAGACCCCCAGCACTGCAGAGAGAGGAGAGAGAGGTAATGACATACTGAGTGACCTCAAGCATATCACTACCCAGAGACCCCCAGCGCTGCAGAGGAGAGAGGTAATGACACGCTGTGTGACCTCAGGCATATCACTGTCCACAGACCCCAGCACTTCTGAGAGGAGAGAGAGGTAATGACATACTTTGTGACCTCAAGCATATCACTACCCAGAGACCCCCACCACTACAGAGAGAGGGGGGAGAGGTAATGATGTACTGTGTGACCTCAGGCGTATCACTACCCAGAGACCGCAGCACAGCAGAGAGGAGAGAGAGGTAATCACACATTGTGTGACCTCAGGCATGTCACTACCCAGAGACCCCCAGCACTGCAGAGAGAGGAGAGAGAGGTAATGACATACTGAGTGACCTCAAGCATATCACTACCCAGAGACCCCACAACTACAGATAGAGGGGAGAGAGGTAATTATGTAGAGGAGAGAGAGGTAAAAATGTACTCTGTGACCTCAGGCATATCACTGTCCAGAGACTCCAGCACTTCTGAGAGGAGAGAGAGGTAATGACATACTGTGTGACCTCAAGCATATCACTACCCAGAGACCCCCAGCACTGCAGAGAGAGAAGAGAGAGGTAATGACACACTGTGTGACCTCAGGCATATCACTACCCAGAGACTCCCAGCGCTGCAGAGAGAGGGGAGAGAGAGTTAATGATGTACTGTGTGACCTCAGGCATATCACTGTCCAGAGACCCCGGCACTTCTGAGAGGAGAGAGAGGTAATGACGCACTGTGTGACCTCAGGCATATCAGAGACCAGAGACCCCCAGCACTTCTGGGAGGAGAGAGAGGTAATGACATTCTGTGTGACCTCAAGCATATCACTACCCAGAGACCCCCACAACTACAGAGAGAGGGGAGAGAGGTAATGATGTACTGTGTGACCTCAGGCGTATCACTACCCAGAGACTGCAGCACAGCAGAGAGGAGAGAGAGGTAATGACATACTGTGTGACCTCAAGCATATCACTACCCAGAGACCCCCAGCACTGCAGAGAGAGAAAAGAGAGGTAATGACACACTGTGTGACCTCAAGAATATCACTACCCAGAGACCCCCAGCACTACAGAGAGAGGGGAGAGGTAATGATGTACTGTGGGACCTCAGGCGGATCACTACCCAGAGACCGCAGCACAGCAGAGAGGAGAGAGAGGTAATGAGACACTGTGTGACCTCAGGCATATCACTACCCAGAGATCCCCTGCGCTGCAGAGGGAGGAGAGAGAGGTAATGATGTACTGTGTGACCTCAGGCATATCACTGTCCAGAGTCCCCAGCACTTCTGAGAGGAGAGAGAGGTAATGACATACTGTGTGACCTCAAGCATATCACTACCCAGAGACCCCCTGCACTACAGAGAGAGGGGAGAGAGGTAATGATGTACTGTGTGACCTGAGGCGTATCACTACCCAGAGACCGCAGCACAGCAGAGAGGAGAGAGAGGTAATGACACACTGTGTGACCTCAGGCATATCACTACCCAGAGACCCCAGCACTTCTGAGAGGAGAGAGAGGTAATGACATACTGTATGACCTCAAGCATATCACTACTGAGAGACGTCCAGCACTACAGAGAGAGGGGCGAGAGAGGTAATGATGTACTGTGTGACCTCAGGGACATCACTACCCAGAGACCCCCAGGACTGCAGAGCGGAGAGAGAGGTAATGACACATTGTGTGACCTCAGGCATATCACTACCCAGAGACCCCAGCACTTCTGAGAGGAGAGAGAGGTAATGACGCACTGTGTGACCTCAGGCATCTCACTACTCCGAGACCCCCGCACTTCTGAGAGGAGGGAGAGGTAATGACGCACTGTGTGACTTCAGGCATTTCACTACCCAGAGACCCCCAGCGCTGCAGAGAGAGGAGAGAGAGGTAATGATGTACTCTGTGACCTCAGGCATATCACTGTCGAGAGACCCCAGCACTTCTGAGAGGAGAGAGAGGTAATGACATACTGTGTGACCCCAAGCATATCACTACCCAGAGACCCCCACCACTACAGAGAGAGGGGAGAGAGGTAATGATGTACTCTGTGACCTCAGGCATATCACTGTCGAGAGACCCCAGCACTTCTGAGAGGAGAGAGAGGTAATGACATACTGTGTGACCTCAGGCATATCACTACCCAGAGACCCCAGCACTTCTGAGAGGAGAGAGAGGTAATGATGCACTGTGTGACCTCAGGCATATCACTACCCAGAGACCCCCAGCACTACAGAGAGAGGGGAGAGAGGTAATGATGTACTGTGTGACCTCAGGCATATCACTGTCCAGAGACCCAAGCACTTCTGAGAGGAGAGAGAGGTAATGACATACTGTGTGACCTCAAGCATATCACTACCCAGAGACCCCCAGCACTACAGAGAGAGGGGAGAGAGGTAATGATGTACTGTGTGACCTCAGGCATATCACTACCCAGAGACCCCCAGCACTGCAGAGAGAGAAGAGAGAGGTAATGACACACTGTGTGACCTCAGGCATATCACTACCCAGAGACCCCCAGAGCTGCAGAGAAAGGAGAGAGAGGTAATGATGTACTGTGTGACCTCAGGCATATCACTGTCCCGAGACCCCAGCACTTTTGAGAGGAGAGAGAGGTAATGACATACTGTGTGACCTCAAGCATATCACTACCCAGAGACCCCCAGCACTACAGAGAGAGGGGAAAGAGGTAATGATGTACTGTGTGACCTCAGGCGTATCACTACCCAGGGACTGCAGCACAGCAGAGAGGAGAGAGAGGTAATGACACACTGTGTGACCTCAGGCATATCACTACCCAGAGACCCCAGCACTTCTGAGAGGAGAGAGAGGTAATAACGCACTCTGTGACCTCAGGCATATCACTACCCAGAGACCCCCAGCACTACAGAGAGAGGGGAGAGAGGTAATGATGTACTGTGTGACCTCAGGCATATCAATACCCAGAGACCCCCAGCGCTGCAGAGAGAGGAGAGAGGTAATGACACGCTGTGTGACCTCAAGCATATCACTACCCAGAGACCCCCAGCGCTGCAGAGAGAGGAGAGAGAGGTAATGACACACTGTGTGACATCAGGCATATCACTACCCAGAGACCCCCAGTGCTGCAGAGAGAGGAGAGAGAGGTAATGATGTACTGTGTGACCACAGGCATATCACTGTCCAGAGACCCCAGCACTTATGAGAGGAGAGAGAGGTAATGACATACTGTGTGACCTCAAGCATATCACTACCCAGAGACCCCCAGCACTACAGAGAGAGGGGAGAGGTAATGATGTACTGTGTGACCTCAGGCGTATCACTACCCAGAGACCGCAGCACAGTAGAGAGGAGAGAGAGGTAATGACACACTGTGTGACCTCAGGCATATCACTACCCACAGACCCCAGCACTTCTGAGAGGAGAGAGAGGTAATGACATACTGTGTGACCTCAAGCATATCACTACCCAGAGACCCCCACCACTACAGAGAGAGGGGAGAGAGGTACAGATGCACTGTGTGACCTCAGGCATATCACTACCCAGAGACCCCCAGCTCTGCAGAGAGAGAAGAGAGAGGTAATGACACACTGTGTGACCTCAGGCATATCACTACCCATAGACGCCAGCACTGCAGAGAGAGGAGAGAGAGGTAATGACACACTGTGTGACCTCAGGCATATCACTACCCAGAGACCCGCAGCGCTGCAGAGAGAGGAGATAATGGTAATGATGTACTGTGTGACCTCAGGCATATCGCTGTCCAGAGACCCCCAGCGCTGCAGAGAGAAGAGACCGGTAATGACACGCTTTGTGACCTCAGGCATATCACTACCCAGAGACCCCCCAGCGCTGCAGAGAGAGGAGAGAGAGGTAATGATGTACTCTGTGACCTCAGGCATATCACTGTCCAGAGACCCCAGCACTTCTGAGAGGAGAGAGAGGTAATGACATACTGTGTGACCTCAAGCATATCACTACCCAGAGACCCCCACCACTACAGAGAGAGGGGAGAGAGGTAATGATGTACAGTGTGACCTCAGGCATATCACTACCCAGAGACCCCCAGCACTGCAGAGAGAGAAGAGAGAGGTAATGACACACTGTGTGATCTCAGGCATATCACTGCCCAGAGACTCCCAGCGCTGCAGAGAGAGGAGAGAGAGAGATAATGATGTACTGTGTGACCTCAGGCATATCACTGTCCAGAGACCCCCAGCTCTGCAGAGAGAGAAGAGAGAGGTAATGACACACTGTGTGACCTCAGGCATATCACTACCCAGAGACCCGCAGCGCTGCAGAGAGAGGAGAGAGAGGTTATGATGTACTGTGTGACCTCAGGCATATCACTACCCAGAGACCCCAGCACTTCTGAGAGGAGAGAGAGGTAATGACATACTGTGTGACCTCAAGCATATCACTACCCAGAGACCCCCAGCACTACAGAGAGAGGGAGAGGTAATGATGTACTGTGTGACCTCAGGCATATCACTACCCAGAGACCCCCAGCTCTGCAGAGAGAGAAGAGAGAGGTAATGACACACTGTGTGACCTCAGTCATATCACAACCCAGAGACCCCCAGCGCTGCAGAGAGAGGAGAGAGAGATAATGATGTACTGTGTGACCTCAGGCATATCACTGTCCAGAGACCCCAGCACTTCTGAGAGGAGAGAGAGGTAATGACGCACTGTGTGACCTCAGGCATATCACTACCCAGAGACCCCCAGTACTACAGAGAGAAGGGAGAGAGGTAATGATGTACTGTGTGACCTCAGGTATATTACTACCCAGAGACCCCCAGCGCTGCAGAGAGAGGTAATGATGTACTGTGACCTCAGGCATATCACTGTCCAGAGACCCCAGAACTTCTGAGAGGAGAGAGAGGTAATGACATACTGTGTGACCTCATTCATATCACTACCCAGAGACCCCCAGCACTACAGAGAGAGGAGAGAGAGGTAATGACATACTGTGTGACCTCAAGCATATCACTACCCAGAGACCCACAGCACTGCAGAGAGAGAGTTAATGACACCCTGTGTGACTCAGGCATATCACTACCCAGAGACCCCAGCACTGAAGAGAGAGGAGAGAGGTAATGACACACTGTGTGACCTCAGGCATATCACTGTCCAGAGACCCCAGCATTTCTGAGAGGAGAGAGAGGTAATGACATACTGAGTGACCTCAAGCATATCACTACCCAGAGACCCCCAGCGCTACAGAGAGAGGGGAGAGAGGTAATGATGTACTGTGTGACCTCAGGCATATCACTACCCAGAGACCCCCAGCGCTGCAGAGAGAGGAGAGAGGTAATGACACGCTGTGTGACCTCAGGCATATCACTACCCAGAGATCCCCAGCGCTGCAGAGAGAGGAGAGAGAGGTAATGATGTACTGTGTGACCTCAGGCATATCACTGTCCAGGGACCCCCAGCGCTGCAGAGAGAGGAGAGAGAGGTAATGATGTACTGTGTGACCTCAGGCATATCACTGTCCAGAGACCCCAGTACTTCTGAGAGGAGAGAGAGGTAATGACATAGTGTGTGACCTCAAGCATATCACTACCCAGAGACCCCCAGCACTACAGAGAGAGGGGGGAGAGGTAATGATGTACTGTGTGACCTCAGGCGTATCACTACCCAGAGACCGCAGCACAGCAGAGAGGAGAGAGAGCTAATGACACACTGTGTGACCTCAGGTATATCACTACCCAGAGACCCCAGCACTTCTGAGAGGAGAGAGGGGTAATGACGCACTGTGTGACCTCAGGCATATCACTACCCAGAGACCCCAGCACTTCTGAGAGGAGAGAGAGGTAATGACGCACTGTGTGACCTCAGGCATATCACTACCCAGAGATCCCCAGCGCTGCAGAGCGGAGAGAGAGGTAATGACACATTGTGTGACGTCAGGGATATCACTACCCAGAGACCCCAGCACTTCTGAGAGGAGAGAGAGGTAATGACGCACTTTGTGACCTCAGGCATATCACTACTCAGAGACCCCTGCACTTCTGAGAGGAGGTACAGGTAATGACGCACTGTGTGACCACAGACATATCACTACCCAGAGACCCCCACCACTACAGAGAGAGGGGGGAGAGGTAATGATGTACTGTGTGACCTCAGGCATATCACTACCCAGAGACCCCCAGCACTGCAGAGAGAGAGTTAATGACACCCTGTGTGACTCAGGCATATCACTACGCAGAGACCCCAGCACTGCAGAGAGAGGAGAGAGGTAATGACACACTGTGTGACCTCAGGCATATCACTGTCCAGAGACCCCTGCATTTCTGAGAGGAGAGAGAGGTAATGACATACTGAGTGACCTCAAGCATATCACTACCCAGAGACCCCCAGCGCTACAGAGAGAGGGGAGAGAGGTAATGATGTACTGTGTGACCTCAGGCATATCACTACCCAGAGACCCCCAGCGCTGCAGAGAGAGGAGAGAGGTTATGCCACGCTGTGTGACCTCAGGCATATCACTACCCAGAGATCCCCAGAGCTACAGAGAGAGGAGAGAGAGGTAATGATGTACTGTGTGAGCTCAGGCATATCACTGTCCAGGGACCGCCAGCGCTGCAGATAGAGGAGAGAGAGGTAATGATGTACTGTGTGACCTCAGGCATATCACTGTCCAGAGACCCCAGTACTTCTAAGAGGAGAGAGAGGTAATGACATAGTGTGTGACCTCAAGCATATCACTACCCAGAGACCCCAGCACTTCTGAGAGGAGAGAGAGGTAATGACGCACTGTGTGACCTCAGGCATATCACTACCCAGAGATCCCCAGCGCTGCAGAGAGAGGAGAGAGAGGTAATGATGTACCGTGTGACCTCAGGCATATCACTGTCCAGGGACCCCAGCACTGCAGAGAGGAGAGAGAGGTAATGACACATTGTGTGACCTCAGGCATATCACTACCCAAAGACAACCAGCACTACAGAGAGACGGGAGAGAGGTAATGATGTACTGTGTGACCTCAGGCATATCACTACCCAGAGACCCCCAGCACTGCAGAGCGGAGAGAGACGTAATGACACATTGTGTGACCTCAGGCATATCACTACCCAGAGACCCCAGCACTTCTGAGAGGAGAGAGAGGTAATGACGCACTGTGTGACCTCAGGCATATCACTACTCAGAGACCCCTGCACTTCTGAGAGGAGGTAGAGGTAATGACGCACTGTGTGACCACAGGCATATCACTACCCAGAGACCCCCAGCGCTGCAGAGAGAGGAGAGAGAGGTAATGATGTACTCCGTGACCTCAGGCATATCACTGTCCAGAGACCCCAGCATTTCTGAGAGGAGAGAGAGGTAATGACATACTGAGTGACCTCAAGCATATCACTACCCAGAGACCCCCAGCGCTACAGAGAGAGGGGAGAGAGGTAATGATGTACTGTGTGACCTCAGGCATATCACTACCCAGAGACCCCCAGCGCTGCAGAGAGAGGAGAGAGGTAATGACACGCTGTGTGACCTCAGGCATATCACTACCCAGAGATCCCCAGCGCTGCAGAGAGAGGAGAGAGAGGTAATGATGTACTGTGTGAACTCAGGCATATCACTGTCCAGGGACCCCCAGCGCAGCAGAGAGAGGAGAGAGAGGTAATGATGTACTGTGTGACCTCAGGCATATCACTGTCCAGAGACCCCAGTACTTCTGAGAGGAGAGAGAGGTAATGACATAGTGTGTGACCTCAAGCATATCACTACCCAGAGACCGCAGCACTTCTGAGAGGAGAGAGAGGTAATGACGCACTGTGTGACCTCAGACATATCACTACCCAGAGATCCCCAGCGCTGCAGAGAGAGGAGAGAGAGGTAATGATGTACCGTGTGACCTCAGGCATATCACTGTCCAGGGACCCCCAGCACTACAGAGAGACGGGAGAGAGGTAATGATGTACTGTGTGACCTCAGGCATATCACTTCCGAGAGACCCCCAGCACTGCAGAGCGGAGAGGGAGGTAATGACACATTGTATGAAGTCAGGCATATCACTACCCAGAGACCCCAGCACTTCTGAGAGGAGAGAGAGGTAATGACGCACTGTGTGACCTCAGGCATATCACTACTCAGAGACCCCCGCACTTCTGAGAGGAGGTAGAGGTAATGACGCACTGTGTGACCACAGGCATATCACTACCCAGAGACCCCCAGCGCTGCAGAGAGAGGAGAGAGAGGTAATGATGTACTCCGTGACCTCAGGCATACCACTGTCCAGAGACTACAGCACTTCTGAGAGGAGAGAGAGGTAATGACATACTGTGTGACCTCAAGCATATCACTACCCAGAGACCCCCACCACTACAGAGAGAGGGGAGAGAGGTAATGATGTACTGTGTGACCTCAGGCATATCACTACCCAGAGACCCCCAGCTCTGCAGAGAGAGAAGAGAGAGGTAATGACACACTGTGTGACCTCAGGCATATCACTACCCAGAGACCCGAGCACTGCAGAGAGAGGAGAGAGAGGTAATGACACACTGTGTGACCTCAGGCATTTCACTACTCAGAGACCCCCAGCGCTGCAGAGAGAGGAGAGAGAGAGATAATGATGTACTGTGTGACCTCAGGCATACCACTGTCCAGAGACCCCCAGCTCTGCAGAGAGAGAAGAGAGAGGTAATGACACACTGTGTGACCTCAGGTATATCACTACCCAGAGACCCCCAGCGCTGCAGAGAGAGGAGAGAGGGAGATAATGATGTACTGTGTGACCTCAGGCATATCACTGTCCAGAGACCCCAGCACTTCTTAGAGCAGATAGAGAGGTAATGACGCACTGTGTGACCTCAGGCATATCAGAGACCCCAGCACTTCTGAGCGGAGAGAGAGGTAATGACATACTGTGACCTCAAGCATATCACTACCCAGAGACCCCCAGCACTACAGAGTGAGGGGAGAGAGGTAATGATGTACTGTGTGACTTCAGGCGTATCACTTCCCAGAGACCGCAGCACAGCAGAGAGGAGAGAGAGGTAATGACACACTGTGTGACCTCAGGCATATCACTGCCCAGAGACCCCAGCACTTCTAAGAGGAGAGAGAGGTAATGACATACTGTGTGATCTCAAGCATATCACTACCCAGACACCTCCAGCACTACAGAGAGAGGGGAGAGGGGTAATGATGTACTGTGTGACCTCAGGGATATCACTACCCAGAGACCCCCAGCACTGCAGAGCGGAGAGAGAGGTAATGACACATTGTGTGACCTCAGGCATATCACTACCCAGAGACCCCAGCACTTCTGAGAGGAGAGAGAGGTAATGACGCACTCTGTGACCTCAGGCATATCATTACCCAGAGACCCCCAGCGCTGCAGAGAGAGGAGAGAGAGGTAATGATGTACTCTGTTACCTCAGGCATATCACTGTCCAGAGACCCCAGCACTTCTGGGAGGATAGAGAGGTAATGACATACTGTGTGACCTCAAGCATATCACTACCCAGAAACCCCCACCACTACAGAGAGAGGAGAGAGGTAATGATGTACTGTGTGACCTCAGGCGTATCACTACCCAGAGACCGCAGCACAGCAGAGAGGAGAGAGAGGTGATGAGACACTGTGTGACCTCAGGCATATCACTACCCAGAGATCCCCAGCGCTGCACAGAGAGGAGAGAGAGGTAATGATGTACTGTGTGACCTCAGGCATGTCACTGTCCAGAGACCCCAGCACTTCTGAGAGGAGAGACAGGTAATGACATACTGTGTGACCTCAAGCATATCACTACCCAGAGACCCCCAGCACTACAGAGAGAGGGGAGAGAGGTAATGATGTATTGTGTGACCTCAGGCATATCACTACCCAGAGACCGCAGCACAGCAGAGAGGAGAGAGAGGTAATGACACACTGTGTGACCTCAGGCATATCACTACCCACAGTCCCCAGCACTTCTGAGAGGAGAGAGAGGTAATGACGCACTGTGTGACCTCAGGCATATCACTACCCAGAGACCTCCAGCACTACAGAGAGAGGGGAGAGAGGTAATGATGTACTGCGTGACCTCAGGGACCCAGAGACTACCCAGAGACCCCCAGGACTGCAGAGCGGAGAGAGAGGTAATGACATACTGTGTGACCTCAAGCATATCACTACCCAGAGACCCCCAGCACTACAGAGTGAGGGGAGAGAGGTAATGATGTACTGTGTGACCTCAGGCATATCACTACCCAGAGACTCCAGCACTTCTGAGAGGAGAGAGAGGTAATGACATACTGTGTGATCTCAAGCATATCACTACCCAGAGACCTCCAGCACTACAGAGAGAGGGGAGAGAAGTAATGATGTACTGTGTGACCTCAGGGACCCAGAGACTACCCAGAGACCCCCAGGACTGCAGAGCGGAGAGAGAGGTAATGACCCATTGTGTGACCTCAAGCATATCACTACCCAGAGACCCCAGCACTTCTGAGAGGAGAGAGAGGTAATGATGCACTGTGTGACCTCAGGCATATCACTACCCAGAGACTCCCAGCACTGCAGAGAGAGGGGAGAGAGGTAATGATGTACTGTGTGACCTCAGGCATATCACTACCCAGAGACCCCAGCACTGCAGAGAGAGGAGAGAGAGGTAATGATGTACTGTGTGACCTCAGGCATGTCACTACTCAGAGACCACCACACTTCTGAGAGGAGGGAGAGGTAATCACGCACTGTGTGACCTCAGGCATATCACTACCCAGAGACCCCAGCACTACAGAGAGAGGAGAGAGAGGTTATGACGCACTGTGTGACCTCAGGCATATCACTACCCAGAGACCCCCAGTACTACAGAGAGAGGAGAGAGAGAGATAATGATGTACTGTGTGACCTCAGGCATATCACTGTCCAGAGACCCCAGCACTTCTGAGAGGAGAGAGAGGTAAGGACGCACTGTGTGACCTCAGGCATATCACTACCCAGAAACCCCCAGTGCTGCAGAGAGAGGAGAGAGGTAATGACACGCTGTGTGACCTCAGGCATATCACTACCCAGAGACCCCCAGCACTGCAGAGAGAGGGGGGAGAGGTAATGATGTACTGTGTGACCTCAGGCGTATCACTACCCAGAGACCCCCAGCAGTGCAGAGCGGGGAGAGAGGTAATGACACATTGTGTGACCTCAGGCATATCACTACCCAGAGACCCCCAGCACTACAGAGAGAGAGTTAATGACACCCTGTGTGACTCAGGCATATCACTACCCAGAGACCCCAGCACTGCAGAGAGAGGAGAGAGAGGTAATGAGACACTGAGTGACCTCAGGCATATCACTACCCAGAGATCCCCAGCGCTGCCGAGAGAGGAGAGAGAGGTAATGATGTACTGTGTGACCTCAGGCATATCACTGTCCATAGACCCCAGCACTTCTGAGAGGAGAGAGAGGTAATGACATACTATGTGACCTCAAGCATATCACTACCCAGAGACCCCCAGCACTACAGAGTGAGGGGAGAGAGGTCATGATGTACTGTGTGACCTCAGGCGTATCACTACCTAGAGACCGCAGCACAGCAGAGAGGAGAGAGAGGTAATGACACACTGTGTGACCTCAGGCATATCACTACCCAGAGACCCCCAGCACTTCAGAGAGAGGAGAGAGAGGTAATGATGTACTGTGTGACCTCAGGCATATCACTACCCAGAGACCCCAGCACTGCAGAGAGAGGAGAGAGATAATGATGTACTGTGTGACCTCAGGCATATCACTGTCCAGAGACCCCCAGCTCTGCAGAGAGAGAAGAGAGAGGTAATGACACACTGTGTGACCTCAGGCATATCACTACCCAGAGACCCCCAGCGCTGCAGAGAGAGGAGAGAGAGAGATAATGATGTACTGTGTGACCTCAGGCATATCACTGTCCAGAGACCCCAGCACTTCTGAGAGGAGAGAGAGGTAATGACGCACTGTGTGACCTCAGGCATATCACTACCCAGAGACCCCCAGTACTACAGAGAGATGGGAGAGAGGTAATGATGTACTGTGTGACCTCAGGCATATCACTACCCAGAGACCCCCAGCGCTGCAGAGAGAGGAGAGAGGTAATGACACGCTGTGTGACCTCAGGCATATCACTACCCAGAGACCCCCAGCGCTGCAGAGAGAGGGGGGAGAGGTAATGATCTACTGTGTGACCTCAGGCGTATCACTACCCAGAGACCCCCAGCACTGCAGAGCGGAGAGAGAGGTAATAACACATTGTGTGACCTCAGGCATATCACTACCCAGAGACCCCCAGCACTGCAGAGAGAGAGTTAATGACACCCTGTGTGACTCAGGCATATCACTACCCAGAGACCCCAGCACTGCAGAGAGAGGAGAGAGAGGTAATGAGACACTGTGTGACCTCAGGCATATCACTACCCAGAGATCTCCAGCGCTGCAGAGAGAGGAGAGAGAGGTAATGATGTACTGTGTGACCTCAGGCATATCACTGTCCATAGACCCCAGCACTTCTGAGAGGAGAGAGAGGTAATGACATACTGTGTGACCTCAAGCATATCACTACCCAGAGACCCCCAGCACTACAGAGTGAGGGGGGAGAGGTAATGATGTACTGTGCGACCTCAGGCGTATCACTACCTAGAGACCGCAGCACAGCAGAGAGGAGAGAGAGGTAATGACACACTGTGTGACCTCAGGCATATCACTACCCAGAGACCCCCAGCACTACAGAGAGAGGAGAGAGAGGTAATGATGTACTGTGTGACCTCAGGCATATCACTACCCAGAGACCCCAGCACTGCAGAGAGAGGAGAGAGGTAATGATGTACTGTGTGACCTCAAGAATATCACTACCCAGAGACCCCCAGCGCTGCAGAGAGGAGATAGAGGTAATGACACCTTGTGTGACCTCAGGCGTATCACTACCCAGAGACCCCAGCACTTCTGAGAGGAGAGAGAGGTAATGACATACTGTGTGACCTCAAGCATATCACTACCCAGAGACACCCAGCACTACAGAGAGAGGGGAGAGAGGTAATGATGTACTGTGTGACCTCAGGGACATCACTACCCAGAGACCCCCAGGACTGCAGAGCGGAGAGAGAGGTAATGACACATTGTGTGACCTCAGGCATATCACTACCCAGAGACCCCAGCACGTCTGAGAGGAGAGAGAGGTAATGATGCACTGTGTGACCTCAGGCATGTCACTACTCAGAGACCACCGCACTTCTGAGAGGAGGGAGAGGTAATCACGCACTGTGTGACCTCAGGCATATCACTACCCAGAGACCCCAGCACTGCAGAGAGAGGAGAGAGAGGTAATGACGCACTGTGTGACCTCAGGCATATCACTACCCAGAGACCCCCAGTACTACAGAGAGAGGAGAGAGAGAGATAATGATGTACTGTGTGACCTCAGGCATATCACTGTCCAGAGACCCCAGCACTTCTGAGAGGAGAGAGAGGTAATGACGCACTGTGTGACCTCAGGCGTATCACTACCCAGAGACCACAGCAGAGAGGAGATAGAGGTAATGACACACTGTGTGACCTCAGGCATATCACTACCCAGAGACCCCCAGTGCTGCAGAGAGAGGAGAGAGAGGTAATGATGTACTGTGTGACCTCAGGCATATGATTGTCCAGAGACCCCAGCACTTCTGACAGGAGAGAGAGGTAATGACATACTGTGTGACCTCAAGCATATCACTACCCAGAGACCCCCAGCACTACAGGGAGAGGGGAGAGGTAATGATGTACTGTGTGACCTCAGGCGTATCACTACCCAGAGACCGCAGCACAGCAGAGAGGAGAGAGAGGTAATGACACACTGTGTGACGTCAGGCATATCACTACCCAGAGACCCCAGCACTTCTGAGAGGAGAGAGAAGTAATGACGTATTGTGTGAACTCAAGCATATCACTACCAGGAAACCCCAGCACTTCTGAGAGAAGAGAGAGGTAATGACGCACTGTGTGACCTCAGGCATATCACTACCCAGAGACCCCAGCACTGCAGAGAGAGGAGAGAGAGGTAATGACACACTGTGTGACCTCAGGCATATCACTACCTAGAGATCCCCAGCGCTGCAGAGAGAGGAGAGAGAGGTAATGATGTATTGTGTGACCTCAGGCATATCACTGTCCAGAGACCCCAGCACTTCTGAGAGGAGAGAGAGGTAATGACACACTGTGTGACCTCAGGCATATCACTACCCAGAGACCCCCAGCTCTACAGAGAGAGGGGAGAGAGGTAATGATGTACTGTGTGACCTCAGGCATATCACTACCCAGATACCCCAGTACTTCTGAGATGAGAGAGAGGTAATGACATACTGTGTGACCTAAAGCATATCACTACCCAGAGACCCCCAGCACTACAGAGAGAGGGGAGAGAGGTAATGACACATTGTGTGACCTCAGGCATATCACTACCCAGAGACCCCAGCACTTCTGAGAGGAGAGAGAGGTAGTGACACACTGTGTGACCTCAGGCATATCACTACCCAGAGACCCCAGCACTTCTGAGAGGAGGGAGAGGTAATGACGCACTGTGTGACCTCAGGCATCTCACTACCCAGAGACCCCAGCACTGCAGAGAGAGGAGAGAGAGGTAATGACACACTGTGTGACCTCAGGCATATCACTACCCAGAGACCCCCAGCGCTGCAGAGAGAGGAGAGAGAGGTAATGATGTACTCTGTGACCTCAGGTATATCACTGTCCAGAGACCCCAGCACTTCCGAGAGGAGAGAGAGGTAATGACATACTGTGTGCCCTGAAGCATATCACTACCCAGAGACCCCCAGCACTACAGAGAGAAGGGAGAGAGGTAATGATGTACTGTGTGACCTCAGGCATATCACTACCAAGTGACCCCCAGCACTGCAGAGAGAGAAAAGAGAGGTAATGACAAACTGTGTGACCTCAGGCGTATCACTACCCAGAGACCGCAGCACAGCAGAGAGGAGAGAGAGGTAATGACGCACTGTGTGACCTCAGGCATATCATTACCCAGAGACCCCCAGCGCTGCAGAGAGAGGAGAGAGAGGTAATGATGTACTCTGTTACCTCAGGCATATCACTGTCCAGAGACCCCAGCACTTCTGGGAGGAGAGAGAGGTAATGACATACTGTGTGACCTCAAGCATATCACTACCCAGAAACCCCCACCACTACAGAGAGAGGAGAGAGGTAATGATGTACTGTGTGACCTCAGGCATATCACTGTCCAGAGACCCCCAGCTCTGCAGAGAGAGAAGAGAGAGGTAATGACACACTGTGTCACCTCAGGCATATCACTACCCAGAGACCCCCAGCGCTGCAGAGAGAGGAAGAGAGAGAGATAATGATGTACTGTGTGACCTCAGCCATATCACTGTCCAGAGATCCCAGCACTTCTGAGAGGAGAGAGAGTTAATGACGCACTGTGTGACCTCAGGCATATCAGAGACCAGAGACCCCAGCACTTCTGAGAGGAGAGAGAGGTAATGATATACTGTGTGACCTCAAGCATATCACTACCCAGAGACCCCCAGCACTACAGATAGAGGAGAGAGAGGTAATGATGTATAGGAGAGAGAGGTAATGATGTACTCTGTGACCTCAGGCATATCACTGTCCAGAGACCCCAGCACTTCTGGGAGGAGACAGAGGTAATGACATACTGTGTGACCTCAAGCATATCACTACCCAGAGACCCCCACAACTACAGAGAGAGGGGAAAGAGGTAATGATGTACTGTGTGACCTCAGGCATATCACTACCCAGAGACCCCCAGCACTGCAGAGAGAGAAGAGAGAGGTAATGACATACTGTGTGACCTCAGGCATATCACTACCCAGAGACCCCAGCGCTGCAGAGAGAGGAGAGAGAGAGATAATGATGTACTGTGTCACCTCAGGCATGTCACTGTCCAGAGACCCCAGCACTTCTGAGAGGAGAGACAGGTAATGACATACTGTGTGACCTCAAGCATATCACTACCCAGAGACCCCCAGCACTACAGAGAGAGGGGAGAGAGGTAATGATGTACTGTGTGACCTCAGGCGTATCACTACCCAGAGACCGCAGCACAGCAGAGAGGAGAGAGAGGTAATGACACACTGTGTGACCTCAGGCATATCACTACCCACAGTCCCCAGCACTTCTGAGAGGAGAGAGAGGTAATGACGCACTGTGTGACCTCAGGCATATCACTACCCAGAGACCCCCAGCACTACAGGGAGAGGAGAGAGAGGTAATGATGTACTGTGTGACCTCAGGCATATCACTGTCCAGAGACCCTAGCACTTCTGAGAGGAGAGAGAGGTAATGACATACTGTGTGACCTCAAGCATATCACTACCCAGAGACCCCCAGCACTACAGAGAGAGGGGAGAGATAATGATGTACTGTGTGACCTCAGGCGTATCACTACCCAGAGACCGCAGCACAGCAGAGAGGAGAGAGAGGTGATGAGACACTGTGTGATCTCAGGCATATCACTACCCAGAGATCCCCAGCGCTGCACAGAGAGGAGAGAGAGGTAATGATGTACTGTGTGACCTCAGGCATGTCACTGTCCAGAGACCCCAGCACTTCTGAGAGGAGAGACAGGTAATGACATACTGTGTGACCTCAAGCATATCACTACCCAGAGACCCCCAGCACTACAGAGAGAGGGGAGAGAGGTAATGATGTATTGTGTGACCTCAGGCATATCACTACCCAGAGACCGCAGCACAGCAGAGAGGAGAGAGAGGTAATGACACACTGTGTGACCTCAGGCATATCACTACCCACAGTCCCCAGCACTTCTGAGAGGAGAGAGAGGTAATGACATACTGTGTGCCCTGAAGCATATCACTACCCAGAGACCCCCAGCACTACAGAGAGAAGGGAGAGAGGTAATGATGTACTGTGTGACCTCAGGCATATCACTACCAAGTGACCCCCAGCACTGCAGAGAGAGAAAAGAGAGGTAATGACAAACTGTGTGACCTCAGGCATATCACTGTCTAGATACCCCAGCACTTCTCAGAGGAGAGAGAGGTAATGACATACTGTGTGACCTCAAGAATATCACTACCCAGAGACCCCCAGCACTACAGAGAGAGGGGAGAGAGGTAATGATGTACTGTGTGACCTCAGGCGTATCACTACCCAGAGACCGCAGCACAGCAGAGAGGAGAGAGAGGTAATGACGCACTGTGTGACCTCAGGCATATCATTACCCAGAGACCCCCAGCGCTGCAGAGAGAGGAGAGAGAGGTAATGATGTACTCTGTTACCTCAGGCATATCACTGTCCAGAGACCCCAGCACTTCTGGGAGGAGAGAGAGGTAATGACATACTGTGTGACCTCAAGCATATCACTACCCAGAAACCCCCACCACTACAGAGAGAGGAGAGAGGTAATGATGTACTGTGTGACCTCAGGCATATCACTGTCCAGAGACCCCCAGCTCTGCAGAGAGAGAAGAGAGAGGTAATGACACACTGTGTCACCTCAGGCATATCACTACCCAGAGACCCCCAGCGCTGCAGAGAGAGGAAGAGAGAGAGATAATGATGTACTGTGTGACCTCAGCCATATCACTGTCCAGAGATCCCAGCACTTCTGAGAGGAGAGAGAGTTAATGACGCACTGTGTGACCTCAGGCATATCAGAGACCAGAGACCCCAGCACTTCTGAGAGGAGAGAGAGGTAATGATATACTGTGTGACCTCAAGCATATCACTACCCAGAGACCCCCAGCACTACAGATAGAGGAGAGAGAGGTAATGATGTATAGGAGAGAGAGGTAATGATGTACTCTGTGACCTCAGGCATATCACTGTCCAGAGACCCCAGCACTTCTGGGAGGAGACAGAGGTAATGACATACTGTGTGACCTCAAGCATATCACTACCCAGAGACCCCCACAACTACAGAGAGAGGGGAAAGAGGTAATGATGTACTGTGTGACCTCAGGCATATCACTACCCAGAGACCCCCAGCACTGCAGAGAGAGAAGAGAGAGGTAATGACATACTGTGTGACCTCAGGCATATCACTACCCAGAGACCCCAGCGCTGCAGAGAGAGGAGAGAGAGAGATAATGATGTACTGTGTCACCTCAGGCATGTCACTGTCCAGAGACCCCAGCACTTCTGAGAGGAGAGACAGGTAATGACATACTGTGTGACCTCAAGCATATCACTACCCAGAGACCCCCAGCACTACAGAGAGAGGGGAGAGAGGTAATGATGTACTGTGTGACCTCAGGCGTATCACTACCCAGAGACCGCAGCACAGCAGAGAGGAGAGAGAGGTAATGACACACTGTGTGACCTCAGGCATATCACTACCCACAGTCCCCAGCACTTCTGAGAGGAGAGAGAGGTAATGACGCACTGTGTGACCTCAGGCATATCACTACCCAGAGACCCCCAGCACTACAGGGAGAGGAGAGAGAGGTAATGATGTACTGTGTGACCTCAGGCATATCACTGTCCAGAGACCCTAGCACTTCTGAGAGGAGAGAGAGGTAATGACATACTGTGTGACCTCAAGCATATCACTACCCAGAGACCCCCAGCACTACAGAGAGAGGGGAGAGATAATGATGTACTGTGTGACCTCAGGCGTATCACTACCCAGAGACCGCAGCACAGCAGAGAGGAGAGAGAGGTGATGAGACACTGTGTGACCTCAGGCATATCACTACCCAGAGATCCCCAGCGCTGCACAGAGAGGAGAGAGAGGTAATGATGTACTGTGTGACCTCAGGCATGTCACTGTCCAGAGACCCCAGCACTTCTGAGAGGAGAGACAGGTAATGACATACTGTGTGACCTCAAGCATATCACTACCCAGAGACCCCCAGCACTACAGAGAGAGGGGAGAGAGGTAATGATGTATTGTGTGACCTCAGGCATATCACTACCCAGAGACCGCAGCACAGCAGAGAGGAGAGAGAGGTAATGACACACTGTGTGACCTCAGGCATATCACTACCCACAGTCCCCAGCACTTCTGAGAGGAGAGAGAGGTAATGACGCACTGTGTGACCTCAGGCATATCACTACCCAGAGACCTCCAGCACTACAGAGAGAGGGGAGAGAGGTAATGATGTACTGCGTGACCTCAGGGACCCAGAGACTACCCAGAGACCCCCAGGACTGCAGAGCGGAGAGAGAGGTAATGATATGCTGTGTGACCTCAAGCATATCACTACCCAGAGACCCCCAGCACTACAGAGTGAGGGGAGAGAGGTAATGATGTACTGTGTGACCTCAGGCATATCACTACACAGAGACTCCAGCACTTCTGAGAGGAGAGAGAGGTAATGACATACTGTGTGATCTCAAGCATATCACTACCCAGAGACCTCCAGCACTACAGAGAGAGGGGAGAGAAGTAATGATGTACTGTGTGACCTCAGGGACCCAGAGACTACCCAGAGACCCCCAGGACTGCAGAGCGGAGAGAGAGGTAATGACCCATTGTGTGACCTCAAGCATATCACTACCCAGAGACCCCAGCACTTCTGAGAGGAGAGAGAGGTAATGATGCACTGTGTGACCTCAGGCATGTCACTACTCAGAGACCACCGCACTTCTGAGAGGAGGGAGAGGTAATCACGCACTGTGTGACCTCAGGCATATCACTACCCAGAGACCCCAGCACTACAGAGAGAGGAGAGAGAGGTTATGACGCACTGTGTGACCTCAGGCATATCACTACCCAGAGACCCCCAGTACTACAGAGAGGGGAGAGAGAGAGATAATGATGTACTGTGTGACCTCAGGCATATCACTGTCCAGAGACCCCAGCACTTCTGAGAGGAGAGAGAGGTAAGGACGCACTGTGTGACCTCAGGCATATCACTACCCAGAAACCCCCAGTGCTGCAGAGAGAGGAGAGAGGTAATGACACGCTGTGTGACCTCAGGCATATCACTACCCAGAGACCCCCAGCACTGCAGAGAGAGGGGGGAGAGGTAATGATGTACTGTGTGACCTCAGGCGTATCACTACCCAGAGACCCCCAGCAGTGCAGAGCGGGGAGAGAGGTAATGACACATTGTGTGACCTCAGGCATATCACTACCCAGAGACCCCCAGCACTACAGAGAGAGAGTTAATGACACCCTGTGTGACTCAGGCATATCACTACCCAGAGACCCCAGCACTGCAGAGAGAGGAGAGAGAGGTAATGAGACACTGAGTGACCTCAGGCATATCACTACCCAGAGATCCCCAGCGCTGCCGAGAGAGGAGAGAGAGGTAATGATGTACTGTGTGACCTCAGGCATATCACTGTCCATAGACCCCAGCACTTCTGAGAGGAGAGAGAGGTAATGACATACTATGTGACCTCAAGCATATCACTACCCAGAGACCCCCAGCACTACAGAGTGAGGGGAGAGAGGTCATGATGTACTGTGTGACCTCAGGCGTATCACTACCTAGAGACCGCAGCACAGCAGAGAGGAGAGAGAGGTAATGACACACTGTGTGACCTCAGGCATATCACTACCCAGAGACCCCCAGCACTTCAGAGAGAGGAGAGAGAGGTAATGATGTACTGTGTGACCTCAGGCATATCACTACCCAGAGACCCCAGCACTGCAGAGAGAGGAGAGAGATAATGATGTACTGTGTGACCTCAGGCATATCACTGTCCAGAGACCCCCAGCTCTGCAGAGAGAGAAGAGAGAGGTAATGACACACTGTGTGACCTCAGGCATATCACTACCCAGAGACCCCAGCACTTCTGAGAGGAGAGAGAGGTAATGACGCACTGTGTGACCTCAGGCATATCACTACCCAGAGACCCCATTACTACAGAGAGATGGGAGAGAGGTAATGATGTACTGTGTGACCTCAGGCATATCACTACCCAGAGACCCCCAGCGCTGCAGAGAGAGGAGAGAGGTAATGACACGCTGTGTGACCTCAGGCATATCACTACCCAGAGACCCCCAGCGCTGCAGAGAGAGGGGGGAGAGGTAATGATCTACTGTGTGACCTCAGGCGTATCACTACCCAGAGACCCCCAGCACTGCAGAGCGGAGAGAGAGGTAATAACACATTGTGTGACCTCAGGCATATCACTACCCAGAGACCCCCAGCACTGCAGAGAGAGAGTTAATGACACCCTGTGTGACTCAGGCATATCACTACCCAGAGACCCCAGCACTGCAGAGAGAGGAGAGAGAGGTAATGAGACACTGTGTGACCTCAGGCATATCACTACCCAGAGATCTCCAGCGCTGCAGAGAGAGGAGAGAGAGGTAATGATGTACTGTGTGACCTCAGGCATATCACTGTCCATAGACCCCAGCACTTCTGAGAGGAGAGAGAGGTAATGACATACTGTGTGACCTCAAGCATATCACTACCCAGAGACCCCCAGCACTACAGAGTGAGGGGGGAGAGGTAATGATGTACTGTGCGACCTCAGGCGTATCACTACCTAGAGACCGCAGCACAGCAGAGAGGAGAGAGAGGTAATGACACACTGTGTGACCTCAGGCATATCACTACCCAGAGACCCCCAGCACTACAGAGAGAGGAGAGAGAGGTAATGATGTACTGTGTGACCTCAGGCATATCACTACCCAGAGACCCCAGCACTGCAGAGAGAGGAGAGAGGTAATGATGTACTGTGTGACCTCAAGAATATCACTACCCAGAGACCCCCAGCGCTGCAGAGAGGAGATAGAGGTAATGACACCTTGTGTGACCTCAGGCGTATCACTACCCAGAGACCCCAGCACTTCTGAGAGGAGAGAGAGGTAATGACATACTGTGTGACCTCAAGCATATCACTACCCAGAGACACCCAGCACTACAGAGAGAGGGGAGAGAGGTAATGATGTACTGTGTGACCTCAGGGACATCACTACCCAGAGACCCCCAGGACTGCAGAGCGGAGAGAGAGGTAATGACACATTGTGTGACCTCAGGCATATCACTACCCAGAGACCCCAGCACGTCTGAGAGGAGAGAGAGGTAATGATGCATTGTGTGACCTCAGGCATGTCACTACTCAGAGACTCCCAGCACTGCAGAGAGAGGAGAGAGAGGTAATGACGCACTGAGTGACCTCAGGCATATCACTACCCAGAGACCCCAGCACTGCAGAGAGAGGAGAGAGAGGTAATGACGCACTGTGTGACCTCAGGCATATCACTACCCAGAGACCCCCAGTACTACAGAGAGAGGAGAGAGAGAGATAATGATGTACTGTGTGACCTCAGGCATATCACTGTCCAGAGACCCCAGCACTTCTGAGAGGAGAGAGAGGTAATGACGCACTATGTGACCTCAGGCGTATCACTACCCAGAGACCCCCAGTACTACAGAGAGAAGGGAGAGAGGTAATGATGTACTGTGTGCCCTCAGGCATATCACTACCCAGAGACCGCAGCACAGCAGAGAGGAGATAGAGGTAATGACACACTGTGTGACCTCAGGCATATCACTACCCAGAGACCCCCAGTGCTGCAGAGAGAGGAGAGAGAGGTAATGATGTACTGTGTGACCTCAGGCATATGATTGTCCAGAGACCCCAGCACTTCTGACAGGAGAGAGAGGTAATGACATACTGTGTGACCTCAAGCATATCACTACCCAGAGACCCCCAGCACTACAGGGAGAGGGGAGAGGTAATGATGTACTGTGTGACCTCAGGCGTATCACTACCCAGAGACCGCAGCACAGCAGAGAGGAGAGAGAGGTAATGACACACTGTGTGACGTCAGGCATATCACTACCCAGAGACCCCAGCACTTCTGAGAGGAGAGAGAAGTAATGACGTATTGTGTGAACTCAAGCATATCACTACCCAGAAACCCCAGCACTTCTGAGAGAAGAGAGAGGTAATGACGCACTGTGTGACCTCAGGCATATCACTACCCAGAGACCCCAGCACTGCAGAGAGAGGAGAGAGAGGTAATGACACACTGTGTGACCTCAGGCATATCACTACCTAGAGATCCCCAGCGCTGCAGAGAGAGGAGAGAGAGGTAATGATGTATTGTGTGACCTCAGGCATATCACTGTCCAGAGACCCCAGCACTTCTGAGAGGAGAGAGAGGTAATGACACACTGTGTGACCTCAGGCATATCACTACCCAGAGACCCCCAGCTCTACAGAGAGAGGGGAGAGAGGTAATGATGTACTGTGTGACCTCAGGCATATCACTACCCAGATACCCCAGTACTTCTGAGATGAGAGAGAGGTAATGACATACTGTGTGACCTAAAGCATATCACTACCCAGAGACCCCCAGCACTACAGAGAGAGGGGAGAGAGGTAATGACACATTGTGTGACCTCAGGCATATCACTACCCAGAGACCCCAGCACTTCTGAGAGGAGAGAGAGGTAGTGACACACACTGTGACCTCAGGCATATCACTACCCAGAGACCCCAGCACTTCTGAGAGGAGGGAGAGGTAATGACGCACTGTGTGACCTCAGGCATCTCACTACCCAGAGACCCCAGCACTGCAGAGAGAGGAGAGAGAGGTAATGACACACTGTGTGACCTCAGGCATATCACTACCCAGAGACCCCCAGCGCTGCAGAGAGAGGAGAGAGAGGTAATGATGTACTCTGTGACCTCAGGTATATCACTGTCCAGAGACCCCAGCACTTCCGAGAGGAGAGAGAGGTAATGACATACTGTGTGCCCTGAAGCATATCACTACCCAGAGACCCCCAGCACTACAGAGAGAAGGGAGAGAGGTAATGATGTACTGTGTGACCTCAGGCATATCACTACCAAGTGACCCCCAGCACTGCAGAGAGAGAAAAGAGAGGTAATGACAAACTGTGTGACCTCAGGCATATCACTGTCCAGATACCCCAGCACTTCTCAGAGGAGAGAGAGGTAATGACATACTGTGTGACCTCAAGAATATCACTACCCAGAGACCCCCAGCACTACAGAGAGAGGGGAGAGAGGTAATGATGTACTGTGTGACCTCAGGCGTATCACTACCCAGAGACCGCAGCACAGCAGAGAGGAGAGAGAGGTAATGACACACTGTGTGACCTCAGGCATATCACTACCCAGAGACCCCAGCACTTCTGAGAGGAGAGAGAGGTAATGACGCACTGTGTGACCTCAGGCATATCACTACCCAGAGACCCCCAGCACTACAAAGAGAGGGGAGAGAGGTAATGATGTACTGTGTGACCTCAGGCATATCACTACCCAGAGACCCCCAGCGCTGCAGAGAGAAGAGAGAGGTAATGACACGCTTTGTGACCTCAGGCATATCACTACCCAGAGGCCCCCAGCACTGCAGAGAGAGGAGAGAGAGGTAATTATGTACTGTGTGACCTCAGGCATATCACTGTCCAGAGACCCCAGCACTTCTGAGAGGAGAGAGAGGTAATGACATACTGTGTGAACTCAAGCATATCACTATCCAGAGACCCCTAGCACTACAAAGAGAGGGGAGAGGTAATGATGTACTGTGTGACCTCAGGCGTATCACTACCCAGAGACAGCAGCACAGCAGAGAGGAGAGAGAGGTAATGACACACTGTGTGACCTCAGGCATATCACTACCCAGAGACCCCAGCACTTCTGAGAAAAGAGAGAGGTAATGACGCACTGTGTGACCTCAGGCATATCAATACCCAGAGACCCCAGCACTTCTGAGAGGAGAGAGAGGTAATGACGCACTGTGTGACCTCAGGCATATCACTACCCAGAGACCCCAGCACTGCAGAGAGAAGAGAGAGAGGTAATGACCCACTGTGTGACCTCAGGCATATCACTACCCAGAGACCCCCTGCGCTGCAGAGAGAGGAGAGAGAGGTAATGATGTACTGTGTGACCTCAGGCATATCACTGTCCAGAGACCCCAGCACTTCTGAGAGGAGAGAGAGGTAATGACATACGTGTGTGACATCAGGCATATCAGTCCCCAGAGACCCCAGCAATTCTGAGAGGAGAGAGAGGTAATGACGCACTGTGTGACCTCAGGCATATCACTACCCAGAGACCCCAGCACTTCTGAGAGGAGGGATAGGTAAGGTCGCACTGTGTGACCTCAGGCATATCACTACCCAGAGACCCCAGCACTGCAGAGAGAGAAGAGAGAGGTAATGACACACTGTGTGACCTCAGGCATATCACTACCCAGAGACCCCCAGTGCTGCAAAGAGAGGAGAGAGAGGTAATGATGTACTCTGTGAACTCAGGCATATCACTGTCCAGAGACCCCAGCACTTCTGAGAGAAGAGAGAGGTAATGACACGCTTTGTGACCTCAGGCATATCACTACCCAGAGACCCCCAGCGCTGCAGAGAGAGGAGAGAGAGGTAATGATGTACTGTGTGACCTCAGGCATATCACTGTCCAGAGACCCCAGCACTTCTGAGAGGAGAGAGAGGTAATGACATACTGTGTGACCTCAAGCATATCACTACCCAGAGACCCCCAGCACTACAAAGAGATGGGAGAGGTAATGATGTACTGTGTGACCTCAGGCGTATCACTACCCAGAGACCGCAGCACAGCAGAGAGGAGAGAGAGGTAATGACACACTGTGTGACCTCAGGCATATCACTACCCAGAGACCCCAGCACTTCTGAGAAAATAGAGAGGTAATGACGCACTGTGTGACCTCAGGCATATCACTACCCAGAGACCCCAGCACTTCTGAGAGGAGAGAGAGGTAATGACGCACTGTGTGACCTCAGGCATATCACTACCCAGAGACCCCAGCACTGCAGAGAGAGGAGAGAGAGGTAATGACACACTGTGTGACCTCAGGCATATCACTACCCAGAGACCCCCTGCGCTGCAGAGAGAGGAGAGAGAGGTAATGATGTACTGTGTGACCTCAGGCATATCACTGTCCAGAGACCCCAGCACTGAGAGGAGAGAGAGGTAATGACATACTGTGTGACCTCAAGCATATCACTACCCAGAGACCCCCAGCACTACAGAGAGAGGGGAGAGAGGTAATGATGTACTGTGTGACCTCAGGCATATCACTACCCAGAGACCCCCAGCGCTGCAGAGAGAGGAGAGAGAGGTAATGATGTACTCTGTGACCTCAGGTATATCACTGTCCAGAGACCCCAGCACTTCCGAGAGGAGAGAGAGGTAATGACATACTGTGTGCCCTGAAGCATATCACTACCCAGAGACCCCTAGCACTACAGAGAGAAGGGAGAGAGGTAATGATGTACTGTGTGACCTCAGGCATATCACTACCAAGAGACCCCCAGCACTGCAGAGAGAGAAAAGAGAGGTAATGACAAACTGTGTGACCTCAGGCATATCACTGTCCAGATACCCCAGCACTTCTCAGAGGAGAGAGAGGTAATGACATACTGTGTGACCTCAAGAATATCACTACCCAGAGACCCCCAGCACTCCAGAGAGAGGGGAGAGAGGTAATGATGTACTGTGTGACCTCAGGCGTATCACTACCCAGAGACCGCAGCACAGCAGAGAGGAGAGAGAGGTAATGACACACTGTGTGACCTCAGGCATATCACTACCCAGAGACCCCAGCACTTCTGAGAGGAGAGAGAGGTAATGACATACTGTGTGACCTCAGGCATATCACTACCCAGAGACCCCCAGCACTACAAAGAGAGGGGAGAGAGGTAATGATGTACTGTGTGACCTCAGGCATATCACTACCCAGAGACCCCCAGCGCTGCAGAGAGAAGAGAGAGGTAATGACACGCTTTGTGACCTCAGGCATATCACTACCCAGAGGCCCCCAGCACTGCAGAGAGAGTAGAGAGAGGTCATGATGTACTGTGTGACCTCAGCCATATCACTGTCCAGAGACCCCAGCACTTCTGAGAGGAGAGAGAGGTAATGACATACTGTGTGAACTCAAGCATATCACTATCCAGAGACCCCCAGCACTACAAAGAGAGGGGAGAGGTAATGATGTACTGTGTGACCTCAGGCGTATCACTACCCAGAGACAGCAGCACAGCAGAGAGGAGAGAGAGGTAATGACACACTGTGTGACCTCAGGCATATCACTACCCAGAGACCCCAGCACTTCTGAGAAAAGAGAGAGGTAATGACGCACTGTGTGACCTCAGGCATATCAATACCCAGAGACCCCAGCACTTCTGAGAGGAGAGAGAGGTAATGACGCACTGTGTGACCTCAGGCATATCACTACCCAGAGACCCCAGCACTGCAGAGAGAAGAGAGAGAGGTAATGACACACTGTGTGACCTTAGGCATATCACTACCCAGAGACCCCCTGCGCTGCAGAGAGAGGAGAGAGAGGTAATGATGTACTGTGTGACCTCAGGCATATCACTGTCCAGAGACCCCAGCACTTCTGAGAGGAGAGAGAGGTAATGACATACTGTGTGACCTCAAGAATATCACTTCCCAGAGACCCACAGCACTACAGAGAGAGGGGAGAGAGGTAATGATGTACTCTGTGACCTCAGGCATATCACTACCCAGAGGCCCCCAGCGCTGCAGAGAGGAGAGAGAGGTAATGACACATTGTGTGACATCAGGCATATCAGTCCCCAGAGACCCCAGCAATTCTGAGAGGAGAGAGAGGTAATGACGCACTGTGTGACCTCAGGCATATCACTACCCAGAGACCCCAGCACTTCTGAGAGGAGGGATAGGTAAGGACGCACTGTGTGACCTCAGGCATATCACTACCCAGAGACCCCAGCACTGCAGAGAGAGGAGAGAGAGGTAATGACACACTGTGTGACCTCAGGCATATCACTACCCAGAGACCCCCAGTGCTGCAAAGAGAGGAGAGAGAGGTAATGATGTACTCTGTGAACTCAGGCATATCACTGTCCAGAGACCCCAGCACTTCTGAGAGTAGAGAGAGGTAATGACACGCTTTGTGACCTCAGGCATATCACTACCCAGAGACCCCCAGCGCTGCAGAGAGAGGAGAGAGAGGTAATGATGTACTGTGTGACCTCAGGCATATCACTGTCCAGAGACCCCAGCACTTCTGAGAGGAGAGAGAGGTAATGACATACTGTGTGACCTCAAGCATATCACTACCCAGAGACCCCCAGCACTACAAAGAGATGGGAGAGGTAATGATGTACTGTGTGACCTCAGGCGTATCACTACCCAGAGACCGCAGCACAGCAGAGAGGAGAGAGAGGTAATGACACACTGTGTGACCTCAGGCATATCACTACCCAGAGACCCCAGCACTTCTGAGAAAATAGAGAGGTAATGACGCACTGTGTGACCTCAGGCATATCACTACCCAGAGACCCCAGCACTTCTGAGAGGAGAGAGAGGTAATGACGCACTGTGTGACCTCAGGCATATCACTACCCAGAGACCCCAGCACTGCAGAGAGAGGAGAGAGAGGTAATGACACACTGTGTGACCTCAGGCATATCACTACCCAGAGACCCCCTGCGCTGCAGAGAGAGGAGAGAGAGGTAATGATATACTGTGTGACCTCAGGCATATCACTGTCCAGAGACCCCAGCACTGAGAGGAGAGAGAGGTAATGACATACTGTGTGACCTCAAGCATATCACTACCCAGAGACCCCCAGCACTACAGAGAGAGGGGAGAGAGGTAATGATGTACTGTGTGACCTCAGGCATATCACTACCCAGAGACCCCAAGCGCTGCAGAGAGGAGAGAGAGGTAATGACACATTGTGTGACCTCAGGCATATCACTACCCAGAGACCCCAGCAATTCTGAAGAGGAGAGAGAGGTAATGACGCACTCTGTGACCTCAGGAATATCACTACCCAGAGACCCCAGCACTTCTGAGAGGAGGGAGAGGTAAGGACGCACTGTGTGACCTCAGGCATATCACTACCCAGAGACCCCCAGTGCTGCAGCGAGAGGAGAGAGAGGTAATGATGTACTCTGTGACCTCAGGTATATCACTGTCCAGAGACCCCAGCACTTCTGAGAGGAGAGAGAGGTAATGACATGCTGTGTGACCTCAAGGATATCACTACTCAGAGACCCTCAGCACTACAGAGAGAGGGTACAGAGGTAATGATGTACTGTGTGACCTCAGGCAGATCACTACCCAGAGACCCCCAGCACTGCAGAGAGAGAAGAGAGAGGTAATGACACACTGTGTGACCTCAGGCATATCACTACCCAGAGACCCCCAGCGCTGCAGAGAGAGGAGAGAGAGGTAATGATGTACTGTGTGACCTCAGGCATATCACTACCCAGAGACCCCCAGCACTTCTGAGAGGAGAGAGAGGTAATGACATACTGTGTGACCTCAAGCATATCACTACCCAGAGTCCCCCAGCACTACAGAGAGAGGGGAGAGAGGTAATGATGTACTGTTTGACCTCAGGCGTATCACTACCCAGAGACCGCAGCACAGCAGAGAGGAGAGATAGGTAATGACACACTGTGTGACCTCAGGCATATCACTACCCAGACACCCCAGCACTTCTGAGAGGAGAGAGAGGAAATGACACACTGTGTGACCTCAGGCATATCACTACCCAGAGACCCCCAGCACTACAGAGAGAGGGGAGAGAGGTAATGATGTACTGTGTGAGCTCAGGCATATCACTACCCAGAGACCCTCAGCGCTGCAGATAGAGGAGAGAGAGGTAATGATGTACTGTGTGACCTCAGGTATATCACTGTCCAGAGACCCCAGCACTTCTGAAAAGAGAGAGAGGTAATGACATACTGTGTGACCTCAAGCATATCACTACCCAGAGACCCCCAGCACTACAGAGAGAGGGAGAGGTATTGATGTACTGTGTGACCTCAGGCGTATCACTACCCAGAGACCGCAGCACAGCAGAGAGGAGAGGGAGGTTATGACACACTGTGTGACCTCAGGCATATCACTACCCAGAGACCCCAGCACTTCTGAGAGGAGAGAGAGGTAATGACGCACTGTGTGACCTCAGGCATATCACTAACCAGAGACCCCAGCACTTCTGAGAGGAGAGAGAGGTAATGACACACTGTGTGACCTCAGGCATATCACTACCCAGAGACCCCAGCACTGCAGAGAGAGGAGAGAGAGGTAATGACACACTGTGTGACCTCAGGCATATCACTACCCAGAGACCCCCAGCGCTGCAGAGAGGAGAGAGAGGTAATGACACATTGTGTGACCTCAGGCATATCACTGTCCAGAGACCCCCAGCACTGCAGAGAGAGGAGAGAGAGGTAATGACACACTGTGTGACCTCAGGCAGATCACTACCCAGAGATCCCCAGCGCTGCAGAGAGAGGAGAGAGAGGTAATGATGTACTGTGTGACCTCAGGCATATCACTGTCCAGGGACCCCAGCACTTCTGAGAGGAGAGAGAGGTAATGACATACTGTGTGACCTCAAGCATATCACTACCCAGAGACCCCCAGCTCTGCAGAGAGAGAGGAGAGAGTTAATGATGTACTGTGTGACCTCAGGCATATCACTACCCAGAGACCCCCAGCACTGCGGAGCGGAGAGAGAGGTAATGACACATTGTGTGACCTCAGGCATATCACTACCCAGAGACCCCAGCACTTCTGAGAGGAGAGAGAGGTAATGACGCACTGTGTGACCTCAGGCATATCACTACTCAGAGACCCCAGCACTTCTGAGAGGAGGGAGAGGTAATGACGCACTGTGTGACCTCAGGCATATCACTACCCAGAGACCCCAGCACTGCAGAGAGAGGAGAGAGAGTTAATGACACACTGTGTGACCTCAGGCATATCACTACCCAGAGACCCCCACCACTACAGAGAGAGGGGAGAGAGGTAAGGATGTACTGTGTGACCTCAGGCATATCACTACCCAGAGACCCCCAGCACTGCAGAGAGAGAAGAGAGAGGTAATGACACACTGTGTGACCTCAGGCATATCACTACCCAGAGACCCCCAGCACTGCAGAGAGAGGAGAGAGAGAGATAATGATATACTGTATGACCTCAGGCATATCACTACCCAGAGACCCCAGCACTTCTGAGAGGAGAGAGAGGTAATGACGCATTGTGTGACCTCAGGCATATCACTACCCAGAGACCCCATCACTGCAGAGAGAGGAGAGAGAGGTAATGACACACTGTGTGACCTCAGGCATATCACTACCCAGAGATCCCCAGCGCTGCAGAGAGAGGAGAGAGAGGTAATGATGTACTGTGTGACCTCAGGCATATCACTGTCCAGGGACCCCAGCCCTTCTGAGAGGAGAGAGAGGTAATGGCATACTGTGTGACCTCAAGCATATCACTACCCAGAGACCCCCAGCTCTACAGAGAGAGGGGAGAGAGGTAATGATGTACTGTGTGCCCTTAGGCATATCACTACCCAGAGACCCCCAGCACTTCTGAGAGGAGAGAGAGGTAATGACGCACTGTGTGACCTCAGGCATATCACTACTCAGAGACCCCAGCACTTCTGAGAGGAGGGAGATGTAATGACGCACTGTGTGACCTCAAGCATATCACTACCCAGAGACCCCAGCACTGCAGAGAGAGGAGGGAGAGGTAATGACACACTGTGTGACCTCAGGCATATCACTACCCAGAGACCGCCACCACTACAGAGAGAGGAGAGAGAGGTAATGATGTACTGTGTGACCTCAGGCATATCACTGTCCAGAGTCCCCAGCACTTCTGAGAGGAGAGAGAGGTAATGACTTACTGTGTGACCTCAAGGATATCACTACCCAGAGACCCCCAGCACTACAGAGAGAGGGGAGAGAGGTAATATTGTACTGTTTGACCTCAGGCGTATCACTACCCAGAGACCGCAGCACAGCAGAGAGGAGAGAGAGGTAATGACACACTGTGTGACCTCAGGCATATCACTGTCCAGAGACCCCAGCACTTCTGAGAGGAGAGAGAGGTAATGACATACTGCTTGACCTCAAGCATATCCCTACCCAGAGACCCCCAGCACTACAGAGAGAGGGGAGAGGTAATGATGTACTGTGTGACCTGAGGCGTATCACTACCCAGAGACCGCAGCACAGCAGAGAGGAGAGAGAGGTAATGACACACTGTGTGACCTCAGGGATATCACTACCCAGAGACCCCAGCACTTCTGAGAGGAGAGAAAGGTAATGACACACTGTGTGACCTCAGGCATATCACTACCCAGAGACCCTCAGCACTACAGAGAGAGGGGAGAGGTAATGATGTACTGTGTGACCTGAGGCGTATCACTACCCAGAGACCGCAGCACAGCAGAGAGGAGAGAGAGGTAATGACACACTGTGTGACCTCAGGGATATCACTACCCAGAGACCCCAGCACTTCTGAGAGGAGAGAAAGGTAATGACACACTGTGTGACCTCAGGCATATCACTACCCAGAGACCCCCAGCACTACAGAGAGAGGGGAGAGAGGTAATGATGTACTGTGTGACCTCAGGCATATCACTACCCAGAGACCCCCAGCGATGCAGAGAGAGGAGAGAGAGGTAATGATGTACTGTGTGACCTCAGGCATATCACTGTCAAGAGACCCCAGCACTTCTGAGAGGAGAGAGAGGTAATGACATACTGTGTGACCTCAAGCATATCACTACCCAGAGACCCCTAGCACTACAGAGAGAAGGGAGAGAGGTAATGATGTACTGTGTGACCTCAGGCATATCACTACCAAGAGACCCCCAGCACTGCAGAGAGAGAAAAGAGAGGTAATGACAAACTGTGTGACCTCAGGCATATCACTGTCCAGATACCCCAGCACTTCTCAGAGGAGAGAGAGGTAATGACATACTGTGTGACCTCAAGAATATCACTACCCAGAGACCCCCAGCACTCCAGAGAGAGGGGAGAGAGGTAATGATGTACTGTGTGACCTCAGGCGTATCACTACCCAGAGACCGCAGCACAGCAGAGAGGAGAGAGAGGTAATGACACACTGTGTGACCTCAGGCATATCACTACCCAGAGACCCCAGCACTTCTGAGAGGAGAGAGAGGTAATGACATACTGTGTGACCTCAGGCATATCACTACCCAGAGACCCCCAGCACTACAAAGAGAGGGGAGAGAGGTAATGATGTACTGTGTGACCTCAGGCATATCACTACCCAGAGACCCCCAGCGCTGCAGAGAGAAGAGAGAGGTAATGACACGCTTTGTGACCTCAGGCATATCACTACCCAGAGGCCCCCAGCACTGCAGAGAGAGGAGAGAGAGGTCATGATGTACTGTGTGACCTCAGGCATATCACTGTCCAGAGACCCCAGCACTTCTGAGAGGAGAGAGAGGTAATGACATACTGTGTGAACTCAAGCATATCACTATCCAGAGACCCCCAGCACTACAAAGAGAGGGGAGAGGTAATGATGTACTGTGTGACCTCAGGCGTATCACTACCCAGAGACAGCAGCACAGCAGAGAGGAGAGAGAGGTAATGACACACTGTGTGACCTCAGGCATATCAATACCCAGAGACCCCAGCACTTCTGAGAGGAGAGAGAGGTAATGACGCACTGTGTGACCTCAGGCATATCACTACCCAGAGACCCCAGCACTGCAGAGAGAAGAGAGAGAGGTAATGACACACTGTGTGACCTTAGGCATATCACTACCCAGAGACCCCCTGCGCTGCAGAGAGAGGAGAGAGAGGTAATGATGTACTGTGTGACCTCAGGCATATCACTGTCCAGAGACCCCAGCACTTCTGAGAGGAGAGAGAGGTAATGACATACTGTGTGACCTCAAGAATATCACTTCCCAGAGACCCACAGCACTACAGAGAGAGGGGAGAGAGGTAATGATGTACTCTGTGACCTCAGGCATATCACTACCCAGAGGCCCCCAGCGCTGCAGAGAGGAGAGAGAGGTAATGACACATTGTGTGACATCAGGCATATCAGTCCCCAGAGACCCCAGCAATTCTGAGAGGAGAGAGAGGTAATGACGCACTGTGTGACCTCAGGCATATCACTACCCAGAGACCCCAGCACTTCTGAGAGGAGGGATAGGTAAGGACGCACTGTGTGACCTCAGGCATATCACTACCCAGAGACCCCAGCACTGCAGAGAGAGGAGAGAGAGGTAATGACACACTGTGTGACCTCAGGCATATCACTACCCAGAGACCCCCAGTGCTGCAAAGAGAGGAGAGAGAGGTAATGATGTACTCTGTGAACTCAGGCATATCACTGTCCAGAGACCCCAGCACTTCTGAGAGTAGAGAGAGGTAATGACACACTTTGTGACCTCAGGCATATCACTACCCAGAGACCCCCAGCGCTGCAGAGAGAGGAGAGAGAGGTAATGATGTACTGTGTGACCTCAGGCATATCACTGTCCAGAGACCCCAGCACTTCTGAGAGGAGAGAGAGGTAATGACATACTGTGTGACCTCAAGCATATCACTACCCAGAGACCCCCAGCACTACAAAGAGATGGGAGAGGTAATGATGTACTGTGTGACCTCAGGCGTATCACTACCCAGAGACCGCAGCACAGCAGAGAGGAGAGAGAGGTAATGACACACTGTGTGACCTCAGGCATATCACTACCCAGAGACCCCAGCACTTCTGAGAAAATAGAGAGGTAATGACGCACTGTGTGACCTCAGGCATATCACTACCCAGAGACCCCAGCACTTCTGAGAGGAGAGAGAGGTAATGACGCACTGTGTGACCTCAGGCATATCACTACCCAGAGACCCCAGCACTGCAGAGAGAGGAGAGAGAGGTAATGACACACTGTGTGACCTCAGGCATATCACTACCCAGAGACCCCCTGCGCTGCAGAGAGAGGAGAGAGAGGTAATGATGTACTGTGTGACCTCAGGCATATCACTGTCCAGAGACCCCAGCACTGAGAGGAGAGAGAGGTAATGACATACTGTGTGACCTCAAGCATATCACTACCCAGAGACCCCCAGCACTACAGAGAGAGGGGAGAGAGGTAATGATGTACTGTGTGACCTCAGGCATATCACTACCCAGAGACCCCCAGCGCTGCAGAGAGGAGAGAGAGGTAATGACACATTGTGTGACCTCAGGCATATCACTACCCAGAGACCCCAGCAATTCTGAAGAGGAGAGAGAGGTAATGACGCACTCTGTGACCTCAGGAATATCACTACCCAGAGACCCCAGCACTTCTGAGAGGAGGGAGAGGTAAGGACGCACTGTGTGACCTCAGGCATATCACTACCCAGAGACCCCCAGTGCTGCAGCGAGAGGAGAGAGAGGTAATGATGTACTCTGTGACCTCAGGTATATCACTGTCCAGAGACCCCAGCACTTCTGAGAGGAGAGAGAGGTAATGACATGCTGTGTGACCTCAAGGATATCACTACTCAGAGACCCTCAGCACTACAGAGAGAGGGTACAGAGGTAATGATGTACTGTGTGACCTCAGGCAGATCACTACCCAGAGACCCCCAGCACTGCAGAGAGAGAAGAGAGAGGTAATGACACACTGTGTGACCTCAGGCATATCACTACCCAGAGACCCCCAGCGCTGCAGAGAGAGGAGAGAGAGGTAATGATGTACTGTGTGACCTCAGGCATATCACTACCCAGAGACCCCCAGCACTTCTGAGAGGAGAGAGAGGTAATGACATACTGTGTGACCTCAAGCATATCACTACCCAGAGTCCCCCAGCACTACAGAGAGAGGGGAGAGAGGTAATGATGTACTGTTTGACCTCAGGCGTATCACTACCCAGAGACCGCAGCACAGCAGAGAGGAGAGATAGGTAATGACACACTGTGTGACCTCAGGCATATCACTACCCAGACACCCCAGCACTTCTGAGAGGAGAGAGAGGAAATGACACACTGTGTGACCTCAGGCATATCACTACCCAGAGACCCCCAGCACTACAGAGAGAGGGGAGAGAGGTAATGATGTACTGTGTGAGCTCAGGCATATCACTACCCAGAGACCCTCAGCGCTGCAGAGAGAGGAGAGAGGTAATGACACGCTGCGTGACCTTAGGCATATCACTACCCAGAGACCCCCAGCGCTGCAGAGAGAGGAGAGAGAGGTAATGATGTACTGTGTGACCTCAGGTATATCACTGTCCAGAGACCCCAGCACTTCTGAAAGGAGAGAGAGGTAATGACATACTGTGTGACCTCAAGCATATCACTACCCAGAGACCCCCAGCACTACAGAGAGAGGGAGAGGTATTGATGTACTGTGTGACCTCAGGCGTATCACTACCCAGAGACCGCAGCACAGCAGAGAGGAGAGGGAGGTTATGACACACTGTGTGACCTCAGGCATATCACTACCCAGAGACCCCAGCACTTCTGAGAGGAGAGAGAGGTAATGACGCACTGTGTGACCTCAGGCATATCACTAACCAGAGACCCCAGCACTTCTGAGAGGAGAGAGAGGTAATGACACACTGTGTGACCTCAGGCATATCACTACCCAGAGACCCCAGCACTGCAGAGAGAGGAGAGAGAGGTAATGACACACTGTGTGACCTCAGGCATATCACTACCCAGAGACCCCCAGCGCTGCAGAGAGGAGAGAGAGGTAATGACACATTGTGTGACCTCAGGCATATCACTGTCCAGAGACCCCCAGCACTGCAGAGAGAGGAGAGAGAGGTAATGACACAGTGTGTGACCTCAGGCAGATCACTACCCAGAGATCCCCAGCGCTGCAGAGAGAGGAGAGAGAGGTAATGATGTACTGTGTGACCTCAGGCATATCACTGTCCAGGGACCCCAGCACTTCTGAGAGGAGAGAGAGGTAATGACATACTGTGTGACCTCAAGCATATCACTACCCAGAGACCCCCAGCTCTGCAGAGAGAGAGGAGAGAGTTAATGATGTACTGTGTGACCTCAGGCATATCACTACCCAGAGACCCCCAGCACTGCGGAGCGGAGAGAGAGGTAATGACACATTGTGTGACCTCAGGCATATCACTACCCAGAGACCCCAGCACTTCTGAGAGGAGAGAGAGGTAATGACGCACTGTGTGACCTCAGGCATATCACTACTCAGAGACCCCAGCACTTCTGAGAGGAGGGAGAGGTAATGACGCACTGTGTGACCTCAGGCATATCACTACCCAGAGACCCCAGCACTGCAGAGAGAGGAGAGAGAGTTAATGACACACTGTGTGACCTCAGGCATATCACTACCCAGAGACCCCCACCACTACAGAGAGAGGGGAGAGAGGTAAGGATGTACTGTGTGACCTCAGGCATATCACTACCCAGAGACCCCCAGCACTGCAGAGAGAGAAGAGAGAGGTAATGACACACTGTGTGACCTCAGGCATATCACTACCCAGAGACCCCCAGCACTGCAGAGAGAGGAGAGAGAGAGATAATGATATACTGTGTGACCTCAGGCATATCACTACCCAGAGACCCCAGCACTTCTGAGAGAAGAGAGAGGTAATGACGCATTGTGTGACCTCAAGCATATCACTACCCAGAAACCCCAGCACTTCTGAGAGAAGAGAGAGGTAATGACACACTGTGTGACCTCAGGCATATCACTACCCAGAGACCCCATCACTGCAGAGAGAGGAGAGAGAGGTAATGACACACTGTGTGACCTCAGGCATATCACTACCCAGAGATCCCCAGCGCTGCAGAGAGAGGAGAGAGAGGTAATGATGTACTGTGTGACCTCAGGCATATCACTGTCTAGGGACCCCAGCCCTTCTGAGAGGAGAGAGAGGTAATGACATACTGTGTGACCTCAAGCATATCACTACCCAGAGACCCCCAGCTCTACCGAGAGAGGGGAGAGAGGCAATGATGTACTGTGTGACCTCAGGCATATCACTACCCAGAGACCCCCAGCACTGCAGAGCGGAGAGAGAGGTAATGACACATTGTGTGACCTCAGGCATATCACTACCCAGAGACCCCAGCACTTCTGAGAGGAGAGAGAGGTAATGACGCACTGTGTGACCTCAGGCATATCACTACTCAGAGACCCCAGCACTTCTGAGAGGAGGGAGATGTAATGACGCACTGTGTGACCTCAGGCATATCACTACCCAGAGACCCCAGCACTGCAGAGAGAGGAGGGAGAGGTAATGACACACTGTGTGACCTCAGGCATATCACTACCCAGAGACCGCCACCACTACAGAGAGAGGAGAGAGAGGTAATGATGTACTGTGTGACCTCAGGCATATCACTGTCCAGAGTCCCCAGCACTTCTGAGAGGAGAGAGAGGTAATGACTTACTGTGTGACCTCAAGCATATCACTACCCAGAGACCCCCAGCACTACAGAGAGAGGGGAGAGAGGTAATATTGTACTGTTTGACCTCAGGCGTATCACTACCCAGAGACCGCAGCACAGCAGAGAGGAGAGAGAGGTAATGACACACTGTGTGACCTCAGGCATATCACTGTCCAGAGACCCCAGCACTTCTGAGAGGAGAGAGAGGTAATGACATACTGTGTGACCTCAAGCATATCCCTACCCAGAGACCCCCAGCACTACAGAGAGAGGGGAGAGGTAATGATGTACTGTGTGACCTGAGGCGTATCACTACCCAGAGACCGCAGCACAGCAGAGAGGAGAGAGAGGTAATGACACACTGTGTGACCTCAGGGATATCACTACCCAGAGACCCCCAGCACTACAGAGAGAGGGGAGAGGTAATGATGTACTGTGTGACCTGAGGCGTATCACTACCCAGAGACCGCAGCACAGCAGAGAGGAGAGAGAGGTAATGACACACTGTGTGACCTCAGGGATATCACTACCCAGAGACCCCAGCACTTCTGAGAGGAGAGAAAGGTAATGACACACTGTGTGACCTCAGGCATATCACTACCCAGAGACCCCCAGCACTACAGAGAGAGGGGAGAGAGGTAGTGATGTACTGTGTGACCTCAGGCATATCACTACCCAGAGACCCCCAGCGATGCAGAGAGAGGAGAGAGAGGTAATGATGTACTGTGTGACCTCAGGCATATCACTGTCCAGAGACCCCAGCACTTCTGAGAGGAGAGAGAGGTAATGACATACTGTGTGACCTCAAGCATATCACTTCCCAGAGACCCAAAGCACTACAGAGAGAGGAGAGAGAGGTAATGATGTACTGTGTGACCTCAGGCATATGACTACCCAGAGACCCCCAGCGCTGCAGAGAGGAGAGAGAGGTAATGACACATTGTGTGACCTCAGGCATATAACTGCCCAGAGACCCCAGCAATTCTGAGAGGAGAGAGAGGTAATGACGCACTGTGTGACCTCAGGCATATCACTACCCAGACACCCCAGCACTTCTGAGAGGAGGGAGAGGTAAGGACGCACTGTGTGACCTCAGGCATATCACTACCCAGAGACCCCAGCACTGCAGAGAGAGGAGAGAGAGGTAATGACACACTGTGTGACCTCAGGCTTATCACTACCCAGAGACCCCCAGCGCTGCAGAGAGAGGAGAGAGAGGTAATGATGTACTCTGTGACCTCGGGCATATCACTGTCCAGAGACCCCAGCACTTCTGAGAGGAGAGAGAGGTAATGACATACTGTGTGACCTCAAGCATATCACTACCTAGAGACCCCAGCACTACAGAGAGAGGGTAGAGAGGTAATGATGTACTGTGTGACCTCAGGCATATCACTACCCAGAGACTCCCAGCACTGCAGAGAGAGAAGAGAGAGGTAATGATGTACTGTGTGACCTCAAGCATATCACTACCCAGAGACCCCCAGCACTACAGAGAGAGGGGAGAGAGGTAATATTGTACTGTTTGACCTCAGGCGTATCACTACCCAGAGACCGCAGCACAGCAGAGAGGAGAGAGAGGTAATGACACACTGTGTGACCTCAGGCATATCACTGTCCAGAGACCCCAGCACTTCTGAGAGGAGAGAGAGGTAATGACATACTGTGTGACCTCAAGCATATCCCTACCCAGAGACCCCCAGCACTACAGAGAGAGGGGAGAGGTAATGATGTACTGTGTGACCTGAGGCGTATCACTACCCAGAGACCGCAGCACAGCAGAGAGGAGAGAGAGGTAATGACACACTGTGTGACCTCAGGGATATCACTACCCAGAGACCCCAGCACTTCTGAGAGGAGAGAAAGGTAATGACACACTGTGTGACCTCAGGCATATCACTACCCAGAGACCCTCAGCACTACAGAGAGAGGGGAGAGGTAATGATGTACTGTGTGACCTGAGGCGTATCACTACCCAGAGACCGCAGCACAGCAGAGAGGAGAGAGAGGTAATGTCACACTGTGTGACCTCAGGGATATCACTACCCAGAGACCCCAGCACTTCTGAGAGGAGAGAAAGGTAATGACACACTGTGTGACCTCAGGCATATCACTACCCAGAGACCCCAGGCACTACAGAGAGAGGGGAGAGAGGTAATGATGTACTGTGTGACCTCAGGCATATCACTGTCCAGAGACCCCAGCACTTCTGAGAGGAGAGAGAGGTAATGACATACTGTGTGACCTCAAGCATATCACTTCCCAGAGACCCAAAGCACTACAGAGAGAGGAGAGAGAGGTAATGATGTACTGTGTGACCTCAGGCATATGACTACCCAGAGACCCCCAGCGCTGCAGAGAGGAGAGAGAGGTAATGACACATTGTGTGACCTCAGGCATATAACTGCCCAGAGACCCCAGCAATTCTGAGAGGAGAGAGAGGTAATGACGCACTGTGTGACCTCAGGCATATCACTACCCAGACACCCCAGCACTTCTGAGAGGAGGGAGAGGTAAGGACGCACTGTGTGACCTCAGGCATATCACTACCCAGAGACCCCAGCACTGCAGAGAGAGGAGAGAGAGGTAATGACACACTGTGTGACCTCAGGCTTATCACTACCCAGAGACCCCCAGCGCTGCAGAGAGAGGAGAGAGAGGTAATGATGTACTCTGTGACCTCAGGCATATCACTGTCCAGAGACCCCAGCACTTCTGAGAGGAGAGAGAGGTAATGACATACTGTGTGACCTCAAGCATATCACTAACCAGAAACCCCAGCACTACAGAGAGAGGGTAGAGAGGTAATGATGTACTGTGTGACCTCAGGCATATCACTACCCAGAGACTCCCAGCACTGCAGAGAGAGAAGAGAGAGGTAATGACACTCTGTGTGACCTCAGGCATATCACTACCCAGAGACCCCCAGCGCTGCAGAGAGAGGAGAGAGAGGTAATGATGTACTGTGTGACCTCCGGCATATCACTGTCCAGAGACCCCAGCACTTCTGAGAGGAGAGAGAGGTAATGACATACTGTGTGACCTCAAGCATATCACTACCCAGAGACCCCCAGCACTACAGAGAGGGGAGAGGTAATGATGTACTGTGTGACCTCAGGCGTATCACTACCCAGAGACTGCAGCACAGCAGAGAGGAGAGAGAGGTAATGACACACTGTGTGACCTCAGGCATATCACTAACCAGAGACCCCAGCACTTCTGAGAGGAGAGAGAGGTAATGACGCACTGTGTGACCTCAAGCATATCACTACCCAGAGACTCCCAGCACTGCAGAGAGAGAAGAGAGAGGTAATGACACACTGTGTGACCTCAGGCATATCACTGCCCAGAGACCCCCAGCGCTGCAGAGAGAGGAGAGAGAGAGATAATGATGTACTGTGTGACCTCAGGCATATCACTGTCCACAGACCCCAGCACTTCTGAGAGGAGAGAGAGGTAATGAGATACTGTGTGACCTCAAGCATATCACTACCCAGAGACCCCCAGCACTACAGAGGGAGGGGAGAGAGGTAATGATGTACTGTGCGACCTCAAGCATATCACTATCCAGAGACTCCCAGCACTACAGAGAGAGGGGAGAGAGGTAATGATGTACTGTGTGACCTCAGGCATATCACTACCCAGAGAACCCCAGCGCTGCAGAGAGAGTAGAGAGGTAATGATGTACTGTGTGACCTCAGGCATATCACTGTCCAGAGACCCCAGCACTGCAGTGAGAGGAGAGAGAGGTAATCACACACTGTGCGACCTCAAGCACATCACTACCCAGAGACCCCCAGCACTACAGAGAGAGGGGAGAGAGGTAATGATGTACTGTGTGACCTCAGGCATATCACTACCCAGAGACCCCCAGTGCTGCAGAGAGAGGAGAGAGAGGTAATGATGTACTGTGTGACCTCAGGCATATCACTGTCCAGAGACCCCAGCACTTCTGACAGGAGAGAGAGGTAATGACATACTGTGTGACCTCAAGCATATCACTACCCACAGACCCCCAGCACTACAGAGAGAGGGGAGAGGTAATGATGTACTGTGTGACCTCAGGCGTATCACTACCCAGAGACCGCAGCACAGCAGAGAGGAGAGAGAGGTAATGACACACTGTGTGACCTCAGTCATATCACTACCCAGAGACCCCAGCACTTCTGAGAGGAGAGAGAGGTAATGACATACTGTGTGACCTCAAGCATATCACTTCCCAGAGACCCAAAGCACTACAGAGAGAGGAGAGAGAGGTAATGATGTACTGTGTGACCTCAGGCATATGACTACCCAGAGACCCCCAGCGCTGCAGAGAGGAGAGAGAGGTAATGACACATTGTGTGACCTCAGGCATATAACTGCCCAGAGACCCCAGCAATTCTGAGAGGAGAGAGAGGTAATGACGCACTGTGTGACCTCAGGCATATCACTACCCAGAGACCCCAGCACTTCGGAGAGGAGAGAGAGGTAATGACGCACTGTGTGACCTCAGGCATATCACTACTCAGAGACCCCAGCACTTCTGAGAGGAGGGAGCGGTAATGACGCACTGTGTGACCTCAGGCATATCACTACCCAGAGACCCCAGCACTGCAGAGAGAGGAGAGAGAGTTAATGACACACTGTGTGACCTCAGGCATATTACTGCCCAGAGACCCCCACCACTACAGAGAGAGGGGAGAGAGGTAAGGATGTACTGTGTGACCTCAGGCATATCACTACCCAGAGACCCCCAGCACTGCAGAGAGAGAAGAGAGAGGTAATGACACACTGTGTGACCTCAGGCATATCACTACCCAGAGACCCCCAGCACTGCAGAGAGAGGAGAGAGAGAGATAATGATATACTGTGTGACCTCAGGCATATCACTACCCAGAGACCCCAGCACTTCTGAGAGGAGAGAGAGGTAATGACGCATTGTGTGACCTCAGGCATATCACTACCCAGAGACCCCATCACTGCAGAGAGAGGAGAGAGAGGTAATGACACACTGTGTGACCTCAGGCATATCACTACCCAGAGATCCCCAGCGCTGCAGAGAGAGGAGAGAGAGGTAATGATGTACTGTGTGACCTCAGGCATATCACTGTCCAGGGACCCCAGCCCTTCTGAGAGGAGAGAGAGGTAATGGCATACTGTGTGACCTCAAGCATATCACTACCCAGAGACCCCCAGCTCTACAGAGAGAGGGGAGAGAGGTAATGATGTACTGTGTGCCCTTAGGCATATCACTACCCAGAGACCCCCAGCACTTCTGAGAGGAGAGAGAGGTAATGACGCACTGTGTGACCTCAGGCATATCACTACTCAGAGACCCCAGCACTTCTGAGAGGAGGGAGATGTAATGACGCACTGTGTAACCTCAAGCATATCACTACCCAGAGACCCCAGCACTGCAGAGAGAGGAGGGAGAGGTAATGACACACTGTGTGACCTCAGGCATATCACTACCCAGAGACCGCCACCACTACAGAGAGAGGAGAGAGAGGTAATGATGTACTGTGTGACCTCAGGCATATCACTGTCCAGAGTCCCCAGCACTTCTGAGAGGAGAGAGAGGTAATGACTTACTGTGTGACCTCAAGGATATCACTACCCAGAGACCCCCAGCACTACAGAGAGAGGGGAGAGAGGTAATATTGTACTGTTTGACCTCAGGCGTATCACTACCCAGAGACCGCAGCACAGCAGAGAGGAGAGAGAGGTAATGACACACTGTGTGACCTCAGGCATATCACTGTCCAGAGACCCCAGCACTTCTGAGAGGAGAGAGAGGTAATGACATACTGCTTGACCTCAAGCATATCCCTACCCAGAGACCCCCAGCACTACAGAGAGAGGGGAGAGGTAATGATGTACTGTGTGACCTGAGGCGTATCACTACCCAGAGACCGCAGCACAGCAGAGAGGAGAGAGAGGTAATGACACACTGTGTGACCTCAGGGATATCACTACCCAGAGACCCCAGCACTTCTGAGAGGAGAGAAAGGTAATGACACACTGTGTGACCTCAGGCATATCACTACCCAGAGACCCTCAGCACTACAGAGAGAGGGGAGAGGTAATGATGTACTGTGTGACCTGAGGCGTATCACTACCCAGAGACCGCAGCACAGCAGAGAGGAGAGAGAGGTAATGACACACTGTGTGACCTCAGGGATATCACTACCCAGAGACCCCAGCACTTCTGAGAGGAGAGAAAGGTAATGACACACTGTGTGACCTCAGGCATATCACTACCCAGAGACCCCCAGCACTACAGAGAGAGGGGAGAGAGGTAATGATGTACTGTGTGACCTCAGGCATATCACTACCCAGAGACCCCCAGCGATGCAGAGAGAGGAGAGAGAGGTAATGATGTACTGTGTGACCTCAGGCATATCACTGTCAAGAGACCCCAGCACTTCTGAGAGGAGAGAGAGGTAATGACATACTGTGTGACCTCAAGCATATCACTTCCCAGAGACCCAAAGCACTACAGAGAGAGGAGAGAGAGGTAATGATGTACTGTGTGACCTCAGGCATATGACTACCCAGAGACCCCCAGCGCTGCAGAGACGAGAGAGAGGTAATGACACATTGTGTGACCTCAGGCATATAACTGCCCAGAGACCCCAGCAATTCTGAGAGGAGAGAGAGGTAATGACGCACTGTGTGACCTCAGTCATATCACTACCCAGACACCCCAGCACTTCTGAGAGGAGGGAGAGGTAAGGACGCACTGTGTGACCTCAGGCATATCACTACCCAGAGACCCCAGCACTGCAGAGAGAGGAGAGAGAGGTTATGACACACTGTGTGACCTCAGGCTTATCACTACCCAGAGACCCCCAGCGCTGCAGAGAGAGGAGAGAGAGGTAATGATGTACTGTGTGACCTCAGGCATATCACTACCCAGAGACCCCCAGCACTTCTGAGAGGAGAGAGAGGTAATGACATACTGTGTGACCTCAGGCATATCACTACCCAGAGACCCCCAGCACTACAGGGAGAGGAGAGAGAGGTAATGATGTACTCTGTGACCTCAGGCATATCACTGTCCAGAGACCCCAGCACTTCTGAGAGGAGAGAGAGGTAATGACATACTGTGTGACCTCAAGCATATCACTAACCAGAGACCCCAGCACTACAGAGAGAGGGTAGAGAGGTAATGATGTACTGTGTGACCTCAGGCATATCACTACCCAGAGACTCCCAGCACTGCAGAGAGAGAAGAGAGAGGTAATGACACTCTGTGTGACCTCAGGCATATCACTACCCAGAGACCCCCAGCGCTGCAGAGAGAGGAGAGAGAGGTAATGATGTACTGTGTGAACTCAGGCATATCACTGTCCAGAGACCCCAGCACTTCTGAGAGGAGAGAGAGGAAATGACATACTGTGTGACCTCAAGCATATCACTACCCAGAGACCCCCAGCACTACAGAGAGGGGAGAGGTAATGATGTACTGTGTGACCTCAGGCGTATCACTACCCAGAGACTGCAGCACAGCAGAGAGGAGAGAGAGGTAATGACACACTGTGTGACCTCAGGCATATCACTAACCAGAGACCCCAGCACTTCTGAGAGGAGAGAGAGGTAATGACGCAATGTGTGACCTCAGGCATATCACTACCCAGAGACTCCCAGCACTGCAGAGAGAGAAGAGAGAGGTAATGACACACTGTGTGACCTCAGGCATATCACTGCCCAGAGACCCCCAGCGCTGCAGAGAGAGGAGAGAGAGAGATAATGATGTACTGTGTGACCTCAGGCATATCACTGTCCACAGACCCCAGCACTTCTGAGAGGAGAGAGAGGTAATGAGATACTGTGCGACGTCAAGCATATCACTACCCAGAGACCCCCAGCACTACAGAGAGAGGGGAGAGAGGTAATGATGTACTGTGTGACCTCAGGCATATCACTACCCAGAGAACCCCAGCGCTGCAGAGAGAGTAGAGAGGTAATGACACGCTGTGTGACCTCAGGCATATCACTACCCAGAGACCCCCAGTGCTGCAGAGAGAGGAGAGAGAGGTAATGATGTACTGTGTGACCTCAGGCATATCATTGTCCAGAGACCCAAGCACTTCTGACAGGAGAGAGAGGTAATGACATACTGTGTGACCTCAAGCATATCACTACCCACAGACCCCCAGCACTACAGAGAGAGGGGAGAGGTAATGATGTACTGTGTGACCTCAGGCGTATCACTACCCAGAGACCGCAGCACAGCAGAGAGGAGAGAGAGGTAATGACACACTGTGTGACCTCAGTCATATCACTACCCAGAGACCCTAGCACTGCAGAGAGAGGAGAGAGAGGTAATGACACACTGTGTGACCTCAGGCATATCACTACCTAGAGATCCCCAGCGCTGCAGAGAGAGGAGAGAGAGGTAATGATGTATTGTGTGACCTCAGGCATATCACTGTCCAGAGACCCCAGCACTTCTGAGAGGAGAGAGAGGTAATGACACACTGTGTGACCTCAGGCATATCACTACCCAGAGACCCCCACCTCTACAGAGAGAGGGGAGAGAGGTAATGATGTACTGTGTGACCTCAGGCATATCACTACCCAGATACCCCAGTACTTCTGAGAGGAGAGAGAGGTAATGACATACTGTGTGACCTAAAGCATATCACTACCCAGAGACCCCCAGCACTACAGAGAGAGGGGAGAGAGGTAATGACACATTGTGTGACCTCAGGCATATCACTACCCAGAGACCCCAGCACTTCTGAGAGGAGAGAGAGGTAGTGACACACTATGTGACCTCAGGCATATCACTACCCAGAGACCCCAGCACTTCTGAGAGGAGGGAGAGGTAATGACGCACTGTGTGACCTCAGGCATCTCACTACCCAGAGACCCCAGCACTGCAGAGAGAGGAGAGAGAGGTAATGACACACTGTGTGACCTCAGGCATATCACTACCCAGAGACCCCCAGCGCTGCAGAGAGAGGAGAGAGAGGTAATTATGTACTCTGTGACCTCAGGTATATCACTGTCCAGAGACCCCAGCACTTCCGAGAGGAGAGAGAGGTAATGACATACTGTGTGCCCTGAAGCATATCACTACCCAGAGACCCCCAGCACTACAGAGAGAAGGGAGAGAGGTGATGATGTACTGTGTGACCTCAGCCATATCACTACCCAGAGACCCCCAGCACTGCAGAGAGAGAAAAGAGAGGTAATGACAAACTGTGTGACCTCAGGCATATCCCTGTCCAGATACCCCAGCACTTCTCAGAGGAGAGAGAGGTAATGACATACTGTGTGACCTCAAGAATATCACTACCCAGAGACCCCCAGCACTACAGAGAGAGGGGAGAGAGGTAATGATGTACTGTGTGACCTCAGGCGTATCACTACCCAGAGACCGCAGCACAGCAGAGAGGAGAGAGAGGTAATGACACACTGTGTGACCTCAGGCATATCACTACCCAGAGACCCCAGCACTTCTGAGAGGAGAGAGGTAATGACGCACTGTGTGACCTCAGGCATATCACTACCCAGAGACCCCCAGCACTACAAAGAGAGGGGAGAGAGGTAATGATGTACTGTGTGACCTCAGGCATATCACTACCCAGAGACCCCCAGCGCTGCAGAGAGAAGAGAGAGGTAATGACATGCTTTGTGACCTCAGGCATATCACTACCCAGAGGCCCCCAGCACTGCAGAGAGAGGAGAGAGAGGTAATGATGTACTGTGTGACCTCAGGCATATCACTGTCCAGAGACCCCAGCACTTCTGAGAGGACAGAGAGGTAATGACATACTGTGTGAACTCAAGCATATCACTATCCAGAGACCCCCAGCACTACAAAGAGAGGGGAGAGGTAATGATGTACTGTGTGACCTCAGGCGTATCACTACCCAGAGACAGCAGCACAGCAGAGAGGAGAGAGAGGTAATGACACACTGTGTGACCTCAGGCATATCACTACCCAGAGACCCCAGCACTTCTGAGAAAAGAGAGAGGTAATGACGCACTGTGTGACCTCAGGCATATCAATACCCAGAGACCCCAGCACTTCTGAGAGGAGAGAGAGGTAATGACGCACTGTGTGACCTCAGGCATATCACTACCCAGAGACCCCAGCACTGCAGAGAGAAGGGAGAGAGGTAATGACACACTGTGTGACCTCAGGCATATCACTACCCAGAGACCCCCTGCGCTGCAGAAAGAGGAGAGAGAGGTAATGATGTGCTGTGTGACCTCAGGCATATCACTGTCCAGAGACCCCAGCACTTCTGAGAGGAGAGAGAGGTAATGACATACTGTGTGACCTCAAGAATATCACTTCCCAGAGACCCACAGCACTACAGAGAGAGGGGAGAGAGGTAATGATGTACTCTGTGACCTCAGGCATATCACTACCCGAGGCCCCCAGCGCTGCAGAGAGGAGAGAGAGGTAATGACACATTGTGTGACATCAGGCATATCAGTCCCCAGAGACCCCAGCAATTCTGAGAGGAGAGAGAGGTAATGACGCACTGTGTGACCTCAGGCATATCACTACCCAGAGACCCCAGCACTTCTGAGAGGAGGGATAGGTAAGGACGCACTGTGTGACCTCAGGAATATCACTACCCAGAGACCCCAGCACTGCAGAGAGAGGAGAGAGAGGTAATGACACACTGTGTGACCTCAGGCATATCACTACCCAGAGACCCCCAGTGCTGCAAAGGGAGGAGAGAGAGGTAATGATGTACTCTGTGAACTCAGGCATATCACTGTCCAGAGACCCCAGCACTTCCGAGAGAAGAGAGAGGTAATGACACGCTTTGTGACCTCAGGCATATCACTACCCAGAGACCCCCAGCGCTGCAGAGAGAGGAGAGAGAGGTAATGATGTACTGTGTGACCTCAGGCATATCACTGTCCAGAGACCCCAGCACTTCTGAGAGGAGACAGAGGTAATGACATACTGTGTGACCTCAAGCATATCACTACCCAGAGACCCCCAGCACTACAAAGAGATGGGAGAGGTAATGATGTACTGTGTGACCTCAGGCGTATCACTACCCAGAGACCGCAGCACAGCAGAGAGGAGAGAGAGGTAATGACACACTGTGTGACCTCAGGCATATCACTACCCAGAGACCCCAGCACTTCTGAGAAAATAGAGAGGTAATGATGCACTGTGTGACCTCAGGCATATCACTACCCAGAGACTCCAGCACTTCTGAGAGGAGAGAGAGGTAATGACGCACTGTGTGACCTCAGGCATATCACTACCCAGAGACCCCAGCACTGCAGAGAGAGGAGAGAGAGGTAATGACACACTGTGTGACCTCAGGCATATCACTACCCAGAGACCCCCAGCGATGCAGAGAGAGGAGAGAGAGGTAATGATGTACTGTGTGACCTCAGGCATATCACTGTCAAGAGACCCCAGCACTTCTGAGAGGAGAGAGAGGTAATGACATACTGTGTGACCTCAAGCATATCACTAACCAGAGACCCCAGCACTACAGAGAGAGGGTAGAGAGGTAATGATGTACTGTGTGACCTCAGGCATATCACTACCCAGAGACTCCCAGCACTGCAGAGAGAGAAGAGAGAGGTAATGACACTCTGTGTGACCTCAGGCATATCACTACCCAGAGACCCCCAGCGCTGCAGAGAGAGGAGAGAGAGGTAATGATGTACTGTGTGAACTCAGGCATATCACTGTCCAGAGACCCCAGCACTTCTGAGAGGAGAGAGAGGAAATGACATACTGTGTGACCTCAAGCATATCACTACCCAGAGACCCCCAGCACTACAGAGAGGGGAGAGGTAATGATGTACTGTGTGACCTCAGGCGTATCACTACCCAGAGACTGCAGCACAGCAGAGAGGAGAGAGAGGTAATGACACACTGTGTGACCTCAGGCATATCACTAACCAGAGACCCCAGCACTTCTGAGAGGAGAGAGAGGTAATGACGCACTGTGTGACCTCAGGCATATCACTACCCAGAGACTCCCAGCACTGCAGAGAGAGAAGAGAGAGGTAATGACACACTGTGTGACCTCAGGCATATCACTGCCCAGAGACCCCCAGCGCTGCAGAGAGAGGAGAGAGAGAGATAATGATGTACTGTGTGACCTCAGGCATATCACTGTCCACAGACCCCAGCACTTCTGAGAGGAGAGAGAGGTAATGAGATACTGTGCGACGTCAAGCATATCACTACCCAGAGACCCCCAGCACTACAGAGAGAGGGGAGAGAGGTAATGATGTACTGTGTGACCTCAGGCATATCACTACCCAGAGAACCCCAGCGCTGCAGAGAGAGTAGAGAGGTAATGACACGCTGTGTGACCTCAGGCATATCACTACCCAGAGACCCCCAGTGCTGCAGAGAGAGGAGAGAGAGGTAATGATGTACTGTGTGACCTCAGGCATATCATTGTCCAGAGACCCAAGCACTTCTGACAGGAGAGAGAGGTAATGACATACTGTGTGACCTCAAGCATATCACTACCCACAGACCCCCAGCACTACAGAGAGAGGGGAGAGGTAATGATGTACTGTGTGACCTCAGGCGTATCACTACCCAGAGACCGCAGCACAGCAGAGAGGAGAGAGAGGTAATGACACACTGTGTGACCTCAGTCATATCACTACCCAGAGACCCTAGCACTGCAGAGAGAGGAGAGAGAGGTAATGACACACTGTGTGACCTCAGGCATATCACTACCTAGAGATCCCCAGCGCTGCAGAGAGAGGAGAGAGAGGTAATGATGTATTGTGTGACCTCAGGCATATCACTGTCCAGAGACCCCAGCACTTCTGAGAGGAGAGAGAGGTAATGACACACTGTGTGACCTCAGGCATATCACTACCCAGAGACCCCCACCTCTACAGAGAGAGGGGAGAGAGGTAATGATGTACTGTGTGACCTCAGGCATATCACTACCCAGATACCCCAGTACTTCTGAGAGGAGAGAGAGGTAATGACATACTGTGTGACCTAAAGCATATCACTACCCAGAGACCCCCAGCACTACAGAGAGAGGGGAGAGAGGTAATGACACATTGTGTGACCTCAGGCATATCACTACCCAGAGACCCCAGCACTTCTGAGAGGAGAGAGAGGTAGTGACACACTATGTGACCTCAGGCATATCACTACCCAGAGACCCCAGCACTTCTGAGAGGAGGGAGAGGTAATGACGCACTGTGTGACCTCAGGCATCTCACTACCCAGAGACCCCAGCACTGCAGAGAGAGGAGAGAGAGGTAATGACACACTGTGTGACCTCAGGCATATCACTACCCAGAGACCCCCAGCGCTGCAGAGAGAGGAGAGAGAGGTAATTATGTACTCTGTGACCTCAGGTATATCACTGTCCAGAGACCCCAGCACTTCCGAGAGGAGAGAGAGGTAATGACATACTGTGTGCCCTGAAGCATATCACTACCCAGAGACCCCCAGCACTACAGAGAGAAGGGAGAGAGGTGATGATGTACTGTGTGACCTCAGCCATATCACTACCCAGAGACCCCCAGCACTGCAGAGAGAGAAAAGAGAGGTAATGACAAACTGTGTGACCTCAGGCATATCCCTGTCCAGATACCCCAGCACTTCTCAGAGGAGAGAGAGGTAATGACATACTGTGTGACCTCAAGAATATCACTACCCAGAGACCCCCAGCACTACAGAGAGAGGGGAGAGAGGTAATGATGTACTGTGTGACCTCAGGCGTATCACTACCCAGAGACCGCAGCACAGCAGAGAGGAGAGAGAGGTAATGACACACTGTGTGACCTCAGGCATATCACTACCCAGAGACCCCAGCACTTCTGAGAGGAGAGAGGTAATGACGCACTGTGTGACCTCAGGCATATCACTACCCAGAGACCCCCAGAACTACAAAGAGAGGGGAGAGAGGTAATGATGTACTGTGTGACCTCAGGCATATCACTACCCAGAGACCCCCAGCGCTGCAGAGAGAAGAGAGAGGTAATGACATGCTTTGTGACCTCAGGCATATCACTACCCAGAGGCCCCCAGCACTGCAGAGAGAGGAGAGAGAGGTAATGATGTACTGTGTGACCTCAGGCATATCACTGTCCAGAGACCCCAGCACTTCTGAGAGGACAGAGAGGTAATGACATACTGTGTGAACTCAAGCATATCACTATCCAGAGACCCCCAGCACTACAAAGAGAGGGGAGAGGTAATGATGTACTGTGTGACCTCAGGCGTATCACTACCCAGAGACAGCAGCACAGCAGAGAGGAGAGAGAGGTAATGACACACTGTGTGACCTCAGGCATATCACTACCCAGAGACCCCAGCACTTCTGAGAAAAGAGAGAGGTAATGACGCACTGTGTGACCTCAGGCATATCAATACCCAGAGACCCCAGCACTTCTGAGAGGAGAGAGAGGTAATGACGCACTGTGTGACCTCAGGCATATCACTACCCAGAGACCCCAGCACTGCAGAGAGAAGGGAGAGAGGTAATGACACACTGTGTGACCTCAGGCATATCACTACCCAGAGACCCCCTGCGCTGCAGAAAGAGGAGAGAGAGGTAATGATGTACTGTGTGACCTCAGGCATATCACTGTCCAGAGACCCCAGCACTTCTGAGAGGAGAGAGAGGTAATGACATACTGTGTGACCTCAAGAATATCACTTCCCAGAGACCCACAGCACTACAGAGAGAGGGGAGAGAGGTAATGATGTACTCTGTGACCTCAGGCATATCACTACCCGAGGCCCCCAGCGCTGCAGAGAGGAGAGAGAGGTAATGACACATTGTGTGACATCAGGCATATCAGTCCCCAGAGACCCCAGCAATTCTGAGAGGAGAGAGAGGTAATGACGCACTGTGTGACCTCAGGCATATCACTACCCAGAGACCCCAGCACTTCTGAGAGGAGGGATAGGTAAGGACGCACTGTGTGACCTCAGGCATATCACTACCCAGAGACCCCAGCACTGCAGAGAGAGGAGAGAGAGGTAATGACACACTGTGTGACCTCAGGCATATCACTACCCAGAGACCCCCAGTGCTGCAAAGGGAGGAGAGAGAGGTAATGATGTACTCTGTGAACTCAGGCATATCACTGTCCAGAGACCCCAGCACTTCCGAGAGAAGAGAGAGGTAATGACACGCTTTGTGACCTCAGGCATATCACTACCCAGAGACCCCCAGCGCTGCAGAGAGAGGAGAGAGAGGTAATGATGTACTGTGTGACCTCAGGCATATCACTGTCCAGAGACCCCAGCACTTCTGAGAGGAGACAGAGGTAATGACATACTGTGTGACCTCAAGCATATCACTACCCAGAGACCCCCAGCACTACAAAGAGATGGGAGAGGTAATGATGTACTGTGTGACCTCAGGCGTATCACTACCCAGAGACCGCAGCACAGCAGAGAGGAGAGAGAGGTAATGACACACTGTGTGACCTCAGGCATATCACTACCCAGAGACCCCAGCACTTCTGAGAAAATAGAGAGGTAATGACGCACTGTGTGACCTCAGGCATATCACTACCCAGAGACTCCAGCACTTCTGAGAGGAGAGAGAGGTAATGACGCACTGTGTGACCTCAGGCATATCACTACCCAGAGACCCCAGCACTGCAGAGAGAGGAGAGAGAGGTAATGACACACTGTGTGACCTCAGGCATATCACTACCCAGAGACCCCCTGCGCTGCAGAGAGAGGAGAGAGAGGTAATGATGTACTGTGTGACCTCAGGCATATCACTGTCCAGAGACCCCAGCACTGAGAGGAGAGAGAGGTAATGACATACTGTGTGACCTCAAGCATATCACTACCCAGAGACCCCCAGCACTACAGAGAGAGGGGAGAGAGGTAATGATGTACTGTGTGACCTCAGGCATATCACTACCCAGAGACCCCCAGCGCTGCAGAGAGGAGAGAGAGGTAATGACACATTGTGTGACCTCAGGCATATCACTACCCAGAGACCCCAGCAATTCTGAAGAGGAGAGAGAGGTAATGACGCACTCTGTGACCTCATGAATATCACTACCCAGAGACCCCAGCACTTCTGAGAGGAGGGAGAGGTAAGGACGCACTGTGTGACCTCAGGCATATCACTACCCAGGGACCCCCAGTGCTGCAGCGAGAGGAGAGAGAGGTAATGATGTACTCTGTGACCTCAGGTATATCACTGTCCAGAGACCCCAGCACTTCTGAGAGGAGAGAGAGGTAATGACATGCTGTGTGACCTCAAGCATATCACTACTCAGAGACCCCCAGCACTACAGAGAGAGGGTACAGAGGTAATGATGTACTGTGTGACCTCAGGCAGATCACTACCCAGAGACCCCCAGCACTGCAGAGAGAGACGAGAAAGGTAATGACACACTGTGTGACCTCAGGCATATCACTACCCAGAGACCCCCAGCGCTGCAGAGAGAGGAGAGAGAGGTAATGATGTACTGTGTGACCTCAGGCATATCACTACCCAGAGACCCCCAGCACTTCTGAGAGGAGAGAGAGGTAATGACATACTGTGTGACCTCAAGCATATCACTACCCAGAGTCCCCCAGCACTACAGAGAGAGGGGAGAGAGGTAATGATGTACTGTTTGACCTCAGGCGTATCACTACCCAGAGACCGCAGCACAGCAGAGAGGAGAGAGAGGTAATGACACACTGTGTGACCTCAGGCATATCACTACCCAGACACCCCAGCACTTCTGAGAGGAGAGAGAGGAAATGACACACTGTGTGACCTCAGGCATATCACTACCCAGAGACCCCCAGCACTACAGAGAGAGGGGAGAGAGGTAATGATGTACTGTGTGAGCTCAGGCATATCACTACCCAGAGACCCTCAGCGCTGCAGAGAGAGGAGAGAGGTAATGACACGCTGCGTGACCTTAGGCATATCACTACATAGAGACCCCCAGCGCTGCAGAGAGAGGAGAGAGAGGTAATGATGTACTGTGTGACCTCAGGTATATCACTGTCCAGAGACCCCAGCACTTCTGAGAGGAGAGAGAGGTAATGACATACTGTGTGACCTGAAGCATATCACTACCCAGAAACCCCCAGCACTACAGAGAGAGGGAGAGGTAATGATGTACTGTGTGACCTCAGGCGTATCACTACCCAGAGACCGCAGCACAGCAGAGAGGAGAGAGAGGTTATGACACACTGTGTGACCTCAGGCATATCACTACCCAGAGACCCCAGCACTTCTGAGAGGAGAGAGAGGTAAAGACGCACTGTGTGACCTCAGGCATATCACTAACCAGAGACCCCAGCACTTGTGAGAGGAGAGAGAGGTAATGACACACTGTGTGACCTCAGGCATATCACTACCCAGAGACCCCAGCACTGCAGAGAGAGGAGAGAGAGGTAATGACACACTGTGTGACCTCAGGCATATCACTACCCAGAGACCCCCAGCGCTGCAGAGAGGAGAGAGAGGTAATGACACATTGTGTGACCTCAGGCATATCACTGTCCAGAGACCCCCAGCACTGCAGAGAGAGGAGAGAGAGGTAATGACACACTGTGTGACCTCAGGCAGATCACTACCCAGAGATCCCCAGCGCTGCAGAGAGAGGAGAGAGAGGTAATGATGTACTGTGTGACCTCAGGCATATCACTGTCCAGGGACCCCAGCACTTCTGAGAGGAGAGAGAGGTAATGACATACTGTGTGACCTCAAGCATATCACTACCCAGAGACCCCCAGCTCTACAGAGAGAGAGGAGAGAGTTAATGATGTACTGTGTGACCTCAGGCATATCACTTCCCAGAGACCCCCAGCACTGCGGAGCGGAGAGCGAGGTAATGACACATTGTGTGACCTCAGGCATATCACTACCCAGAGACCCCAGCACTTCTGAGAGGAGAGAGAGGTAATGACGCACTGTGTGACCTCAGGCATATCACTACTCAGAGACCCCAGCACTTCTGAGAGGAGGGAGAGGTAATGACGCACTGTGTGACCTCAGGCATATCACTACCCAGAGACCCCAGCACTGCAGAGAGAGGAGAGAGAGTTAATGACACACTGTGTGACCTCAGGCATATCACTACCCAGAGACCCCCACCACTACAGAGAGAGGGGAGAGAGGTAAGGATGTACTGTGTGACCTCAGGCATATCACTACCCAGAGACCCCCAGCACTGCAGAGAGAGAAGAGAGAGGTAATGACACACTGTGTGACCTCAGGCATATCACTACCCAGAGACCCCCAGCACTGCAGAGAGAGGAGAGAGAGAGATAATGATATACTGTGTGACCTCAGGCATATCACTACCCAGAGACCCCAGCACTTCTGAGAGGAGAGAGAGGTAATGACGCACTGTGTGACCTCAGGCATATCACTACCCAGAGATCCCCAGCGCTGCAGAGAGAGGAGAGAGAGGTAATGATGTACTGTGTGACCTCAGGCATATCACTGTCCAGGGACCCCAGCCATTCTGAGAGGAGAGAGAGGTAATGACATACTGTGTGACCTCAAGCATATCACTACCCAGAGACCCCCAGCTCTACAGAGAGAGGGGAGAGAGGTAATGATGTACTGTGTGACCTCAGGCATATCACTACCCAGAGACCCCCAGCACTGCAGAGCGGAGAGAGAGGTAATGACACATTGTGTGACCTCAGGCATATCACTACCCAGAGACCCCAGCACTTCTGAGAGGAGAGAGAGGTAATGACGCACTGTGTGACCTCAGGCATATCACTACTCAGAGACCCCAGCACTTCTGAGAGGAGGGAGATGTAATGACGCACTGTGTGACCTCAGGCATATCACTACCCAGAGACCCCAGCACTGCAGAGAGAGGAGGGAGAGGTAATGACACACTGTGTGACCTCAGGCATATCACTACCCAGAGACCGCCACCACTACAGAGAGAGGAGAGAGAGGTAATGATGTACTGTGTGACCTCAGGCATATCACTGTCCAGAGTCCCCAGCACTTCTGAGAGGAGAGAGAGGTAATGACTTACTGTGTGACCTCAAGCATATCACTACCCAGAGACCCCCAGCACTACAGAGAGAGGGGAGAGAGGTAATATTGTACTGTTTGACCTCAGGCGTATCACTACCCAGAGACCGCAGCAGAGAGGAGAGAGAGGTAATGACACACTGTGTGACCTCAGGCATATCACTGTCCAGAGACCCCAGCACTTCTGAGAGGAGAGAGAGGTAATGACATACTGTGTGACCTCAAGCATATCCCTACCCAGAGACCCCCAGCACTACAGAGAGAGGGGAGAGGTAATGATGTACTGTGTGACCTGAGGCGTATCATTACCCAGAGACCGCAGCACAGCAGAGAGGAGAGAGAGGTAATGACACACTGTGTGACCTCAGGGATATCACTACCCAGAGACCCCAGCACTTCTGAGAGGAGAGAAAGGTAATGACACACTCTGTGACCTCAGGCATATCACTACCCAGAGACCCCCAGCACTACAGAGAGAGGGGAGAGGTAATGATGTACTGTGTGACCTGAGGCGTATCACTACCCAGAGACCGCAGCACAGCAGAGAGGAGAGAGAGGTAATGACGCACTGTGTGACCTCAGGCATATCACTACCCAGAGACCCCAGCACTTCTGAGAGGAGAGAGAAGTAATGACGCACTGTGTGACCTCAGGGATATCACTACCCAGAGACCCCAGCACTTCTGAGAGGAGAGAAAGGTAATGACACACTGTGTGACCTCAGGCACATCACTACCCAGAGACCCCCAGCACTACAGAGAGAGGGGAGAGAGGTAATGATGTACTGTGTGACCTCAGGGATATCACTACCCAGAGACCCCAGCACTTCTGAGAGGAGAGAAAGGTAATGACACACTGTGTGACCTCAGGCACATCACTACCCAGAGACCCAAAGCACTACAGAGAGAGGAGAGAGAGGTAATGATGTACTGTGTGACCTCAAGCATATCACTACCCAGAGATCCCCAGCACTACAGAGAGGGGAGAGGTAATGATGTACTGTGTGACCTCAGGCGTATCACTACCCAGAGACTGCAGCACAGCAGAGAGGAGAGAGAGGTAATGACACACTGTGTGACCTCAGGCATATCACTAACCAGAGACCCCAGCACTTCTGAGAGGAGAGAGAGGTAATGACGCACTGTGTGACCTCAGGCATATCACTACCCAGAGACTCCCAGCACTGCAGAGAGAGAAGAGAGAGGTAATGACACACTGTGTGACCTCAGGCATATCACTGCCCAGAGACCCCCAGCGCTGCAGAGAGAGGAGAGAGAGAGATAATGATGTACTGTGTGACCTCAGGCATATCACTGTCCACAGACCCCAGCACTTCTGAGAGGAGAGAGAGGTAATGAGATACTGTGCGACCTCAAGCATATCACTACCCAGAGACCCCCAGCACTACAGAGAGAGGGTAGAGAGGTAATGATGTACTGTGTGACCTCAGGCATATCACTACCCAGAGACTCCCAGCACTGCAGAGAGAGAAGAGAGAGAGATAATGATGTACTGTGTGACCTCAGGCATATAACTGCCCAGAGACCCCAGCAATTCTGAGAGGAGAGAGAGGTAATGACGCACTGTGTGGCCTCAGGCATATCACTACCCAGAGACCCCAGCACTGCAGAGAGAGGAGAGAGAGGTAATGACACACTGTGTGACCTCAGGCTTATCACTACCCAGAGATCCCCAGCGCTGCAGAGAGAGGAGAGAGAGGTAATGATGTACTCTGTGACCTCAGGCATATCACTGTCCAGAGACCCCAGCACTTCTGAGAGGAGAGAGAGGTAATGACATACTGTGTGACCTCAAGCATATCACTACCCAGAGACCCCAGCACTACAGAGAGAGGGTAGAGAGGTAATGATGTACTGTGTGACCTCAGGCATATCACTACCCAGAGACTCCCAGCACTGCAGAGAGAGAAGAGAGAGGTAATGACACACTGTGTGACCTCAGGCATATCACTATCCAGAGACCCCCAGCGCTGCAGAGAGAGGAGAGAGAGGTAATGATGTACTGTGTAACCTCAGGCATATCACTGTCCAGAGACCCCAGCACTTCTGAGAGGAGAGAGAGGTAATGACATGCTGTGTGACCTCAAGCATATCACTACCCAGAGACCCCCAGCACTACAGAGAGGGGAGAGGTAATGATGTACTGTGTGACCTCAGGCGTATCACTACCCAGAGACTGCAGCACAGCAGAGAGGAGAGAGAGGTAATGACACACTGTGTGACCTCAGGCATATCACTAACCAGAGACCCCAGCGCTTCTGAGAGGAGAGAGAGGTAATGACGCACTGTGTGACCTCAGGCATATCACTACCCAGAGACTCCCAGCACTGCAGAGAGAGAAGAGAGAGGTAATGACACACTGTGTGACCTCAGGCATATCACTGCCCAGAGACCCCCAGCGCTGCAGAGAGAGGAGAGAGAGAGATAATGATGTACTGTGTGACCTCAGGCATATCACTACCCAGAGAACCCCAGCGCTGCAGAGAGAGTAGAGAGGTAATGACACGCTGTGTGACCTCAGGCATATCACTACCCAGAGACCCCCAGTGCTGCAGAGAGAGGAGAGAGAGGTAATGATGTACTGTGTGACCTCAGGCATATCATTGTCCAGAGACCCCAGCACTTCTGACAGGAGAGAGAGGTAATGACATACTGTGTGACCTCAAGCATATCACTACCCAGAGACCCCCAGCACTACAGAGAGAGGGGAGAGGTAATGATGTACTGTGTGACCTCAGGCGTATCACTACCCAGAGACCGCAGCACAGCAGAGAGGAGAGAGAGGTAATGACACACTGTGTGACCTCAGTCATATCACTACCCAGAGACCCCAGCACTTCTGAGAGGAGAGAGAGGTAATGACGTATTGTGTGACCTCAAGCATATCACTACCCAGAAACCCCAGCACTTCTGAGAGAAGAGAGAGGTAATGATGTACTGTGTGACCTCAGGCGTATCACTACCCAGAGACCGCAGCACAGCAGAGAGGAGAGAGAGGTAATGACGCACTGTGTGACCTCAAGCATATCACTACCCAGAGACCCCAGCACTGCAGAGAGAGGAGAGAGAGGTAATGACACACTGTGTGACCTCAGGCATATCACTACCTAGAGATCCCCAGCGCTGCAGAGAGAGGAGAGAGAGGTAATGATGTATTGTGTGACCTCAGGCATATCACTGTCCAGAGACCCCAGCACTTCTGAGAGGAGAGAGAGGTAATGACACACTGTGTGACCTCAGGCATATCACTACCCAGAGACCCCCAGCTCTACAGAGAGATTGGAGAGAGGTAATTATGTACTGTGTGACCTCAGGCATATCACTACCCAGATACCCCAGTACTTCTGAGAGGAGAGAGAGGTAATGACATACTGTGTGACCTAAAGCATATCACTACCCAGAGACCCCCAGCACTACAGAGAGAGGGGAGAGAGGTAATGACACATTGTGTGACCTCAGGCATATCACTACCCAGAGACCCCAGCACTTCTGAGAGGAGAGAGAGGTAGTGACACACTGTGTGACCTCAGGCATATCACTACCCAGAGACCCCAGCACTTCTGAGAGGAGAGAGAGGTAATGACGTATTGTGTGACCTCAAGCATATCACTACCCAGAAACCCCAGCACTTCTGAGAGAAGAGAGAGGTAATGACACACTGTGTGACCTCAGGCATATCACTACCCAGAGACCCCCAGTGCTGCAAAGAGAGGAGAGAGAGGTAATGATGTACTCTGTGAACTCAGGCATATCACTGTCCAGAGACCCCAGCACTTCTGAGAGAAGAGAGAGGTAATGACACGCTTTGTGACCTCAGGCATATCACTACCCAGAGACCCCCAGCGCTGCAGAGAGAGGAGAGAGAGGTAATGATGTACTGTGTGACCTCAGGCATATCACTGTCCAGAGACCCCAGCACTTCTGAGAGGAGAGAGAGGTAATGACATACTGTGTGACCTCAAGCATATCACTACCCAGAGACCCCAGCACTACAGAGAGAGGGTAGAGAGGTAATGATGTACTGTGTGACCTCAGGCATATCACTACCCAGAGACTCCCAGCACTGCAGAGAGAGAAGAGAGAGGTAATGACACACTGTGTGACCTCAGGCATATCACTACCCAGAGACCCCCAGCGCTGCAGAGAGAGGAGAGAGAGAGATAATGATGTACTGTGTGACCTCAGGCATATCACTGTCCACAGACCCCAGCACTTCTGAGAGGAGAGAGAGGTAATGAGATACTGTGCGACCTCAAGCATATCACTACCCAGAGACCCCCAGCACTACAGAGAGAGGGTACAGAGGTAATGATGTACTGTGTGACCTCAGGCATATCACTACCCAGAGACTCCCAGTACTGCAGAGAGAGAAGAGAGAGAGATAATGATGTACTGTGTGACCTCAGGCATATAACTGCCCAGAGACCCCAGCAATTCTGAGAGGAGAGAGAGGTAATGACGCACTGTGTGACCTCAGGCATATCACTACCCAGACACCCCAGCACTTCTGAGAGGAGGGAGAGGTAAGGACGCACTGTGTGACCGCAGGCATATCACTACCCAGAGACCCCAGCACTGCAGAGAGAGGAGAGAGAGGTAATGACACACTGTGTGACCTCAGGCTTATCACTACCCAGAGATCCCCAGCGCTGCAGAGAGAGGAGAGAGAGGTAATGATGTACTCTGTGACCTCAGGCATATCACTGTCCAGAGACCCCAGCACTTCTGAGAGGAGAGAGAGGTAATGACATACTGTGTGACCTCAAGCATATCACTACCCAGAGACCCCAGCACTACAGAGAGAGGGTAGAGAGGTAATGATGTACTGTGTGACCTCAGGCATATCACTACCCAGAGACTCCCAGCACTGCAGAGAGAGAAGAGAGAGGTAATGACACACTGTGTGACCTCAGGCATATCACTACCCAGAGACCCCCAGCGCTGCAGAGAGAGGAGAGAGAGGTAATGATGTACTGTGTGACCTCAGGCATATCACTGTCCAGAGACCCCAGCACTTCTGAGAGGAGAGAGAGGTAATGACATGCTGTGTGACCTCAAGCATATCACTACCCAGAGACCCCCAGCACTACAGAGAGGGGAGAGGTAATGATGTACTGTGTGACCTCAGGCGTATCACTACCCAGAGACTGCAGCACAGCAGAGAGGAGAGAGAGGTAATGACACACTGTGTGACCTCAGGCATATCACTAACCAGAGACCCCAGCACTTCTGAGAGGAGAGAGAGGTAATGACGCACTGTGTGACCTCAGGCATATCACTACCCAGAGACTCCCAGCACTGCAGAGAGAGAAGAGAGAGGTAATGACACACTGTGTGACCTCAGGCATATCACTGCCCAGAGACCCCCAGCGCTGCAGAGAGAGGAGAGAGAGAGATAATGATGTACTGTGTGACCTCAGGCATATCACTGTCCACAGACCCCAGCACTTCTGAGAGGAGAGAGAGGTAATGAGATACTGTGTGACCTCAAGCATATCACTACCCAGAGACCCCCAGCACTACAGAGAGAGGAGAGAGAGGTAATGATGTACTGTGTGACCTCAGGCATATCACTACCCAGAGACCCCCAGCGCTGCAGAGAGAGGAGAGAGAGGTAATGATGTACTGTGTGACCTCAGGCATATCATTGTCCAGAGACCCCAGCACTTCTGACAGGAGAGAGAGGTAATGACATACTGTGTGACCTCAAGCATATCACTACCCAGAGACCCCCAGCACTACAGAGAGAGGGGAGAGGTAATGATGTACTGTGTGACCTCAGGCGTATCACTACCCAGAGACCGCAGCACAGCAGAGAGGAGAGAGAGGTAATGACACACTGTGTGACCTCAGTCATATCACTACCCAGAGACCCCAGCACTTCTGAGAGGAGAGAGAGGTAATGACGTATTGTGTGACCTCAAGCATATCACTACCCAGAAACCCCAGCACTTCTGAGAGAAGAGAGAGGTAATGACGCACTGTGTGACCTCAGGCATATCACTACCCAGAGACCCCAGCACTGCAGAGAGAGGAGAGAGAGGTAATGACACACTGTGTGACCTCAGGCATATCACTACCTAGAGATCCCCAGCGCTGCAGAGAGAGGAGAGAGAGGTAATGATGTATTGTGTGACCTCAGGCATATCACTGTCCAGAGACCCCAGCACTTCTGAGAGGAGAGAGAGGTAATGACACACTGTGTGACCTCAGGCATATCACTACCCAGAGACCCCCAGCTCTACAGAGAGAGGGGAGAGAGGTAATTATGTACTGTGTGACCTCAGGCATATCACTACCCAGATACCCCAGTACTTCTGAGAGGAGAGAGAGGTAATGACATACTGTGTGACCTCAGGCATATCACTACCCAGAGACCCCAGCACTTCTGAGAGGAGAGAGAGGTAATGACGTATTGTGTGACCTCAAGCATATCACTACCCAGAAACCCCAGCACTTCTGAGAGAAGAGAGAGGTAATGACACACTGTGTGACCTCAGGCATATCACTACCCAGAGACCCCCAGTGCTGCAAAGAGAGGAGAGAGAGGTAATGATGTACTCTGTGAACTCAGGCATATCACTGTCCAGAGACCCCAGCACTTCTGAGAGAAGAGAGAGGTAATGACACGCTTTGTGACCTCAGGCATATCACTACCCAGAGACCCCCAGCGCTGCAGAGAGAGGAGAGAGAGGTAATGATGTACTGTGTGACCTCAGGCATATCACTACCCAGAGACTCCCAGCACTGCAGAGAGAGAAGAGAGAGGTAATGACACACTGTGTGACCTCAGGCATATCACTACCCAGAGACCCCCAGCGCTGCAGAGAGAGGAGAGAGAGGTAATGATGTACTGTGTGACCTCAGGCATATCACTGTCCAGAGACCCCAGCACTTCTGAGAGGAGAGAGAGGTAATGACATGCTGTGTGACCTCAAGCATATCACTACCCAGAGACCCCCAGCTCTACAGAGAGAGGGGAGAGAGGTAATTATGTACTGTGTGACCTCAGGCATATCACTACCCAGATACCCCAGTACTTCTGAGAGGAGAGAGAGGTAATGACATACTGTGTGACCTCAGGCATATCACTACCCAGAGACCCCAGCACTTCTGAGAGGAGAGAGAGGTAATGACACACTGTGTGACCTCAGGCATATCACTACCCAGAGACACCCTGCGCTGCAGAGAGAGGAGAGAGAGGTAATGATGTACTGTGTGACCTCAGGCATATCACTGTCCAGAGACCCCAGCACTGAGAGGAGAGAGAGGTAATGACATACTGTGTGACCTCAAGCATATCACTACCCAGAGACCCCCAGCACTACAGAGAGAGGGGAGAGAGGTAATGATGTACTGTGTGACCTCAGGCATATCACTACCCAGAGACCCCCAGCGCTGCAGAGAGGAGAGAGAGGTAATGACACATTGTGTGACCTCAGGCATATCACTACCCAGAGACCCCAGCAATTCTGAAGAGGAGAGAGAGGTAATGACGCACTCTGTGACCTCAGGCATATCACTACCCAGAGACCCCAGCACTTCTGAGAGGAGGGAGAGGTAAGGACGCACTGTGTGACCTCAGGCATATCACTACCCAGAGACCCCCAGTGCTGCAGCGAGAGGAGAGAGAGGTAATGATGTACTCTGTGACCTCAGGCATATCACTGTCCAGAGACCCCAGCACTTCTGAGAGGAGAGAGAGGTAATGACATGCTGTGTGACCTCAAGCATATCACTACTCAGAGACCCCCAGCACTACAGAGAGAGGGTACAGAGGTAATGATGTACTGTGTGACCTCAGGCATATCACTACCCAGAGACCCCCAGCACTGCAGAGAGAGACGAGAGAGGTAATGACACACTGTGTGACCTCAGGCATATCACTACCCAGAGACCCCCAGCGCTGCAGAGAGAGGAGAGAGAGGTAATGATGTACTGTGTGACCTCAGGCATATCACTACCCAGAGACCCCCAGCACTTCTGAGAGGAGAGAGAGGTAATGACATACTGTGTGACCTCAAGCATATCACTACCCAGAGTCCCCCAGCACTACAGAGAGAGAGGTAATGATGTACTGTTTGACCTCAGGCGTATCACTACCCAGAGACCGCAGCACAGCAGAGAGGAGAGAGAGGTAATGACACACTGTGTGACCTCAGGCATATCACTACCCAGAGACCCCCAGCACTACAGAGAGAGGGGAGAGAGGTAATGATGTACTGTGTGAGCTCAGGTATATCACTGTCCAGAGACCCCAGCACTTCTGAAAGGAGAGAGAGGTAATGACATACTGTGTGACCTCAAGCATATCACTACCCAGAGACCCCCAGCACTACAGAGAGAGGGAGAGGTAATGATGTACTGTGTGACCTCAGGCGTATCACTACCCAGAGACCGCAGCACAGCAGAGAGGAGAGAGACGTTATGACACACTGTTTGACCTCAGGCATATCACTACCCAGAGACCCCAGCACTTCTGAGAGGAGAGAGAGGTAATGACGCACTGTGTGACCTCAGGCATATCACTAACCAGAGACCCCAGCACTTCTGAGAGGAGAGAGAGGTAATGACACACTGTGTGACCTCAGGCATATCGCTACCCAGAGACCCCAGCACTGCAGAGAGAGGAGAGAGAGGTAATGACACACTGTGTGACCTCAGGCATATCACTACCCAGAGACCCCCAGCGCTGCAGAGAGAGGAGAGAGAGGTAATGATGTACTGTGTGACCTCATGCATATCCCTACCCAGAGACCCCCAGCGCTGCAGAGAGGAGAGAGAGGTAATGACACATTGTGTGACCTCAGGCATATCACTGTCCAGAGACCCCCAGCACTGCAGAGAGGAGAGAGAGGTAATGACACATTGTGTGACCTCAGGCGTATCACTACCCAGAGACCCAAGCACTACAGAGAGAGGGGAGAGGTAATGATGTACTGTGTGACCTCAGGCATATCACTACCCAGAGACCCCAGCACTTCTGAGAGGAGAGAGAGGTAATGACGCACTGTGTGACCTCAGGCATATCACTACCCAGAGACCCCAGCAATTCTGAGAGGAGAGAGAGGTAATGACGCACTGTGTGACCTCAGGCATATCACTACCCAGAGACCCCAGCACTTCTGAGAGGAGGGAGAGGTAAGGACGCACTGCGTGACCTCAGGGATATCAGTACCCAGAGACCCCAGCACTGCAGAGAGAGGAGAGAGAGGTAATGACACACTGTGTGACCTCAGGCATATCACTACCCAGAGACCCCCAGCGCTGCAGAGAGAGGAGAGAGAGGTAATGATGTACTCTGTGACCTCAGGCATATCACTGTCCAGAGACCCCAGCACTTCTGAGAGGAGAGAGAGGAAATCACATACTGTGTGACCTGAAGCATATCACTACCCAGAGACCCCCAGCACTACAGAGAGAGGGAGGGGTAATGATGTACTGTGTGACCTCAGGCGTATCACTACCCAGAGACCGCAGCACAGCAGAGAGGAGAGAGAGGTTATGACACACTGTGTGACCTCAGGCATATCACTACCCAGAGACCCCAGCACTTCTGAGAGGAGAGAGAGGTAATGACGCATTGTGTGACCTCAGGCATATCACTAACCAGAGACCCCAGCTCTTCTGAGAGGAGAGAGAGGTAATGACGCACTGTGTGACCTCAGGCATATCACTACCCAGAGACCCCAGCACTGCAGAGAGAGGAGAGAGAGGTAATGACACACTGTGTGACCTCAGGCATATCACTACCCAGAGACCCCCAGCGCTGCAGAGAGAAGAGAGAGAGGTAATGATGTACTGTGTGACCTCATGCATATCACTACCCAGAGACCCCCAGCGCTGCAGAGAGGAGAGAGAGGTAATGACACATTGTTTGACCTCAGGCATATCACTACCCAGAGACCCCAGCAATTCTGAGAGGAGAGAGAGGTAATGACGCACTGTGTGACCTCAGGCATATCACTACCCAGAGACCCCAGCACTTCTGAGAGGAGGGAGAGGTAAGGACGCACTGCGTGACCTCAGGGATATCACTACCCAGAGACCCCAGCACTGCAGAGAGAGGAGAGAGAGGTAATGACACACTGTGTGACCTCAGGCATATCACTACCCAGAGACCCCCAGCGCTGCAGAGAGAGGAGAGAGAGGTAATGATGTACTCTGTGACCTCAGGCATATCACTGTCCAGAGACCCCAGCACTTCTGAGAGGAGAGAGAGGTAATGACATACTGTGTGACCTCAAGCATATCACTACCCAGAGACCCCCAGCACTACAGAGAGATGGTAGAGAGGTAATGATGTACTGTGTGACCTCAGGCATATCACTACCCAGAGACCCCCAGCACTGCAGAGAGAGAAGAGAGAGGTAATGACACACTGTGTGACCTCAGGCTTGTCACTACCCAGAGACCCCCAGCGCTGCAGACAGAGGAGAGAGGGGTAATGATGTACTGTGTGACCTCAGGCATATCACTGTCCAGAGACCCCAGCACTTCTGAGAGGAGAGAGAGGTAATGACATACTGTGTGACCTCAAGCATATCACTACCCAGAGACCCCCAGCACTACAGAGAGAGTGGAGAGAGGTAATGATGTACTGTGTGACCTCAGGCGTATCACTACCCAGAGACTGCAGCACAGCAGAGAGGATAGAGAGGTAATGACACACTGTGTGACCTCAGGCATATCACTACCCAGACACCCCAGCACTTTTGAGAGGAGAGAAAGGAAATGACACACTGTGTGACCTCAGGCATATCACTACCCAGAGACCCCCAGCACTACAGAGAGAGGGGAGAGAGGTAATGATGTACTGTGTGACCTCAGGCATATCACTACCCAGAGACCCTCAGCGCTGCAGAGAGAGGAGAGAGAGGTAATGATGTACTGTGTGATCTCAGGTATATCACTGTCCAGAGACCCCAGCACTTCTGAGAGGAGAGAGAGGTAATGACATACTGTGTGACCTCAAGCATATCACTACCCAGAGACCCCCAGCACTACAGAGAGAGGGAGAGGTAATGATGTACTGTGTGACCTCAGGCGTATCACTACCCAGAGACCGCAGCACAGCAGAGAAGAGAGAGAGGTAATGACACACTGTGTGACCTCAGGCATATCACTACCCAGAGACCCCAGCACTTCTGAGAGGAGAGAGAGGTAATGATGAACTGTGTGACCTCAGGCATATCACTACACAGAGACCCCAGCACTGCAGAGAGAGGAGAGAGAGGTAATGACACACTCTGTGACCTCAGGCATATCACTACTCAGAGACCCCAGCGCTGCAGGGAGAGGAGAGAGAGGTAATGATGTACTGTGTGACCTCAGGCATATCACTGTCCAGGGACCCCAGCACTTCTGAGAGGAGAGAGAGGTAATGACATACTGTGTGACCTCAATCATATCAATACCCAGAGGCCCCCAGCACTACAGAGAGAGGGGAGAGAGATAATGATGTACTGTGTGACCTCAGGCATATCACTACCCAGAGACCCCCAGCACTGCAGAGCAGAGAGAGAGGTAATGACACATTGTGTGACCTCAGGCATATCACTACCCAGGGACCCAAGCACTTCTGAGAGGAGAGAGAGGTAATGACACACTGTGTGACCTCAGGCATATCACTACTCAGAGACCCCAGCACTTCTGAGTGGAGGGAGTGGTAATGACGCACTGTGTGACCTCTGGCATATCACTACCCAGAGACCCCAGCACTGCAGAAAGAGGAGAGAGAGGTAATGACACACTGTGTGACCTCAGGCATATCACTACCCAGGGACCCCCAGCGCTGCAGAGAGAGGAGAGAGAGGTAATGATGTACTCTATGACCTCAGGCATATCACTGTCCAGAGACCCCAGCACTTCTGAGAGGAGAGAGAGGTAATGACATACTGTGTGACCTCAAGCATATCACTACCCAGAGACCCCCACCACTACAGAGAGAGGGGAGAGAGGTAATGATGTACTGTGTGACCTCAGGCATATCACTACCCAGAGACCCCCAGCACTGCAGAGAGAGAAGAGAGAGGTAATGACACACTGTGTGACCTCAGGCATATCACTACCCAGAGACCCCCAGCGCTGCAGAGATAGCAGAGGGAGAGATAATGATGTACTGTGTGACCTCAGGCATGTCACTGTCCACAGACCCCAGCACTTCTGAGAGGAGAGAGAGGTAATGACATACTGTGTGTCCTCAAGCATATCACTACCCAGAGACCCCCACCACTACAGAGAGAGGGAGAGGTAATGATGTACTGTGTGACCTCAGGCGTATCACTACCCAGAGACCGCAGCACAGCAGAGAGGAGAGAGAGGTAATGACACACTGTGTGACCTCAGGCATATCACTACCCAGAGACCCCAGCACTTCTGAGAGGAGAGAGAGGTAATGACGCACTGTGTGACCTCAGGCATATCACTACCCAGAGACCCCAGCATTTCTGAGAGGAGAGAGAGGTAATGACGCACTGTGTGACCTAAGGCACATCACTACCCAGAGACCCCCAGCACTGCAGAGAGAGGAGAGAGAGGTAATGACACACTGTGTGATCTCAGGCATATCACTACCCAGAGATCCCCAGCGCTGCAGAGAGAGGAGAGAGAGGTAATGATGCACTGTGTGACCTCAGGCATATCACTGTCCAGAGACCCCAGCATTTCTGAGAGGAGAGAGAGGTGATGACGCACTGTGTGACCTCAGGCATATCACTACCCAGAGATCCCCAGCGCTGCAGAGAGAGGAGAGAGAGGTAATGATGTACTGTGTGACCTCAGGCATATCACTACCCAGAGACCCACAGCACTACAGAGAGGAGAGAGAGGTAATGACACACTGTGTGACCTCAAGCATATCACTACCCAGAGACCCCCAGCACTACAGAGAGAGGGGAGAGAGGTAATGATGTACTGTGTGACCTCAGGCATATCACTACCCAGAGACCCCCAGCGCTGCAGAGAGGAGAGAGAGGTAATGACACATTGTGTGACCTCAGGCATATCACTACCCAGAGACCCCAGCAATTCTGAAGAGGAGAGAGAGGTAATGACGCACTCTGTGACCTCAGGCATATCACTACCCAGAGACCCCAGCACTTCTGAGAGGAGGGAGAGGTAAGGACGCACTGTGTGACCTCAGGCATATCACTACCCAGAGACCCCCAGTGCTGCAGCGAGAGGAGAGAGAGGTAATGATGTACTCTGTGACCTCAGGCATATCACTGTCCAGAGACCCCAGCACTTCTGAGAGGAGAGAGAGGTAATGACATGCTGTGTGACCTCAAGCATATCACTACTCAGAGACCCCCAGCACTACAGAGAGAGGGTACAGAGGTAATGATGTACTGTGTGACCTCAGGCATATCACTACCCAGAGACCCCCAGCACTGCAGAGAGAGACGAGAGAGGTAATGACACACTGTGTGACCTCAGGCATATCACTACCCAGAGACCCCCAGCGCTGCAGAGAGAGGAGAGAGAGGTAATCATGTACTGTGTGACCTCAGGCATATCACTACCCAGAGACCCCCAGCACTTCTGAGAGGAGAGAGAGGTAATGACATACTGTGTGACCTCAAGCATATCACTACCCAGAGTCCCCCAGCACTACAGAGAGAGAGGTAATGATGTACTGTTTGACCTCAGGCGTATCACTACCCAGAGACCGCAGCACAGCAGAGAGGAGAGAGGTAATGACACACTGTGTGACCTCAGGCATATCACTACCCAGACACCCCAGCACTTCTGAGAGGAGAGAGAGGAAATGACACACTGTGTGACCTCAGGCATATCACTACCCAGAGACCCCCAGCACTACAGAGAGAGGGGAGAGAGGTAATGATGTACTGTGTGAGCTCAGGCATATCACTACCCAGAGACCCTCAGCGCTGCAGAGAGAGGAGAGAGGTAATGACACGCTGCGTGACCTTAGGCATATCACTACCCAGAGACCCCCAGCGCTGCAGAGAGAGGAGAGAGAGGTAATGATGTACTGTGTGACCTCAGGTATATCACTGTCCAGAGACCCCAGCACTTCTGAAAGGAGAGAGAGGTAATGACATACTGTGTGACCTCAAGCATATCACTACCCAGAGACCCCCAGCACTACAGAGAGAGGGAGAGGTAATGATGTACTGTGTGACCTCAGGCGTATCACTACCCAGAGACCGCAGCACAGCAGAGAGGAGAGAGACGTTATGACACACTGTGTGACCTCAGGCATATCACTACCCAGAGACCCCAGCACTTCTGAGAGGAGAGAGAGGTAATGACGCACTGTGTCACCTCAGGCATATCACTAACCAGAGACCCCAGCACTTCTGAGAGGAGAGAGAGGTAATGACACACTGTGTGACCTCAGGCATATCACTACCCAGAGACCCCAGCACTGCAGAGAGAGGAGAGAGAGGTAATGACACACTGTGTGACCTCAGGCATATCACTACCCAGAGACCCCCAGCGCTGCAGAGAGAGGAGAGAGAGGTAATGATGTACTGTGTGACCTCATGCATATCACTACCCAGAGACCCCCAGCGCTGCAGAGAGGAGAGAGAGGTAATGACACATTGTGTGACCTCAGGCATATCACTGTCCAGAGACCCCCAGCACTGCAGAGAGGAGAGAGAGGTAATGACACATTGTGTGACCTCAGGCGTATCACTACCCAGAGACCCAAGCACTACAGAGAGAGGGGAGAGGTAATGATGTACTGTGTGACCTCAGGCATATCACTACCCAGAGACCCCAGCACTTCTGAGAGGAGAGAGAGGTAATGACGCACTGTGTGACCTCAGGCATATCACTACCCAGAGACCCCAGCAATTCTGAGAGGAGCGAGAGGTAATGACGCACTGTGTGACCTCAGGCATATCACTACCCAGAAACCCCAGCACTTCTGAGAGGAGGGAGAGGTAAGGACGCACTGCGTGACCTCAGGGATATCACTACCCAGAGACCCCAACACTGCAGAGAGAGGAGAGAGAGGTAATGATGTACTGTGTGACCTCAGGCATATCACTACCCAGAGACCCCCAGCACTGCAGAGCAGAGAGAGAGAGGTACTGACACATTGTGTGACCTTAGGCATATCAGTACCCAGAGACCCAAGCACTTCTGAGAGGAGAGAGAGGTAATGACGCACTGTGTGACCTCAGGCATATCACTACTCAGAGACCCCAGCACTTCTGAGAGGAGGGAGAGGTAATGACACACTGTGTGACCTCAGGCATATCAGTACCCAGAGACCCCAGCACTGCAGAGAGAGGAGAGAGAGGTAATGACACACTGTGTGACCTCAGGCATATCACTACCCAGAGACCCAAGCGCTGCAGAGAGAGGAGAGAGAGGTAATGATGTACTCTGTGACCTCAGGCATATCACTGTCCAGAGACCCCAGCACTTCTGAGAGAAGAGAGAGGTAATGACATACTGTGTGACCTCAAGCATATCCCTACCCAGAGACCCCCAGCACTACAGAGAGAGGGGAGAGGTAATGATGTACTGTGTGACCTGAGGCGTATCACTACCCAGAGACCGCAGCACAGCAGAGAGGAGAGAGAGGTAATGACACACTGTGTGACCTCAGGGATATCACTACCCAGAGACCCCAGCACTTCTGAGAGGAGAGAAAGGTAATGACACACTGTGTGACCTCAGGCATATCACTACCCAGAGACCCCCAGCACTACAGAGAGAGGGGAGAGGTAATGATGTACTGTGTGACCTGAGGCGTATCACTACCCAGAGACCGCAGCACAGCAGAGAGGAGAGAGAGGTAATGACACACTGTGTGACCTCAGGGATATCACTACCCAGAGACCCCAGCACTTCTGAGAGGAGAGAAAGGTAATGACACACTGTGTGACCTCAGGCATATCACTACCCAGAGACCCCCAGCACTACAGAGAGAGGGGAGAGAGGTAATGATGTACTGTGTGACCTCAGGCATATCACTACCCAGAGACCCCCAGCGATGCAGAGAGAGGAGAGAGAGGTAATGATGTACTGTGTGACCTCAGGAATATCACTACCCAGAGACCCACAGCACTGCAGAGAGAGGAGAGAGAGGTAATGACACATCGTGTGACCTCAGGCATATCACTACCCAGAGACCCCCAGCACTACAGAGAGAGGGGAGAGAGGTAATGACATACTGTGTGACCTCAAGCATATCACTTCCCAGAGACCCAAAGCACTGCAGAGAGAGGAGAGAGAGGTAATGATGTACTGTGTGACCTCAGGCATATCACTACCCAGAGACCCCCAGCACTGCAGAGCAGAGAGAGAGAGGTACTGACACATTGTGTGACCTTAGGCATATCAGTACCCAGAGACCCAAGCACTTCTGAGAGGAGAGAGAGGTAATGACACACTGTGTGACCTCAGGCATATCACTACCCAGAGACCCCAGCACTTCTGAGAGGAGAGAGAGGTAATGACGCACTGTGTGACCTCAGGCATATCACTACCCAGAGACCCCAGCATTTCTGAGAGGAGAGAGAGGTAATGACGCACTGTGTGACCTAAGGCACATCACTACCCAGAGACCCCCAGCACTGCAGAGAGAGGAGAGAGAGGTAATGACACACTGTGTGATCTCAGGCATATCACTACCCAGAGATCCCCAGCGCTGCAGAGAGAGGAGAGAGAGGTAATGATGCACTGTGTGACCTCAGGCATATCACTGTCCAGAGACCCCAGCATTTCTGAGAGGAGAGAGAGGTGATGACGCACTGTGTGACCTCAGGCATATCACTACCCAGAGATCCCCAGCGCTGCAGAGAGAGGAGAGAGAGGTAATGATGTACTGTGTGACCTCAGGCATATCACTACCCAGAGACCCACAGCACTACAGAGAGGAGAGAGAGGTAATGACACACTGTGTGACCTCAAGCATATCACTACCCAGAGACCCCCAGCACTACAGAGAGAGGGGAGAGAGGTAATGATGTACTGTGTGACCTCAGGCATATCACTACCCAGAGACCCCCAGCGCTGCAGAGAGGAGAGAGAGGTAATGACACATTGTGTGACCTCAGGCATATCACTACCCAGAGACCCCAGCAATTCTGAAGAGGAGAGAGAGGTAATGACGCACTCTGTGACCTCAGGCATATCACTACCCAGAGACCCCAGCACTTCTGAGAGGAGGGAGAGGTAAGGACGCACTGTGTGACCTCAGGCATATCACTACCCAGAGACCCCCAGTGCTGCAGCGAGAGGAGAGAGAGGTAATGATGTACTCTGTGACCTCAGGCATATCACTGTCCAGAGACCCCAGCACTTCTGAGAGGAGAGAGAGGTAATGACATGCTGTGTGACCTCAAGCATATCACTACTCAGAGACCCCCAGCACTACAGAGAGAGGGTACAGAGGTAATGATGTACTGTGTGACCTCAGGCATATCACTACCCAGAGACCCCCAGCACTGCAGAGAGAGACGAGAGAGGTAATGACACACTGTGTGACCTCAGGCATATCACTACCCAGAGACCCCCAGCGCTGCAGAGAGAGGAGAGAGAGGTAATCATGTACTGTGTGACCTCAGGCATATCACTACCCAGAGACCCCCAGCACTTCTGAGAGGAGAGAGAGGTAATGACATACTGTGTGACCTCAAGCATATCACTACCCAGAGTCCCCCAGCACTACAGAGAGAGAGGTAATGATGTACTGTTTGACCTCAGGCGTATCACTACCCAGAGACCGCAGCACAGCAGAGAGGAGAGAGGTAATGACACACTGTGTGACCTCAGGCATATCACTACCCAGACACCCCAGCACTTCTGAGAGGAGAGAGAGGAAATGACACACTGTGTGACCTCAGGCATATCACTACCCAGAGACCCCCAGCACTACAGAGAGAGGGGAGAGAGGTAATGATGTACTGTGTGAGCTCAGGCATATCACTACCCAGAGACCCTCAGCGCTGCAGAGAGAGGAGAGAGGTAATGACACGCTGCGTGACCTTAGGCATATCACTACCCAGAGACCCCCAGCGCTGCAGAGAGAGGAGAGAGAGGTAATGATGTACTGTGTGACCTCAGGTATATCACTGTCCAGAGACCCCAGCACTTCTGAAAGGAGAGAGAGGTAATGACATACTGTGTGACCTCAAGCATATCACTACCCAGAGACCCCCAGCACTACAGAGAGAGGGAGAGGTAATGATGTACTGTGTGACCTCAGGCGTATCACTACCCAGAGACCGCAGCACAGCAGAGAGGAGAGAGACGTTATGACACACTGTGTGACCTCAGGCATATCACTACCCAGAGACCCCAGCACTTCTGAGAGGAGAGAGAGGTAATGACGCACTGTGTCACCTCAGGCATATCACTAACCAGAGACCCCAGCACTTCTGAGAGGAGAGAGAGGTAATGACACACTGTGTGACCTCAGGCATATCACTACCCAGAGACCCCAGCACTGCAGAGAGAGGAGAGAGAGGTAATGACACACTGTGTGACCTCAGGCATATCACTACCCAGAGACCCCCAGCGATGCAGAGAGAGGAGAGAGAGGTAATGATGTACTGTGTGACCTCATGCATATCACTACCCAGAGACCCCCAGCGCTGCAGAGAGGAGAGAGAGGTAATGACACATTGTGTGACCTCAGGCATATCACTGTCCAGAGACCCCCAGCACTGCAGAGAGGAGAGAGAGGTAATGACACATTGTGTGACCTCAGGCGTATCACTACCCAGAGACCCAAGCACTACAGAGAGAGGGGAGAGGTAATGATGTACTGTGTGACCTCAGGCATATCACTACCCAGAGACCCCAGCACTTCTGAGAGGAGAGAGAGGTAATGACGCACTGTGTGACCTCAGGCATATCACTACCCAGAGACCCCAGCAATTCTGAGAGGAGCGAGAGGTAATGACGCACTGTGTGACCTCAGGCATATCACTACCCAGAAACCCCAGCACTTCTGAGAGGAGGGAGAGGTAAGGACGCACTGCGTGACCTCAGGGATATCACTACCCAGAGACCCCAGCACTGCAGAGAGAGGAGAGAGAGGTAATGATGTACTGTGTGACCTCAGGCATATCACTACCCAGAGACCCCCAGCACTGCAGAGCAGAGAGAGAGAGGTACTGACACATTGTGTGACCTTAGGCATATCAGTACCCAGAGACCCAAGCACTTCTGAGAGGAGAGAGAGGTAATGACGCACTGTGTGACCTCAGGCATATCACTACTCAGAGACCCCAGCACTTCTGAGAGGAGGGAGAGGTAATGACACACTGTGTGACCTCAGGCATATCAGTACCCAGAGACCCCAGCACTGCAGAGAGAGGAGAGAGAGGTAATGACACACTGTGTGACCTCAGGCATATCACTACCCAGAGACCCAAGCGCTGCAGAGAGAGGAGAGAGAGGTAATGATGTACTCTGTGACCTCAGGCATATCACTGTCCAGAGACCCCAGCACTTCTGAGAGAAGAGAGAGGTAATGACATACTGTGTGACCTCAAGCATATCCCTACCCAGAGACCCCCAGCACTACAGAGAGAGGGGAGAGGTAATGATGTACTGTGTGACCTGAGGCGTATCACTACCCAGAGACCGCAGCACAGCAGAGAGGAGAGAGAGGTAATGACACACTGTGTGACCTCAGGGATATCACTACCCAGAGACCCCAGCACTTCTGAGAGGAGAGAAAGGTAATGACACACTGTGTGACCTCAGGCATATCACTACCCAGAGACCCCCAGCACTACAGAGAGAGGGGAGAGGTAATGATGTACTGTGTGACCTGAGGCGTATCACTACCCAGAGACCGCAGCACAGCAGAGAGGAGAGAGAGGTAATGACACACTGTGTGACCTCAGGGATATCACTACCCAGAGACCCCAGCACTTCTGAGAGGAGAGAAAGGTAATGACACACTGTGTGACCTCAGGCATATCACTACCCAGAGACCCCCAGCACTACAGAGAGAGGGGAGAGAGGTAATGATGTACTGTGTGACCTCAGGCATATCACTACCCAGAGATCCCCAGCGATGCAGAGAGAGGAGAGAGAGGTAATGATGTACTGTGTGACCTCAGGCATATCACTACCCAGAGACCCACAGCACTGCAGAGAGAGGAGAGAGAGGTAATGACACATCGTGTGACCTCAGGCATATCACTACCCAGAGACCCCCAGCACTACAGAGAGAGGGGAGAGAGGTAATGACATACTGTGTGACCTCAAGCATATCACTTCCCAGAGACCCAAAGCACTACAGAGAGAGGAGAGAGAGGTAATGATGTACTGAGTGACCTCAGGCATATGACTACCCAGAGACCCCCAGCGCTGCAGAGAGGAGAGAGAGGTAATGACACATTGTGTGACCTCAGGCATATAACTGCCCAGAGACCCCAGCAATTCTGAGAGGAGAGAGAGGTAATGACGCACTGTGTGACCTCAGGCATATCACTACCCAGACACCCCAGCACTTCTGAGAGGAGGGAGAGGTAAGGACGCACTGTGTGACCGCAGGCATATCACTACCCAGAGACCCCAGCACTGCAGAGAGAGGAGAGAGAGGTAATGACACACTGTGTGACCTCAGGCTTATCACTACCCAGAGATCCCCAGCGCTGCAGAGAGAGGAGAGAGAGGTAATGATGTACTCTGTGACCTCAGGCATATCACTGTCCAGAGACCCCAGCACTTCTGAGAGGAGAGAGAGGTAATGACATACTGTGTGACCTCAAGCATATCACTACCCAGAGACCCCAGCACTACAGAGAGAGGGTAGAGAAGTAATGATGTACTGTGTGACCTCAGGCATATCACTACCCAGAGACTCCCAGCACTGCAGAGAGAGAAGAGAGAGGTAATGACACACTGTGTGACCTCAGGCATATCACTACCCAGAGACCCCCAGCGCTGCAGAGAGAGGAGAGAGAGGTAATGATGTACTGTGTGACCTCAGGCATATCACTGTCCAGAGACCCCAGCACTTCTGAGAGGAGAGAGAGGTAATGACATACTGTGTGACCTCAAGCATATCACTACCCAGAGACCCCCAGCACTACAGAGAGGGGAGAGGTAATGATGTACTGTGTGACCTCAGGCATATCACTACCCAGAGACCCCCAGCGCTGCAGAGAGAGGAGAGAGAGGTAATGATGTATTGTGTGACCTCAGGCATATCACTACCCAGAGACCGCAGCACAGCAGAGAGGAGAGAGAGGTAATGACACACTGTGTGACCTCAGGCATATCACTACCCAGAGACCCCAGCACTTCTGAGAGGAGAGAGAGGTAATGACACACTGTGTGACCTCAGGCATATCACTAACCAGAGACCCCAGCACTTCTGAGAGGAGAGAGAGGTAATGACGCACTGTGTGACCTCAGGCATATCACTACCCACAGACTCCCAGCACTGCAGAGAGAGAAGAGAGAGGTAATGACACACTGTGTGACCTCAGGCATATCACTGCCCAGAGACCCCCAGCGCTGCAGAGAGAGGAGAGAGAGAGATAATGATGTATTGTGTGACCTCAGGCATATCACTGTCCACAGACCCCAGCACTTCTGAGAGGAGAGAGAGGTAATGAGATACTGTGCGACCTCAAGCATATCACTATCCAGAGACTCCCAGCACTACAGAGAGAGGGGAGAGAGGTAATGATGTACTGTGTGACCTCAGGCATATCACTGCCCAGAGAACCCCAGCGCTGCAGAGAGAGTAGAGAGGTAATGACACGCTGTGTGACCTCAGGCATATCACTACCCAGAGACCCCCAGTGATGGAGAGAGAGGAGAGAGAGGTAATGATGTACTGTGTGACCTCAGGCATATCATTGTCCAGAGACCCCAGCACTTCTGACAGGAGAGAGAGGTAACGACATACTGTGTGACCTCAAGCATATCACTACCCAGAGACCCCCAGCACTACAGAGAGAGGGGAGAGGTAATGATGTACTGTGTGACCTCAGGCGTATCACTACCAGAGACCGCAGCACAGCAGAGAGGAGAGAGAGGTAATGACACACTGTGTGACCTCAGTCATATCACTACCCAGAAACCCCAGCACTTCTGAGAGGAGAGAGAGGTAATGACGTATTGTGTGACCTCAAGCATATCACTACCCAGAAACCCCAGCACTTCTGAGAGAAGAGAGAGGTAATGACGCACTGTGTGACCTCAGGCATATCACTACCCAGAGACCCCAGCACTGCAGAGAGAGGAGAGAGAGGTAATGACACACTGTGTGACCTCAGGCATATCACTACCTAGAGATCCCCAGAGCTGCAGAGAGAGGAGAGAGAGGTAATGATGTATTGTGTGACCTCAGGCATATCACTGTCCAGAGACCCCAGCACTTCTGAGAGGAGAGGGAGGTAATGACACACTGTGTGACCTCAGGCATATCACTACCCAGAGACCCCCAGCTCTACAGAGAGAGGGGAGAGAGGTAATGATGTACTGTGTGACCTCAGGCATATCACTACCCAGATACCCCAGTACTTCTGAGAGGAGAGAGAGGTAATGACATACTGTGTGACCTAAAGCATATCACTACCCAGAGACCCCCAGCACTACAGAGAGAGGGGAGAGAGGTAATGACACATTGTGTGACCTCAGGCATATCACTACCCAGAGACCCCAGCACTTCTGAGAGGAGAGAGAGGTAGTGACACACTGTGTGACCTCAGGCATATCACTACCCAGAGACCCCAGCACTTCTGAGAGGAGGGAGAGGACAATGACGCACTGTGTGACCTCAGGCATCTCACTACCCAGAGACCCCAGCACTGCAGAGAGAGGAGAGAGAGGTAATGACACACTGTGTGACCTCAGGCATATCACTACCCAGAGACCCCCAGCGCTGCAGAGAGAGGAGAGAGAGGTAATTATGTACTCCGTGACCTCAGGTATATCACTGTCCAGAGACCCCAGCACTTCCGAGAGGAGAGAGAGGTAATGACATACTGTGTGCCCTGAAGCATATCACTACCCAGAGACCCCCAGCACTACAGAGAGAAGGGAGAGAGGTAATGATGTACTGTGTGACCTCAGCCATATCACTACCCAGAGACCCCCAGCACTGCAGAGAGAGAAAAGAGAGGTAATGACAAACTGTGTGACCTCAGGCATATCACTACCCAGAAACCCCAGCACTTCTGAGAGGAGGGAGAGGTAAGGACGCACTGCGTGACCTCAGGGATATCACTACCCAGAGACCCCAGCACTGCAGAGAGAGGAGAGAGAGGTAATGATGTACTGTGTGACCTCAGGCATATCACTACCCAGAGACCCCCAGCACTGCAGAGCAGAGAGAGAGAGGTACTGACACATTGTGTGACCTTAGGCATATCAGTACCCAGAGACCCAAGCACTTCTGAGAGGAGAGAGAGGTAATGACGCACTGTGTGACCTCAGGCATATCACTACTCAGAGACCCCAGCACTTCTGAGAGGAGGGAGAGGTAATGACACACTGTGTGACCTCAGGCATATCAGTACCCAGAGACCCCAGCACTGCAGAGAGAGGAGAGAGAGGTAATGACACACTGTGTGACCTCAGGCATATCACTACCCAGAGACCCAAGCGCTGCAGAGAGAGGAGAGAGAGGTAATGATGTACTCTGTGACCTCAGGCATATCACTGTCCAGAGACCCCAGCACTTCTGAGAGAAGAGAGAGGTAATGACATACTGTGTGACCTCAAGCATATCCCTACCCAGAGACCCCCAGCACTACAGAGAGAGGGGAGAGGTAATGATGTACTGTGTGACCTGAGGCGTATCACTACCCAGAGACCGCAGCACAGCAGAGAGGAGAGAGAGGTAATGACACACTGTGTGACCTCAGGGATATCACTACCCAGAGACCCCAGCACTTCTGAGAGGAGAGAAAGGTAATGACACACTGTGTGACCTCAGGCATATCACTACCCAGAGACCCCCAGCACTACAGAGAGAGGGGAGAGGTAATGATGTACTGTGTGACCTGAGGCGTATCACTACCCAGAGACCGCAGCACAGCAGAGAGGAGAGAGAGGTAATGACACACTGTGTGACCTCAGGGATATCACTACCCAGAGACCCCAGCACTTCTGAGAGGAGAGAAAGGTAATGACACACTGTGTGACCTCAGGCATATCACTACCCAGAGACCCCCAGCACTACAGAGAGAGGGGAGAGAGGTAATGATGTACTGTGTGACCTCAGGCATATCACTACCCAGAGATCCCCAGCGATGCAGAGAGAGGAGAGAGAGGTAATGATGTACTGTGTGACCTCAGGCATATCACTACCCAGAGACCCACAGCACTGCAGAGAGAGGAGAGAGAGGTAATGACACATCGTGTGACCTCAGGCATATCACTACCCAGAGACCCCCAGCACTACAGAGAGAGGGGAGAGAGGTAATGACATACTGTGTGACCTCAAGCATATCACTTCCCAGAGACCCAAAGCACTACAGAGAGAGGAGAGAGAGGTAATGATGTACTGAGTGACCTCAGGCATATGACTACCCAGAGACCCCCAGCGCTGCAGAGAGGAGAGAGAGGTAATGACACATTGTGTGACCTCAGGCATATAACTGCCCAGAGACCCCAGCAATTCTGAGAGGAGAGAGAGGTAATGACGCACTGTGTGACCTCAGGCATATCACTACCCAGACACCCCAGCACTTCTGAGAGGAGGGAGAGGTAAGGACGCACTGTGTGACCGCAGGCATATCACTACCCAGAGACCCCAGCACTGCAGAGAGAGGAGAGAGAGGTAATGACACACTGTGTGACCTCAGGCTTATCACTACCCAGAGATCCCCAGCGCTGCAGAGAGAGGAGAGAGAGGTAATGATGTACTCTGTGACCTCAGGCATATCACTGTCCAGAGACCCCAGCACTTCTGAGAGGAGAGAGAGGTAATGACATACTGTGTGACCTCAAGCATATCACTACCCAGAGACCCCAGCACTACAGAGAGAGGGTAGAGAAGTAATGATGTACTGTGTGACCTCAGGCATATCACTACCCAGAGACTCCCAGCACTGCAGAGAGAGAAGAGAGAGGTAATGACACACTGTGTGACCTCAGGCATATCACTACCCAGAGACCCCCAGCGCTGCAGAGAGAGGAGAGAGAGGTAATTATGTACTGTGTGACCTCAGGCATATCACTGTCCAGAGACCCCAGCACTTCTGAGAGGAGAGAGAGGTAATGACATACTGTGTGACCTCAAGCATATCACTACCCAGAGACCCCCAGCACTACAGAGAGGGGAGAGGTAATGATGTACTGTGTGACCTCAGGCATATCACTACCCAGAGACCCCCAGCGCTGCAGAGAGAGGAGAGAGAGGTAATGATGTATTGTGTGACCTCAGGCATATCACTACCCAGAGACCGCAGCACAGCAGAGAGGAGAGAGAGGTAATGACACACTGTGTGACCTCAGGCATATCACTACCCAGAGACCCCAGCACTTCTGAGAGGAGAGAGAGGTAATGACACACTGTGTGACCTCAGGCATATCACTAACCAGAGACCCCAGCACTTCTGAGAGGAGAGAGAGGTAATGACGCACTGTGTGACCTCAGGCATATCACTACCCAGAGACTCCCAGCACTGCAGAGAGAGAAGAGAGAGGTAATGACACACTGTGTGACCTCAGGCATATCACTGCCCAGAGACCCCCAGCGCTGCAGAGAGAGGAGAGAGAGAGATAATGATGTATTGTGTGACCTCAGGCATATCACTGTCCACAGACCCCAGCACTTCTGAGAGGAGAGAGAGGTAATGAGATACTGTGCGACCTCAAGCATATCACTATCCAGAGACTCCCAGCACTACAGAGAGAGGGGAGAGAGGTAATGATGTACTGTGTGACCTCAGGCATATCACTACCCAGAGAACCCCAGCGCTGCAGAGAGAGTAGAGAGGTAATGACACGATGTGTGACCTCAGGCATATCACTACCCAGAGACCCCCAGTGATGGAGAGAGAGGAGAGAGAGGTAATGATGTACTGTGTGACCTCAGGCATATCATTGTCCAGAGACCCCAGCACTTCTGACAGGAGAGAGAGGTAACGACATACTGTGTGACCTCAAGCATATCACTACCCAGAGACCCCCAGCACTACAGAGAGAGGGGAGAGGTAATGATGTACTGTGTGACCTCAGGCGTATCACTACCAGAGACCGCAGCACAGCAGAGAGGAGAGAGAGGTAATGACACACTGTGTGACCTCAGTCATATCACTACCCAGAAACCCCAGCACTTCTGAGAGGAGAGAGAGGTAATGACGTATTGTGTGACCTCAAGCATATCACTACCCAGAAACCCCAGCACTTCTGAGAGAAGAGAGAGGTAATGACGCACTGTGTGACCTCAGGCATATCACTACCCAGAGACCCCAGCACTGCAGAGAGAGGAGAGAGAGGTAATGACACACTGTGTGACCTCAGGCATATCACTACCTAGAGATCCCCAGAGCTGCAGAGAGAGGAGAGAGAGGTAATGATGTATTGTGTGACCTCAGGCATATCACTGTCCAGAGACCCCAGCACTTCTGAGAGGAGAGAGAGGTAATGACACACTGTGTGACCTCAGGCATATCACTACCCAGAGACCCCCAGCTCTACAGAGAGAGGGGAGAGAGGTAATGATGTACTGTGTGACCTCAGGCATATCACTACCCAGATACCCCAGTACTTCTGAGAGGAGAGAGAGGTAATGACATACTGTGTGACCTAAAGCATATCACTACCCAGAGACCCCCAGCACTACAGAGAGAGGGGAGAGAGGTAATGACACATTGTGTGACCTCAGGCATATCACTACCCAGAGACCCCAGCACTTCTGAGAGGAGAGAGAGGTAGTGACACACTGTGTGACCTCAGGCATATCACTACCCAGAGACCCCAGCACTTCTGAGAGGAGGGAGAGGACAATGACGCACTGTGTGACCTCAGGCATCTCACTACCCAGAGACCCCAGCACTGCAGAGAGAGGAGAGAGAGGTAATGACACACTGTGTGACCTCAGGCATATCACTACCCAGAGACCCCCAGCGCTGCAGAGAGAGGAGAGAGAGGTAATTATGTACTCCGTGACCTCAGGTATATCACTGTCCAGAGACCCCAGCACTTCCGAGAGGAGAGAGAGGTAATGACATACTGTGTGCCCTGAAGCATATCACTACCCAGAGACCCCCAGCACTACAGAGAGAAGGGAGAGAGGTAATGATGTACTGTGTGACCTCAGCCATATCACTACCCAGAGACCCCCAGCACTGCAGAGAGAGAAAAGAGAGGTAATGACAAACTGTGTGACCTCAGGCATATCACTGTCCAGATACCCCAGCACTTCTCAGAGGAGAGAGAGGTAATGACATACTGTGTGACCTCAAGAATATCACTACCCAGAGACCCCCAGCACTACAGAGAGAGGGGAGAGAGGTAATGATGTACTGTGTGACCTCAGGCGTATCACTACCCAGAGACCGCAGCACAGCAGAGAGGAGAGAGAGGTAATGACACACTGTGTGACCTCAGGCATATCACTACCCAGAGACCCCAGCACTTCTGAGAGGAGAGAGAGGTAATGACGCACTGTGTGACCTCAGGCATATCACTACCCAGAGACCCCCAGCACTACAGAGAGAGGGGAGAGAGGTAATGATGTAGTGTGTGACCTCAGGCATATCACTACCCAGAGACCCCCAGCGCTGCAGAGAGAAGAGAGAGGTAATGACACGCTTTGTGACCTCAGGCATATCACTACCCAGAGGCCCCCAGCACTGCAGAGAGAGGAGAGAGAGGTAATGATGTACTGTGTGACCTCAGGCATATCACTGTCCAGAGACCCCAGCACTTCTGAGAGGAGAGAGAGGTAATGACATACTGTGTGAACTCAAGCATATCACTATCCAGAGACCCCCAGCACTACAAAGAGAGGGGAGAGGTAATGATGTACTGTGTGACCTCAGGCGTATCACTACCCAGAGACAGCAGCACAGCAGAGAGGAGAGAGAGGTAATGACACACTGTGTGACCTCAGGCATATCACTACCCAGAGACCCCAGCACTTATGAGAAAAGAGAGAGGTAATGACGCACTGTGTGACCTCAGGCATATCAATACCCAGAGACCCCAGCACTTCTGAGAGGAGAGAGAGGTAATGACGCACTGTGTGACCTCAGGCATATCACTACCCAGAGACCCCAGCACTGCAGAGAGAAGAGAGATAGGTAATGACACACTGTGTGACCTCAGGCATATCACTACCCAGAGACCCCCTGCGCTGCAGAGAGAGCAGAGAGAGGTAATGATGTACTGTGTGACCTCAGGCATATCACTGTCCAGAGACCCCAGCACTTCTGAGAGGAGAGAGAGGTAATGACATACTGTGTGACCTCAAGAATATCACATCCCAGAGACCCACAGCACTACAGAGAGAGGGGAGAGAGGTAATGATGTACTCTGTGACCTCAGGCATATCACTACCCAGAGGCCCCCAGCGCTGCAGAGAGGAGAGAGAGGTAATGACACATTGTGTGACCTCAGGCATATCAGTCCCCAGAGACCCCAGCAATTCTGAGAGGAGAGAGAGGTAATGACGCACTGTGTGACCTCAGGCATATCACTACCCAGAGACCCCAGCACTTCTGAGAGGAGGGATAGGTAAGGACGCACTGTGTGACCTCAGGCATATCACTTCCCAGAGACCCCAGCACTGCAGAGACAGGAGAGAGAGGTAATGACACACTGTGTGACCTCAGGCATATCACTACCCAGAGACCCCCAGTGCTGCAAAGAGAGGAGAGAGAGGTAATGATGTACTCTGTGAACTCAGGCATATCACTGTCCAGAGACCCCAGCACTTCTGATAGGAGAGAGAGGTAATGACATACTGTGTGACCTCAAGCATATCACTACCCAGAGACCCCCAGCACTACAGAGAGAAGAGAGAGGTAATGACACGCTTTGTGACCTCAGGCATATCACTACCCAGAGACCCCCAGCGCTGCAGAGAGAGGAGAGAGAGGTAATGATGTACTGTGTGACCTCAGGCATATCACTGTCCAGAGACCCCAGCACTTCTGAGAGGGGAGAGAGGTAATGACATACTGTGTGACCTCAAGCATATCACTACCCAGAGACCCCAGCACTTCTGAGAGGAGAGAGAGGTAATGACGCACTGTGTGACCTCAGGCATATCACTACCCAGAGACCCCAGCAATTCTGAGAGGAGAGAGAGGTAATGACGCACTGTGTGACCTCAGGCATATCACTACCCAGAAACCCCAGCACTTCTGAGAGGAGGGAGAGGTAAGGACGCACTGCGTGACCTCAGGGATATCACTACCCAGAGACCCCAGCACTGCAGAGAGAGGAGTGAGAGGTAATGATGTACTGTGTGACCTCAGGCATATCACTACCCAGAGACCCCCAGCACTGCAGAGCAGAGAGAGAGAGGTACTGACACATTGTGTGACCTCAGGCATATCAGTACCCAGAGACCCAAGCACTTCTGAGAGGAGAGAGAGGTAATGACGCACTGTGTGACCTCAGGCATATCACTACTCAGAGACCCCAGCACTTCTGAGAGGAGGGAGAGGTAATGACGCACTGTGTGACCTCAGGCATATCACTACCCAGAGACCCCAGCACTGCAGAGAGAGGAGAGAGAGGTAATGACACACTGTGTGACCTCAGGCATATCACTACCCAGAGACCCCCAGCGCTGCAGAGAGAGGAGAGAGAGGTAATGATGTACTCTGTGACCTCAGGCATATCACTGTCCAGAGACCCCAGCACTTCTGAGAGAAGAGAGAGGTAATGACATACTGTGTGACCTCAAGCATATCCCTACCCAGAGACCCCCAGCACTACAGAGAGAGGGGAGAGGTAATGATGTACTGTGTGACCTGAGGCGTATCACTACCCAGAGACCGCAGCACAGCAGAGAGGAGAGAGAGGTAATGACACACTGTGTGACCTCAGGGATATCACTACCCAGAGACCCCAGCACTTCTGAGAGGAGAGAAAGGTAATGACACACTGTGTGACCTCAGGCATATCGCTACCCAGAGACCCCCAGCACTACAGAGAGAGGGGAGAGGTAATGATGTACTGTGTGACCTGAGGCGTATCACTACCCAGAGACCGCAGCACAGCAGAGAGGAGAGAGAGGTAATGACACACTGTGTGACCTCAGGGATATCACTACCCAGAGACCCCAGCACTTCTGAGAGGAGAGAAAGGTAATGACACACTGTGTGACCTCAGGCATATCACTACCCAGAGACCCCCAGCACTACAGAGAGAGGGGAGAGAGGTAATGATGTACTGTGTGACCTCAGGCATATCACTACCCAGAGACCCCCAGCGATGCAGAGAGAGGAGAGAGAGGTAATGATGTACTGTGTGACCTCAGGCATATCACTGTCCAGAGACCCCAGCACTTCTGAGAGGAGAGAGAGGTAATGACATACTGTGTGACCTCAAGCATATCACTTCCCAGAGACGCAAAGCACTACAGAGAGAGGAGAGAGAGGTAATGATGTACTGTGTGACCTCAGGCATATGACTACCCAGAGACCCCCAGCGCTGCAGAGAGGAGAGAGAGGTAATGACACATTGTGTGACCTCAGGCATATAACTGCCCAGAGACCCCAGCAATTCTGAGAGGAGAGAGAGGTAATGACGCACTGTGTGACCTCAGGCATATCACTACCCAGACACCCCAGCACTTCTGAGAGGAGGGAGAGGTAAGGACGCACTGTGTGACCGCAGGCATATCACTACCCAGAGACCCCAGCACTGCAGAGAGAGGAGAGAGAGGTAATGACACTCTGTGTGACCTCAGGCTTATCACTACCCAGAGATCCCCAGCGCTGCAGAGAGAGGAGAGAGAGGTAATGATGTACTCTGTGACCTCAGGCATATCACTGTCCAGAGACCCCAGCACTTCTGAGAGGAGAGAGAGGTAATGACATACTGTGTGACCTCAAGCATATCACTACCCAGAGACCCCAGCACTACAGAGAGAGGGTAGAGAGGTAATGATGTACTGTGTGACCTCAGGCATATCACTACCCAGAGACTCCCAGCACTGCAGAGAGAGAAGAGAGAGGTAATGACACACTGTGTGACCTCAGGCATATCACTACCCAGAGACCCCCAGCGCTGCAGAGAGAGGAGAGAGAGGTAATGATGTACTGTGTGACCTCAGGCATATCACTGTCCAGAGACCCCAGCACTTCTGAGAGGAGAGAGAGGTAATGACATGCTGTGTGACCTCAAGCATATCACTACCCAGAGACCCCCAGCACTACAGAGAGGGGAGAGGTAATGATGTACTGTGTGACCTCAGGCGTATCACTACCCAGAGACTGCAGCACAGCAGAGAGGAGAGAGAGGTAATGACACACTGTGTGACCTCAGGCATATCACTAACCAGAGACCCCAGCACTTCTGAGAGGAGAGAGAGGTAATGACGCACTGTGTGACCTCAGGCATATCACTACCCAGAGACTCCCAGCACTGCAGAGAGAGAAGAGAGAGGTAATGACACACTGTGTGACCTCAGGCATATCACTGCCCAGAGACCCCCAGCGCTGCAGAGAGAGGAGAGAGAGAGATAATGATGTACTGTGTGACCTCAGGCATATCACTGTCCACAGACCCCAGCACTTCTGAGAGGAGAGAGAGGTAATGAGATACTGTGTGACCTCAAGCATATCACTACCCAGAGACCCCCAGCACTACAGAGAGAGGAGAGAGAGGTAATGATGTACTGTGTGACCTCAGGCATATCACTACCCAGAGACCCCCAGCGCTGCAGAGAGAGGAGAGAGAGGTAATGATGTACTGTGTGACCTCAGGCATATCATTGTCCAGAGACCCCAGCACTTCTGACAGGAGAGAGAGGTAATGACATACTGTGTGACCTCAAGCATATCACTACCCAGAGACCCCCAGCACTACAGAGAGAGGGGAGAGGTAATGATGTACTGTGTGACCTCAGGCGTATCACTACCCAGAGACCGCAGCACAGCAGAGAGGAGAGAGAGGTAATGACACACTGTGTGACCTCAGTCATATCACTACCCAGAGACCCCAGCACTTCTGAGAGGAGAGAGAGGTAATGACGTATTGTGTGACCTCAAGCATATCACTACCCAGAAACCCCAGCACTTCTGAGAGAAGAGAGAGGTAATGACGCACTGTGTGACCTCAGGCATATCACTACCCAGAGACCCCAGCACTGCAGAGAGAGGAGAGAGAGGTAATGACACACTGTGTGACCTCAGGCATATCACTACCTAGAGATCCCCAGCGCTGCAGAGAGAGGAGAGAGAGGTAATGATGTATTGTGTGACCTCAGGCATATCACTGTCCAGAGACCCCAGCACTTCTGAGAGGAGAGAGAGGTAATGACACACTGTGTGACCTCAGGCATATCACTACCCAGAGACCCCCAGCTCTACAGAGAGAGGGGAGAGAGGTAATTATGTACTGTGTGACCTCAGGCATATCACTACCCAGATACCCCAGTACTTCTGAGAGGAGAGAGAGGTAATGACATACTGTGTGACCTCAGGCATATCACTACCCAGAGACCCCAGCACTTCTGAGAGGAGAGAGAGGTAATGACGTATTGTGTGACCTCAAGCATATCACTACCCAGAAACCCCAGCACTTCTGAGAGAAGAGAGAGGTAATGACACACTGTGTGACCTCAGGCATATCACTACCCAGAGACCCCCAGTGCTGCAAAGAGAGGAGAGAGAGGTAATGATGTACTCTGTGAACTCAGGCATATCACTGTCCAGAGACCCCAGCACTTCTGAGAGAAGAGAGAGGTAATGACACGCTTTGTGACCTCAGGCATATCACTACCCAGAGACCCCCAGCGCTGCAGAGAGAGGAGAGAGAGGTAATGATGTACTGTGTGACCTCAGGCATATCACTACCCAGAGACTCCCAGCACTGCAGAGAGAGAAGAGAGAGGTAATGACACACTGTGTGACCTCAGGCATATCACTACCCAGAGACCCCCAGCGCTGCAGAGAGAGGAGAGAGAGGTAATGATGTACTGTGTGACCTCAGGCATATCACTGTCCAGAGACCCCAGCACTTCTGAGAGGAGAGAGAGGTAATGACATGCTGTGTGACCTCAAGCATATCACTACCCAGAGACCCCCAGCTCTACAGAGAGAGGGGAGAGAGGTAATTATGTACTGTGTGACCTCAGGCATATCACTACCCAGATACCCCAGTACTTCTGAGAGGAGAGAGAGGTAATGACATACTGTGTGACCTCAGGCATATCACTACCCAGAGACCCCAGCACTTCTGAGAGGAGAGAGAGGTAATGACACACTGTGTGACCTCAGGCATATCACTACCCAGAGACACCCTGCGCTGCAGAGAGAGGAGAGAGAGGTAATGATGTACTGTGTGACCTCAGGCATATCACTGTCCAGAGACCCCAGCACTGAGAGGAGAGAGAGGTAATGACATACTGTGTGACCTCAAGCATATCACTACCCAGAGACCCCCAGCACTACAGAGAGAGGGGAGAGAGGTAATGATGTACTGTGTGACCTCAGGCATATCACTACCCAGAGACCCCCAGCGCTGCAGAGAGGAGAGAGAGGTAATGACACATTGTGTGACCTCAGGCATATCACTACCCAGAGACCCCAGCAATTCTGAAGAGGAGAGAGAGGTAATGACGCACTCTGTGACCTCAGGCATATCACTACCCAGAGACCCCAGCACTTCTGAGAGGAGGGAGAGGTAAGGACGCACTGTGTGACCTCAGGCATATCACTACCCAGAGACCCCCAGTGCTGCAGCGAGAGGAGAGAGAGGTAATGATGTACTCTGTGACCTCAGGCATATCACTGTCCAGAGACCCCAGCACTTCTGAGAGGAGAGAGAGGTAATGACATGCTGTGTGACCTCAAGCATATCACTACTCAGAGACCCCCAGCACTACAGAGAGAGGGTACAGAGGTAATGATGTACTGTGTGACCTCAGGCATATCACTACCCAGAGACCCCCAGCACTGCAGAGAGAGACGAGAGAGGTAATGACACACTGTGTGACCTCAGGCATATCACTACCCAGAGACCCCCAGCGCTGCAGAGAGAGGAGAGAGAGGTAATGATGTACTGTGTGACCTCAGGCATATCACTACCCAGAGACCCCCAGCACTTCTGAGAGGAGAGAGAGGTAATGACATACTGTGTGACCTCAAGCATATCACTACCCAGAGTCCCCCAGCACTACAGAGAGAGAGGTAATGATGTACTGTTTGACCTCAGGCGTATCACTACCCAGAGACCGCAGCACAGCAGAGAGGAGAGAGAGGTAATGACACACTGTGTGACCTCAGGCATATCACTACCCAGACACCCCAGCACTTCTGAGAGGAGAGAGAGGAAATGACACACTGTGTGACCTCAGGCATATCACTACCCAGAGACCCCCAGCACTACAGAGAGAGGGGAGAGAGGTAATGATGTACTGTGTGAGCTCAGGCATATCACTACCCAGAGACCCTCAGCGCTGCAGAGAGAGGAGAGAGGTAATGACACGCTGCGTGACCTTAGGCATATCACTACCCAGAGACCCCCAGCGCTGCAGAGAGAGTAGAGAAAGGTAATGATGTACTGTGTGACCTCAGGTATATCACTGTCCAGAGACCCCAGCACTTCTGAAAGGAGAGAGAGGTAATGACATACTGTGTGACCTCAAGCATATCACTACCCAGAGACCCCCAGCACTACAGAGAGAGGGAGAGGTAATGATGTACTGTGTGACCTCAGGCGTATCACTACCCAGAGACCGCAGCACAGCAGAGAGGAGAGAGACGTTATGACACACTGTTTGACCTCAGGCATATCACTACCCAGAGACCCCAGCACTTCTGAGAGGAGAGAGAGGTAATGACGCACTGTGTGACCTCAGGCATATCACTAACCAGAGACCCCAGCACTTCTGAGAGGAGAGAGAGGTAATGACACACTGTGTGACCTCAGGCATATCGCTACCCAGAGACCCCAGCACTGCAGAGAGAGGAGAGAGAGGTAATGACACACTGTGTGACCTCAGGCATATCACTACCCAGAGACCCCCAGCGCTGCAGAGAGAGGAGAGAGAGGTAATGATGTACTGTGTGACCTCATGCATATCCCTACCCAGAGACCCCCAGCGCTGCAGAGAGGAGAGAGAGGTAATGACACATTGTGTGACCTCAGGCATATCACTGTCCAGAGACCCCCAGCACTGCAGAGAGGAGAGAGAGGTAATGACACATTGTGTGACCTCAGGCGTATCACTACCCAGAGACCCAAGCACTACAGAGAGAGGGGAGAGGTAATGATGTACTGTGTGACCTCAGGCATATCACTACCCAGAGACCCCAGCACTTCTGAGAGGAGAGAGAGGTAATGACGCACTGTGTGACCTCAGGCATATCACTACCCAGAGACCCCAGCAATTCTGAGAGGAGAGAGAGGTAATGACGCACTGTGTGACCTCAGGCATATCACTACCCAGAGACCCCAGCACTTCTGAGAGGAGGGAGAGGTAAGGACGCACTGCGTGAACTCAGGGATATCAGTACCCAGAGACCCCAGCACTGCAGAGAGAGGAGAGAGAGGTAATGACACACTGTGTGACCTCAGGCATATCACTACCCAGAGACCCCCAGCGCTGCAGAGAGAGGAGAGAGAGGTAATGATGTACTCTGTGACCTCAGGCATATCACTGTCCAGAGACCCCAGCACTTCTGAGAGGAGAGAGAGGAAATCACATACTGTGTGACCTGAAGCATATCACTACCCAGAGACCCCCAGCACTACAGAGAGAGGGAGGGGTAATGATGTACTGTGTGACCTCAGGCGTATCACTACCCAGAGACCGCAGCACAGCAGAGAGGAGAGAGAGGTTATGACACACTGTGTGACCTCAGGCATATCACTACCCAGAGACCCCAGCACTTCTGAGAGGAGAGAGAGGTAATGACGCATTGTGTGACCTCAGGCATATCACTAACCAGAGACCCCAGCTCTTCTGAGAGGAGAGAGAGGTAATGACGCACTGTGTGACCTCAGGCATATCACTACCCAGAGACCCCAGCACTGCAGAGAGAGGAGAGAGAGGTAATGACACACTGTGTGACCTCAGGCATATCACTACCCAGAGACCCCCAGCGCTGCAGAGAGAAGAGAGAGAGGTAATGATGTACTGTGTGACCTCATGCATATCACTACCCAGAGACCCCCAGCGCTGCAGAGAGGAGAGAGAGGTAATGACACATTGTTTGACCTCAGGCATATCACTACCCAGAGACCCCAGCAATTCTGAGAGGAGAGAGAGGTAATGACGCACTGTGTGACCTCAGGCATATCACTACCCAGAGACCCCAGCACTTCTGAGAGGAGGGAGAGGTAAGGACGCACTGCGTGACCTCAGGGATATCACTACCCAGAGACCCCAGCACTGCAGAGAGAGGAGAGAGAGGTAATGACACACTGTGTGACCTCAGGCATATCACTACCCAGAGACCCCCAGCGCTGCAGAGAGAGGAGAGAGAGGTAATGATGTACTCTGTGACCTCAGGCATATCACTGTCCAGAGACCCCAGCACTTCTGAGAGGAGAGAGAGGTAATGACATACTGTGTGACCTCAAGCATATCACTACCCAGAGACCCCCAGCACTACAGAGAGAGGGTAGAGAGGTAATGATGTACTGTGTGACCTCAGGCATATCACTACCCAGAGACCCCCAGCACTGCAGAGAGAGAAGAGAGAGGTAATGACACACTGTGTGACCTCAGGCTTGTCACTACCCAGAGACCCCCAGCGCTGCAGACAGAGGAGAGAGGGGTAATGATGTACTGTGTGACCTCAGGCATATCACTGTCCAGAGACCCCAGCACTTCTGAGAGGAGAGAGAGGTAATGACATACTGTGTGACCTCAAGCATATCACTACCCAGAGACCCCCAGCACTACAGAGAGAGTGGAGAGAGGTAATGATGTACTGTGTGACCTCAGGCGTATCACTACCCAGAGACTGCAGCACAGCAGAGAGGATAGAGAGGTAATGACACACTGTGTGACCTCAGGCATATCACTACCCAGACACCCCAGCACTTTTGAGAGGAGAGAAAGGAAATGACACACTGTGTGACCTCAGGCATATCACTACCCAGAGACCCCCAGCACTACAGAGAGAGGGGAGAGAGGTAATGATGTACTGTGTGACCTCAGGCATATCACTACCCAGAGACCCTCAGCGCTGCAGAGAGAGGAGAGAGAGGTAATGATGTACTGTGTGATCTCAGGTATATCACTGTCCAGAGACCCCAGCACTTCTGAGAGGAGAGAGAGGTAATGACATACTGTGTGACCTCAAGCATATCACTACCCAGAGACCCCCAGCACTACAGAGAGAGGGAGAGGTAATGATGTACTGTGTGACCTCAGGCGTATCACTACCCAGAGACCGCAGCACAGCAGAGAGGAGAGAGAGGTAATGACACACTGTGTGACCTCAGGCATATCACTACCCAGAGACCCCAGCACTTCTGAGAGGAGAGAGAGGTAATGATGAACTGTGTGACCTCAGGCATATCACTACACAGAGACCCCAGCACTGCAGAGAGAGGAGAGAGAGGTAATGACACACTCTGTGACCTCAGGCATATCACTACTCAGAGACCCCAGCGCTGCAGGGAGAGGAGAGAGAGGTAATGATGTACTGTGTGACCTCAGGCATATCACTGTCCAGGGACCCCAGCACTTCTGAGAGGAGAGAGAGGTAATGACATACTGTGTGACCTCAATCATATCAATACCCAGAGGCCCCCAGCACTACAGAGAGAGGGGAGAGAGATAATGATGTACTGTGTGACCTGAGGCATATCACTACCCAGAGACCCCCAGCACTGCAGAGCAGAGAGAGAGGTAATGACACATTGTGTGACCTCAGGCATATCACTACCCAGGGACCCAAGCACTTCTGAGAGGAGAGAGAGGTAATGACACACTGTGTGACCTCAGGCATATCACTACTCAGAGACCCCAGCACTTCTGAGTGGAGGGAGTGGTAATGACGCACTGTGTGACCTCTGGCATATCACTACCCAGAGACCCCAGCACTGCAGAAAGAGGAGAGAGAGGTAATGACACACTGTGTGACCTCAGGCATATCACTACCCAGGGACCCCCAGCGCTGCAGAGAGAGGAGAGAGAGGTAATGATGTACTCTATGACCTCAGGCATATCACTGTCCAGAGACCCCAGCACTTCTGAGAGGAGAGAGAGGTAATGACATACTGTGTGACCTCAAGCATATCACTACCCAGAGACCCCCACCACTACAGAGAGAGGGGAGAGAGGTAATGATGTACTGTGTGACCTCAGGCATATCACTACCCAGAGACCCCCAGCACTGCAGAGAGAGAAGAGAGAGGTAATGACACACTGTGTGACCTCAGGCATATCACTACCCAGAGACCCCCAGCGCTGCAGAGATAGCAGAGGGAGAGATAATGATGTACTGTGTGACCTCAGGCATGTCACTGTCCACAGACCCCAGCACTTCTGAGAGGAGAGAGAGGTAATGACGCACTGTGTGACCTCAGGCATATCACTACCCAGAGACCCCAGCATTTCTGAGAGGAGAGAGAGGTAATGACGCACTGTGTGACCTAAGGCACATCACTACCCAGAGACCCCCAGCACTGCAGAGAGAGGAGAGAGAGGTAATGACACACTGTGTGATCTCAGGCATATCACTACCCAGAGATCCCCAGCGCTGCAGAGAGAGGAGAGAGAGGTAATGATGCACTGTGTGACCTCAGGCATATCACTGTCCAGAGACCCCAGCATTTCTGAGAGGAGAGAGAGGTGATGACGCACTGTGTGACCTCAGGCATATCACTACCCAGAGATCCCCAGCGCTGCAGAGAGAGGAGAGAGAGGTAATGATGTACTGTGTGACCTCAGGCATATCACTACCCAGAGACCCACAGCACTACAGAGAGGAGAGAGAGGTAATGACACACTGTGTGACCTCAAGCATATCACTACCCAGAGACCCCCAGCACTACAGAGAGAGGGGAGAGAGGTAATGATGTACTGTGTGACCTCAGGCATATCACTACCCAGAGACCCCCAGCGCTGCAGAGAGGAGAGAGAGGTAATGACACATTGTGTGACCTCAGGCATATCACTACCCAGAGACCCCAGCAATTCTGAAGAGGAGAGAGAGGTAATGACGCACTCTGTGACCTCAGGCATATCACTACCCAGAGACCCCAGCACTTCTGAGAGGAGGGAGAGGTAAGGACGCACTGTGTGACCTCAGGCATATCACTACCCAGAGACCCCCAGTGCTGCAGCGAGAGGAGAGAGAGGTAATGATGTACTCTGTGACCTCAGGCATATCACTGTCCAGAGACCCCAGCACTTCTGAGAGGAGAGAGAGGTAATGACATGCTGTGTGACCTCAAGCATATCACTACTCAGAGACCCCCAGCACTACAGAGAGAGGGTACAGAGGTAATGATGTACTGTGTGACCTCAGGCATATCACTACCCAGAGACCCCCAGCACTGCAGAGAGAGACGAGAGAGGTAATGACACACTGTGTGACCTCAGGCATATCACTACCCAGAGACCCCCAGCGCTGCAGAGAGAGGAGAGAGAGGTAATCATGTACTGTGTGACCTCAGGCATATCACTACCCAGAGACCCCCAGCACTTCTGAGAGGAGAGAGAGGTAATGACATACTGTGTGACCTCAAGCATATCACTACCCAGAGTCCCCCAGCACTACAGAGAGAGAGGTAATGATGTACTGTTTGACCTCAGGCGTATCACTACCCAGAGACCGCAGCACAGCAGAGAGGAGAGAGGTAATGACACACTGTGTGACCTCAGGCATATCACTACCCAGACACCCCAGCACTTCTGAGAGGAGAGAGAGGAAATGACACACTGTGTGACCTCAGGCATATCACTACCCAGAGACCCCCAGCACTACAGAGAGAGGGGAGAGAGGTAATGATGTACTGTGTGAGCTCAGGCATATCACTACCCAGAGACCCTCAGCGCTGCAGAGAGAGGAGAGAGGTAATGACACGCTGCGTGACCTTAGGCATATCACTACCCAGAGACCCCCAGCGCTGCAGAGAGAGGAGAGAGAGGTAATGATGTACTGTGTGACCTCAGGTATATCACTGTCCAGAGACCCCAGCACTTCTGAAAGGAGAGAGAGGTAATGACATACTGTGTGACCTCAAGCATATCACTACCCAGAGACCCCCAGCACTACAGAGAGAGGGAGAGGTAATGATGTACTGTGTGACCTCAGGCGTATCACTACCCAGAGACCGCAGCACAGCAGAGAGGAGAGAGACGTTATGACACACTGTGTGACCTCAGGCATATCACTACCCAGAGACCCCAGCACTTCTGAGAGGAGAGAGAGGTAATGACGCACTGTGTCACCTCAGGCATATCACTAACCAGAGACCCCAGCACTTCTGAGAGGAGAGAGAGGTAATGACACACTGTGTGACCTCAGGCATATCACTACCCAGAGACCCCAGCACTGCAGAGAGAGGAGAGAGAGGTAATGACACACTGTGTGACCTCAGGCATATCACTACCCAGAGACCCCCAGCGCTGCAGAGAGAGGAGAGAGAGGTAATGATGTACTGTGTGACCTCATGCATATCACTACCCAGAGACCCCCAGCGCTGCAGAGAGGAGAGAGAGGTAATGACACATTGTGTGACCTCAGGCATATCACTGTCCAGAGACCCCCAGCACTGCAGAGAGGAGAGAGAGGTAATGACACATTGTGTGACCTCAGGCGTATCACTACCCAGAGACCCAAGCACTACAGAGAGAGGGGAGAGGTAATGATGTACTGTGTGACCTCAGGCATATCACTACCCAGAGACCCCAGCACTTCTGAGAGGAGAGAGAGGTAATGACGCACTGTGTGACCTCAGGCATATCACTACCCAGAGACCCCAGCAATTCTGAGAGGAGCGAGAGGTAATGACGCACTGTGTGACCTCAGGCATATCACTACCCAGAAACCCCAGCACTTCTGAGAGGAGGGAGAGGTAAGGACGCACTGCGTGACCTCAGGGATATCACTACCCAGAGACCCCAGCACTGCAGAGAGAGGAGAGAGAGGTAATGATGTACTGTGTGACCTCAGGCATATCACTACCCAGAGACCCCCAGCACTGCAGAGCAGAGAGAGAGAGGTACTGACACATTGTGTGACCTTAGGCATATCAGTACCCAGAGACCCAAGCACTTCTGAGAGGAGAGAGAGGTAATGACGCACTGTGTGACCTCAGGCATATCACTACTCAGAGACCCCAGCACTTCTGAGAGGAGGGAGAGGTAATGACACACTGTGTGACCTCAGGCATATCAGTACCCAGAGACCCCAGCACTGCAGAGAGAGGAGAGAGAGGTAATGACACACTGTGTGACCTCAGGCATATCACTACCCAGAGACCCAAGCGCTGCAGAGAGAGGAGAGAGAGGTAATGATGTACTCTGTGACCTCAGGCATATCACTGTCCAGAGACCCCAGCACTTCTGAGAGAAGAGAGAGGTAATGACATACTGTGTGACCTCAAGCATATCCCTACCCAGAGACCCCCAGCACTACAGAGAGAGGGGAGAGGTAATGATGTACTGTGTGACCTGAGGCGTATCACTACCCAGAGACCGCAGCACAGCAGAGAGGAGAGAGAGGTAATGACACACTGTGTGACCTCAGGGATATCACTACCCAGAGACCCCAGCACTTCTGAGAGGAGAGAAAGGTAATGACACACTGTGTGACCTCAGGCATATCACTACCCAGAGACCCCCAGCACTACAGAGAGAGGGGAGAGGTAATGATGTACTGTGTGACCTGAGGCGTATCACTACCCAGAGACCGCAGCACAGCAGAGAGGAGAGAGAGGTAATGACACACTGTGTGACCTCAGGGATATCACTACCCAGAGACCCCAGCACTTCTGAGAGGAGAGAAAGGTAATGACACACTGTGTGACCTCAGGCATATCACTACCCAGAGACCCCCAGCACTACAGAGAGAGGGGAGAGAGGTAATGATGTACTGTGTGACCTCAGGCATATCACTACCCAGAGACCCCCAGCGATGCAGAGAGAGGAGAGAGAGGTAATGATGTACTGTGTGACCTCAGGCATATCACTACCCAGAGACCCACAGCACTGCAGAGAGAGGAGAGAGAGGTAATGACACATCGTGTGACCTCAGGCATATCACTACCCAGAGACCCCCAGCACTACAGAGAGAGGGGAGAGAGGTAATGACATACTGTGTGACCTCAAGCATATCACTTCCCAGAGACCCAAAGCACTACAGAGAGAGGAGAGAGAGGTAATGATGTACTGAGTGACCTCAGGCATATGACTACCCAGAGACCCCCAGCGCTGCAGAGAGGAGAGAGAGGTAATGACACATTGTGTGACCTCGGGCATATAACTGCCCAGAGACCCCAGCAATTCTGAGAGGAGAGAGAGGTAATGACGCACTGTGTGACCTCAGGCATATCACTACCCAGAGACCCCAGCACTTCTGAGAGGAGGGAGAGGTAAGGACGCACTGTGTGACCGCAGGCATATCACTACCCAGAGACCCCAGCACTGCAGAGAGAGGAGAGAGAGGTAATGACACACTGTGTGACCTCAGGCTTATCACTACCCAGAGATCCCCAGCGCTGCAGAGAGAGGAGAGAGAGGTAATGATGTACTCTGTGACCTCAGGCATATCACTGTCCAGAGACCCCAGCACTTCTGAGAGGAGAGAGAGGTAATGACATACTGTGTGACCTCAAGCATATCACTACCCAGAGACCCCAGCACTACAGAGAGAGGGTAGAGAAGTAATGATGTACTGTGTGACCTCAGGCATATCACTACCCAGAGACTCCCAGCACTGCAGAGAGAGAAGAGAGAGGTAATGACACACTGTGTGACCTCAGGCATATCACTACCCAGAGACCCCCAGCGCTGCAGAGAGAGGAGAGAGAGGTAATGATGTACTGTGTGACCTCAGGCATATCACTGTCCAGAGACCCCAGCACTTCTGAGAGGAGAGAGAGGTAATGACATACTGTGTGACCTCAAGCATATCACTACCCAGAGACCCCCAGCACTACAGAGAGGGGAGAGGTAATGATGTACTGTGTGACCTCAGGCATATCACTACCCAGAGACCCCCAGCGCTGCAGAGAGAGGAGAGAGAGGTAATGATGTACTGTGTGACCTCAGGCGTATCACTACCCAGAGACCGCAGCACAGCAGAGAGGAGAGAGAGGTAATGACACACTGTGTGACCTCAGGCATATCACTACCCAGAGACCCCAGCACTTCTGAGAGGAGAGAGAGGTAATGACACACTGTGTGACCTCAGGCATATCACTAACCAGAGACCCCAGCACTTCTGAGAGGAGAGAGAGGTAATGACGCACTGTGTGACCTCAGGCATATCACTACCCAGAGACTCCCAGCACTGCAGAGAGAGAAGAGAGAGGTAATGACACACTGTGTGACCTCAGGCATATCACTGCCCAGAGACCCCCAGCGCTGCAGAGAGAGGAGAGAGAGAGATAATGATGTATTGTGTGACCTCAGGCATATCACTGTCCACAGACCCCAGCACTTCTGAGAGGAGAGAGAGGTAATGAGATACTGTGCGACCTCAAGCATATCACTATCCAGAGACTCCCAGCACTACAGAGAGAGGGGAGAGAGGTAATGATGTACTGTGTGACCTCAGGCATATCACTACCCAGAGAACCCCAGCGCTGCAGAGAGAGTAGAGAGGTAATGACACGCTGTGTGACCTCAGGCATATCACTACCCAGAGACCCCCAGTGATGGAGAGAGAGGAGAGAGAGGTAATGATGTACTGTGTGACCTCAGGCATATCATTGTCCAGAGACCCCAGCACTTCTGACAGGAGAGAGAGGTAACGACATACTGTGTGACCTCAAGCATATCACTACCCAGAGACCCCCAGCACTACAGAGAGAGGGGAGAGGTAATGATGTACTGTGTGACCTCAGGCGTATCACTACCAGAGACCGCAGCACAGCAGAGAGGAGAGAGAGGTAATGACACACTGTGTGACCTCAGTCATATCACTACCCAGAAACCCCAGCACTTCTGAGAGGAGAGAGAGGTAATGACGTATTGTGTGACCTCAAGCATATCACTACCCAGAAACCCCAGCACTTCTGAGAGAAGAGAGAGGTAATGACGCACTGTGTGACCTCAGGCATATCACTACCCAGAGACCCCAGCACTGCAGAGAGAGGAGAGAGAGGTAATGACACACTGTGTGACCTCAGGCATATCACTACCTAGAGATCCCCAGCGCTGCAGAGAGAGGAGAGAGAGGTAATGATGTATTGTGTGACCTCAGGCATATCACTGTCCAGAGACCCCAGCACTTCTGAGAGGAGAGAGAGGTAATGACACACTGTGTGACCTCAGGCATATCACTACCCAGAGACCCCCAGCTCTACAGAGAGAGGGGAGAGAGGTAATGATGTACTGTGTGACCTCAGGCATATCACTACCCAGATACCCCAGTACTTCTGAGAGGAGAGAGAGGTAATGACATACTGTGTGACCTAAAGCATATCACTACCCAGAGACCCCCAGCACTACAGAGAGAGGGGAGAGAGGTAATGACACATTGTGTGACCTCAGGCATATCACTACCCAGAGACCCCAGCACTTCTGAGAGGAGAGAGAGGTAGTGACACACTGTGTGACCTCAGGCATATCACTACCCAGAGACCCCAGCACTTCTGAGAGGAGGGAGAGGACAATGACGCACTGTGTGACCTCAGGCATCTCACTACCCAGAGACCCCAGCACTGCAGAGAGAGGAGAGAGAGGTAATGACACACTGTGTGACCTCAGGCATATCACTACCCAGAGACCCCCAGCGCTGCAGAGAGAGGAGAGAGAGGTAATTATGTACTCCGTGACCTCAGGTATATCACTGTCCAGAGACCCCAGCACTTCCGAGAGGAGAGAGAGGTAATGACATACTGTGTGCCCTGAAGCATATCACTACCCAGAGACCCCCAGCACTACAGAGAGAAGGGAGAGAGGTAATGATGTACTGTGTGACCTCAGCCATATCACTACCCAGAGACCCCCAGCACTGCAGAGAGAGAAAAGAGAGGTAATGACAAACTGTGTGACCTCAGGCATATCACTGTCCAGATACCCCAGCACTTCTCAGAGGAGAGAGAGGTAATGACATACTGTGTGACCTCAAGAATATCACTACCCAGAGACCCCCAGCACTACAGAGAGAGGGGAGAGAGGTAATGATGTACTGTGTGACCTCAGGCGTATCACTACCCAGAGACCGCAGCACAGCAGAGAGGAGAGAGAGGTAATGACACACTGTGTGACCTCAGGCATATCACTACCCAGAGACCCCAGCACTTCTGAGAGGAGAGAGAGGTAATGACGCACTGTGTGACCTCAGGCATATCACTACCCAGAGACCCCCAGCACTACAGAGAGAGGGGAGAGAGGTAATGATGTAGTGTGTGACCTCAGGCATATCACTACCCAGAGACCCCCAGCGCTGCAGAGAGAAGAGAGAGGTAATGACACGCTTTGTGACCTCAGGCATATCACTACCCAGAGGCCCCCAGCACTGCAGAGAGAGGAGAGAGAGGTAATGATGTACTGTGTGACCTCAGGCATATCACTGTCCAGAGACCCCAGCACTTCTGAGAGGAGAGAGAGGTAATGACATACTGTGTGAACTCAAGCATATCACTATCCAGAGACCCCCAGCACTACAAAGAGAGGGGAGAGGTAATGATGTACTGTGTGACCTCAGGCGTATCACTACCCAGAGACAGCAGCACAGCAGAGAGGAGAGAGAGGTAATGACACACTGTGTGACCTCAGGCATATCACTACCCAGAGACCCCAGCACTTATGAGAAAAGAGAGAGGTAATGACGCACTGTGTGACCTCAGGCATATCAATACCCAGAGACCCCAGCACTTCTGAGAGGAGAGAGAGGTAATGACGCACTGTGTGACCTCAGGCATATCACTACCCAGAGACCCCAGCACTGCAGAGAGAAGAGAGATAGGTAATGACACACTGTGTGACCTCAGGCATATCACTACCCAGAGACCCCCTGCGCTGCAGAGAGAGCAGAGAGAGGTAATGATGTACTGTGTGACCTCAGGCATATCACTGTCCAGAGACCCCAGCACTTCTGAGAGGAGAGAGAGGTAATGACATACTGTGTGACCTCAAGAATATCACATCCCAGAGACCCACAGCACTACAGAGAGAGGGGAGAGAGGTAATGATGTACTCTGTGACCTCAGGCATATCACTACCCAGAGGCCCCCAGCGCTGCAGAGAGGAGAGAGAGGTAATGACACATTGTGTGACCTCAGGCATATCAGTCCCCAGAGACCCCAGCAATTCTGAGAGGAGAGAGAGGTAATGACGCACTGTGTGACCTCAGGCATATCACTACCCAGAGACCCCAGCACTTCTGAGAGGAGGGATAGGTAAGGACGCACTGTGTGACCTCAGGCATATCACTTCCCAGAGACCCCAGCACTGCAGAGACAGGAGAGAGAGGTAATGACACACTGTGTGACCTCAGGCATATCACTACCCAGAGACCCCCAGTGCTGCAAAGAGAGGAGAGAGAGGTAATGATGTACTCTGTGAACTCAGGCATATCACTGTCCAGAGACCCCAGCACTTCTGATAGGAGAGAGAGGTAATGACATACTGTGTGACCTCAAGCATATCACTACCCAGAGACCCCCAGCACTACAGAGAGAAGAGAGAGGTAATGACACGCTTTGTGACCTCAGGCATATCACTACCCAGAGACCCCCAGCGCTGCAGAGAGAGGAGAGAGAGGTAATGATGTACTGTGTGACCTCAGGCATATCACTGTCCAGAGACCCCAGCACTTCTGAGAGGGGAGAGAGGTAATGACATACTGTGTGACCTCAAGCATATCACTACCCAGAGACCCCAGCACTTCTGAGAGGAGAGAGAGGTAATGACGCACTGTGTGACCTCAGGCATATCACTACCCAGAGACCCCAGCAATTCTGAGAGGAGAGAGAGGTAATGACGCACTGTGTGACCTCAGGCATATCACTACCCAGAAACCCCAGCACTTCTGAGAGGAGGGAGAGGTAAGGACGCACTGCGTGACCTCAGGGATATCACTACCCAGAGACCCCAGCACTGCAGAGAGAGGAGTGAGAGGTAATGATGTACTGTGTGACCTCAGGCATATCACTACCCAGAGACCCCCAGCACTGCAGAGCAGAGAGAGAGAGGTACTGACACATTGTGTGACCTCAGGCATATCAGTACCCAGAGACCCAAGCACTTCTGAGAGGAGAGAGAGGTAATGACGCACTGTGTGACCTCAGGCATATCACTACTCAGAGACCCCAGCACTTCTGAGAGGAGGGAGAGGTAATGACGCACTGTGTGACCTCAGGCATATCACTACCCAGAGACCCCAGCACTGCAGAGAGAGGAGAGAGAGGTAATGACACACTGTGTGACCTCAGGCATATCACTACCCAGAGACCCCCAGCGCTGCAGAGAGAGGAGAGAGAGGTAATGATGTACTCTGTGACCTCAGGCATATCACTGTCCAGAGACCCCAGCACTTCTGAGAGAAGAGAGAGGTAATGACATACTGTGTGACCTCAAGCATATCCCTACCCAGAGACCCCCAGCACTACAGAGAGAGGGGAGAGGTAATGATGTACTGTGTGACCTGAGGCGTATCACTACCCAGAGACCGCAGCACAGCAGAGAGGAGAGAGAGGTAATGACACACTGTGTGACCTCAGGGATATCACTACCCAGAGACCCCAGCACTTCTGAGAGGAGAGAAAGGTAATGACACACTGTGTGACCTCAGGCATATCACTACCCAGAGACCCCCAGCACTACAGAGAGAGGGGAGAGGTAATGATGTACTGTGTGACCTGAGGCGTATCACTACCCAGAGACCGCAGCACAGCAGAGAGGAGAGAGAGGTAATGACACACTGTGTGACCTCAGGGATATCACTACCCAGAGACCCCAGCACTTCTGAGAGGAGAGAAAGGTAATGACACACTGTGTGACCTCAGGCATATCACTACCCAGAGACCCCCAGCACTACAGAGAGAGGGGAGAGAGGTAATGATGTACTGTGTGACCTCAGGCATATCACTACCCAGAGACCCCCAGCGATGCAGAGAGAGGAGAGAGAGGTAATGATGTACTGTGTGACCTCAGGCATATCACTGTCCAGAGACCCCAGCACTTCTGAGAGGAGAGAGAGGTAATGACATACTGTGTGACCTCAAGCATATCACTTCCCAGAGACGCAAAGCACTACAGAGAGAGGAGAGAGAGGTAATGATGTACTGTGTGACCTCAGGCATATGACTACCCAGAGACCCCCAGCGCTGCAGAGAGGAGAGAGAGGTAATGACACATTGTGTGACCTCAGGCATATAACTGCCCAGAGACCCCAGCAATTCTGAGAGGAGAGAGAGGTAATGACGCACTGTGTGACCTCAGGCATATCACTACCCAGACACCCCAGCACTTCTGAGAGGAGGGAGAGGTAAGGACGCACTGTGTGACCGCAGGCATATCACTACCCAGAGACCCCAGCACTGCAGAGAGAGGAGAGAGAGGTAATGACACACTGTGTGACCTCAGGCTTATCACTACCCAGAGATCCCCAGCGCTGCAGAGAGAGGAGAGAGAGGTAATGATGTACTCTGTGACCTCAGGCATATCACTGTCCAGAGACCCCAGCACTTCTGAGAGGAGAGAGAGGTAATGACATACTGTGTGACCTCAAGCATATCACTACCCAGAGACCCCAGCACTACAGAGAGAGGGTAGAGAAGTAATGATGTACTGTGTGACCTCAGGCATACCACTACCCAGAGACTCCCAGCACTGCAGAGAGAGAAGAGAGAGGTAATGACACACTGTGTGACCTCAGGCATATCACTACCCAGAGACCCCCAGCGCTGCAGAGAGAGGAGAGAGAGGTAATGATGTACTGTGTGACCTCAGGCATATCACTGTCCAGAGACCCCAGCACTTCTGAGAGGAGAGAGAGGTAATGACATACTGTGTGACCTCAAGCATATCACTACCCAGAGACCCCCAGCACTACAGAGAGGGGAGAGGTAATGATGTACTGTGTGACCTCAGGCGTATCACTACCCAGAGACTGCAGCACAGCAGAGAGGAGAGAGAGGTAATGACACACTGTGTGACCTCAGGCATATCACTAACCAGAGACCCCAGCACTTCTGAGAGGAGAGAGAGGTAATGACGCACTGTGTGACCTCAGGCATATCACTACCCAGAGACTCCCAGCACTGCAGAGAGAGAAGAGAGAGGTAATGACACACTGTGTGACCTCAGGCATATCACTGCCCAGAGACCCCCAGCGCTGCAGAGAGAGGAGAGAGAGAGATAATGATGTACTGTGTGACCTCAGGCATATCACTGTCCACAGACCCCAGCACTTCTGAGAGGAGAGAGAGGTAATGAGATACTGTGCGACCTCAAGCATATCACTATCCAGAGACTCCCAGCACTACAGAGAGAGGGGAGAGAGGTAATGATGTACTGTGTGACCTCAGGCATATCACTACCCAGAGAACCCCAGCGCTGCAGAGAGAGTAGAGAGGTAATGACACGCTGTGTGACCTCAGGCATATCACTACCCAGAGACCCCCAGTGCTGCAGAGAGAGGAGAGAGAGGTAATGATGTACTGCGTGACCTCAGGCATATCATTGTCCAGAGACCCCAGCACTTCTGACAGGAGAGAGAGGTAATGACATACTGTGTGACCTCAAGCATATCACTACCCAGAGACCCCCAGCACTACAGAGAGAGGGGAGAGGTAATGATGTACTGTGTGACCTCAGGCGTATCACTACCAGAGACCGCAGCACAGCAGAGAGGAGAGAGAGGTAATGACACACTGTGTGACCTCAGTCATATCACTACCCAGAAACCCAAGCACTTCTGAGAGGAGAGAGAGGTAATGACGTATTGTGTGACCTCAAGCATATCACTACCCAGAAACCCCAGCACTTCTGAGAGAAGAGAGAGGTAATGACACACTGTGTGACCTCAGGCATATCACTACCCAGAGACCCCAGCACTGCAGAGAGAGGAGAGAGAGGTAATGACACACTGTGTGACCTCAGGCATATCACTACCTAGAGATCCCCAGCGCTGCAGAGAGAGGAGAGAGAGGTAATGATGTATTGTGTGACCTCAGGCATATCACTGTCCAGAGACCCCAGCACTTCTGAGAGGAGAGAGAGGTAATGACACACTGTGTGACCTCAGGCATATCTCTACCCAGAGACCCAAAGCTCTACAGAGATAGGGGAGAGAGGTAATGATGTACTGTGTGACCTCAGGCATATCACTACCCAGATACCCCAGTACTTCTGAGAGGAGAGAGAGGTAATGACATACTGTGTGACCTAAAGCATATCACTACCCAGAGACCCCCAGCACTACAGAGAGAGGGGAGAGAGGTAATGACACATTGTGTGACCTCAGGCATATCACTACCCAGAGACCCCAGCACTTCTGAGAGGAGAGAGAGGTAGTGACACACTGTGTGACCTCAGGCATATCACTACCCAGAGACCCCAGCACTTCTGAGAGGAGGGAGAGGACAATGACGCACTGTGTGACCTCAGGCATCTCACTACCCAGAGACCCCAGCACTACAGAGAGAGGAGAGAGAGGTAATGACACACTGTGTGACCTCAGGCATATCACTACCCAGAGACCCCCAGCGCTGCAGAGAGAGGAGAGAGAGGTAATTATGTACTCCGTGACCTCAGGTATATCACTGTCCAGAGACCCCAGCACTTCCGAGAGGAGAGAGAGGTAATGACATACTGTGTGCCCTGAAGCATATCACTACCCAGAGACCCCCAGCACTACAGAGAGAAGGGAGAGAGGTAATGATGTACTGTGTGACCTCAGCCATATCACTACCCAGAGACCCCCAGCACTGCAGAGAGAGAAAAGAGAGGTAATGACAAACTGTGTGACCTCAGGCATATCACTGTCCAGATACCCCAGCACTTCTCAGAGGAGAGAGAGGTAATGACACACTGTGTGACCTCAGGCATATCACTACCCAGAGACCCCCAGCTCTACAGAGAGAGGGGAGAGAGGTAATGATGTACTGTGTGACCTCAGGCATATCACTACCCAGATACCCCAGTACTTCTGAGAGGAGAGAGAGGTAATGACATACTGTGTGACCTAAAGCATATCACTACCCAGAGACCCCCAGCACTACAGAGAGAGGGGAGAGAGGTAATGACACATTGTGTGACCTCAGGCATATCACTACCCAGAGACCCCAGCACTTCTGAGAGGAGAGAGAGGTAGTGACACACTGTGTGACCTCAGGCATATCACTACCCAGAGACCCCAGCACTTCTGAGAGGAGGGAGAGGACAATGACGCACTGTGTGACCTCAGGCATCTCACTACCCAGAGACCCCAGCACTGCAGAGAGAGGAGAGAGAGGTAATGACACACTGTGTGACCTCAGGCATATCACTACCCAGAGACCCCCAGCGCTGCAGAGAGAGGAGAGAGAGGTAATTATGTACTCCGTGACCTCAGGTATATCACTGTCCAGAGACCCCAGCACTTCCGAGAGGAGAGAGAGGTAATGACATACTGTGTGCCCTGAAGCATATCACTACCCAGAGACCCCCAGCACTACAGAGAGAAGGGAGAGAGGTAATGATGTACTGTGTGACCTCAGCCATATCACTACCCAGAGACCCCCAGCACTGCAGAGAGAGAAAAGAGAGGTAATGACAAACTGTGTGACCTCAGGCATATCACTGTCCAGATACCCCAGCACTTCTCAGAGGAGAGAGAGGTAATGACATACTGTGTGACCTCAAGAATATCACTACCCAGAGACCCCCAGCACTACAGAGAGAGGGGAGAGAGGTAATGATGTACTGTGTGACCTCAGGCGTATCACTACCCAGAGACCGCAGCACAGCAGAGAGGAGAGAGAGGTAATGACACACTGTGTGACCTCAGGCATATCACTACCCAGAGACCCCAGCACTTCTGAAAGGAGAGAGAGGTAATGACGCACTGTGTGACCTCAGGCATATCACTACCCAGAGACCCCCAGCACTACAGAGAGAGGGGAGAGAGGTAATGATGTAGTGTGTGACCTCAGGCATATCACTACCCAGAGACCCCAGCACTTCTGAGAGGAGGGATAGGTAAGGACGCACTGTGTGACCTCAGGCATATCACTTCCCAGAGACCCCAGCACTGCAGAGACAGGAGAGAGAGGTAATGACACACTGTGTGACCTCAGGCATATCACTACCCAGAGACCCCCAGTGCTGCAAAGAGAGGAGAGAGAGGTAATGATGTACTCTGTGAACTCAGGCATATCACTGTCCAGAGACCCCAGCACTTCTGATAGGAGAGAGAGGTAATGACATACTGTGTGACCTCAAGCATATCACTACCCAGAGACCCCCAGCACTACAGAGAGAAGAGAGAGGTAATGACACGCTTTGTGACCTCAGGCATATCACTACCCAGAGACCCCCAGCGCTGCAGAGAGAGGAGAGAGAGGTAATGATGTACTGTGTGACCTCAGGCATATCACTGTCCAGAGACCCCAGCACTTCTGAGAGGAGAGAGAGGTAATGACATACTGTGTGACCTCAAGCATATCACTACCCAGAGACCCCCAGCACTACAAAGAGATGGGAGAGATAATGATGTACTGTGTGACCTCAGGCGTATCACTACACAGAGACCGCAGCACAGCAGAGAGGAGAGAGAGGTAATGACACACTGTGTGACCTCAGGCATATCACTACCCAGAGACCCCAGCACTTCTGAGAAAATAGAGAGGTAATGACGCACTGTGTGACCTCAGGCATATCACTACCCAGTGACCCCAGGACTGCAGAGAGAGGAGAGAGAGGTAATGACACACTGTGTGACCTCAGGCATATCACTACCCAGAGACACCCTGCGCTGCAGAGAGAGGAGAGAGAGGTAATGATGTACTGTGTGACCTCAGGCATATCACTGTCCAGAGACACCAGCACTGAGAGGAGAGAGAGGTAATGACATACTGTGTGACCTCAAGCATATCACTACCCAGAGACCCCAGCACTACAGAGAGAGGGGAGAGAGGTAATGATGTACTGTTTGACCTCAGGCATATCACTACCCAGAGACCCCCAGCGCTGCAGAGAGGAGAGAGAGGTAATGACACATTGTGTGACCTCAGGCATATCACTACCCAGAGACCCCAGCAATTCTGAAGAGGAGAGAGAGGTAATGACGCACTCTGTGACCTCAGGCATATCACTACCCAGAGACCCCAGCACTTCTGAGAGGAGGGAGAGGTAAGGACGCACTGTGTGACCTCAGGCATATCACTACCCAGAGACCCCCAGTGCTGCAGCGAGAGGAGAGAGAGGTAATGATGTACTCTGTGACCTCAGGCATATCACTGTCCAGAGACCCCAGCACTTCTGAGAGGAGAGAGAGGTAATGACATGCTGTGTGACCTCAAGCATATCACTACTCAGAGACCCCCAGCACTACAGAGAGAGGGTACAGAGGTAATGATGTACTGTGTGACCTCAGGCATATCACTACCCAGAGACCCCCAGCACTGCATAGAGAGACGAGAGAGGTAATGACACACTGTGTGACCTCAGGCATATTACTACCCAGAGAACCCCAGCGCTGCACAGAGAGGAGAGAGAGGTAATGATGTACTGTGTGACCTCAGGCATATCACTACCCAGAGACCCCCAGCACTTCTGAGAGGAGAGAGAGGTAATGACATACTGTGTGACCTCAAGCATATCACTACCCAGAGTCCCCCAGCACTACAGAGAGAGAGGTAATGATGTACTGTTTGACCTCAGGCGTATCACTACCCAGAGACCGCAGCACAGCAGAGAGGAGAGAGAGGTAATGACACACTGTGTGACCTCAGGCATATCACTACCCAGACACCCCAGCACTTCTGAGAGGAGAGAGAGGAAATGACACACTGTGTGACCTCAGGCATATCACTACCCAGAGACCCCCAGCACTACAGAGAGAGGGGAGAGAGGTAATGATGTACTGTGTGAGCTCAGGCAGATCACTACCCAGAGACCCTCAGCGCTGCAGAGAGAGGAGAGAGGTAATGACACGCTGCGTGACCTTAGGCATATCACTACCCAGAGACCCCCAGCGCTGCAGAGAGAGGAGAGAGAGGTAATGATGTACTGTGTGACCTCAGGTATATCACTGTCCAGAGACCCCAGCACTTCTGAAAGGAGAGAGAGGTAATGACATACTGTGTGACCTCAAGCATATCACTACCCAGAGACCCCCAGCACTACAGAGAGAGGGAGAGGCAATGATGTACTGTGTGACCTCAGGCGTATCACTACCCAGAGACCGCAGCACAGCAGAGAGGAGAGAGACGTTATGACACACTGTGTGACCTCAGGCATATCACTACCCAGAGACCCCAGCACTTCTGAGAGGAGAGAGAGGTAATGACGCACTGTGTGACCTCAGGCATATCACTACCCAGAGACCCCCAGCGCTGCAGAGAGAGGAGAGAGAGGTAATGATGTACTGTGTGACCTCATGCATATCACTACCCAGAGACCCCCAGCGCTGCAGAGAGGAGAGAGAGGTAATGACACATTGTGTGACCTCAGGCATATCACTGTCCAGAGACCCCCAGCACTGCAGAGAGGAGAGAGAGGTAATGACACATTGTGTGACCTCAGGCGTATCACTACCCAGAGACCCAAGCACTACAAAGAGAGGGGAGAGGTAATGATGTACTGTGTGACCTCAGCCATATCACTACCCAGAGACCCCCAGCACTGCAGAGAGAGAAAAGAGAGGTAATGACAAACTGTGTGACCTCAGGCATATCACTGTCCAGATACCCCAGCACTTCTCAGAGGAGAGAGAGGTAATGACATACTGTGTGACCTCAAGAATATCACTACCCAGAGACCCCCAGCACTACAGAGAGAGGGGAGAGAGGTAATGATGTACTGTGTGACCTCAGGCGTATCACTACCCAGAGACCGCAGCACAGCAGAGAGGAGAGAGAGGTAATGACACACTGTGTGACCTCAGGCATATCACTACCCAGAGACCCCAGCACTTCTGAGAGGAGAGAGAGGTAATGACGCACTGTGTGACCTCAGGCATATCACTACCCAGAGACCCCCAGCACTACAGAGAGAGGGGAGAGAGGTAATGATGTAGTGTGTGACCTCAGGCATATCACTACCCAGAGACCCCCAGCGCTACAGAGAGAAGAGAGAGGTAATGACACGGTTTGTGACCTCAGGCATATCACTACCCAGAGGCCCCCAGCACTGCAGAGAGAGGAGAGAGAGGTAATGATGTACTGTGTGACCTCAGGCATATCACTGTCCAGAGACCCCAGCACTTCTGAGAGGAGAGAGAGGTAATGACATACTGTGTGAACTCAAGCATATCACTATCCAGAGATCCCCAGCACTACAAAGAGAGGGGAGAGGTAATGATGTACTGTGTGACCTCAGGCGTATCACTACCCAGAGACCGCAGCACAGCAGAGAGGAGAGAGAGGTAATGACACACTGTGTGACCTCAGGCATATCACTACCCAGAGACCCCAGCACTTATGAGAAAAGAGAGAGGTAATGACGCACTGTGTGACCTCAGGCATATCAATACCCAGAGACCCCAGCACTTCTGAGAGGAGAGAGAGGTAATGACACACTGTGTGACCTCAGGCATATCACTACCCAGAGACCCCAGCACTGCAGAGAGAAGAGAGATAGGTAATGACACACTGTGTGACCTCAGGCATATCACTACCCAGAGACCCCCTGCGCTGCAGAGAGAGCAGAGAGAGGTAATGATGTACTGTGTGAACTCAGGCATATCACTGTCCAGAGACCCCAGCACTTCTGAGAGGAGAGAGAGGTAATGACATACTGTGTGACCTCAAGAATATCACATCCCAGAGACCCACAGCACTACAGAGAGAGGGGAGAGAAGTAATGATGTACTCTGTGACCTCAGGCATATCACTACCCAGAGGCCCCCAGCGCTGCAGAGAGGAGAGAGAGGTAATGACACATTGTGTGACCTCAGGCATATCAGTCCCCAGAGACCCCAGCAATTCTGAGAGGAGAGAGAGGTAATGACGCACTGTGTGACCTCAGGCATATCACTACCCAGAGACCCCAGCACTTCTGAGAGGAGGGATAGATAAGGACGCACTGTGTGACCTCAGGCATATCACTTCCCAGAGACCCCAGCACTGCAGAGACAGGAGAGAGAGGTAATGACACACTGTGTGACCTCAGGCATATCACTACCCAGAGACCCCCAGTGCTGCAAAGAGAGGAGAGAGAGGTAATGATGTACTCTGTGAACTCAGGCATATCACTGTCCAGAGACCCCAGCACTTCTGATAGGAGAGAGAGGTAATGACATACTGTGTGACCTCAAGCATATCACTACCTAGCGACCCCAGCACTGCAGAGAGAGGAGTGAGAGGTAATGACACACTGTGTGACCTCAGGCATATCACTACCCAGAGACACCCTGCGCTGCAGAGAGAGGAGAGAGAGGTAATGATGTACTGTGTGACCTCAGGCATATCACTGTCCAGAGACCCCAGCACTGAGAGGAGAGAGAGGTAATGACATACTGTGTGACCTCAAGCATATCACTACCCAGAGACCCCCAGCACTACAGAGAGAGGGGAGAGAGGTAATGATGTACTGTGTGACCTCAGGCATATCACTACCCAGAGACCCCGAGCGCTGCTGAGAGGAGAGAGAGGTAATGACACATTGTGTGACCTCAGGCATATCACTACCCAGAGACCCCAGCAATTCTGAAGAGGAGAGAGAGGTAATGACGCACTCTGTGACCTCAGGCATATCACTACCCAGAGACCCCAGCACTTCTGAGAGGAGGGAGAGGTAAGGACGCACTGTGTGACCTCAGGCATATCACTACCCAGAGACCCCCAGTGCTGCAGCGAGAGGAGAGAGAGGTAATGATGTACTCTGTGACCTCAGGCATATCACTGTCCAGAGACCCCAGCACTTCTGAGAGGAGAGAGAGGTAATGACATGCTGTGTGACCTCAAGCATATCACTACTCAGAGACCTCCAGCACTACAGAGAGAGGGTACAGAGGTAATGATGTACTGTGTGACCTCAGGCATATCACTACCCAGAGACCCCCAGCACTGCAGAGAGAGACGAGAGAGGTAATGACACACTGTGTGACCTCAGGCATATTACTACCCAGAGAACCCCAGCGCTGCACAGAGAGGAGAGAGAGGTAATGATGTACTGTGTGACCTCAGGCATATCACTACCCAGAGACCCCCAGCACTTCTGAGAGGAGAGAGAGGTAATGACATACTGTGTGACCTCAAGCATATCACTACCCAGAGTCCCCCAGCACTACAGAGAGAGAGGTAATGATGTACTGTTTGACCTCAGGCGTATCACTACCCAGAGACCGCAGCACAGCAGCGAGGAGAGAGAGGTAATGACACACTGTGTGACCTCAGGCATATCACTACCCAGACACCCCAGCACTTCTGAGAGGAGAGAGAGGAAATGACACACTGTGTGACCTCAGGCATATCACTACCCAGAGACCCCCAGCACTACAGAGAGAGGGGAGAAAGGTAATGATCTACTGTGTGAGCTCAGGCAGATCACTACCCAGAGACCCTCACCGCTGCAGAGAGAGGAGAGAGGTAATGACACGCTGCGTGACCTTAGGCATATCACTACCCAGAGACCCCCAGCGCTGCAGAGAGAGGAGAGAGAGGTAATGATGTACTGTGTGACCTCAGGTATATCACTGTCCAGAGACCCCAGCACTTCTGAAAGGAGAGAGAGGTAATGACATACTGTGTGACCTCAAGCATATCACTACCCAGAGACCCCCAGCACTACAGAGAGAGGGAGAGGCAATGATGTACTGTGTGACCTCAGGCGTATCACTACCCAGAGACCGCAGCACAGCAGAGAGGAGAGAGACGTTATGACACACTGTGTGACCTCAGGCATATCACTACCCAGAGACCCCAGCACTTCTGAGAGGAGAGAGAGGTAATGACGCACTGTGTGACCTCAGGCATATCACTAACCAGAGACCCCAGCACTTCTGAGAGGAGAGAGAGGTAATGACACACTGTGTGACCTCAGGCATATCACTACCCAGAGACCCCAGCACTGCAGAGAGAGGAGAGAGAGGTAATGACACACTGTGTGACCTCAGGCATATCACTACCCAGAGACCCCCAGCGCTGCAGAGAGAGGAGAGAGAGGTAATGATGTACTGTGTGACCTCATGCATATCACTACCCAGAGACCCCCAGCGCTGCAGAGAGGAGAGAGAGGTAATGACACATTGTGTGACCTCAGGCATATCACTGTCCAGAGACCCCCAGCACTGCAGAGAGGAGAGAGTGTTAATGACACATTGTGTGACCTCAGGCGTATCACTACCCAGAGACCCAAGCACTACAAAGAGAGGGGAGAGGTAATGATGTACTGTGTGACCTCAGGCATATCACTACCCAGAGACCCCAGCACTTCTGAGAGGAGAGAGAGGTAATGACGCACTGTGTGACCTCAGGCATATCACTACCCAGAGACCCCAGCAATTCTGAGAGGAGAGAGAGGTAATGACGCACTGTGTGACCTCAGGCATATCACTACCCAGAGACCCCCAGCACTGCAGAGAGAGAAGAGAGAGGTAATGACACACTGTGTGACCTCAGGCTTGTCACTACCCAGAGACCCCCAGCGCTGCAGACAGAGGAGAGAGGGGTAATGATGTACTGTGTGACCTCAGGCATATCACTGTCCAGAGACCCCAGCACTTCTGAGAGGAGAGAGAGGTAATGACATACTGTGTGACCTCAAGCATATCACTACCCAGAGACTGCAGCACAGCAGAGAGGATAGAGAGGTAATGACACACTGTGTGACCTCAGGCATATCACTACCCAGACACCCCAGCACTTTTGAGAGGAGAGAAAGGAAATGACACACTGTGTGACCTCAGGCATATCACTACCCAGAGACCCCCAGCACTACAGAGAGAGGGGAGAGAGGTAATGATGTACTGTGTGACCTCAGGCATATCACTACCCAGAGACCCTCAGCGCTGCAGAGAGAGTGGAGAGAGGTAATGATGTACTGTGTGACCTCAGGCGTATCACTACCCAGAGACTGCAGCACAGCAGAGAGGATAGAGAGGTAATGACACACTGTGTGACCTCAGGCATATCACTACCCAGACACCCCAGCACTTTTGAGAGGAGAGAAAGGAAATGACACACTGTGTGACCTCAGGCATATCACTACCCAGAGACCCCCAGCACTACAGAGAGAGGGGAGAGAGGTAATGATGTACTGTGTGACCTCAGGCATATCACTACCCAGAGACCCTCAGCGCTGCAGAGAGAGGAGAGAGAGGTAATGATGTACTGTGTGATCTCAGGTATATCACTGTCCAGAGACCCCAGCACTTCTGAGAGGAGAGAGAGGTAATGACATACTGTGTGACCTCAAGCATATCACTACCCAGAGACCCCCAGCACTACAGAGAGAGGGAGAGGTAATGATGTACTATGTGACCTCAGGCGTATCACTACCCAGAGACCGCAGCACAGCAGAGAGGAGAGAGCGGTAATGACACACTGTGTGACCTCAGGCATATCACTACCCAGAGACCCCAGCACTTCTGAGAGGAGAGAGAGGTAATGATGAACTGTGTGACCTCAGGCATATCACTACACAGAGACCCCAGCACTGCAGAGAGAGGAGAGAGAGGTAATGACACACTCTGTGACCTCAGCCATATCACTACTCAGAGACCCCAGCGCTGCAGAGAGAGGAGAGAGAGGTAATGATGTACTGTGTGACCTCAGGCATATCACTGTCCAGGGACCCCAGCACTTCTGAGAGGAGAGAGAGGTAATGACATACTGTGTGACCTCAATCATATCAATACCCAGAGGCCCCCAGCACTACAGAGAGAGGGGAGAGAGATAATGATGTACTGTGTGACCTCAGGCATATCACTACCCAGAGACCCCCAGCACTGCAGAGCAGAGAGAGAGGTAATGACACATTGTGTGACCTCAGGCATATCACTACCCAGGGACCCAAGCACTTCTGAGAGGAGAGAGAGGTAATGACACACTGTGTGACCTCAGGCATATCACTACTCAGAGACCCCAGCAGTTCTGAGTGGAGGGAGAGGTAATGACGCACTGTGTGACCTCTGGCATATCACTACCCAGAGACCCCAGCACTGCAGAGAGAGGAGAGAGAGGTAATGACACACTGTGTGACCTCAGGCATATCACTACCCAGGGACCCCCAGCGCTGCAGAGAGAGGAGAGAGAGGTAATGATGTACTCTATGACCTCAGGCATATCACTGTCCAGAGACCCCGGCACTTCTGAGAGGAGAGAGAGGTAATGACATACTGTGTGACCTCAAGCATATCACTACCCAGAGACCCCCACCACTACAGAGAGAGGGGAGAGAGGTAATGATGTACTGTGTGACCTCAGGCATATCACTACCCAGAGACCCCCAGCACTGCAGAGAGAGAAGAGAGAGGTAATGACACACTGTGTTACCTCAGGCATTTCACTACCCAGAGACCCCCAGCGCTGCAGAGATAGGAGAGGGAGAGATAATGATGTACTGTGTGACCTCAGGCATATCACTGTCCACAGACCCCAGCACTTCTGAGAGGAGAGAGAGGTAATGACATACTGTGTGTCCTCAAGCATATCACTACCCAGAGACCCCCACCACTACAGAGAGAGGGAGAGGTAATGATGTACTGTGTGACCTCAGGCGTATCACTACCCAGAGACCGCAGCACAGCAGAGAGGAGAGAGAGGTAATGACACACTGTGTGACCTCAGGCATATCACTACCCAGAGACCCCAGCACTTCTGAGAGGAGAGAGAGGTAATGACGCACTGTGTGACCTCAGACATATCACTACCCAGAGACCCCAGCATTTCTGAGAGGAGAGAGAGGTAATGACGCACTGTGTGACCTAAGGCACATCACTACCCAGAGACCCCCAGCACTGCAGAGAGAAGAGAGAGAGGTAATGACACACTGTGTGATCTCAGGCATATCACTACCCAGAGATCCCCAGCGCTGCAGAGAGAGGAGAGAGAGGTAATGATGCACTGTGTGACCTCAGGCATATCACTGTCCAGAGACCCCAGCATTTCTGAGAGGAGAGAGAGGTGATGACGCACTGTGTGACCTCAGGCATATCATTACCGAGAGACCCCAGCACTTCTGAGAGGAGGGAGAGGTAAGGACGCACTGCGTGACCTCAGGGATATCACTACCCAGAGACCCCAGCACTGCAGAGAGAGGAGAGAGAGGTAATGACACACTGTGTGACCTCAGGCATATCACTACCCAGAGACCCCCAGCACTGCAGAGAGAGAAGAGAGAGGTAATGACGCACTGTGTGACCTCAGGCATATCACTGTCCAGAGACCCCAGCACTTCTGAGAGGAGAGAGAGGTAATGACATACTGTGTGACCTCAAGCATATCACTACCCAGAGACCCCCAGCACTACAGAGAGAGGGGAGTGAGGTAATGATGTACTGTGTGACCTCAGGCATATCACTACCCAGAGACCCCCAGCGCTGCAGAGAGGAGAGAGAGGTAATGACACATTGTGTGACCTCAGGCATATCACTAGCCAGAGACCCTCAACACTGCAGAGAGAGGGGAGAGGGGTAATGATGTACTGTGTGACCTCAGGCATATCACTGTCCAGAGACCCCAGCACTTCTGAGAGGAGAGAGAGGTAATGACACACTGTGTGACCTCAGGCATATCACTACCCAGAGACCCAAAGCTCTACAGAGAGAGGGGAGAGAGGTAATGATGTACTGTGTGACCTCAGGCATATCACTACCCAGATACCCCAGTACTTCTGAGAGGAGAGAGAGGTAATGACATACTGTGTGACCTAAAGCATATCACTACCCAGAGACCCCCAGCACTACAGAGAGAGGGGAGAGAGGTAATGACATACTGTGTGACCTCAAGCATATCACTACCCAGAGACCCCCAGCACTACAGAGAGAGGGGGGAGAGGTAATGATGTACTGTGTGACCTCAGACGTATCACTACCCAGAGACCGCAGCACAGCAGAGAGGAGAGAGAGGTAATGACACACTGTGTGACCTCAGGCATATCACTACCCAGAGACCCCAGCACTTCTGAGAGGAGAGAGAGGTAATGACGCACTGTGTGACCTCAGGCATATCACTACCCAGAGACCCCTAGCACTACAGAGAGAGGGGAGAGAGGTAATGATGTACTGTGTGACCTCAGGCATATCACTACCTAGAGACCCCTAGTGCTGCAGAGAGAGGAGAGAGGTAATGACACGCTCTGTGACGTCAGGCATATCACTACCCAGAGACCCCCAGCGCTGCAGAGAGAGGGGAGAGGGGTAATGATGTACTGTGTGACCTCAGGTATATCACTGTCCAGAGACCCCAGCACTTCTGAGAGGAGAGAGAGGTAATGACATACTGTGTGACCTCAAGCATATCACTACCCAGAGACCCACAGCACTACAGAGAGAGGGGAGAGGTAATGATGTACTGTGTGACCTCAGGCGTATCACTACCCACAGACCGCAGCAGAGAGGAGAGCGAGGAAATGACACACTGTGTGACCTCAGGCATATCACTACCCAGAGACCCCAGCACTTCTGAGGGGAGAGAGAGGTAATGACGCACTGTGTGACCTCAGGCATATAACTATCCAGAGACCCCAGCACTGCAGAGAGGGGAGAGAGGGGTAATGACACACTGTGTGACCTCAGGCATATCACTACCCAGAGACCCCCAGCGCTGCAGAGAGAGGATAGAGAGGTAATGATGTACTGTGTGAGTTCAGGCATATCACTGTCCAGAGACCCCAGCACAGCAGAGAGGAGAGAGAGGTAATGACACACTGTGTGACCTCAGGCATATCACTACCCAGAGACCCCAGCACTTCTGAGAGGAGAGAGAGGTAATGACATACTGTGTGACCTCAAGCATATGACTACCCAGAGACCCCCAGCACTACAGAGAGAGGGGAGAGAGGAAATGATGTACTGTGTGACGTCAGGCATATCACTACCCAGAGACCCCCAGCACTGCAGAGAGGAAAGAGAGGTAATGACACACTGTGTGACCTCAGGCATATCACTACCCAGAGACCCCAGCACTTCTGAGAGGAGAGAGAGGTAATGACGCACTGTGTGGCCTCAGGCATATCACTACCCAGAGACCGCAGCACAGCAGAGAGGAGACAGAGGTAATGACACACTGTGTGACCTCAGGCATATCACTACCCAGAGACCCCAGCACTTCTGAGAGGAGAGAGAGGTAATGACGCACTGTGTTACCTCAGGCATATCACTACCCAGACACCCCAGCACTGCAGAGAGAGGAGAGAGAGGTATTGACACACTGTGTGGCCTCAGGCATATCACTGTCCAGAGACCCCAGCACTTCTGAGAGGAGAGAGAGGTAATGACATACTGTGTGACCTCAAGCATATCACTACCCAGAGACCCCAGCACTTCTGAGAGGAGAGAGAGGTAATGACGCACTGTGTTACCTCAGGCATATCACTACCCAGAGACCCCCAGCGCTGCAGAGAGAGGAGAGAGAGGTAATGATGTACTGTGTGACCTCAGGCGTATCACTACCCAGAGACCGCAGCACAGCAGAGAGGAGAGAGAGGTAATGACACACTGTGTGACCTCAGGCATATCACTACCCAGAGACCCCAGCACTTCTGAGAGGAGAGAGAGGTAATGACGCACTGTGTTACCTCAGGCATATCACTACCCAGACACCCCAGCACTGCAGAGAGAGGAGAGAGAGGTAATGACACACTGTGTGACCTCAGGCATATCACTACCCAGACACCCCAGCACTGCAGAGAGAGGAGAGAGAGGTATTGACACACTGTGTGGCCTCAGGCATATCACTACCCAGAGACCCCCAGCACTACAGAGAGAGGGGAGTGAGGTAATGATGTACTGTGTGACCTCAGGCATATCACTACCCAGAGACCCCCAGCGCTGCAGAGAGGAGAGAGAGGTAATGACACATTGTGTGACCTCAGGCATATCACTACCCAGAGACCCTCAACACTGCAGAGAGAGGGGAGTGGGGTAATGATGTACTGTGTGACCTCAGGCATATCACTGTCCAGAGACCCCCAGCTCTACAGAGAGAGGGGGGAGAGGTAATGATGTACTGTGTGACCTCAGACGTATCACTACCCAGAGACCGCAGCACAGCAGAGAGGAGAGAGAGGTAATGACACACTGTGTGACCTCAGGCATATCACTACCCAGAGACCCCAGCACTTCTGAGAGGAGAGAGAGGTAATGACGCACTGTGTGACCTCAGGCATATCACTACCCAGAGACCCCCAGCACTACAGAGAGAGGGGAGAGAGGTAATGATGTACTGTGTGACCTCAGGCATATCACTACCTAGAGACCCCTAGTGCTGCAGAGAGAGGAGAGAGGTAATGACACGCTCTGTGACGTCAGGCATATCACTACCCAGAGACCCCCAGCGCTGCAGAGAGAGGGGAGAGGGGTAATGATGTACTGTGTGACCTCAGGTATATCACTGTCCAGAGACCCCAGCACTTCTGAGAGGAGAGAGAGGTAATGACGCACTGTGTGACCTCAGGCATATAACTATCCAGAGACCCCAGCACTGCAGAGAGGGGAGAGAGGGGTAATGACACACTGTGTGACCTCAGGCATATCACTACCCAGAGACCCCCAGCGCTGCAGAGAGAGGATAGAGAGGTAATGATGTACTGTGTGAGTTCAGGCATATCACTGTCCAGAGACCCCAGCACAGCAGAGAGGAGAGAGAGGTAATGACACACTGTGTGACCTCAGGCATATCACTACCCAGAGACCCCAGCACTTCTGAGAGGAGAGAGAGGTAATGACATACTGTGTGACCTCAAGCATATGACTACCCAGAGACCCCCAGCACTACAGAGAGAGGGGAGAGAGGAAATGATGTACTGTGTGACGTCAGGCATATCACTACCCAGAGACCCCCAGCACTGCAGAGAGGAAAGAGAGGTAATGACACACTGTGTGACCTCAGGCATATCACTACCCAGAGACCCCAGCACTTCTGAGAGGAGAGAGAGGTAATGACGCACTGTGTGGCCTCAGGCATATCACTACCCAGAGCCCCCAGCACTTCTGAGAGGAGAGAGATGTAATGACACGCTGTGTGACCTCAGACATATCACTACCCAGAGACCCCAGCACTGCAGAGATAGGAGAGTGAGGTAATGACACACTGTGTGACCTCAGGCATATCCCTACCCAGAGACCCCCAGCGCTGCAGAGAGAGTAGAGAGAGGTAATGATGTACTGTGTGACCTCAGGCATATCTCTGTCCAGAGACCCCAGCACTTCTGAGAGGAGAGAGAGGTAATGACATACTGCGTGACCTCAAGCATATCACTACCCAGAGACCCCCAGCACTACAGAGAGAGGGGAGAGAGGTAATGATGTACTGTGTGACCTCAGGCATATCACTACCCAGAGACCCACAGCACTGCAGAGAGAGAAGAGAGAGGTAATGACACACTGTGTGACCTCAGGCATATCACTACCCAGAGACCCCCAGCGCTGCAGAGAGAGGAGAGAGAGGTAATGATGTACTGTGTGACCTCAGGCATATCACTGTCCAGAGACCCCAGCACTTCTGAGAGGAGAGAGATGTAATGACACACTGTGTGACCTCAGGCATATCACTACCCAGAGACCCCAGCACTTCTGATAGAAGAGAGAGTTAATGACACACTGTGTGACCTCATGCATATCACTACCCAGAGACCCCCAGCACTGCAGAGAGAGGATAGAGAGGTAATGACGCACTGTGTGGCCTCAGGCATATCACTACCCAGAGACCCCAGCACTTCTGATAGAAGAGAGAGTTAATGACACACTGTGTGACCTCATGCATATCACTACCCAGAGACCCCCAGCACTGCAGAGAGAGGATAGAGAGGTAATGACACACTGTGTGACCTCAGGCATATCACTACCCAGAGACCCCCTAGCGCTGCAGAGAGAGGCGAGAGAGGTAATGATGTACTCCGTGACCTCAGGCATACCACTGTCCAGAGACTACAGCACTTCTGAGAGGAGAGAGAGGTAATGACATACTGTGTGACCTCAAGCATATCACTACCCAGAGACCCCCACCACTACAGAGAGAGGGGAGAGAGGTAATGATGTACTGTGTGACCTCAGGCATATCACTACCCAGAGACCCCCAGCTCTGCAGAGAGAGAAGAGAGAGGTAATGACACACTGTGTGACCTCAGGCATATCACTACCCAGAGACCCGAGCACTGCAGAGAGAGGAGAGAGAGGTAATGACACACTGTGTGACCTCAGGCATTTCACTACTCAGAGACCCCCAGCGCTGCAGAGAGAGGAGAGAGAGAGATAATGATGTACTGTGTGACCTCAGGCATACCACTGTCCAGAGACCCCCAGCTCTGCAGAGAGAGAAGAGAGAGGTAATGACACACTGTGTGACCTCAGGTATATCACTACCCAGAGACCCCCAGCACTACAGAGAGAGGGGAGAGAGATAATGATGTACTGTGTGACCTCAGGCATATCACTACCCCGAGACCCCAGCACTTCTGAGAGGAGAGAGAGGTAATGACATACTGTGTGACCTCAAGCATATCACAACCCAGAGACCCCCAGTACTACAGAGAGAGAGGAGAGAGGTAATGATGCACTGTGTGACCTCAGGCATATCACTACCCAGAGTCCCCAGCACTGCAGAGAGAAGAGAGAGAGGTAATGACACACTGTGTGACTTCAGGCATTTCACTACCCAGAGACCCCTAGCGCTGCAGAGAGAGGAGAGAGAGGTAATGATGTACTGTGTGACCTCAGGCATATCACTGTCCAGAGACCCCAGCACTTCTGAGAGGAGAGAGAGGTAATGACATACTGTGTGACCTCAAGCATATCACTACCCAGAGACCACCAGCACTACAGAGAGAGGGGAGAGAGGTAATGATGTACTGTGTGACCTCAGGCATATCACTACCCAGAGACCACCAGCACTACAGAGAGAGGGGAGAGAGGTAATGATGTACTGTGTGACCTCATGCATATCACTACCCAGAGACCCCTAGTGCTTCAGAGCAAATGAGAGAGGTAATGACACGCTGTGTGACCTCAGGCATATCACTACCCAGAGACCCCCAGCGCTGCAGAGAGAGGAGAGAGAGGAAATGACACACTGTGTGACCTCAGGCATATCACTACCCAGAGACCCCAGCACTTCTGAGAGGAGAGAGAGGTAATGACGCACTGTGTGACCTCAGGCATATCACTACCCAGAGACCCCAGCACTTCTTAGAGGAGAGAGAGGTAATGACACACTGTGTGACCTCAGGCATATCACTACCTAGAGACCCCCAGCGCTGCAGAGAGAGGAGAGAGAGGTAATGATGGACTGTGTGACCTCAAGCATATCACTACCCAGAGACCCCCAGCACTACAGAGAGAGGGGAGAGAGGAAATGATGTACTGTGTGACATTAGGCATATCACTACCCAGAGACCTCCAGCACTGCAGAGAGGAGAGAGAGGTAATGACACACTGTGTGACCTCAGGCATATCACTACCCAGAGACCCCAGCACTTCTGAGAGGAGAGAGAGGTAATGACGCACTGTGTGAGCTCAGGCATATGACTACCCAGAGCCCCCAGCTCTTCTGAGAGGAGAGAGAGGTAATGACACACTGTGTGACCTCAGACATATCACTACTCAGAGACCCCCGCACTTCTGAGAGGAGGGAGAGGTAATGACATACTGTGTGACCTCAGGCATATCACTACCCAGAGACCTCAGCACTGCAGAGAGAGGAGAGAGAGGTAATGACACAATGTGTGACCTCAGGCATATCACTACCCAGAGATCCCCAGCGCTGCAGAGAGAGGAGACAGAGGTAATGATGTACTGTGTGACCTCAGGCATATCACTGTCCAGAGACCCCAGCACTTCTGAGAGGAGAGAGAGGTAATGACATACTGCGTGACCTCAAGCATATCACTACCCAGAAGCCCCCGGCACTACAGAGAGAGGGGAGAGAGGTACTGATGTACTGTGTGACCTAAGGCATATCACTACCCAGAGACCCACAGCACTGCAGAGAGAGAAGAGAGAGGTAATGACACACTGTCTGACCTCAGGCATATCACTACCCAGAGACCCCCAGCGCTGCAGAGAGAGGAAAGAGAGGTAATGATGTACTGTGTGACCTCAGGCATATCACTGTCCAGAGACCGCTGCACTTCTGAGAGGTAAGAGAGGTAATGACATACTGTGTGGCCTCAAGCATATCACTACCCAGAGACCCCCAGCTCTACAGAGAGAGGGGAGAGAGGTAACGATGTACTGTGTGACCTCAGGCATATCACTACCCAGAGACCCCAGCACTTCTGATAGAAGAGAGAGTTAATGACACACTGTGTGACCTCATGCATATCACTACCCAGAGACCCCCAGCACTGCAGAGAGAGGATAGAGAGGTAATGACGCACTGTGTGACCTCATGCGTATCACTACTCAGAGACCCCAGCACTGCAGGTAGAGGAGAGAGAGGTAATGACACACTGTGTGACCTCAGGCATATCACTACCCAGAGACCCCCAGCGCTGCAGAGAGAGGAGAGAGAGATAATGATGTACTGTGTGACCTCAGGCATATCACTACCCAGAGACTCCCAGCACTGCAGAGAGAGGAGAGAGGTAATGACACGCTGTGTGACCTCAGGCATATCAAAACCCAGAGACCCCCAGCGCTGCAGAGAGAGGAGAGAGAGGTAATGATGTACTGTGTGACCTCAGGCATATCAGAGACCAGAGACCCCAGCACTTCTGAGAGGAGAGAGAGGTAATGACATACTGTGTGACCTCAAGCATATCACTATCCAGAGACCCCCAGCACTGCAGGTAGAGGAGAGAGAGGTAATGACACACTGTGTGACCTCAGGCATATCACTGTCCAGAGACCCCAGCACTTCTCAGAGGAGAGAGAGGTAATGACATACTGTGTGACCTCAAGCATATCACTACCCAGAGACCCCCAGCACTACGGAGAGAGGGGAGAGAGATAATGATGTACTGTGTGACCTCAGGCGTATCACTACCCAGAGACCGCAGCACAGCAGAGAGGAGAGAGAGGTAATGACGCACTGTGTGACCTCAGGCATATCACTACCCAGAGACCCCCAGTACTACAGAGAGAGGAGAGAGAGAGATAATGATGTACTGTGTGACCTCAGGCATCTCACTGTCCAGAGACCCCAGCACTTCTGAGAGGAGAGAGAGGTAATGACATACTGTGTGACCTCAAGCATATCACAACCCAGAGACCCCCAGCACTACAGAGAGAGAGGAGAGAGGTAAAGATGTACTGTGTGACCTCAGGCATATCACTATCCAGAGACCCCAGCACTTCTGAGAGGAGAGAGAGGTAATGACGCACTGTGTGACCTCAGGCATATCACTACCCAGAGACCCCCAGCACTGCAGAGAGAGGAGAGAGAGGTAATGACGCACTGTGTGACCACAGGCATATCACTACCCAGAGACCCCCAGCACTGCAGAGAGAGGAGAGAGAGATAATGATGTACTGTGTGACCTCAGGCATCTCACTGTCCAGAGACCCCAGCACTTCTGAGAAGAGAGAGAGGTAATGACATACTGTGTGACCTCAAGCATATCACAACCCAGAGACCCCCAGCACTACAGAGAGAGAGGAGAGAGGTAAAGATGTACTGTGTGACCTCAGGCATATCACTACCCAGAGACCCCAGCACTTCTGAGAGGAGAGAGAGGTAATGACGCACTGTGTGACCTCAGGCATATCACTACCCAGAGACCCCCAGCACTGCAGAGAGAGAAGAGAGAGGTAATGACACACTGTGTGACCTCAGGCATATCACTACCCAGAGACCCCCAGCGCTGCAGAGAGAGGAGAGAGAGGTAATGATGTACTGTGTGACCTCAGGCATATCACTGTCCAGAGACCCCAGCACTTCTGAGAGGAGAGAGAGGTAATGACGCACTGTGTGACCTCAGGCATATTACTACCCAGAGACTCCCAGCACTACAGAGAGGGGAGAGGTAATGACGCACTGTGTGACCTCAGGCATATCACTACCCAGAGACTCCCAGCACTGCAGAGAGAGAAGAGAGAGGTAATGACACACTGTGTGACCTCAGGCATATCACTACCCAGAGACCCCCAGCACTACAGAGAGAGTGGAGAGAGGTAATGATGAACTGTGTGACCTCAGGCATATCACTACCCAGAGACTCCAAGCGCTGCAGAGAGGAGAGAGGTAATGACACGCTGTGTGACCTTAGGCATATCACTACCCAGAGAACCCCAGCACTGCAGAGAGAGGAGAGAGAGGTAATGATGTACTGTTTGACCTCAGGCATATCACTGTTCAGAGACCCTAGCACTTCTGAGAGGAGAGAGAGGTAATGGCATACTGTGTGACCTCAAGCATATCACTACCCAGAGACCCCCAGCGCTGCAGAGAGAGGAGAGAGAGGTAATGATGTACTGTGTGACCTCAGGCATACTACTGTCCAGAGACCCCAGCACTTCTGAGAGGGGAGAGAGGTAATGACATACTGCGTGACCTCAAACATATCACTACCCAGAGACCCCGAGCACTACAGAGAGAGTGGAGAGAGGTAATGATGTACTGTGTGACCTCAGGCATATCACTACCCAGAGACCCACAGCACTGCAGAGAGAGAAGAGAGAGGTAATGACACGCTGTGTGACCTCAGGCATATCACTACCCAGAGACCCCCAGAATTGCAGACAGAGGAGAGAGAGGTAATGATGTACTGTGTGACCTCAGGCATATCACTGTCCAGAGACCCCAGCACTTCTGAGAGGAGAGAGAGGTAATGACATACTGTGTGACCTCAAACATATCACTACCCAGAGACCCCCAGCACTACAGAGATAGGGGAGAGAGGTAATGATGTACTGTGTGCCCTCAGGCGTATCACTACCCAGAGACCGCAGCAGAGAGGAGAGAGAGGTAATGACACACTGTGTGACCTCAGGCATATCACTAACCAGAGACCCCAGCACTTCTGAGAGGAGATAGAGGTAATGACGCACTGTGTGACCTCATGCATATCACTACCCAGAGACCGCCAGCACTACAGAGAGAGTGGAGAGAGGTAATGATGAACTGTGTGACCTCAGGCATATCACAACCCAGAGACTCCGAGCGCTGCAGAGAGGAGAGAGGTAATGACACGCTCTGTGACCTTAGGCATATCACTACCCAGAGACCCCCAGCGCTGCAGAGAGAGGAGAGAGAGGTAATGATGTACTGTGTGACCTCAGGCATATCACTGTTCAGAGACCCTAGCACTTCTGAGAGGAGAGAGAGGTAATGGCATACTGTGTGACCTCAAGCATATCACTACCCAGAGACCCCCAGCACAACAGAGAGAGGGGAGAGGTAATGATGTACTGTGTGACTTCAGGCGTATCACTACCCAGAGACCGCAGCACAGCAGAGAGGAGCCAGAGGTAATGACACACTGTGTGACCTCAGGCATATCACTACCCAGAGACCCCAGCACTTCTGAGAGGAGAGAGAGGTAATGACGCACTGTGTTACCTCAGGCATATCACTACCCAGACACCCCAGCACTGCAGAGAGAGGAGAGAGAGGTATTGACACACTGTGTGGCCTCAGGCATATCACTGTCCAGAGACCCCAGCACTTCTGAGATGAGAGAGAGGTAATGACATACTGTGTGACCTCAAGCATATCACTACCCAGAGACCCAGCACTTCTGAGAGGAGAGAGAGGTAATGACGCACTGTGTTACCTCAGGCATATCACTACCCAGAGACCCCCAGCGCTGCAGAGAGAGGAGAGAGAGGTAATGATGTACTGTGTGACCTCAGGCGTATCACTACCCAGAGACCGCAGCACAGCAGAGAGGAGAGAGAGGTAATGACACACTGTGTGACCTCAGGCATATCACTACCCAGAGACCCCAGCACTGCAGAGAGAGGAGAGAGAGGTAATGACACACTGTGTGACCTCAGGCATATCACTACCCAGACACCCCAGCACTGCAGAGAGAGGAGAGAGAGGTATTGACACACTGTGTGGCCTCAGGCATATCACTGTCCAGAGACCCCAGCACTTCTGAGAGGAGAGAGAGGTAATGACATACTGTGTGACCTCAAGCATATCACTACCCAGAGACCCCCAGCACTACAGAGAGAGGGGAGTGAGGTAATGATGTACTGTGTGACCTCAGGCATATCACTACCCAGAGACCCCCAGCGCTGCAGAGAGGAGAGAGAGGTAATGACACATTGTGTGACCTCAGGCATATCACTACCCAGAGACCCTCAACACTGCAGAGAGAGGGGAGAGGGGTAATGATGTACTGTGTGACCTCAGGCATATCACTGTCCAGAGACCCCAGCACTTCTGAGAGGAGAGAGAGGTAATGACATACTGTGTGACCTCAAGCATATCACTACCCAGAGACCCCCAGCTCTACAGAGAGAGGGGGGAGAGGTAATGATGTACTGTGTGACCTCAGACGTATCACTACCCAGAGACCGCAGCACAGCAGAGAGGAGAGAGAGGTAATGACACACTGTGTGACCTCAGGCATATCACTACCCAGAGACCCCAGCACTTCTGAGAGGAGAGAGAGGTAATGACGCACTGTGTGACCTCAGGCATATCACTACCCAGAGACCCCCAGCACTACAGAGAGAGGGGAGAGAGGTAATGATGTACTGTGTGACCTCAGGCATATCACTACCTAGAGACCCCTAGTGCTGCAGAGAGAGGAGAGAGGTAATGACACGCTCTGTGACGTCAGGCATATCACTACCCAGAGACCCCCAGCGCTGCAGAGAGAGGGGAGAGGGGTAATGATGTACTGTGTGACCTCAGGTATATCACTGTCCAGAGACCCCAGCACTTCTGAGAGGAGAGAGAGGTAACAACATACTGTGTGACCTCAAGCATATCACTACCCAGAGACCCACAGCACTACAGAGAGAGGGGAGAGGTAATGATGTACTGTGTGACCTCAGGCGTATCACTACCCAGAGACCGCAGCAGAGAGGAGAGAGAGGAAATGACACACTGTGTGACCTCAGGCATATCACTACCCAGAGACCCCAGCACTTCTGAGGGGAGAGAGAGGTAATGACGCACTGTGTGACCTCAGGCATATAACTATCCAGAGACCCCAGCACTGCAGAGAGGGGAGGGAGGGGTAATGACACACTGTGTGACCTCAGGCATATCACTACCCAGAGACCCCCAGCGCTGCAGAGAGAGGATAGAGAGGTAATGATGTACTGTGTGAGTTCAGGCATATCACTGTCCAGAGACCCCAGCACAGCAGAGAGGAGAGAGAGGTAATGACACACTGTGTGACCTCAGGCATATCACTACCCAGAGACCCCAGCACTTCTGAGAGGAGAGGGAGGTAATGACATACTGTGTGACCTCAAGCATATGACTACCCAGAGACCCCCAGCACTACAGAGAGAGGGGAGAGAGGAAATGATGTACTGTGTGACGTCAGGCACATCACTACCCAGAGACCCCCAGCACTGCAGAGAGGAAACAGAGGTAATGACACACAGTGTGACCTCAGGCATATCACTACCCAGAGACCCCAGCACTTCTGAGAGGAGAGAGAGGTAATGACGCACTGTGTGGCCTCAGGCATATCACTACCCAGAGCCCCCAGCACTTCTGAGAGGAGAGAGATGTAATGACACGCTGTGTGACCTCAGACATATCACTACCCAGAGACCCCAGCACTGCAGAGATAGGAGAGAGAGGTAATGACACACTGTGTGACCTCAGGCATATCCCTACCCAGAGACCCCCAGCGCTGCAGAGAGAGTAGAGAGAGGTAATGATGTACTGTGTGACCTCAGGCATATCACTGTCCAGAGACCCCAGCACTTCTGAGAGGAGAGAGATGTAATGACGCACTGTGTGACCTCAGGCATATCACTACCCAGAGACCCCCAGCACTACAGAGAGAGGGGAGAGAGATAATGATGTACTGTGTGACCTCAGGCATATCACTACCCCGAGACCCCAGCACTTCTGAGAGGAGAGAGAGGTAATGACATACTGTGTGACCTCAAGCATATCACAACCCAGAGACCCCCAGTACTACAGAGAGAGAGGAGAGAGGTAATGATGCACTGTGTGACCTCAGGCATATCACTACCCAGAGTCCCCAGCACTGCAGAGAGAAGAGAGAGAGGTAATGACACACTGTGTGACTTCAGGCATTTCACTACCCAGAGACCCCTAGCGCTGCAGAGAGAGGAGAGAGAGGTAATCATGTACTGTGTGACCTCAGGCATATCACTGTCCAGAGACCCCAGCACTTCTGAGAGAGGGGAGAGAGGTAATGATGTACTGTGTGACCTCAGGCATATCACTACCCAGAGACCCCCAGCACTACAGAGAGAGGGGAGAGAGGTAATGATGTACTGTGTGACCTCATGCATATCACTACCCAGAGACCCCTAGTGCTTCAGAGCAAATGAGAGAGGTAATGACACGCTGTGTGACCTCAGGCATATCACTACCCAGAGACCCCCAGCGCTGCAGAGAGAGGAGAGAGAGGAAATGACACACTGTGTGACCTCAGGCATATCACTACCCAGAGATCCCAGCACTTCTGAGAGGATAGAGAGGTAATGACGCACTGTGTGTCCTCAGGCATATCACTACCCAGAGACCCCAGCACTTCTTAGAGGAGAGAGAGGTAATGACACACTGTGTGACCTCAGGCATATCACTACCTAGAGACCCCCAGCGCTGCAGAGAGAGGAGAGAGAGGTAATGATGGACTGTGTGACCTCAAGCATATCACTACCCAGAGACCCCCAGCACTACAGAGAGAGGGGAGAGAGGAAATGATGTACTGTGTGACATCAGGCATATCACTACCCAGAGACCTCCAGCACTGCAGAGAGGAGAGAGAGGTAATGACACACTGTGTGACCTCAGGCATATCGCTACCCAGAGACCCCAGCACTTCTGAGAGGAGAGAGAGGTAATGACGCACTGTGTGAGCTCAGGCATATGACTACCCAGAGCCCCCAGCACTTCTGAGAGGAGAGAGAGGTAATGACACACTGTGTGACCTCAGACATATCACTACTCAGAGACCCCCGCACTTCTGAGAGGAGGGAGAGGTAATGACATACTGTGTGACCTCAGGCATATCACTACCCAGAGACCTCAGCACTGCAGAGAGAGGAGAGAGAGGTAATGACACAATGTGTGACCTCAGGCATATCACTACCCAGAGACCCCCAGCGCTGCAGAGAGAGGAGACAGAGGTAATGATGTACTGTGTGACCTCAGGCATATCACTGTCCAGAGACCCCAGCACTTCTCAGAGGAGAGAGAGGTAATGACATACTGCGTGACCTCAAGCATATCACTACCCAGAAGCCCCCGGCACTACAGAGAGAGGGGAGAGAGGTACTGATGTACTGTGTGACCTAAGGCATATCACTACCCAGAGACCCCAGCACTTCTGATAGAAGAGAGAGTTAATGACACACTGTGTGACCTCATGCATATCACTACCCAGAGACCCCCAGCGCTGCAGAGAGAGGAAAGAGAGGTAATGATGTACTGTGTGACCTCAGGCATATCACTGTCCAGAGACCGCTGCACTTCTGAGAGGTAAGAGAGGTAATGACATACTGTGTGGCCCCAAGCATATCACTACCCAGAGACCCCCAGCTCTACAGAGAGAGGGGAGAGAGGTAACGATGTACTGTGTGACCTCAGGCATATCACTACCCAGAGACCCCAGCACTTCTGATAGAAGAGAGAGTTAATGACACACTGTGTGACCTCATGCATATCACTACCCAGAGACCCCCAGCACTGCAGAGAGAGGATAGAGAGGTAATGACGCACTGTGTGACCTCAGGCATATCACTACCCAGAGACCCCCAGCACTGCAGAGAGAGGAGAGAGAGATAATGATGTACTGTGTGACCTCAGGCATATCACTACCCAGAGACCCCAGCACTGCAGAGAGAGGAGAGAGAGGTAATGACGCACTGTGTGACCTCAGGCATCTCACTGTCCAGAGACCCCAGCACTTCTGAGAGGAGAGAGAGGTAATGACATACTGTGTGACCTCAAGCATATCACAACCCAGAGACCCCCAGCACTACAGAGAGAGAGGAGAGAGGTAAAGATGTACTGTGTGACCTCAGGCATATCACTACCCAGAGACCCCAGCACTTCTGAGAGGAGAGAGAGGTAATGACGCACTGTGTGACCTCAGGCATATTACTACCCAGAGACCCCAGCACTGCAGAGAGAGGAGAGAGAGGTAATGACACACTGTGTGACCTCAGGCATATCACTACCCAGAGACCCCAGCACTTCTGAGAGCAGAGAGAGGTAATGACATACTGTGTGACCTCAAGCATATCACAACCCAGAGACCCCCAGCACTACAGAGAGAGAGGAGAGAGGTAATGATGTACTGTGTGACCTCAGGCATATCACTACCCAGAGACCCCAGCACTTCTGAGAGAAGAGAGAGTTAATGACACACTGTGTGATCTCAGGCGTATCACTACCCAGAGACCCCAGCACTTCTGAGAGGAGAGAGAGGTAATGACATACTGTGTGACCTCAAGCATATAACTATCCAGAGACCCCAGCACTGCAGAGAGAGGAGAGAGAGGTAATGATGTACTGTGTGACCTCAGGCATATCACTACCCAGAGACCCCCAGCACTACAGAGAGATGGGAGAGAGGTAATGATGTACAGTGTGACCTGAGGCGTATCACTACCCAGAGACCGCAGCACAGCAGAGAGGAGAGAGAGGTAATGACACACTGTGTGACCTCAGGCATATCACTACCCAGAGACCCCAGCACTTCTGAGAGGAGAGAGAGGTAATGATGTACTGTGTGACCTCAGGCATCTCACTGTCCAGAGACCCCAGCACTTCTGAGAGGAGAGAGTGGTAATGACATACTGTGTGACCTCAAGCATATCACAACCCAGAGACCCCCAGCACTACAGAGAGAGGGGAGAGGTAATGATGTACTGTGTGACCTCAGGCATATCACTACCCAGAGACCCCAGCACTTCTGAGAGGAGAGAGAGGTAATGACGCACTGTGTGACCTCAGGCATATTACTACCTAGAGACCCCCAGCACTGCAGAGAGAGGAGAGGGAGATAATGATGTACTGTGTGACCTCAGGCATATCACTACCCAGAGACCCCAGCACTTCTGAGAGGAGAGAGAGGTAATGACGCACTGTGTGACCTCAGGCATATCACAACCCAGAGACCCCCAGCACTACAGAGAGAGAGGAGAGAGGTAATGACACACTGTGTGACCTCAGGAATATCACTACCCAGAGACCCCCAGCTCTGCAGAGAGAGGAGAGAGAGGTAATGATGTACTGTGTGACCTCAGGCATATCACTGTCGAGAGACCCCAGCACTTCTGAGAGGAGAGAGAGGTAATGAAATACTGTGTGACCTCAAGCATATCACTACCCAGAGACCCCCAGCACTACAGAGAGAGGGTAGAGAGGTAATGATGTACTGTGTGACCTCAGGCATATCACTATCCAGAGACCCCCAGCACTGCAGAGAGAGAAGAGAGAGGTAATGACACACTGTGTGACCTAAGGCATATCACTACCCAGAGACCCCCAGAATTGCAGACAGAGGAGAGAGAGGTAATGATGTACTGTGTGACCTCAGGCATATCACTGTCCAGAGACCCCCAGCGATGCAGAGAGAGGAGAGAGAGGTAATGATGTACTGTGTGACCTCAGGCATATCACTACCCAGATACCCCAGCATTTCTCAGAGAAGAGAGAGTTAATGACACACTGTGTGATCTCAGGCGTATGACTGCCCAGAGTCCCAGTACTGCAGAGAGGGAGGAGAGAGGTAATGACACACTGTGTGAGCTCAGGCATATCACTGCCCAGCCCACAGACCCCTGCACTGCAAAGAGAGGAGAGAGAGAATGACACACATTGATCTAAGGTGTATCGCTGACGAACCCAGAGACCCCAGCACTGCAGAGAGGTAGGACAGAGGTAGTGACACACTGTGTGACCTCAGGCATATTACTGCCTAGAGAGCCAACCACTGTAGAGAGAGGAAAGAGAATCAATGACACACTGTGTGATCTCAGGTGTTTCACAGACCAGCCCAGAGACCAAAGCACTGCAGAGAGAGGAGAGACAGTTAATGACACACTGTGTGACCTAAGGCATCTCACTGCCCAGAGACCCATCACTGTAGGGAGGAGGGAGAGAGTTAATGACACTGTGTGACCTCAGGCATATCACTGTCCAGAGACCCCAGCACTTCTGAGAGGAGAGAGAGGTAATGACATACTGTGTGACCTCAAGCATATCACTACCCAGAGACCCACAGCACTACAGAGAGAGGGGAGAGGTAATGATGTACTGTGTGACCTCAGGCGTATCACTACCCAGAGACCGCAGCACAGCAGAGAGGAGAGAGAGGAAATGACACACTGTGTGACCTCAGGCATATCACTACCCAGAGACCCAGCACTTCTGAGAGGAGAGAGAGGTAATGACGCACTGTGTGACCTCAGGCATATCACTACCTAGAGACCCCAGCACTTCTTAGAGGAGAGAGAGGTAATAACGCACTGTGTGACCTCAGGCATATAACTATCCAGATACCCCAGCACTGCAGAGAGAGGAGAGAGAGGTAATGACACACTGTGTGACCTCAGGCATATCACTACCCAGAGACCCCCAGCGCTGCAGAGAGAGGAGAGATAGGTAATGATGTACTGTGTGACCTCAGGCATATCGCTGTCCAGAGACCCCAGCAGTTCTGAGAGGAGAGAGAGGTAATGACATACTGTGTGACCTCAAGCATATCACTACCCAGAGACCCCCAGCACTACAGAGAGAGGGGAGAGAGGTAATGATGTACTGTGTGACCTCAGGCATATCACTACCCAGAGACCCACAGCACTGCAGAGAGAGAAGAGAGAGGTAATGACACACTGTGTGACCTCAGACATATCACTACCCAGAGACCCCCAGCACTAGAGAGAGAGGAGAGAGAGGAAATGATGTACTGTGTGACGTCAGGCATATCACTACCCAGAGAACCCCAGCACTACAGAGAGGAGAGAGAGGTAATGACACACTGTGTGACCTCAGGCATATCACTACCCAGAGACCCCAGCACTTCTGAGAGGAGAGAGAGGTAATGACACACTGTGTGACCTCAGGCATATCACTACCCAGAGCCCCCAGCACTTCTGAGAGGAGAGAGAGGTAATGACATACTGTGTAACCTCAGGCATATCACTACCCAGAGACCCCCAGCACTACAGAGAGGAGAGAGAGGTAATGACACACTGTTTGACCTCAGGCATATCACTACCCAGAGACCCCAGCACTTCTGAGAGGAGAGAGAGGTAATGACACACTGTGTGACCTCAGGCATATAACTATCCAGATACCCCAGCACTGCAGAGAGAGGAGAGAGAGGTAATGACACACTGTGTGACCTCAGGCATATCACTACCCAGAGACCCCCAGCGCTGCAGAGAGAGGAGAGATAGGTAATGATGTACTGTGTGACCTCAGGCATATCGCTGTCCAGAGACCCCAGCAGTTCTGAGAGGAGAGAGAGGTAATGACATACTGTGTAACCTCAGGCATATCACTACCCAGAGACCCCCAGCGCTGCAGAGAGAGGAGAGAGAGGTAATGATGTACTGTGTGACCTCAGGCATATCACTGTCCAGAGACCCCAGCACTTCTGAGAGGAGAGAGAGGTAATGACACACTGTGTGACCTCAGGCATATCACTACCCAGAGACCCCCAGCGCTGCAGAGAGAGGAGAGATAGGTAATGATGTACTGTGTGACCTCAGGCATATCGCTGTCCAGAGACCCCAGCAGTTCTGAGAGGAGAGAGAGGTAATGACATACTGTGTAACCTCAGGCATATCACTACCCAGAGACCCCCAGCGCTGCAGAGAGAGGGGAGAGAGGTAATGATGTACTTTGTGACCTCAGGCATATCACTACCCAGAGACCCCCAGCACTGCAGAGAGAGGAGAGAGAGGCAATGACGCACTGTGTGACCTCAGGCATATCACTACCCAGAGACCCCCAGCGCTGTAGAGAGTGGGGAGAGAGTTAATGACGCACTGTGTGACCTCAGGCATATCACTACCCAGAGACCCCAGCACTTCTGAGAGAAGAGAGAGTTAATGACACACTGTGTGACCTCAGGCATATCACTGCCCAGAGACCCAAGCGCTGCAGAGATAGGATAGAGAGGTAATGACGCACTGTGTGACCTCAGGCATATCACTACCCAGAGACCCCAGCACTGCAGAGATAGGATAGAGAGGTAATGACGCACTGTGTGACCTCAGGCATATCACTACCCAGAGACCCCCAGCGCTGCAGAAAGAGGAGAGAGAGATAATGATGTACTGTGTGACCTCAGGCATATCACTGTCCAGAGACCCCAGCACTTCTGAGAGGAGAGAGAGGTAATGGCATACTGTGTGACCTCAAGCATATCACTACCCAGAGACCCCCAGCACTACAGAGAGAGGGGAGAGGTAATGATGTACTGTGTGACCTCAGGCGTATCACTACCCAGAGACAGCAGCACAGCAGAGAGGAGAGTGAGGTAATGACACACTGTGTGACCTCAGGCATATCACTACCCAGAGACCCCCAGCGCTTCTGAGAGGAGAGAGAGGTAATGACGCACTGTGTGACCTCAGGCATATCACTACCCAGAGACCCCCAGCGCTGCAGAGAGAGGACGGAGAGGTAATGATGTACTCTGTGACCTCAGGCATATCACTGTCCAGAGACCCCAGCACTTCTGAGAGGAGAGAGAGGTAATGAAATACTGTGTGACCTCAAGCATATCACTACCCAGAGACCCCCAGCACTACAGAGAGAGGGTAGAGAGGTAATGATGTACTGTGTGACCTCAGGCATATCACTATCCAGAGACCCCCAGCACTGCAGAGAGAGAAGAGAGAGGTAATGACACACTGTGTGACCTAAGGCATATCACTACCCAGAGACCCCCAGAATTGCAGACAGAGGAGAGAGAGGTAATGATGTACTGTGTGACCTCAGGCATATCACTACCCAGAGACCCCAGCACTTCTGAGAGGAGAGAAAGGTAATGACATACTGTGTGACCTCAAGCATATCACTACCCAGAGACCCCCAGCACTACAGAGATAGGGGAGAGAGGTAATGATGTACTGTGTGACCTCAGGCGTATCACTACCCAGAGACCGCAGCAGAGAGTAGAGAGAGGTAATGACACACTGTGTGACCTCAGGCATATCACTAACCAGAGACCCCAGCACTTCTGAGAGGAGATAGAGGTAATGACGCACTGTGTGACCTCATGCATATCACTACCCAGAGACCGCCAGCACTACAGAGAGAGTGGAGAGAGGTAATGATGAACTGTGTGACCTCAGGCATATCACTACCCAGAGACTCCGAGCGCTGCAGAGAGGAGAGAGGTAATGACACGCTGTGTGACCTTAGGCATATCACTACCCAGAGACCCCCAGCGCTGCAGAGAGAGGAGAGAGAGGTAATGATGTACTGTGTGACCTCAGGCATATCACTGTTCAGAGACCCTAGCACTTCTGAGAGGAGAGAGAGGTAAAGGCATACTGTGTGACCTCAAGCATATCACTACCCAGAGACCCCCAGCACAACAGAGAGAGGGGAGAGGTAATGATATACTGTGTGACTTCAGGCGTATCACTACCCAACACCGCAGCACAGCAGAGAGGAGAGAGAGGTCATGACACACTGTGTGACCTCAGGCATATCACTACCCAGAGACCCCAGCACTTCTGAGAGGAGAGAGAGGTAATGACGCACTGTGTTACCTCAGGCATATCACTACCCAGACACCCCAGCACTGCAGAGAGAGGAGAGAGAGGTAATGACACACTGTGTGACCTCAGGCATATCACTACCCAGACACCCCAGCACTGCAGAGAGAGGAGAGAGAGGTATTGACACACTGTGTGGCCTCAGGCATATCACTGTCCAGAGACCCCAGCACTTCTGAGAGGAGAGAGAGGTAATGACATACTGTGTGACCTCAAGCATATCACTACCCAGAGACCCCCAGCACTACAGAGAGAGGGGAGTGAGGTAATGATGTACTGTGTGACCTCAGGCATATCACTACCCAGAGACCCCCAGCGCTGCAGAGAGGAGAGAGAGGTAATGACACATCGTGTGACCTCAGGCATATCACTACCCAGAGACCCTCAGCACTGCAGAGAGAGGAGAGAGAGGTAATGACACACTGTGTGACCTCAGACATATCACTACACAGAGTCCCCAGCACTTCTGAGAGGAGGGAGAGGTAAGGAAGCACTGTGTGACCTCAGGCATATCACTACCCAGACACCCCAGCTCTGCAGAGAGAGGAGAGAGAGGTAATGACACACTGTGTGACCTCAGGCATATCACTACCCAGAGACCACCAGCGCTGCAGAGAGAGAAGAGAGAGGTAATGATGTACTCTGTGACGTCAGGCATATCACTGTCCAGAGACCCCAGCACTTCTGAGAGGAGAGAGAGGTAATGACATACTATGTGACCTCAGGCATATCACTACCCAGAGACCTCCAGCACTGCAGAGAGAAGAAGAGAGAGGTAATGACACACTGTGTGACCTCAGGCATATCACTACCCAGAGACCCCCAGCGCTGCAGAGAGAGGAGAGAGAGGTAATGACGCACTGTGTGACCTCAGGCATATCACTACCCAGAGACCCCAGCACTGCAGAGAGAGGGGAGAGAGGTAATGACACACTGTGTGACCTCAAGCATATCACTACCCAGAGACCCCCAGCGCTGCAGACAGAGGAGAGAGAGGTAATGATGTACTGTGTGACCTCAGGCATATCACTGTCCAGAGACCCCAGCACTTCTGAGAGGAGAGAGAGGTAATGAAATACTGTGTGACCTCAAGCATATCACTACCCAGAGACCCCCAGAACTACAGAGATAGGGGAGAGAGGTAATGATTTACTGTGTGACCTCAGGTGTATCACTACCCAGAGACCACAGCAGAGAGGAGAGAGAGGTAATGACACACTGTGTGACCTCAGGCATATCACTAACCAGAGACCCCAGCACTTCTGAGAGGAGAGAGAGGTAATAACGCACTGTGTGACCTCAGGCATATAACTATCCAGAGACCCCAGCACTGCAGAGAGAGGAGAGAGAGGTAATGACGCACTGTGTGACCTCAGGCATATCACTACCCAGAGACCCCAGCACTTCTTAGAGGAGAGAGAGGTAATAACGCACTGTGTGACCTCAGGCATATAACTATCCAGAGACCCCAGCACTGCAGAGAGAGGAGAGAGAGGTAATGACACACTGTGTGACCTCAGGCATATCACGACCCAGAAACCCCCAGAGCTGCAGAGAGAGGAGAGAGAGGTAATGATGTACTGTGTGACCTCAGGCATATCACTGTCCAGAGACCCCAGCACTTCTGAGAGGATAGAGAGGTAATGACATACTGTGTGACCTCAAGCATATGACTTCCCAGAGACCCCCAGCACTACAGAGAGAGGGGAGAGAGGAAATGATGTATGGTGTGACGTCAGGCATATCACTACCCAGAGACCCCCAGCACTGCAGAGAGGAGAGAGAGGTAATGACACACTGTGTGACCTCAGGCATGTCACTACCCAGAGACCCCAGCACTTCTGAGAGGAGAGAGAGGTAATGACGCACTGTGTGACCTCAGGCATATCAATACCCAGAGCCCCCAGCACTTCTGAGAGGAGAGAGAGGTAATGACACACTGTGTGACCTCAGACATTTCACTACCCAGAGACCCCAGCACTGCAGAGAGAGGAGAGAGAGGTCATGACACACTGTGTGACCTCAGGCATATCACTACCCAGAGACCCCCAGCGCTGCAGAGAGAGGATTGAGAGGTAATGATGTACTGTGTGAGTTCAGGCATATCACTGTCCAGAGACCCCAGCACAGCAGAGAGGAGAGAGAGGTAATGACACACTGTGTGACCTTAGGCATATCACTACCCAGAGACCCCAGCACTTCTGAGAGGAGAGAGAGGTAATGACATACTGTGTGACCTCAAGCATATGACTACCCAGAGACCCCCAGCACTACAGAGAGAGGGGAGAGAGGAAATGATGTACTGTGTGACGTCAGGCATATCACTACCCAGAGACCCCCAGCACTGCAGAGAGGAAAGAGAGGTAATGACACACTGTGTGACCTCAGGCATATCACTACCCAGAGACCCCAGCACTTCTGAGAGGAGAGAGAGGTAATGACGCACTGTGTGGCCTCAGGCATATCACTACCCAGAGCCCCCAGCACTTCTGAGAGGAGAGAGAGGTAATGACACACTGTGTGACCTCAGACATATCACTACCCAGAGACCCCAGCACTGCAGAGATAGGAGAGAGAGGTAATGACACACTGTGTGACCTCAGGCATATCCCTACCCAGAGACCCCCAGCGCTGCAGAGAGAGTAGAGAGAGGTAATGATGTACTGTGTGACCTCAGGCATATCTCTGTCCAGAGACCCCAGCACTTCTGAGAGGAGAGAGAGGTAATGACATACTGCGTGACCTCAAGCATATCACTACCCAGAGACCCCCAGCACTACAGAGAGAGGGGAGAGAGGTAATGATGTACTGTGTGACCTCAGGCATATCACTACCCAGAGACCCACAGCACTGCAGAGAGAGAAGAGAGAGGTAATGACACACTGTGTGACCTCAGGCATATCACTACCCAGAGACCCCCAGCGCTGCAGAGAGAGGAGAGAGAGGTAATGATGTACTGTGTGACCTCAGGCATATCACTGTCCAAAGACCCCAGCACTTCTGAGAGGAGAGAGATGTAATGACACACTGTGTGACCTCAGGCATATCACTACCCAGAGACCCCCAGCACTGCAGAGAGAGGATAGAGAGGTAATGACACACTGTGTGACCTCAGGCATATCACTACCCAGAGACCCCCCAGCGCTGCAGAGAGAGGAGAGAGAGGTAATGATGTACTGTGTGACCTCAGGTATATCACTGTCCAGAGACCCCAGCACTTCTGAGAGGAGAGAGAGGTAATGACATACTGTGTGACCTCAAGCATATCACTACCCAGAGACCCCCAGCACTACAGAGAGAGGGGAGAGAGATAATGATGTACTGTGTGACCTCAGGCATATCACTACCCCGAGACCCCAGCACTTCTGAGAGGAGAGAGAGGTAATGACATACTGTGTGACCTCAAGCATATCACAACCCAGAGACCCCCAGTACTACAGAGAGAGAGGAGAGAGGTAATGATGCACTGTGTGACCTCAGGCATATCACTACCCAGAGTCCCCAGCACTGCAGAGAGAAGAGAGAGAGGTAATGACACACTGTGTGACTTCAGGCATTTCACTACCCAGAGACCCCTAGCGCTGCAGAGAGAGGAGAGAGAGGTAATGATGTACTGTGTGACCTCAGGCATATCACTGTCCAGAGACCCCAGCACTTCTGAGAGGAGAGAGAGGTAATGACATACTGTGTGACCTCAAGCATATCACTACCCAGAGACCCCCAGCACTACAGAGAGAGGGGAGAGAGGTAATGATGTACTGTGTGACCTCAGGCATATCACTACCCAGAGACCCCCAGCACTACAGAGAGAGGGGAGAGAGGTAATGATGTACTGTGTGACCTCAGGCATATCACTACCCAGAGACCCCTAGTGCTTCAGAGCAAATGAGAGAGGTAATGACACGCTGTGTGACCTCAGGCATATCACTACCCAGAGACCCCCAGCGCTGCAGAGAGAGGAGAGAGAGGAAATGACACACTGTGTGACCTCAGGCATATCACTACCCAGAGACCCCAGCACTTCTGAGAGGAGAGAGAGGTAATGACGCACTGTGTGACCTCAGGCATATCACTACCCAGAGACCCCAGCACTTCTGAGAGGAGAGAGAGGTAATGACGCACTGTGTGACCTCAGGCATATCACTACCCAGAGACCCACAGCACTGCAGAGAGAGAAGAGAGAGGTAATGACACACTGTCTGACCTCAGGCACATCACTACCCAGAGACCCCCAGCGCTGCAGAGAGAGGAAAGAGAGGTAATGATGTACTGTGTGACCTCAGGCATATCACTGTCCAGAGACCCCAGCACTTCTGAGAGGAGAGAGAGGTAATGACATACTGTGTGGCCTCAAGCATATCACTACCCAGAGACCCCCAGCTCTACAGAGAGAGGGGAGAGAGGTAACGATGTACTGTGTGACCTCAGGCATATCACTACCCAGAGACCCCAGCACTTCTGATAGAAGAGAGAGTTAATGACACACTGTGTGACCTCATGCATATCACTACCCAGAGACCCCCAGCACTGCAGAGAGAGGATAGAGAGGTAATGACGCACTGTGTGACCTCAGGCATATCACTACCCAGAGACCCCAGCACTTCTGAGAGGAGAGAGAGGTAATGACGCACTGTGTGACCTCAAGCATATCACTACCCAGAGACCCCCAGCACTACAGAGAGAGGGGAGAGAGATAATGATGTACTGTGTGACCTCAGGCATATCACTACCCCGAGACCCCAGCACTTCTGAGAGGAGAGAGAGGTAATGACATACTGTGTGACCTCAAGCATATCACAACCCAGAGACCCCCAGTACTACAGAGAGAGAGGAGAGAGGTAATGATGCACTGTGTGACCTCAGGCATATCACTACCCAGAGTCCCCAGCACTGCAGAGAGAAGAGAGAGAGGTAATGACACACTGTGTGACTTCAGGCATTTCACTACCCAGAGACCCCTAGCGCTGCAGAGAGAGGAGAGAGAGGTAATGATGTACTGTGTGACCTCAGGCATATCACTGTCCAGAGACCCCAGCACTTCTGAGAGGAGAGAGAGGTAATGACATACTGTGTGACCTCAAGCATATCACTACCCAGAGACCCCCAGCACTACAGAGAGAGGGGAGAGAGGTAATGATGTACTGTGTGACCTCAGGCATATCACTACCCAGAGACCCCCAGCACTACAGAGAGAGGGGAGAGAGGTAATGATGTACTGTGTGACCTCAGGCATATCACTACCCAGAGACCCCCAGCGCTGCAGAGAGAGGAGAGAGAGGAAATGACACACTGTGTGACCTCAGGCATATCACTACCCAGAGACCCCAGCACTTCTGAGAGGAGAGAGAGGTAATGACGCACTGTGTGACCTCAGGCATATCACTACCCAGAGACCCCAGCACTTCTGAGAGGAGAGAGAGGTAATGACGCACTGTGTGACCTCAGGCATATCACTACCCAGAGACCCACAGCACTGCAGAGAGAGAAGAGAGAGGTAATGACACACTGTCTGACCTCAGGCATATCAATACCCAGAGACCCCCAGCGCTGCAGAGAGAGGAAAGAGAGGTAATGATGTACTGTGTGACCTCAGGCATATCACTGTCCAGAGACCCCAGCACTTCTGAGAGGAGAAAGAGGTAATGACATACTGTGTGGCCTCAAGCATATCACTACCCAGAGACCCCCAGCTCTACAGAGAGAGGGGAGAGAGGTAACGATGTACTGTGTGACCTCAGGCATATCACTACCCAGAGACCCCAGCACTTCTGATAGAAGAGAGAGTTAATGACACACTGTGTGACCTCATGCATATCACTACCCAGAGACCCCCAGCACTGCAGAGAGAGGATAGAGAGGTAATGACGCACCGTGTGACCTCAGGCATATCACTACCCAGAGACCCCAGCACTTCTGAGAGGAGAGAGAGGTAATGACGCACTGTGTGACCTCAGGCATATCACTACCCAGAGACCCCAGCACTTCTTAGAGGAGAGAGAGGTAATGACACACTGTGTGACCTCAGGCATATCACTACCTTGAGACCCCCAGCGCTGCAGAGAGAGGAGAGAGAGGTAATGATGGACTGTGTGACCTCAAGCATATCACTACCCAGAGACCCCCAGCACTACAGAGAGTGGGGAGAGAGGAAATGACGCACTGTGTGACCTCAGGCATATCACTACCCAGAGACCCCAGCACTTCTTAGAGGAGAGAGAGGTAATGACACACTGTGTGACATCAGGCATATCACTACCCAGAGACCTCCAGCACTGCAGAGAGGAGAGAGAGGTAATGACACACTGTGTGACCTCAGACATATCACTACTCAGAGACCCCCGCACTTCTGAGAGGAGGGAGAGGTAATGACATACTGTGTGACCTCAGGCATATCACTACCCAGAGACCTCAGCACTGCAGAGAGAGGAGAGAGAGGTAATGACACAATGTGTGACCTCAGGCATATCACTACCCAGAGACCCCCAGCGCTGCAGAGAGAGGAGACAGAGGTAATGATGTACTGTGTGACCTCAGGCATATCACTGTCCAGAGACCCCAGCACTTCTGAGAGGAGAGAGAGGTAATGACATACTGCGTGACCTCAATCATATCACTAACCAGAAGCCCCCGGCACTACAGAGAGAGGGGAGAGAGGGACTGATGTACTGTGTGACCTCAGGCATATCACTACCCAGAGACCCACAGCACTGCAGAGAGAGAAGAGAGAGGTAATGACACACTGTCTGACCTCAGGCATATCACTACCCAGAGACCCCCAGCGCTGCAGAGAGAGGAAAGAGAGGTAATGATGTACTGTGTGACATCAGGCATATCACTGTCCAGAGACCCCAGCACTTCTGAGAGGAGAGAGAGGTAATGACATACTGTGTGGCCTCAAGCATATCACTACCCAGAGACCCCCTGCACAACAGAGAGAGGGGAGAGAGGTAACGATGTACTGTGTGACCTCAGGCATATCACTACCCAGAGACCCCAGCACTTCTGATAGAAGAGAGAGTTAATGACACACTGTGTGACTTCAGGCATATCACTACCCAGAGACCCCAGCACTTCTGAGAGGATAGAGAGGTAATGACGCACTGTGTGACCTCAGGCATATCACTACCCAGAGACCCCCAGCGCTGCAGAGAGAGGAGAGAGAGATAATGATGTACTGTGTGACCTCAGGCATATCACTACCCAGAGACCCCAGCACTGCAGGTAGAGGAGAGAGAGGTAATGACACACTGTGTGACCTCAGGCATATCACTGTCCAGAGACCCCAGCACTTCTCAGAGGAGAGAGAGGTAATGACATACTGTGTGACCTCAAGCTTATCACTACCCAGAGACCCCCAGCACTACGGAGAGAGGGGAGAGAGATAATGATGTACTGTGTGACCTCAGGCATATCACTACCCAGAGACCCCCAGCACTGCAGAGAGAGGAGAGAGAGGTAATGACGCACTGTGTGACCACAGGCATATCACAACCCAGAGACCCCCAGCACTACAGAGAGAGAGGAGAGAGGTAAAGATGTACTGTGTGACCTCAGGCATATCACTACCCAGAGACCCCAGCACTTCTGAGAGGAGAGAGAGGTAATGACGCACTGTGTGACCTCAGGCATATTACTACCCAGAGACCCCAGCACTGCAGAGAGAGGAGAGAGAGGTAATGACACACTGTGTGACCTCAGGCATATCACTACCCAGAGACCCCAGCACTTCTGAGAGCAGAGAGAGGTAATGACATACTGTGTGACCTCAAGCATATCACAACCCAGAGACCCCCAGCACTACAGAGAGAGAGGAGAGAGGTAAAGATGTACTGTGTGACCTCAGGCATATCACTACCCAGAGACCCCAGTACTTCTGAGAGGAAAGAGAGGTAATGACGCACTGTGTGACCTCAGGCATATCACTACCCAGAGTCCCCAGCACTGCAGAGAGAAGAGAGAGAGGTAATGACACACTGTGTGACCTAAGGCATATCACTACCCAGAGACCCCCAGCGCTGCAGAGAGAGGAGAGAGAGGTAATGATGTACTGTGTGACCTCAGGCATATCACTGTCCAGAGACCCCAGCACTTCTGAGAGGAGAGAGAGGTAATGACGTACTGTGTGACCTCAGGCATATCACTACCCAGAGACCCCCAGCACTGCAGAGAGAGGAGAGAGAGGTAATGATGTACTGTGTGACCTCAGGCATATCACTGTCCAGAGACCCCAGCACTTCTGAGAGGAGAGAGAGGTAATGACGTACTGTGTGACCTCAGGAATATCACTACCCAGAGACCCCCAGCGCTGCAGAGAGAGGAGAGAGAGGTAATGATGTACTATGTGACCTCAGGCATAACACTGTCGAGAGACCCCAGCACTTCTGAGAGGAGAGAGAGGTAATGTCATACTGTGTGACCTCAAGCATATCACTACCCAAAGACCCCCAGCACTACAGAGAGAGGGGAGAGAGGTAATGATGTACTCTGTGACCTCAGGCATATCACTACCCAGAGACCCCAGCATTTCTCAGAGAATAGAGAGTTAATGACACACTGTGTGATCTCAGGCGTATGACTGCCCAGAGTCCCAGTACTGCAGAGAGGGAGGAGAGAGGTAATGACACACTGTGTGACCTCAGGCATATCACTGCCCAGCCCACAGACCCCTGCACTGCAAAGAGAGGAGAGAGAGAATGACACACATTGATCTAAGGTGTATCGCTGACGAGCCCAGAGACCCCAGCACTGCAGAGAGGTAGGACAGAGGTAGTGACACACTGTGTGACCTCAGGCATATTACTGCCTAGAGAGCCAACCACTGCAGAGAGAGGAAAGAGAATCAATGACACACTGTGTGATCTCAGGTGTTTCACAGACCAGCCCAGGGACCAAAGCACTGCATAGAGAGGAGAGACAGTTAATGACACGGTGTGACCTAAGGCATCTCACTGCCCAGAGACCCATCACTGTAGGGAGGAGGGAGAGAGTTAATGACACTGTGTGACCTCAGGCATATCACTGTCCAGAGACCCCAGCACTTCTGAGAGGAGAGAGAGGTAATGACATACTGTGTGACCTCAAGCATATCACTACCCAGAGACCCACAGCACTACAGAGAGAGGGGAGAGGTAATGATGTACTGTGTGACCTCAGGCGTATCACTACCCAGAGACCGCATCACAGCAGAGAGGAGAGAGAGGAAATGACACACTGTGTGACCTCAGGCATATCACTACCCAGAGACCCCAGCACTTCTGAGAGGAGAGAGAGGTAATGACGCACTGTGTGACCTCAGGCATATCACTACCTAGAGACCCCAGCACTTCTTAGAGGAGAGAGAGGTAATAACGCACTGTGTGACCTCAGGCATATAACTATCCAGATACCCCAGCACTGCAGAGAGAGGAGAGAGAGGTAATGACACACTGTGTGACCTCAGGCATATCGCTGTCCAGAGACCCCAGCAGTTCTGAGAGGAGAGAGAGGTAATGACATACTGTGTGACCTCAAGCACATCACTACCCAGAGACCCCCAGCAGTACAGAGAGAGGCGAGAGAGGAAATGACACACTCTGTGACCTCAGGCATATCACTACCCAGAGACCCCAGCACTTCTGAGAGGAGAGAGAGGTAATGACACACTGTGTGACCTCAGGCATATCACTACCCAGAGCCCCCAGCACTTCTGAGAGGAGAGAGAGGTAATGACATACTGTGTAACCTCAGGCATATCACTACCCAGAGACCCCCAGCACTACAGAGAGGAGAGAGAGGTAATGACACACTGTTTGACCTCAGGCATATCACTACCCAGAGACCCCAGCACTTCTGAGAGGAGAGAGAGGTAATGACACACTGTGTGACCTCAGGCATATCACTACCCAGAGCCCCCAGCACTTCTGAGAGGAGAGAGAGGTAATGACATACTGTGTAACCTCAGGCATATCACTACCCAGAGACCCCCAGCGCTGCAGAGAGAGGAGAGAGAGGTAATGATGTACTGTGTGACCTCAGGCATATCACTGTCCGGAGACCCCCAACACTGCAGAGAGGAGAGAGAGGTAATGACACGCTGTGTGACCTCAGGCATATCACTACCCAGGGACCCCCAGCGCTGCAGAGAGAGGAGAGAGAGGTAATGATGTACTGTGTGACCTCAGGCATATCACTGTCCAGAGACCCCAGCACTTCTGAGAGGAGAGAGAGGTAATGACACACTGTGTGGCCTCAAGCATATACCTACCCAGAGACCCCCAGCGCTGCAGAGAGAGGAGAGAGAGATAATGATGTACTGTGTGACCTCAGGCATATCACTGTCCAGAGACCCCAGCACTTCTGAGCGGAGAGAGAGGTAATGTTATACTGTGTGACCTCAAGCATATCACTACCCAGAGACCTCCAGCACTGCAGAGAGGAGAGAGAGGTAATGACACGCTGTGTGACCTCAGGCATATCACTACCCAGGGACCCCCAGCGCTGCAGAGAGAGGAGAGAGAGGTAATGATGTACTGTGTGACCTCAGGCATATCACTGTCCAGAGACCCCAGCACTTCTGAGCGGAGAGAGAGGTAATGTTATACTGTGTGACCTCAGGCATATCACTACCCAGAGATCCCCAGCGCTGCAGAGAGAGGAGAGAGAGGTAATGACGCACTGTGTGACCTCAGGCATATCACTACCCAGAGACCCCAGCACTTCTGAGAGGAGAGAGAGGTAATGACACACTGTGTGACCTCAGGCATATCACTACCCAGAGACCCCCAGCGCTGCAGAGAGAGGAGAGAGAGATATAATGATGGACTGTGTGACCTCAGGCATATCACTACCCAGAGACTCCCAGCGCTGCAGAGAGAGAAGAGAGAGGTAATGACACACTGTGTGACCTCAGGCATATCACTACCCAGAGACCCCCAGCGCTGCAGAGAGAGGAGAGAGAGGTAATGATGTACTGTGTGACCTCAGGTATATCACTGTCCAGAGACCCCAGCACTTCTGAGAGGAGAGAGAGGTAATGACATACTGTGTGACCTCAAGCATATCACTACCCAGAGACCCCCAGCACTACAGAGAGAGGGGAGAGAGGTAATGATGTACTGTGTGACCTCAGCAATATCACTACCCAGAGACCCCCAGCACTACAGAGAGAGGGGAGAGAAGTAATGATGTACTGTGTGACCTCAGGCATATCACTACCCAGAGACCCCTAGTGCTTTAGAGCAAATGAGAGAGGTAATGACACGCTGTGTGACCTCAGGCATATCACTACCCAGAGACCCCCAGCGCTGCAGAGAGAGGAGAGAGAGGAAATGACACACTGTGTGACCTCAGGCATATCACTACCCAGAGACCCCAGCACTTCTGAGAGGAGAGAGAGGTAATGACGCACTCTGTGACCTCAGGCATATCACTACCCAGAGACCCCAGCACTTCTTAGAGGAGAGAGAGGTAATGACACACTGTGTGACCTCAGGCATATCACTACCTTGAGACCCCCAGCGCTGCAGAGAGAGGAGAGAGAGGTAATGATGGACTGTGTGACCTCTAGCATATCACTACCCAGAGACCCCCAGCACTACAGAGAGAGGGGAGAGAGGAAATGATGTACTGTGTGACATCAGGCATATCACTACCCAGAGACCTCCAGCACTGCAGAGAGGAGAGAGAGGTAATGACACACTGTGTGTCCTCAGGCATATCACTACCCAGAGACCCCAGCACTTCTGAGAGGAGAGAGAGGTAATGACGCACTGTGTGAGCTCAGGCATATGACTACCCAGAGCCCCCAGCACTTCTCAGAGGAGAGAGAGGTAATGACACACTGTGTGACCTCAGGCATATCACTACCCAGAGACCTCAGCACTGCAGAGAGAGGAGAGAGAGGTAATGACACAATGTGTGACCTCAGGCATATCACTACTCAGAGACCCCCAGCGCTGCAGAGAGAGGAAAGAGAGGTAATGATGTACTGTGTGACCTCAGGCATATCACTACCCAGAGACCCCAGCACTTCTGAGAGGAGAGAGAGGTAATGACATACTGTGTGAACTCAGGCATATCACTACCCAGAGACCCCCAGCACTGCAGAGAGGAGAGAGAGGTAATGACACACTGTGTGACCTCAGGCATATCACTACTCAGAGACCCCAGCACTTCTGAGAGGAGAGAGAGGTAATGACATACTGTGTGGCCTCAAGCATATCACTACTCAGAGACCCCCAGCTCTACAGAGAGAGGGGAGAGAGGTAACGATGTACTGTGTGACCTCAGGAATATCACTACCCAGAGACCCCAGCACTTCTGATAGAAGAGAGAGTTAATGACACACTGTGTGACCTCATGCATATCACTACCCAGAGACCCCCAGCACTGCAGAGAGAGGATAGAGAGGTAATGACGCACTGTGTGACCTCAGGCATATCACTACCCAGAGACCCCCAGCGCTGCAGAGAGAGGAGAGAGAGATAATGATGTACTGTGTGACCTCAGGCATATCACTACCCAGAGACCCCAGCACTGCAGGTAGAGGAGAGAGAGGTAATGACACACTGTGTGACCTCAGGCATATAACTATCCAGATACCCCAGCACTGCAGAGAGAGGAGAGAGAGGTAATGACACACTGTGTGACCTCAGGCATATCGCTGTCCAGAGACCCCAGCAGTACAGAGAGAGGCGAGAGAGGAAATGATGTACTGTGTGACGTCAGGCATATCACTACCCAGAGACCCCCAGCACTACAGAGAGGAGAGAGAGGTAATGACACACTCTGTGACCTCAGGCATATCACTACCCAGAGACCCCAGCACTTCTGAGAGGAGAGAGAGGTAATGACACACTGTGTGACCTCAGGCATATCACTACCCAGAGCCCCCAGCACTTCTGAGAGGAGAGAGAGGTAATGACATACTGTGTAACCTCAGGCATATCACTATCCAGAGACCCCCAGCACTACAGAGAGGAGAGAGAGGTAATGACACACTGTTTGACCTCAGGCATATCACTACCCAGAGACCCCAGCACTTCTGAGAGGAGAGAGAGGTAATGACACACTGTGTGACCTCAGGCATATCACTACCCAGAGCCCCCAGCACTTCTGAGAGGAGAGAGAGGTAATGACATACTGTGTAACCTCAGGCATATCACTACCCAGAGACCCCAGCACTGCAGAGAGAGGATAGAGAGGTAATGACGCACTGTGTGACCTCAGGCATATCACTACCCAGAGACCCCCAGCGCTGCAGAGAGAGGAGAGAGAGGTAATGATGTACTGTGTGACCTCAGGCATATCACTGTCCAGAGACCCCCAACACTGCAGAGAGGAGAGAGAGGTAATGACACGCTGTGTGACCTCAGGCATATCACTACCCAGGGACCCCCAGCGCTGCAGAGAGAGGAGAGAGAGGTAATGATGTACTGTGTGACCTCAGGCATATCACTGTCCAGAGACCCCAGCACTTCTGAGAGGAGAGAGAGGTAATGACACACTGTGTGGCCTCAAGCATATACCTACCCAGAGACCCCCAGCGCTGCAGAGAGAGGAGAGAGAGATAATGATGTACTGTGTGACCTCAGGCATATCACTGTCCAGAGACCCCAGCACTTCTGAGCGGAGAGAGAGGTAATGTTATACTGTGTGACCTCAAGCATATCACTACCCAGAGACCTCCAGCACTGCAGAGAGGAGAGAGAGGTAATGACACGCTGTGTGACCTCAGGCATATCACTACCCAGGGACCCCCAGCGCTGCAGAGAGAGGAGAGAGAGGTAATGATGTACTGTGTGACCTCAGGCATATCACTGTCCAGAGACCTCAGCACTTCTGAGCGGAGAGAGAGGTAATGTTATACTGTGTGACCTCAGGCATATCACTACCCAGAGATCCCCAGCGCTGCAGAGAGAGGAGAGAGAGGTAATGACGCACTGTGTGACCTCAGGCATATCACTACCCAGAGACCCCAGCACTTCTGAGAGGAGAGAGAGGTAATGACACACTGTGTGACCTCAGGCATATCACTACCCAGAGACCCCCAGCGCTGCAGAGAGAGGAGAGAGAGATATAATGATGGACTGTGTGACCTCAGGCATATCACTATCCAGAGACTCCCAGCGCTGCAGAGAGAGAAGAGAGAGGTAATGACACACTGTGTGACCTCAGGCATATCACTACCCAGAGACCCCCAGCGCTGCAGAGAGAGGAGAGAGAGGTAATGATGTACTGTGTGACCTCAGGTATATCACTGTCCAGAGACCCCAGCACTTCTGAGAGGAGAGAGAGGTAATGACATACTGTGTGACCTCAAGCATATCACTACCCAGAGACCCCCAGCACTACAGAGAGAGGGGAGAGAGGTAATGATGTACTGTGTGACCTCAGCAATATCACTACCCAGAGACCCCCAGCACTACAGAGAGAGGGGAGAGAAGTAATGATGTACTGTGTGACCTCAGGCATATCACTACCCAGAGACCCCTAGTGCTTTAGAGCAAATGAGAGAGGTAATGACACGCTGTGTGACCTCAGGCATATCACTACCCAGAGACCCCCAGCGCTGCAGAGAGAGGAGAGAGAGGAAATGACACACTGTGTGACCTCAGGCATATCACTACCCAGAGACCCCAGCACTTCTGAGAGGAGAGAGAGGTAATGACGCACTCTGTGACCTCAGGCATATCACTACCCAGAGACCCCAGCACTTCTTAGAGGAGAGAGAGGTAATGACACACTGTGTGACCTCAGGAATATCACTACCTTGAGACCCCCAGCGCTGCAGAGAGAGGAGAGAGAGGTAATGATGGACTGTGTGACCTCTAGCATATCACTACCCAGAGACCCCCAGCACTACAGAGAGAGGGGAGAGAGGAAATGATGTACTGTGTGACATCAGGCATATCACTACCCAGAGACCTCCAGCACTGCAGAGAGGAGAGAGAGGTAATGACACACTGTGTGTCCTCAGGCATATCACTACCCAGAGACCCCAGCACTTCTGAGAGGAGAGAGAGGTAATGACGCACTGTGTGAGCTCAGGCATATGACTACCCAGAGCCCCCAGCACTTCTCAGAGGAGAGAGAGGTAATGACACACTGTGTGACCTCAGGCATATCACTACCCAGAGACCTCAGCACTGCAGAGAGAGGAGAGAGAGGTAATGACACAATGTGTGACCTCAGGCATATCACTACTCAGAGACCCCCAGCGCTGCAGAGAGAGGAAAGAGAGGTAATGATGTACTGTGTGACCTCAGGCATATCACTACCCAGAGACCCCAGCACTTCTGAGAGGAGAGAGAGGTAATGACATACTGTGTGAACTCAGGCATATCACTACCCAGAGACCCCCAGCACTGCAGAGAGGAGAGAGAGGTAATGACACACTGTGTGACCTCAGGCATATCACTACTCAGAGACCCCAGCACTTCTGAGAGGAGAGAGAGGTAATGACATACTGTGTGGCCTCAAGCATATCACTACTCAGAGACCCCCAGCTCTACAGAGAGAGGGGAGAGAGGTAACGATGTACTGTGTGACCTCAGGAATATCACTACCCAGAGACCCCAGCACTTCTGATAGAAGAGAGAGTTAATGACACACTGTGTGACCTCATGCATATCACTACCCAGAGACCCCCAGCACTGCAGAGAGAGGATAGAGAGGTAATGACGCACTGTGTGACCTCAGGCATATCACTACCCAGAGACCCCCAGCGCTGCAGAGAGAGGAGAGAGAGATAATGATGTACTGTGTGACCTCAGGCATATCACTACCCAGAGACCCCAGCACTGCAGGTAGAGGAGAGAGAGGTAATGACACACTGTGTGACCTCAGGCATATCACTGTCCAGAGACCCCAGCACTTCTCAGAGGAGAGAGAGGTAATGACATACTGTGTGACCTCAAGCTTATCACTACCCAGAGACCCCCAGCACTACGGAGAGAGGGGAGAGAGATAATGATGTACTGTGTGACCTCAGGCATATCACTACCCAGAGACCCCCAGCACTGCAGAGAGAGGAGAGAGAGGTAATGACGCACTGTGTGACCTCAGGCATATCACTACCCAGAGACCCCCAGCACTGCAGAGAGAGGAGAGAGGTAATGACACGTTGTGTGACCTTAGGCATATCACTACCCAGAGACCCCCAGCGCTGCAGAGATTGGAGAGAGAGGTAATGATGTACTGTGTGACCTCAGGCATATCACTGTCCAGAGACCCCAGCACTTCTGAGAGGAGAGAGAGGTAATGACATACTGTGTGACCTCAAGCATATCACAACCCAGAGACCCCAGCACTACAGAGAGAGAGGAGAGAGGTAAAGATGTACTGTGTGACCTCAGGCATATCACTACCCAGAGACCCCAGCACTTCTGAGAGGAGAGAGAGGTAATGACGCACTGTGTGACCTCAGGCATATTACTACCCAGAGACCCCAGCACTGCAGAGAGAGAAGAGAGAGTTAATGACACACTGTGTGACCTCAGGCATATCACTGCCCAGCCCACAGACCCCTGCACTGCAAAGAGAGGAGAGAGAGAATTACACACATTGATCTAAGGTGTATCGCTGACGAGCCCAGAGACCCCAGCACTGCAGAGAGGTAGGACAGAGGTAGTGACACACTGTGTGACCTCAGGCATATTACTACCCAGAGACCCCCAGCACTGCAGAGAGAGGAGAGAGAGGTAATGACATACTGTGTGACCTCAAGCATATCACTACCCAGAGACCCCCAGCACTACAGAGAGAGGGGAGAGAGGTAATGATGTACTGTGTGACCTCAGGCATATCACTACCCAGAGACCCACAGCACTGCAGAGAGAGAAGAGAGAGGTAATGAAACACTGTGTGACCTCAGGCATATAACTACCCAGAGACCCCAGTACTTCTGAGAGGAAGGAGAGGTAATGACGCACTGTGTGACCTCAGGCATATCACTACCCAGAGTCCCCAGCACTGCAGAGAGAAGAGAGAGAGGTAATGACACACTGTGTGACCTAAGGCATGTCACTACCCAGAGACCCCCCAGTGCTGCAGAGAGAGGAGAGAGAGGTAATGACACACTGTGTGACTTCAGGCATATCACTACCCAGAGACCCCAGCACTTCTGAGAGGAGAGAGAGGTAATGACATACTGTGTGACCTCAAGCATATCACAACCCAGAGACCCCCAGCACTACAGAGAGAGAGGAGAGAGGTAAAGATGTACTGTGTGACCTCAGGCATATCACTACCCAGAGACCCCAGTACTTGTGAGAGGAGAGAGAGGTAATGACACACTGTGTGACCTCAGGCATATCACTACCCAGAGTCCCCAGCACTGCAGAGAGAAGAGAGAGAGGTAATGACACACTGTGTGACCTAAGGCATATCACTACCCAGAGACCCCCAGCGCTGCAGAGAGAGGAGAGAGAGGTAATGATGTACTGTGTGACCTCAGGCATATCACTGTCCAGAGACCCCAGCACTTCTGAGAGGAGAGAGAGGTAATGACGTACTGTGTGACCTCAGGCATATCACTACCCAGAGACCCCCAGCACTGCAGAGAGAGGAGAGAAAGGTAATGACACACTGTGTGACCTCAGGAATATCACTACCCAGAGACCCCCAGCGCTGCAGAGAGAGGAGAGAGAGGTAATGATGTACTGTGTGACCTCAGGCATATCACTGTCGAGAGACCCCAGCACTTCTGAGAGGAGAGAGAGGTAATGACATACTGTGTGACCTCAAGCATATCACTACCCAAAGACCCCCAGCACTACAGAGAGAGGGGAGAGAGGTAATGATGTACTCTGTGACCTCAGGCATATCACTACCCAGAGACCCCAGCATTTCTCAGAGAAGAGAGAGTTAATGACACACTGTGTGATCTCAGGCGTATGACTTCCCAGAGTCCCAGTACTGCAGAGAGGGAGGAGAGAGGTAATGACACACTGTGTGACCTCAGGCATATCACTGCCCAGCCCACAGACCCCTGCACTGCAAAGAGAGGACAGAGAGAATGACACACATTGATCTAAGGTGTATCGCTGACGAGCCCAGAGACCCCAGCACTGCAGAGAGGTAGGACAGAGGTAGTGACACACTGTGTGACCTCAGGCATATTACCGCCTAGAGAGCCAACCACTGCAGAGAGAGGAAAGAGAATCAATGACACACTGTGTGATCTCAGGTGTTTCACAGACCAGCCCAGAGACCAAAGCACTGCAGAGAGAGGAGAGACAGTTAATGACACTGTGTGACCTAAGGCATCTCACTGCCCAGAGACCCATCACTGTAGGGAGGAGGGAGAGAGTTAATGACACTGTGTGACCTAAGGCATCTCACTGCCAGGAGACCCATCACAAAATATACACACACAAATCAAAACCAGGTAAGTAAACAGTTAGAAAAGTAGTGCAAACACTGTAGATCACAATAGAATTCAATAGGGAGAAATAGGCCTACGGGCAATACAAACCATATACTCCAAAAGTGGAATGCGAACCACGAATGGACCCCAGGCCTAGTGTAGTGTGTAGACGGTCACGGGGAGTGTAAGAAAACACTAAGGGTGTCCAAGATACCCCACCCCAAGACCCTGAAAAGTAGGAGTAAAGTTACCCTACTACCCTAGAAAGACAATAAAGTCGAGATAGGGGATTCTGCAAGGACAACATCTGACTGCAAAGCACTGAAGACAGATTCCTGGACCTCAGGACCTGTAAAGGAAGGGGACCAAGTACAAGAGTCACGCAAGTGTTCAGGGGGGGCAGGAGCCCACTAAACCCTGGATGAAGGTGCAAAAGGGCTGCCTCCGGGTGGAAGAAGCCGAAGATTCTGCAACAACGAAGATGCCAGGAACTTCTCCTTTGGTCAGAAGATGTCCCACGGTGCGCTGGAGGATGCAGAGTTGTTTCCACGGAGAAAGACCGCAAACAAGCCTTGCTAGCTGCAAGAGTTGCAGTTGAGGATTTTGGGTGCTGCCAGGGCCCAGAAAGGACCAGGAGGTTGCCCCTTGGTGGAGGAGACAGAGGGGGTGCTCAGCAACACGGAGAGCCCATGCAGAAGCAGGCAGCACCCGCAGAAGCACCTGAACAGGCTTTCAGAAGATCTGAGCACAACGGTCGACTCAGCACAACAAAAGGGGGTCCCACGATGTCAGAGTCCAACTGAGGGAGTTGGGCAATGCAGAACGGACTGCTGGGGACCTGGGCTAAGCTGTGCACCAAGGAAGTCTTGCAAAAGTGCACAGAAGCCCTAGCAGCTGCAGTTCACGCAGTACACAGGATTACTGTCTGGTGTGGGGAGGCAAGGATTTACCTCCGCCAAATTTGGACAGAAGGGCCACTAGACTGTCGGGGACACTTGGATCCAGCACCTGTGTTCCAGGGACCACACTCGTCAAGATGACAGAGGACCCAGAGGAATGGTGAGGCAGAAGTTTGGTTCCTGCGTTAGCAAGGGGAAGATTCCGTCGACCCACTAGAGATTTCTTCTTGGCTTCCAGTGCAGGGTGAAGGCAGACAGCCCTCAGAATGCACCACCAGGAAACAGTCGAGAAAGCCGGCAGGATGAGGTGCTACAATGTTGCTGGTAGTCTTCTTGCTACTCTGTTGCAGTTAGGCAGGCATCCTGGAGCAGTCAGCAGTCGATCCTTGGCAGAAGTCAAAGAGGGAAGTGCAGAGGAACTCTGGTGAGCTCTTGCATTCGTTATCTGGTGAGATACACACAGGAGAGACCCTTAATAGCCCTCAGAGGAGGATTGGCTACAGAGAAAGGTAAGCACCTATCAGGATGGGTCTCTGATGTCACCTGCTGGCACTGGCCACTCAGAGATGTCCATTGTGCCCTCACACCTCTGCATCCAAGATGGCAGAGGTCTGGGACACACTGGCGGAGCTCTGGGCACCTCCCCTGGGAGGTGCAGGTAAGGGGAGTGGTCACTCCCCTTTCCTTTGTCCAGTTTTGCGCCAGAGCAGGGCTGGGGGGGATCCCTTAACCAGTGTAGACTGGCTTATGCAAGGAGGGCACCATCTGTGCCCTTCAAAGCATTTCCAGAGGCCAGGAGAGGCTCCTCCTCCCAGGCCCTTCACACCTATTTCCAAAGGGAGAGGGTGTAACACGCTCTCTCAAAGGAAATCCTTTGTTCTGCCTTCCAGGGACTGGGCTGCCCAGGCCCCAGGGGGGCAGAAACCTGTTTGAGGGTTGGCAGCAGGGGTAGCTGCAGAGAAAACCACTGAAAGTTAGTTTGGCAGTACCCGGGCTCTATACTGGAGACCTGGGGAAGCATGGAATTGTCCCCCCAATACCAGAATGGTATTGGGGTGACAATTCCATGATCATAGACATGTTACATGGCCATATTCGGAGTTACCATTGTGAAGCTACATATAGGTAGTGACCTATGTGTAGTGCACGCGTGTAATGGTGTCCCCGCACTCACAAAGTCTGGGGAATTTGCCCTTAACAATGTGGGGGCACCTTGGCTAGTGCCAGGGTGCCCACACACGAAGTAACTTTGTACCTAACCTTCGCTAAGTGAGGGTTAGACATATAGGTGACTTATAAGTTACTTAAGTGCAGTGTAAAATGGCTGTGAAATAACGTGGATGTTATTTCACTCAGGCTGTAGTGGCAGTCCTGTGTAAGAATTGTCTGAGCTCCCTATGGGTGGCAAAGGAAATGCTGCAGCCCATAGGGATCTCCTGGAACCCCAACACCCTGGGTACCTGTAGGAAAGTACCATCTTGCCTGGCATGTTACCCCCATTTTTCACTGTATATATGTTGTTTTAGTTGTATGTGTCACTGGGACCCTGGTAACCCAGGGCCCCAGTGCTCATAAGTGTGCCTGAATGTGTTACCTGTGTAGTGACTAACTGTCTCACTGAGGCTCTGCTAATCAGAACCTCAGTGGTTATGCTCTCTCATTTCTTTCCAAATTGTCACTAACAGGCTAGTGACCATTTTTACCAATTTACATTGGCTTACTGGAACACCCTTATAATTCCCTAGTATATGGTACTGAGGTACCCAGGGTATTGGGGTTCCAGGAGATCCCTATGGGCTGCAGCATTTCTTTTGCCACCCATAGGGAGCTCTGACAATTCTTACACAGGCCTGCCACTGCAGCCTGAGTGAAATAACGTCCACGTTATTTCACAGCCATTTTTCACTGCACTTAAGTAACTTATAAGTCACCTATATGTCTAACCTTTACCTGGTAAAGGTTAGGTGCAAAGTTACTTAGTGTGAGGGCACCCTGGCACTAGCCAAGGTGCCCCCACATTGTTCAGAGCCAATTCCCTGAACTTTGTGAGTGCGGGGACACCATTACACGCGTGCACTACATATAGGTCACTACCTATATGTAGCTTCACAATGGTAACTCCGAATATGGCCATGTAACATGTCTATGATCATGGAATTGCCCCCTCTGTGCCATCCTGGCATAGTTGGCACAATCCCATGATCCCAGTGGTCTGTAGCACAGACCCTGGTACTGCCAAACTGCCCTTCCTGGGGTTTCACTGCAGCTGCTGCTGCTGCCAACCCCTCAGACAGGCATCTGCCCTCCTGGGGTCCAGCCAGGCCTGGCCCAGGATGGCAGAACAAAGAACTTCCTCTGAGAGAGGGTGTGACACCCTCTCCCTTTGAAAAATGGTGTGAAGGCAGGGGAGGAGTAGCCTCCCCCAGCCTCTGGAAATGCTTTGTTGGGCACAGAGGTGCCCAATTCTGCATAAGCCAGTCTACACCGGTTCAGGGGACCCCTTAGCCCTGCTCTGGCGCGAAACTGGGCAAAGGAAAGGGGAGTGACCACTCCCCTGACCTGCACCTCCCCTTGGAGGTGTCCAGAGCTCCTCCAGTGTGCTCCAGACCTCTGCCATCTTGGAAACAGAGGTGCTGCTGGCACACTGGACTGCTCTGAGTGGCCAGTGCCACCAGGTGACGTCAGAGACTCCTTGTGATAGGCTCCTTCAGGTGTTGCTAGCCTATCCTCTCTCCTAGGTAGCCAAACCCTCTTTTCTGGCTATTTAGGGTCTCTGTCTCTGGGGAAACTTTAGATAACGAATGCAAGAGCTCATCCGAGTTCCTCTGCATCTCTCTCTTCACCTTCTGCCAAGGAATCGACTGCTGACCGCGCTGGAAGCCTGCAAACCTGCAACATAGTAGCAAAGACGACTACTGCAACTCTGTAACGCTGATCCTGCCGCCTTCTCGACTGTTTTCCTGCTTGTGCATGCTGTGGGGGTAGTCTGCCTCCTCTCTGCACCAGAAGCTCAGAAGAAATCTCCTGTGGGTCGACGGAATCTTCCCCCTGCAACCGCAGGCACCAAAAAGCTGCATTACCGGTCCCTTGGGTCTCCTCTCAGCACGACGAGCGAGGTCCCTCGAATCCAGCGACTCTGTCCAAGTGACCCCCACAGTCCAGTGACTCTTCAGTCCAAGTTTGATGGAGGTAAGTCCTTGCCTCACCTCGCTGGGCTGCATTGCTGGGAACCGCAACTTTTGCAGCTACTCCGGCCCCTGTGCACTTCCGGCGGAAATCCTTTGTGCACAGCCAAGCCTGGGTCCACGGCACTCTAACCTGCATTGCACGACGTTCTAAGTTGGTCTCCGGCGACGTGGGACTCCTTTGTGCGACTTCGGGTGAGCACCGTTTCACGCATCCTTATAGTGCCTGTTTCTGGCACTTCTCCGGGTGCTACCTGCTGCTGAGAGGGCTCCTTGTCTTGATCGACGTCCCCTCTCTCTCCTGGTCTAATCTGAGACCTCCTGATCCCTCCAGGGCCACAGCAGCGTCCAAAAATGCTAACCGCATGATTTGCAGCTAGCAAGGCTTGTTGGCATTTTTTCGGCGGGAAAACACTTCTGCACGACTCTCCACGGCGAGAGGGATCCGTCCACCAAAGGGAAAGTCTCTAGCCCTTTTCGTACCTGCAGAAACCTCAGCTTCTTCTGTCCAGTAGAAGCTTCTTTGCACCCGCAGCTGGCATTTCCTGGGCATCTGCCCATCTCCGACTTGCTTGTGACTTTTGGATTTGGTCCCCTTGTTCCACAGGTACCCTAGATTGGAAATCCACAGTTGTTGCATTGTTGGTTTGTGTCTTTCCTGCATTATTCCTCTAACACGACTTCTTTGTCCTTAGGGGAACTTTAGTGCACTTTGCACTCACTTTTCAGGGTCTTGGGGAGGGTTATTTTTCTAACTCTCACTATTTTCTAATAGTCCCAGCGACCCTCTACAAGGTCACATAGGTTTGGGGTCCATTCGTGGTTCGCATTCCACTTTTGGAGTATATGGTTTGTGTTGCCCCTATCCCTATGTTTCCCCATTGCATCCTATTGTAACTATACATTGTTTGCACTGTTTTCTAAGACTATACTGCATATTTTTGCTATTGTGTGTATATATATCTTGTGTATATTTCCTATCCTCTCACTGAGGGTACACTCTAAGATACTTTGGCATATTGTCATAAAAATAAAGTACCTTTATTTTTAGTATAACTGTGTATTGTGTTTTCTTATGATATTGTGCATATGACACTAAGTGGTACTGTAGTAGCTTCACACGTCTCCTAGTTCAGCCTAAGCTGCTCTGCTAAGCTACCATTATCTATCAGCCTAAGCTGCTAGACACCCTATACACTAATACGGGATAACTGGGCCTGGTGCAAGGTGCAAGTACCCCTTGGTACTCACTACAAGCCAGTCCAGCCTCCTACATTGGTTGTGCAGCGGTGGGATAAGTGCTTTGAGACTACTTACCACTCTTGTCATTGTACTTTTCATAAGAGAAAAATATACAAAACAAGGTCAGTGTATATACACATAGCCAAAAAGTTTTGCATTTCCTCTTTTCACTCTTTTCTAAGTGCTGAAAAGTACTTCTAACTTTCTAAAAAGTTCTAAAAAGTTTTAAAAGTTTTTTTTCTCTGTCTTTCTAAAAGCTCTGACAAACTTTTTATCTTTTACTATCACTTTAACTCTCTCTAAAAATGTCTGGCACAGTCCAAAATGTTGATCTGTCCAAACTTGCATATGATCACCTTAGCTGGAAAGGAGCAAGGAATCTCTGCATAGAGAGAGGTTTGAGTGTAGGGAAGAATCCTTCCTTAGAACTGTTAATTAACATGCTTAGAGTACAGGATAAGGCCATAAGTGCCCAATCTGTTGAAAAAGTAGCTAATGGTTCTCAATCAGATCCAGGGACTCCCCCAGGAATAGATTCAGGAAAGAAACTTCCTAGCCTGCCCATTACTAGACAGTCTAGCATAGTTGGTAATGATGATGAGCCACACCATATAAATAGTGTTGTCTCACATCATAGCAAAAGCATTTATTCTCACCATACTGGTAGTGATGTTTCTGTTAGCCAAGCTGTTAGGGTGGCTTCTGTAAGGGACAGGTCTCCTTCTGTCCATTCTCACCATACTTCTGTTTCAAGGCATGTCCCTCCCACCCACCCTGATGACAGATTGTTAGAAAGGGAGCTCAATAGATTGAGAGTGGAACAAACCAGACTGAAGCTCAAGAAGCAACAGCTGGATTTGGATAGACAGACTTTAGAAGTAGAGAAGGAGAGACAGAAACTGGGTTTAGAAACCCATGGTGGCAGCAGCAGTATTCCCCATAGTCATCCTGCAAAAGAGCATGATTCCAGGAATCTGCATAAGATAGTTCCCCCTTATAAGGAGGGGGATGACATTAACAAGTGGTTTGCTGCACTTGAGAGGGCCTGTGTTGTACAGGATGTCCCTCAAAGGCAGTGGGCTGCTATCCTATGGCTATCATTTAGTGGAAAAGGTAGGGATAGGCTCCTTACTGTGAAAGAAAATGATGCTAATAATTTCCAAGTTCTTAAGAATGCACTCCTGGATGGTTATGGCTTAACCACTGAACAATACAGGATAAAGTTCAGAGAGACCAAAAAGGAGTCTTCACAAGACTGGGTTGATTTCATTGACCATTCAGTGAAGGCCTTGGAGGGGTGGTTACATGGCAGTAAAGTTACTGATTATGACAGCCTGTATAACTTGATCCTGAGAGAGCATATTCTTAATAATTGTGTGTCTGATTTGTTGCACCAGTACTTGGTGGACTCTGATCTGACCTCTCCCCAAGAATTGGGAAAGAAGGCAGACAAATGGGTCAGAACAAGGGTGAACAGAAAAGTTCATACAGGGGGTGACAAAGATGGCAACAAAAAGAAGGATGGTAAGTCTTCTGACAAGGGTGGGGACAAATCTAAAAATGAGTCTTCATCAGGCCCACAAAAAACACTCTGGTGGGGGTGGTGGGCCCAAATCCTCTTTTAATCAGAACAAGGAAAAGAAACCATGGTGCTATTTATGTAAAATAAAAGGCCATTGGACAACAGATCCCAGTTGTCCAAAGAAAGGCACCAAGCCTCCTACCACTACAACCCCTACTGCTACACCTAGTGTCCCTACTAATAGCAGTGGTGGTGGGAGCAAACATACTAATAGCCAATCCAAGGGAGTAGCTGGGCTCACTATTGGTAACTTAGTTGGGGTTGGCCTTGTTAGGGAGGCCACAGAGGCTGTGTTAGTCTCTGAGGGGGCTATTGATTTAGCCACCTTAGTTGCTTGTCCCCTTAATATGGATAAGTACAAGCAGCTACCCCTAATAAATGGTGTTGAGGTTCAGGCCTACAGGGACACTGGTGCCAGTGTGACTATGGTCATAGAGAAACTGGTCCACCCTGAACAACACCTACTTGGTCACCAGTACCAAGTAACCGATGCTCACAACAACACACTTAGCCACCCCATGGCTGTTGTAAATCTCAACTGGGGGGGGGTTACTGGTCCAAAGAAAGTTGTGGTAGCTTCAGATTTACCTGTAGACTGTCTATTAGGGAATGATTTGGAGACATCAGCTTGGTCAGATGTGGAGTTGGAGGCCCATGCAGCAATGCTGGGCATCCCAGGGCATATTTTTGCTTTGACAAGGGCTCAGGCCAAAAAGCAAAAAGGACAGGGAAGCTTGGATCCTGGAACAATGGACCAAGTGCTCCCTAAAGCTAGGGCTAGTAGAAGCAAACCACTTCCTACTATCCCTCCCTCTACAGTGGATTCTACTTCTGAGGAAGAAAAATTCCCTCCCTGTGCAGAACCTACACCAGAGGAGCTGGAAGCAGACACTGCTGAGCTTTTGGGTGAAGGGGGGCCTGCCAGAGAGGAGCTGAGTGTGGCACAGCAAACCTGTCCCACATTAGAGGGTCTCAGACAGCAAGCTGTCAAACAGGCTAATGGGGATGTCAGTGACTCTCACAGAGTTTACTGGGAGGACAACCTCTTGTACACTGAGCATAGGGATCCTAAACCTGGAGCTGCCAGGAGATTAGTGATTCCTCAGGAGTACAGAAAGTTCCTCCTAACACTGGCACATGACATTCCCCTAGCTGGGCACCTGGGTCAAATGAAAACTTGGGACAGACTGGTTCCATTGTTTCATTGGCCTAGGATGTCTGAGGACACAAAGGAATTTTGTAAGTCCTGTGAAACCTGTCAAGCCAGTGGCAAGACAGGTGGCACCCCAAAGGCACCCCTTATTCCACTGCCTGTGGTTGGGGTTCCCTTTGAAAGGGTAGGGGTTGACATAGTTGGCCCCCTTGACCCTCCTACTGCTTCAGGCAATAGGTTTATCTTGGTGGTAGTGGACCATGCCACAAGATATCCTGAAGCTATTCCTTTAAGGATCACTACAGCACCTGCAGTGGCAAAGGCCGTCCTGGGAATATTTTCCAGGGTGGGCTTCCCATAGGAAGTGGTATCAGACAGGGGAAGCAATTTCATGTCTGCATACTTAAAGGCCATGTGGAAGGAGTGTGGTGTAACGTACAAGTTCACAACACCCTATCATCCACAAACAAATGGACTGGTGGAGAGATTTAATAAAACTCTCAAAGGCATGATTATGGGTCTCCCTGAAAAACTCCGCAGGAGATGGGATATCCTTCTACCATGCCTCCTTTTTGCCTACAGGGAGGTACCCCAGAAAGGAGTGGGCTTCAGCCCCTTTGAACTTCTTTTTGGACACCCTGTTAGGGGTCCACTCACACTTGTAAAGGAGGGTTGGGAACAACCTTTAAAAGCTCCTAAGCAGGATATTGTGGATTATGTACTTGGCCTCAGATCAAGGATGGCTGAGTACATGAAAAAGGCCAGTAAAAACCTTCAGGCCAGCCAAGAGCTCCAGAAGCAATGGCATGATCAGAAGGCTGTTTTGGTTCAGTACCAACCAGGGCAGAAAGTGTGGGTCTTGGAGCCTGTGGCCCCAAGAGCACTCCAAGATAAATGGAGTGGTCCCCACACAATTGTTGAAAAGAAGGGAGAAGTCACCTATTTAGTTGACTTAGGCACTGCCAGGAGTCCCCTTAGGGTGCTCCATGTCAACCGCCTGAAACCCTACTATGACAGGGCTGATCTCACCCTGCTCATGGCAACTGATGAGGGACAGGAAGAAGACAGTGATCCTCTACCTGATCTCTTCTCTTCCACAGAACAAGATGCTCTTGTGGAAGGTGTAGTTTTGGCTGATTGTCTTACTGCTGAGCAGAAAGACAATTGCATAAATCTCCTAGATCAATTCTCTGAACTCTTCTCTACTGTGCCAGGTACCACTTCTTGGTGTGAGCACACTATAGATACTGGAGACAGTTTACCTGTCAAAAGTAAGATCTATAGGCAGCCTGACCATGTCAGGGACTGCATAAAGCAAGAGGTCAAGAAAATGTTAGAGCTAGGAGTAGTTGAGCACTCTGACAGTCCATGGGCTTCTCCTGTGGTACTGGTACCAAAACCCCATTCCAAAGATGGAAAGAAGGAAATGCGGTTTTGTGTAGACTATAGAGGTCTCAACTTGGTAACCAAAACTGATGCTCACCCTATACCCAGGGCAGATGAGCTCATAGATACACTGGCATCTGCCAAGTATCTAAGCACTTTTGATTTGACTGCAGGGTATTGGCAGATCAAATTATCAGAAGATGCTAAACCTAAGACTGCATTTTCCACCATTGGAGGACATTACCAGTTTACTGTAATGCCTTTTGGTTTGAAAAATGCACCTGCCACTTTTCAGAGGTTGGTGAACACAGTCCTGCAAGGGCTGGAAGCTTTCAGTGCAGCATATTTGGACGATATAGCTGTCTTTAGCTCCAGCTGGGATGATCACCTGGTCCACCTATGGAAAGTTTTGGAGGCCCTGCAAAAGGCAGGCCTCACTATCAAGGCTTCAAAGTGCCAGATAGGGCAGGGTAAGGTGGTTTATCTGGGACACCTTGTTGGTGGGGAACAGATTGCACCACTTCAGGGGAAAATCCAAACTATTATTGATTGGGTTCCCCCTACCACTCAGACTCAGGTGAGAGCCTTCCTAGGCCTCACTGGGTATTACAGGAGGTTCATTAGGAACTATGGCTCCATTGCAGCCCCTCTTAATGACCTCACATCCAAAAAAATGCCTAAAAAGGTATTATGGACAGCAAACTGTCAGAAAGCTTTTGAGGAGCTGAAGCAGGCCATGTGCTCTGCACCTGTCCTGAAAAGCCCTTGTTACTCTAAAAAATTCTATGTCCAAACTGATGCATCTGAATTAGGAGTAGGGGCAGTCCTATCACAACTTAATTCTGAGGGCCAGGATCAACCTCTTGCTTTTATTAGTAGGAGGTTGACCCCTAGAGAAAAGCATTGGTCTGCCATTGAGAGGGAGGCCTTTGCTGTGGTCTGGGCTCTGAAGAAGTTGAGGCCATACCTGTTTGGCACTCACTTCATTATTCAGACAGACCACAAACCTCTACTTTGGCTAAAACAAATGAAAGGTGAAAATCCTAAATTGTTGAGGTGGTCCATATCCCTACAGGGAATGGACTATACAGTGGAACATAGACCTGGGAGTAGCCACTCCAATGCAGATGGACTCTCCAGATATTTCCACTTAGACAATGAAGACTCATCAGGTCATGGCTAGTCTTATTGTCCTTCGTTTGGGGGGGGGGTTGTGTAGGAAAGTACCATCTTGCCTGGCATGTTACCCCCATTTTTCACTGTTTATATGTTGTTTTAGTAGTATGTGTCACTGGGACCCTGATAACCCAGGGCCCCAGTGCTCATAAGTGTGCCTGAATGTGTTACCTGTGTAGTGACTAACTGTCTCACTGAGGCTCTGCTAATCAGAACCTCAGTGGTTATGCTCTCTCATTTCTTTCCAAATTGTCACTAACAGGCTAGTGACCATTTTTACCAATTTACATTGGCTTACTGGAACACCCTTATAATTCCCTAGTATATGGTACTGAGGTACCCAGGGTATTGGGGTTCCAGGAGATCCCTATGGGCTGCAGCATTTCTTTTGCCACCCATAGGGAGCTCTGACAATTCTCAGACAGGCATCTGCTCAGACAGGCATCTGCCCTCCTGGGGTCCAGCCAGGCCTGGCCCAGGATGGCAGAACAAAGAACTTCCTCTTAGAGAGGGTGTGACACCCTCTCCCTTTGGAAAATGGTGTGAAGGCAGGGGAGGAGTAGCCTCCCCCAGCCTCTGGAAATGCTTTGTTGGGCACAGAGGTGCCCAATTCTGCATAAGCCAGTCTACACCGGCTCAGGGGACCCCTTAGCCCTGCTCTGGCGCGAAACTGGACAAAGGAAAGGGGAGTGACCACTCCCCTGACCTGCACCTCCCCTGGGAGGTGTTCAGAGCTCCTCCAGTGTGCTCCAGACCTCTGCCATCTTGGAAACAGAGGTGCTGCTGGCACACTGGACTGCTCTGAGTGGCCAGTGCCACCAGGTGACGTCAGAGACTCCTTGTGATAGGCTCCTTCAGGTGTTGCTAGCCTATCCTCTCTCCTAGGTAGCCAAACCCTCTTTTCTGGCTATTTAGGGTCTCTGTCTCTGGGGAAACTTTAGATAACGAATGCAAGAGCTCATCCGAGTTCCTCTGCATCTCTCTCTTCACCTTCTGCCAAGGAATCGACTGCTGACCGCGCTGGAAGCCTGCAAACCTGCAACATAGTAGCAAAGACGACTACTGCAACTCTGTAATGCTGATCCTGCCGCCTTCTCGACTGTTTTCCTGCTTGTGCATGCTGTGGGGGTAGTCTGCCTCCTCTCTGCACCAGAAGCTCAGAAGAAATCTCCTGTGGGTCGACGGAATCTTTCCCCTGCACCCGCAGGCACCAAAAAGCTGCATTACCGGTCCCTTGGGTCTCCTCTCAGCACGACGAGCGAGGTCCCTCGAATCCAGCGACTCTGTCCAAGTGACCCCCACAGTCCAGTGACTCTTCAGTCCAAGTTTGGTGGAGGTAAGTCCTTGCCTCACCTCGCTGGGCTGCATTGCTGGGAACCACGACTTTTGCAGCTACTCCGGCCCCTGTGCACTTCCGGCGGAAATCCTTTGTGCACAGCCAAGCCTGGGTCCACGGCACTCTAACCTGCATTGCACGACGTTCTAAGTTGGTCTCCGGCGACGTGGGACTCCTTTGTGCAACTTCGGGTGAGCACTGTTTCACGCATCCTCGTAGTGCCTGTTTCTGGCACTTCTCCGGGTGCTACCTGCTGCTGAGAGGGCTCCTTGTCTTGATCGACATCCCTTCTCTCTCCTGGTCCAATCTGAGACCTCCTGGTCCCTCCAGGGCCACAGCAGCGTCCAAAAACGCTAACCGCATGATTTGCAGCTAGCAAGGCTTGTTGGCGTTCTTTCGGAGGGAAAACACTTCTGCACAACTCTCCACGGCAAGAGGGATCCGTCCACCAAAGGGGAAGTCTCTAGCCCTTTTCGTTCCTGCAGAAACCTCAGCTTCTTCTGTCCAGTAGAAGCTTCTTTGCACCCGCAGCTGGCATTTCCTGGGCATCTGCCCATCTCCGACTTGCTTGTGACTTTTGGATTTGGTCCCCTTGTTCCACAGGTACCCTAGATTGGAAATCCACAGTTGTTGCATTGTTGGTTTGTGTCTTTCCTGCATTATTCCTCTAACACGACTTCTTTGTCCTTAGGGGAACTTTAGTGCACTTTGCACTCACTTTTCAGGGTCTTGGGGAGGGTTATTTTTCTAACTCTCACTATTTTCTAATAGTCCCAGCGACCCTCTACAAGGTCACATAGGTTTGGGGTCCATTCGTGGTTCGCATTCCACTTTTGGAGTATATGGTTTGTGTTGCCCCTATCCCTATGTTTCCCCATTGCATCCTATTGTAACTATACATTGTTTGCACGGTTTTCTAAGACTATACTGCATATTTTTGCTATTGTGTGTATATATATCTTGTGTATATTTCCTATCCTCTCACTGAGGGTACACTCTAAGATACTTTGGCATATTGTCATAAAAATAAAGTACCTTTATTTTTAGTATAACTGTGTATTGTGTTTTCTTATGATATTGTGCATATGACACTAAGTGGTACTGTAGTAGCTTCACACGTCTCCTAGTTCAGCCTAAGCTGCTCTGCTAAGCTACCATTATCTATCAGCCTAAGCTGCTAGACACCCTATACACTAATAAGGGATAACTGGGCCTGGTGCAAGGTGCAAGTACCCCTTGGTACTCACTACAAGCCAGTCCAGCCTCCTACAGTACCTAGGTACCACATACAAGGGAATTATAAGGGTGTTCCAGTGTGCCAATCAGAATTGGTCAAATTAGTCACTAGCCTGCAGTGACAATTTTAAAAGCAGAGAGAGCATAAACACTGAGGTTCTGGTTAGCAGAGCCTCAGTGATACAGTTAGGCACCACACAGGGAACACATACAGGGCCACAAATGTATGAGCACTGGGGTCCTGGCTAGCAGGATCCCAGTGACACATATCAAACACACTGACAACATAGGGTTTTCACTATGAGCAATGGGCCCTGGGTAGCAGGATCCCAGTGAGACAGTTAAAACACCCTGACATACACTCATAAACAGGCCAAAAGTGGGGGCAACAACAGAAGGTGCCAGGAACTTCTCCTTTGGTCAAAAGATGTCCCACGGAGCGCTGGAGGATGCAGAGTTGTTTCCACGCAGAAAGACTGCAAACAAGCCTTGCTAGCTGCAAGAGTCGCAGTTGAAGGCTTTGGGTGCTGCCAGGGCCCAGAAAGGACCAGGAGGTCGCCCCTTGGAGGAGGAGACAGAGGGGGCACTCAGCAACACAAAGAGCCCACGCAGAAGCAGGCAGCACCCGCAGAAGCACCTGTACAGGCACTTAGAAGATCTGAGGACGACGGTCGACTCAGAACAACAAAAGAGGGTCCCACGACGTCAGAGTCCAACTCAGCAAGTTGGGCAATGCAGGACAGACTGCTGGGGACCTGGGCTAGGCTGTGCACAAAGGAAGTCTTGTAAAAGTGCACAGAGGCCCCAGTAGCTGCAGTTCACACAGTACACAGGATTACTGTCTGGCGTGGGGAGGCAAGGACTTACCTCCACCAAATTTGGACAGAAGGGCCACTGGACTGTCGAAGACACTTGGAACCAGCTCCTGTGTTCCAGGGACTACGCTCGTCAGGATGAGAGGGGACCCAGAGGACCGGTGTAGTAAGGTAGCCTCTTTCTAGCCTTGTTACTCCCACTTTTGGCCTGTTTGTGAGTATATGTCACGGTGTTTTCACTGTCTCACTGGGATCCTGCTTGCCATGCCCAGTGCTCATACTGAAAACCCTATTTTGTCAGTCTGTTTGTTATGTGTCACTGGGATCCTGCTAGCCAGGACCCCAGTGCTCATAAGTTTGTGGCCTATATGTGTTCCCTGTGTGGTGCCTAACTGTATCACTGAGGCTCTGCTAACCAGAACCTCAGTGTTTATGCTCTCTCTGCTTTCCAAATTTGTCACTGCAGGCTAGTGACTAAATTTACCAATTCTCATTGGCACATTGGTACACCCATATAATTTCCTTGTATATGGTACTGAGGTACCCAGGGTATTGGGGTTCCAGGAGATCCCTATGGGCTGCAGCATTTCTTTTGCCACCCATAGGGAGCTCAGGCAATTCTTACACAGGCCTGCCACTGCAGCCTGAGTGAAATAACGTCCACGTTATTTCACAGCCATTTTTCACTGCACATAAGTAACTTATAAGTCACCTATATGTCTAACCTTCACTTAGTGAAGGTTGGGTGCCAAGTTACTTAGGCCCTCATTTCAACATTGGCGGTAAAAGCCGCTTACCGCCGTGCAGAAGACCGCCAACACACCGCCGCGGCCGCGGAATCCCACCACAGCCATTATGACCCACAGCACTGAACCCGCCAAAATACAGACACCCACAGAAGTCCGCCACACCAAAGGTCAGTGATAAACTGGCGAAAACAAAACTGACACCATCACGCCAACACAAATACGCCCACACTATCACGACCCACGAATCCAGGGGGTGTCTTTCAACAGCGGTATTCCATTGGCTGTACACACTGCCGCGCTCATAATACACACACATATACAAAACATAGCCACATTGGACAATTTGAAATACACACACCTGATACACATACACACACCACTCCCACACACCCAATACAATATAAAACACACACCCACATCACCCACAAACCCCTACGACCAAAACTGAGAACGAAGCACAGAGAGAGAGACACCACCATCAACAAACTAGCATCCACAAGCACACAATACCATCATCCACATTACTTCCACGCACCTCACACAAAACACCACTAAATATCACCCCACACATCACAACACACACCACCCCACACATCACCCACACCACCCCATGGCACCGTAAAGACACCCCAGGTTCTCGGAGGAGGAACTCAGGGTTATGGTGGAGGAAATCATTCGGGCAGAGCCACAGCTATTCGGATCACAGGTGCAGCAGACCTCCATTGCTAGGAAGATGGAGCTATGGCGAAGAATAGTCGACAGGGTAAACGCAGTGGGACAGCACCCAAGAACACAGGATGACATCAGGAAGAGGTGGAACGACCTACGGGGGAAGGTGCGTTCCGTGGTCTCAAGACACCACGTAGCGGTACAGAGGACTGGCGGCAGACCCCCACCTCCTCCCCTACAACTTACAACATGGGAGGAGCAGGTCTTGGCGATTCTGCATCCAGAGGGCCTCGCAGGAGTAGATGGAGGAATGGACTCTGGTAAGTCAGATCTTAACTACTTTATCCCCCCCACCCCACCTGCATGCCATCACATACCCCCACCCTCACCCTCACCTCCATCACTCCTACTCCTCACAAATGTCCCACTATCAGAACCCACCCATCCCAACACTAAGCCCTGCATGCAACTACAAAGCATGGACACCCATCACCAAAGCATGGCCACTGCACATACCCATACACCCCCCAAACCACCATCACACAAGCTCCCACACAGGAATGTAAGCACTGGGGTACACGGTCACCCACCCATTGCACACCATGGCACACACAGATGCAATAATCATGCTTTCATACCCCTGCAAGACCCCTAACCAACGTCACCGCACAGGAGGGTCCAGACATGTCCACACCACCAACAGAAGAGGCCCACAGTGATGACAGCAGCTCTGTCCAACTGGATCTAGATGACCAGCCCGGCCCATCGGGGACCTCAGGACAGTCGGTTCCCCTCACACTGCCACAGGCCACTGCAGACCTTCCCCCCTCTGGAAACACCAGCACAGCACCCACCCAGCGGGCCCATACCTCTGTCCCCAGGACACGTCAATCAGCAGTGTGTCCACCACTACAGGGAACCAAGGCTAATCCACCACCCCAACAACAACAGGGACCTGGGAGCAGTGGCAGTGGGCACACGGTCCAGGGGACAGTGGCCCAGGGAAACAGGGGAACTGGGAGGGCTGCTGTGCGACAGGGGGAGGACCGGCCCAGGGAACCCACTCTCCATGAGGCCCTCTCCAACATCGAGGGAGCATACCACCACTCCCAGGAGACGATGGCAACAGTACTGGTCAAGTTTCAGGAGACCCAGCGCCTGCAGGAGGAACAGTATTTGGGCTTCAGGGAGGAACTCAGAGCCATCAATTCCACCCTGGGCACCATCGTAGGGGTGCTGAATGAAGTAGTCACCACCTTGAGGGACACTGTGGCACTACGAAGGGCCCCTGACACTAGCATGGACGATGAACTGCCCACCACCCCGCCGGCGCTAGTGGACAGGAGGCTCCGCCACAGGACCACCACACCAGCACCCCACCCCCTGCAGAGGTAGAACCACCCCGCAAATGGTCCCTGAGATCCAGGACAAAGACAGAGAAAAATGCCAAGACCCCCGCCAAGAAATGAGACCACCCTGAATGTCATCCTACTGTCCCACTTTGTCACCCTGTAAATCCTCAAACTGCCCTAGCTCCACTTCCCAGACCCATTTGGACAATGCACCTGTGAGACTAATAGACTGGACTCTGCCATGGACATTCCTCCACCATCACCCCTCACCAATTTACAACCCCCTCCAATAATTAGCACTTAAATAAACACCGTTAAAGCACAAAACATTCAGGAGTCTGTCTGTGATTTCGAAATACTGGATTAGTAATTACAGTGCCAACATGCTTTTACAATTGTAATGTCAACATACCAATGTCACACAGCTGTAGTCCATGGGGAAACAAAGCAGATGTCACACTGTGGGACACACAACTGTGAAAACGTAAGGGAAAGTGAAAACTCAGTTACCATACACTGGGATGAAAAGGACAGAGAGTTAGTAGTGTTTAAGTACATGTAGTAGGCCGGTTTGTATTCTTACCTGTGTCTCACTGGAAATATTGCTGGATCACCTTGTTCCTGTTGTCTATGTCCTGTTCTTGTGCTTCCTCGTCTTCACTCTCCACAGGCTCCACAGCTGCAACACCACCACCATCTGGACCATCCTCCTGCAGAAAAGGCCCCTGTCGTCGCAAAGCCAGGTTGTGAAGCATACAGCAGGCCACAATGATCTGGCACACCTTCTTTGGTGAGTAGAATAGGGATCCACCTGTCATATGGAGGCAGCGGAACGTGGCCATCAGGAGGCCGAAGGTTCGCTCAATTATCCGCCGAGTTCGCCCATGCGCCTCTTTGTAGCGTTCCTCTGCCCTTGTCCTGGGATTCCTCAGTGGGGTCACTAGCCATGACAGGTTGGGGTAACCAGAGTCACCAATTAGCCACACACAGTGCCTCTGGAGTTACCCCATCACATAAGGGATGCTGCTATTCCTCAGAATGTAGGCGTCATGCACTGAGCCAGGGAACTTGGCATTAACATGGGAGATGTACTGGTCTGCCAAACACACCATCTGTACATTCATCGAATGATAACTCTTCCGGTTTCTGTACACCTGTTCACTCCTGCGGGGGGTAGCAAAGCCACATGGGTCACATCAATGGCACCTATGATGTTGGGGATATGTCCCAGGGCATAGAAGTCTCCTTTCACTGTTGCCAAATCCTCCACCTGAGGGAAAACGATGTAGCTCCGCATGTGTTTCAGCAGGGCAGACAACACTCTGGACAACACGTTGGAAAACATAGGCTGGGACATCCCTGATGATATGGCCACTGTTGTTTGAAATGACCTACTTGCTAGGAAATGGAGTACTGACAGCACCTGCACTTGAGGGGGAATTCCTGTGGGATGGCGGATAGCTGACATCAGGTCAGGCTCCAGCTGGGCACACAATTCCTGGATAGTGGCACGGTCAAGCATGTATGTGAGGATCACATGTCTCTCCTCCATTGTCAACAGGTCCACCAGCGGTCTGTACAACGGAGGATGCCGCCATCTCCTCACATGTCCCAGCAGACGGTGCCTATGAAGGACAACAGCGAGCACAGAGTCAAACAACTCAGAGGTACGTACCCACAGCTTACACAGAACACAAATCATGATCCATATAATGGCTTGTATGAGTGTTGAGGCAAGGCCTAGGTATGTGTGACGCAGTTAGAAATTAAGCCATGTGGGCCCCTGAAATGGCGGCTGCCTGACCTGTAAAGTGTGACAATGGGATGTGAGGTAACTGCGCTGGTGTTGTACACCGTTGCGGTAGACAGTCGAAGACCGCGGAGCAATGCTGCATTGGTTAACATTGGACTCTATGGGTCTCAGGAGCCAATGATGATGTACGCCGCCGGTGGCGGTGTAGGAGGCTGGACTGGCTTGTAGTGAGTACCAAGGGGTACTTGCACCTTGCACCAGGCCCAGTTATCCCTTATTAGTGTATAGGGTGTCTAGCAGCTTAGGCTGATAGATAATGGTAGCTTAGCAGAGCAGCTTAGGCTGAACTAGGAGACGTGTGAAGCTACTACAGTACCACTTAGTGTCATATGCACAATATCATAAGAAAACACAGTTATACTAAAAATAAAGGTACTTTATTTTTATGACAATATGCCAAAGTATCTTAGAGTGTACCCTCAGTGAGAGGATAGGAAATATACACAAGATATATATACACAATAGCAAAAATATGCAGTATAGTCTTAGAAAACAGTGCAAACAATGTATAGTTACAATAGGATGCAATGGGGAAACATAGGGATAGGGGCAACACAAACCATATACTCCAAAAGTGGAATGCGAACCACGAATGGACCCCAAACCTATGTGACCTTGTAGAGGGTCGCTGGGACTATTAGAAAATAGTGAGAGTTAGAAAAATAACCCTCCCCAAGACCCTGAAAAGGGAGTGCAAAGTGCACTAAAGTTCCCCTAAGGACAAAGAAGTCGTGTTAGAGGAATAATGCAGGAAAGACACAAACCAACAATGCAACAACTGTGGATTTCCAATCTAGGGTACCTGTGGAACAAGGGGACCAAGTCCAAAAGTCACAAGCAAGTCGGAGATGGGCAGATGCCCAGGAAATGCCAGCTGCGGTGCAAAGAAGCTTCTACTGGACAGAAGAAGCTGAGGTTTCTGCAGGAACGAAAAGGGCTAGAGACTTCCCCTTTGGTGGACGGATCCCTCTCGCCGTGGAGAGTCGTGCAGAAGTGTTTTCCCGCCGAAAGAACGCCAACAAGCCTTGCTAGCTGCAAATCATGCGGTTAGGGTTTTTGGACGCTGCTGTGGCCCTGGAGGGACCAGGAGGTCTCAGATTGGACCAGGGGAGAGAGGGGACGTCGATCAAGACAAGGAGCCCTCTCAGCAGCAGGTAGCACCCGGAGAAGTGCCAGAAACAGGCACTACGAGGATGCGTGAAACGGTGCTCACCCAAAGTCGCACAAAGGAGTCCCACGTCGACGGAGACCAAATAAGAATGTCTTGCAATGCAGGTTAGAGTGCCGTGGACCCAGGCTTGGCTGTGCACAAAGGATTTCCGCCGGAAGTGCACAGGGGCCGGAGTAGTTGCAAAAGTCGCGGTTCCCAGCAATGCAGCCCAGCGAGGTGAGGCATGGACTTACCTCCACCAAACTTGGACTGAAGAGTCACTGGACTGTGGGGGTCACTTGGACAGAGTCGCTGGATTCGAGGGACCTCGCTCGTCGTGCTGAGAGGAGACCCAAGGGACCGGTAATGCAGCTTTTTGGTGCCTGCGGTTGCAGGGGGAAGATTCCGTCGACCCACGGGAGATTTCTTCTGAGCTTCTGGTGCAGAGAGGAGGCAGACTACCCCCACAGCATGCACAAGCAGGAAAACAGTCGAGAAGGCGACAGGATCAGCGTTACAGAGTTGCAGTAGTCGTCTTTGCTACTATGTTGCAGGTTTGCAGGCTTCCAGCGCGGTCAGCAGTCGATTCCTTATCAGAAGGTGAAGAGAGAGATGCAGAGGAACTCGGATGAGCTCTTGCATTCGTTATCTAAAGTTTCCCCAGAGACAGAGACCCTAAATAGCCAGAAAAGAGGGTTTGGCTACCTAGGAGAGAGGATAGGCTAGCAACACCTGAAGGAGCCTATCACAAGGAGTCTCTGACGTCACCTGGTGGCACTGGCCACTCAGAGCAGTCCAGTGTGCCAGCAGCACCTCTGTTTCCAAGATGGCAGAGGTCTGGAGCACACTGGAGGAGCTCTGGACACCTCCCAGGGGAGGTGCAGGTCAGGGGAGTGGTCACTCCCCTTTCCTTTGTCCAGTTTCGCGCCAGAGCAGGGCTAAGGGGTCCCCTGAACCGGTGTAGACTGGCTTATGCAGAATTGGGCACCTCTGTGCCCAACAAAGCATTTCCAGAGGCTGGGGGAGGCTACTCCTCCCCTGCCTTCACACCATTTTCCAAAGGGAGAGGGTGTCACACCCTCTCTCAGAGGAAGTTCTTTGTTCTGCCATCCTGGGTCAGGCCTGGCTGGACCCCAGGAGGGCAGATGCCTGTCTGAGGGGTTGGCAGCAGCAGCAGCTGCAGTGAAACCCCAGGAAGGGCAGTTTGGCAGTACCAGGGTCTGTGCTACAGACCACTGGGATCATGGGATTGTGCCAACTATGCCAGGATGGCATAGAGGGGGCAATTCCATGATCATAGACATGTTACATGGCCATATTCGGAGTTACCATTGTGAAGCTACATATAGGTAGTGACCTATATGTAGTGCACGCGTGTAATGGTGTCCCCGCACTCACAAAGTTCAGGGAATTGGCTCTGAACAATGTGGGGGCACCTTGGCTAGTGCCAGGGGGCCCTCACACTAAGTAACTTTGCACCTAACCTTTACCAGGTAAAGGTTAGACATATAGGTGACTTATAAGTTACTTAAGTGCAGTGAAAAATGGCTGTGAAATAACGTGGACGTTATTTCACTCAGGCTGCAGTGGCAGGCCTGTGTAAGAATTGTCAGAGCTCCCTATGGGTGGCAAAAGAAATGCTGCAGCCCATAGGGATCTCCTGGAACCCCAATACCCTGGGTACCTCAGTACCATATACTAGGGAATTATAAGGGTGTTCCAGTAAGCCAATGTAAATTGGTAAAAATGGTCACTAGCCTGTTAGTGACAATTTGGAAAGAAATGAGAGAGCATAACCACTGAGGTTCTGATTAGCAGAGCCTCAGTGAGACAGTTAGTCACTACACAGGTAACACATTCAGGCACACTTATGACCACTGGGGCCCTGGGTTACCAGGGTCCCAGTGACACATACAACTAAAACAACATATATACAGTGAAAAATGGGGGTAACATGCCAGGCAAGATGGTACTTTCCTACAGGCGGTACGCACCGTCGCGGATGTGACCACCATTTTCTATCTGTACAATCACTCGATACCTGGTTTTCGACAGGAGAGGACCTACACTGCAAGTGCTGCTGTGACCTTGGTCTGGAAGAGACAATGGCTCGTGTGTCTGGGGAAAGGGCCCCTGCCTTCACATCGGAGGAGTTAGAGAAACTTGTGGATGGGGTCCTCTCCCAGTACGCGCTACTCTACGGTCCTCCAGACAAACAGGTAAATACACTGGGAGCATGCTGTATGGGCTATGCCTGTGTGGAGTGGGGTGGATGAAAGATGGGGGGGGGAGATTGAGGCGTGCATGAAACAACGGTGAGTGCATGTGCATCATGGCAAGGGTAGGGATGCGGGCCAATGACTGTGATGGTGCATTTGCTTATAACTTTTCTTTTCCCCCTGTACAATTCATGTAGGTCAGCGCCCACCAGAGAAAAGATATTTGGCGTGCCATCACCAAGGACGTCCGGACCCTGGGAGTCTACCACAGACAGAGCACCCACTGTCGCAAGAGATGGGAGGACATTCGCCGCTGGAGCAAGAAGATGGCGGAGGCCCAGCTGGGGATGGCCTCCCAACGTGGGAGGGTTGCCATCGCACCTTGACCCCCTTGATGTTCAGGATCCTGGCGGTGGGGTACCCGGAGTTGGATGGGCGCTTGAGGGCATCACAGCAGCTTCAAGGGGGTGAGTACACTCTCATTCTGCTGATTTTGCACGCAGTGGAGGTGTCTGGGTGGGGGACGTGGGCTGTGGGTTTCCCTAGGCCAGGGCGAATTAAGTAGGCAAGTTCCCCTTCTTCTGGCAGACCCAGTGGCACCCCACCCCACCTGTGTACAGTGCCAAACACACCTAGTCGTCCATAGCCTTGTATGCCATTTGCCAGGTAGTGAACAGTGGAGGCCAAGTGCACGGCGTAGTGCAGGGGGCTTGTGTGTCTGTCGTGTCCGCCATCGGTAGCGGTAATGCATGTACTCAACATGTCTTTCTTCTGTCGTCCCCCCTTTTTTGTGGTCTCCCTGTTCTTGTGTGCATTAGCATAATCAGGCGGAGGAGCAGTGGCACCGGAGCATCCCACATGGCCCTGGAGGGCGAGACAACCGACTCAGAGGTCACCAGTGGGACGGAGGGCGAGGGGAGCTCCACAGCGGGGACAGGAGCTGACTCCAGTGACACTGACTCGTCCTCTGATAGGAGCTCCCTTGTGGTGGTGGCAACATCTGTGCCCCCCGCATCTACAGGGACAGCGGCCACCCCCCCTACGAGCACCGCCCTCCCAGCAGCCCCTCAGCCTTTGCCCCGTGCCCGCTCACCCAGGAGGGTGGGCATCACCTTCGCCCCAGGCACCTCAGGCCCTGCCCCAGTCACCTCGGTGAGGAGGCCATTGACCTCCTCAGGTCCCTCACTGTTTTGAATGCCATCCAGGGTATAGAAAGGCAGTTGCAGCAATCAAATGCATTCCTGGAGGGCATTCATTCTGGCCAGGCGGCCCTTCAGCGGGCTTTTCAGACTCTGGCCTCAGCACTGATGGCAGCCATTGTCCCTGTGTCTAACCTCCCCCCTCCAACTTCCTCCACCCAGACCCAATCCCCTGTACCTCAGCCTATCCCAAGCACACAGGCAGACCAGCATACACACACGTCAACACACAAGGGAAGCTCAGGCAAACATAAGCACCACACATCCCACAGGCACTCACACAAGCATCACACACATGCAGACACACCAACATCCACTGCCTCCACTGTGTCCCCCTCCTCCTCGTCTCCCTCCTCCCTCCCAGTCTCGTCTCCACTCACACCTGCATGCACTACATCTACAGCCACTACGTCCATCACCAGCACACACACCACCACAGCCCGCTCACATGCAGTCACCACCCCCACTACCATTTACACGTCCCCTGTGTCCTCTCCCAGTGTGTCTGTGACTCCACCTCCCAAGATACACAAACGCAGGCACACACCCACCCAACAGCCATCCACCTCACGACAGCCTCCAGCGCATGCACCTTCACCCACAGTCACCAAACTAACACCTCCAACAACCACAACCTCTTCCTCCACTCCCAAACCCCATCCAGCTACCCATCCCACTGCTCCCAAAAACTTTTCCTAGCCAAACTTGACCTCTTTCCCACACCTCCCCCACCCCGTCCGTCTCCTAGGGCCCAACTCTACAGGTCCCTACCTAGCACCTCAGCCACAACCTCGCCGGGACCAGTGGTGCCTGTTGTCACCGGTATCTGGAGTGCACCGGCCACCAGGGCAGCCAGTGTGGCACAGAGCCACAACACGGACAGTCCCCCACCTGTCAAGCATCAGAAGTTGGCCAGTGCCTGGCGGGAGAGGGGGAAGACTCCAGTCACCAAAGCCGCTCCCAGGGATACAGGTAGGAGTGCGGAGTCAGCTGCAACACCTTCCAAGGTGGGGAAGGGACACAGGAAGGTCAGCAGGTCTGGGAAGACCAGCACGGCGGAGAAGACCGCCATCATCCCCGCCGCCCAGGAGTCCACCGCCAGCACCTGCCCTGCTGCCCAGGAGGCCACTGCCACCAGCCCTGCTGGGCCAGAGAGGACCGCCAGCACCAGCCCCGCTGGGCCTGAGAGGACCGCCAGCACCAGCCCCACTCTGCCAGACAGGACTGCCAGAAGCTGAGTCACATGCAAAGGACCCCTCTGCCACAAGCACCGCTGTACAGGGCACCGCCACAAGAAGCACCGCTGAACAGTGCACCGCCACAAGAGGCACCGCTGAACAGGGCACCGCCACAAGAAGCACCGCTGAACAGGGCACCGCCACAGGAGGCACCGCTGAACAGGGCACCGCCACAAGAGGCACCGCTGGCCCATGAGCTCCAAGGGCACTGACGCTACTGAGTCCGTCACGTGCAGGATGAAGCACTCTGGCCTGCAGTGACAGTTTTAAAAGCAGAGAGAGCATAAACACTGAGGTTCTGGTTAGCAGAGCCTCAGTGGTACAGTTAGGCACCACACAGGGAACACATGTAGGCCACAAACCTATGAGCACTGGGGTCCTGGCTAGCAGGATCCCAGTGAGACAGAAAAAACACCCTGACATATACTCACAAACAGGCCAAAAGTGGTGGTAACAAGGATAGAAAGAGGCTACTTTCCTACACTGGGGCACTCAGTGGTTACTGGGCACTGTCCGGACTGAGTCATTGGGCAGTCAGTTGTTACTAGGCACTGTCCTGTCTGAGTCCTTGGGCACTCAGTGGTTACTAGGCAGTGTCCTTGGGCACTCATTGGTTACTGGGCAGTGACCTGTATGGGTCCTAGGGCACTCGGTGTTTACTCCGCAGTGTCCTGTGCGGATCCTGGGGCACTCATTGGTTACTGGGCAGTTTCCTGGGGCACTCAGTGGCTACTGGGCAGTGTCCTGTCTGAGTCCTCGGGCACTCATTGGTAACTGGGCAGTGTCCTGTCTGGGTCCTGCGGCACTCAGTGGTTACAGGGCAGTGTCTTGTCTTAGTCTTCGGGCACTCACTGGTTACTGGGCAGGTTCCTTGGGCACTCATTGGTTACTGGGCAGTGACCTGTATAGGTCCTAGGCCTAGGGCACTCAATGGTTACTGGGCAGTGTCCTGTCTGAGTCTTCTGGCACTCAGTGGTTATTGGGCAGTGTCCTGTCTGGGTCCTGTGGCACTCAGTGGTTACTGGGCAGTTCCCAGGGGCACGCATTGGTTACAGGGCAGTGTCCTTGGGCACTTAGTGGTTAGTGGGCAGTGACCACTATAGGTCCTGAAGCAGTCAGTGGTTCTTGTGCAATGTCCTGTCTGGGTCTTGGGGCACTCAGTGGTTACTGTGCAGGACCCTGTCCGAGTTCTCGGGCATTCAGTGGTTTCTGGGCAGTTCCCTGGGGCACTCAGTGGTTACTGGGCTGTGCCCTTGGGCACTCCGCTACTGGGCATTGATCTCTATGGGTCTTTGGGCAGTCAGTAGTTGCTGAGCAGTGATCACTTTGGGTCCTGGGGCAGTCAGTGGTTACTGGGCAGTGACCACTATAGGTCCTGAGGCACCCAGTGATTACTGAGAAGTGTCCTATCCAAGTCCTTGGGTCCTCAGTGGTTTCTGGGCAGTGTCCTGGGGCACTCAGTGGTTACTGGGCAGCATTCTGGGCACTCACTGGTTATGGGGGAGTGTCCTGTCAGAGTCCTCGGGCACTCAGTGGTTCATGGACAGTGCCCTGTCTGAGTCCTTGGGCAATCAGTGGTTACTGGGCAGTGTCCTGTCTGACTTCTCGGGCACTGCCCTGTCTAGGTCCTGGGCAGTGTCCTGTCTGGGTCCTGGGGCACTCAGTGGTTACTGGGCAGTGTCCTGGAGCACTCAGTTGTTACTGGGCAGTGTCATGTCTGAGTCTTCGGGCACTCAGTGGTTACTGGGCAGTCTCCTGTCTGAGGTATCGGTCACTGAGTGGATACTGGGCTGTGTCCTGTTCAGGTCCTTGGGCACTCAGTGGTTACTGGGAAGTGTCCTAGGGCATTCAGTGTTTACTGCGCAGTGCCCTGTCCGAGTCCTCAGGCACTCAGTGGTTACTGGGCCAAACCCTGGGGCACTCAGTATTTACTGGGAAGTGTCCTTGGGCACTCAGTGGTTACTGGCCCGTGTCCTGTCTGGGTCCTGGGGCACTCAGTAGCTACTGGGGTTCTGGGGCACTCAGTGGTTACTGGGCAGTTCCATGTGGCACTCAATGCTTACTGGGCGGTGTCTTCGGGCACTTAGTGGTTACTAGGCAGTGTCCTTGGGCACTCATTGGTTACTGGGCAGTGACCTTTTATGGGTCCTAGGGCACTCAGTGTTTACTCCGCAGTGTCCTGTGCGGATCCTGGGGCACTCATTGGTTACTGGGCAGTTTCCTGGGGCACTCACTGGCTACTGGGCAGTGTCCTGTCTGAGTCCTCGGGCACTCACTGGTAACTGGGCAGCATCTGTCGGTCCTGCGGCACTCAGTGGTTACAGGGCAGTGTCCTGTCTGAGTCTTCGGGCACTCACTGGTTACTGGGCAGGTTCCTTGGGCACTCATTGGTTACTGGGCAGTGACCTGTATAGGTCCCAGGGCAGTGGTTCCCAACCTGTGGTCCGGGGACCCCTGGGGGTCCGCGAAGCCTTCTCAAGGGGTCCACAAGAGCCTAGAAAATTAAAACATATTAACAAATATTGACAAATTAGGTACCCAGCTTCCAGTAATGACTCAGGCTGGGGTACCCAGATTCTAAATATGATTCAGTGGGGGTCCCTGGGTTCCATTAATGTTAAAGTGGGGGTCCACAGAAATCAAAAGGTTGGGAACCACTATTTTAATCCTTTCTGCAGGGTCTCTTGTCCAGGCCTTCCAAATTTGATGGCAATATTTTAATATATAACGTCTTTTCAAGCTTGTCCTCATTGGTGCTGTAGAGTTGGGGGGGCTAGGCCCTCATACTAGAGAATAACATGACGCAGACACAGTGGCCTGGTGCTAATAACTGGCCTCGGGCACGTGCTTCCGACCCTTTTATTGGCAGGATCACCTGACCGGTGACGCCTGTGTTGGGTGGGTGTGGGGTGTAGATGTAAGGCCAGCCCTCACCCGAGTGGCTGGCAAAACACCACAACGTGTCCAGCAGGACACTACAGGTGCATTCCCTTTCTCTAAACTCCTATAAAAGGAAAAGCATTTCTCTGTCCTCTGGAACTGTCTAACTCCCATTTTTAGGAGGCAAATCTATGATGGATTTTATATAGAACTTTACTTACTTATTAATTATGCACTTTAGCTGTTAATTTATTGATGTTCTATTCCATGTATTTTGCATATAATCTCCTCATTTAAACTTTAAAATCATAACCGGTGTCTGTCATTCTCATCAAAATGCCTCAGAGCTGAATACTGAACTTGATCTCAAATATACCATTGACAGGTTTAATTGGGGGGCACCAAAGTCCGTACCACTCCCGGTCCCAGCCATTGGCGTGCTTTGGTATGATCATTTGAGATAGGTTGGCACTCACTGCACCAGGTCTGCAGCAAAACAGCATCAGTGGTCTCCAATCCACACACGCCGTACATAATGTTTCACATAAAGGTGACACTATGAAGATACATCATCCCCATCACACAAACCAGGCAGGGCACTAACTCACGTGACCGATCGTCCTCACACCCTTCTCTATGAATGACCGACATGCCAAGGCGGACCACCAAGTGCGCAGCAAAACAGCATCAGTGGTCCCCAATCCATGCACGCCGGTCACAATGTTTCACATAAAGGTGACACTATGAAGATACATCATCCCCATCACACAATCCAGGCAGGGCACTAACTCACGTGACCGATCGTCCTCACACCCTTCTCTATGAATGACCGACATGCCGAGGTGGACCACCAAGTGCGCAGCAAAACAGCATCAGTGGTCCCCAATCCATGCACGCCGTACACAATGTTTCACATAAAGGTGACACTATGAAGATACATCATCCCCATCACACAAACCAGGCAGGACACCAACTCACGTGACCGATTGTCCTCACACCCTTCTCTATGAATGACCGACATGCCGAGGCGGACCACCAAGTGCGCAGCAAAACAGCATCAGTTGTCCCCAATCCATGCATAACGTACACAATGTTTCACATAAAGATGACACTATGAAGATACATCACCCCCATCACACAAACCAGGCAGAGCACTAACTAACATGACCGACCGTCCTCACACCCTTCTCTATGAATGACCAACATGCCGAGGCGGAGCATCAAGTGCGCAGAAAAACAGCATCAGTGGTCCCCTATCCACGCACACCGTTCACAATGTTTCACATACTGTAAAGGTGACGATATGAATATACATCATCCCCATCACACAAACCAGGCAGGGCACTAACTAACATGACCGACCGTCCTCACACCCTTCTCTATGAATGACCAACATGCCGAGGCGGAGCATCAAGTGCGCAGAAAAACAGCATCAGTGGTCCCCAATCCACGCAGGCCATACACAATGTTTCACATAAAGGTGACACTATGAAGATACATCATCCCCATCACACAAACCAGGCAGGGCACTAACTAACATGACCGATCATCCTCACACCCTTCTCTATGAATGACCGACATGCCGAGGCGGAGCACCAAGTGCACAGCAAAACAGCATCAGTGGTCCCCAATCCACGCAGGCCGTACACAATGTTTCACATAAAGGTGACACTATGAAGATACATCATCCCCATCACACAAACCAGGCAGGGCACTAACTCACGTGACCGATCGTCCTCACACCCTTCTCTATGAATGACCGACATGCCAAGGCGGAGCACCAAGTGTGCAGCAAGAAGACTGGAGCACATCCGCGTCCATCATGCACGATAGCCAATGCTTACCACACATGTGGCGCTATAAACACTGTCATCCATCATAAATAGCTGTGGTGGAAACCTCATGCCCACCTGGTGTCACATCACTGGATATACATGTGTATGGAGACCTTTAAATCCATAAGCCCTTGAATACACCCACTGCTCCGCCCTAAACTAAATCTTGTCCAGAACGGACTATTTCCTGATAAAACCTTTGTATAAAATATGGAGGAAGATATGATAGAGTTTATAACTCTGAATCTGGATAGTGTTTCAGACTTCAGCTTGGTACAATAGGCCAAAAAGCAACCATTATCTGCCCTGCAATCTCATCTCACGCACAAACACACACAATCTCACAAACACACACGCACACACACACACACATACACACACAATCTCTCACACACACACACACACACACACACACACACACACACACACACACACACACACTGACACACAATTCAATTTGGAAAAGAAATTAAAATACATGTAAGCATTAAATTAAAATTTTAACACACACCTCCTCCTGTCCAGGAACATGGGGCCAGATTTATCAAGTAGTTGTGTCACCTTTGCACCACACAACGGGGCACAAGAGCAATGCAACTCTTAAGCTAGATTTATCAAGGCCACCTGAGGGGCTTGATAAATCTAGAGTAATGCGACGCAGCGTACATTGCTGCATTGCGTTGCTCTGCTCCAGGAAGGCGTTCCATGGGTGGAGCGTTGGAGTTCCCACGCATCCACAAATGAATTTTGGCGCATTTCTAGATTTACCATTACTGGTAGACCTGGGAATGTGTCAAAATGCTGTGACTCCCTGGGAGGAAGGGGAGTAACGAGGAGAGATATCTTTTTTCTCCTTGTTTTTCCTCTTTCTATGTGTGATGCATTTTGCAGCACGCATTGAAAGAGGAAAATGCCTCAGGAGATTGTTTTTGTGCAGGAAACAATCCTTCCTGCACCAAAATAACGCAGGCACACTTGCACCATTGAGCAGGGGTACCTATGTTGGCGCTGGGCAGCAGATTGTGCGCCAGCGCAGGGAAAGACAGGAATGCGCCATATATTGTTGAATACGGTACATTCCTATCCTTTCACTATCCCGCAGCGCAGTGCAGCAAGGTGACCCGCTGTGCCGCATGAGCTTTTGATAAATGTGTTATTGGTGTAGAGATAGGCCTCCCTTGAGAATACAAAGAGCCGCAACCCAAATCTCTTTGCCTCTTGGGCTAAAGGGAAGCCCATGTGTCAGAAGCACAGAAACAGGACTGTGCGCAGAGGCCTCAGTAGGGATGAGTGATTAAGAGGGAGTGCAGCCGTGAGGGAGGGGCAGGAGTAGCAGGTAAGACTGCTGCACATTTATATACCCACCCGGGCCTCATACGTGGCCTCTCATTGGGTGTTATATATATACCCACCCGGGCCTCATACGTGGCCTCTCATTCAGTGTTATTTCTATACCCACCCGGGCCTCATACGCGGCCTCTCATTGCAAATTATATATATACCCACCCGGGCCTCATACATGGCCTCTCATTGGGTGTTATTTATATATCCTCCCGAGCCTCCTACCTGGCCTCTCATTGGGTGTTATATATATACCCACCCAGGCCTCATACGTGGCCTCTCATCGAGTATTATTTATATACCCACCCGGGCCTCATACATGGCATTTCATTGGGTGTTATTTATATACCCATCCGGGCCTCATACGTGGCCTCTCATTCAGTGTTATTTATATATCCACCCGGACCTCATATGTGGTCTCTCAACTGGTGTTATAAATGTACCCACCTGGGCCTCATACGTGGCCTCTCATTGGGTGTTATATAAATACCCACCCGGGCCTCATACGTGGCCTCTCAATGGGTGTTATAAATGTACCCACCTGGGCCTCATACATGGACTCTCATTGGGTGTTATATAAATACCCACCCAGGCCTGATACATGGCCTCTTATTGGGTGTTACTTATATACCCACCTGGGCCTCATACATTGTCTCTCATTGGGTGTTATATATGTACCCAGCCAGGCCTCATACAAGGCCCCCCATTGGATATTATTTAAATACCCACCTAGGCCTCATACATGGCCTCTCATTGGGTGGTATATACTGTAGGAAAGTACCGCCAGCCTCCTAGATATATAATTATATAATATATATATATATATATATATATATATAAATATATATATATATATATATATACACCCACCGAGCCTCATACGTGGTCTCTCATTGAGTATTATTCATATACCCACCTGGGCCTCATACATGGCCTCTCATTGGGTGTTATTTACATACTAACCCAGGCCTCATATGTTGCCTCTCATTGGATGTTATTTCTATACCCACCCAGCCTCATACACGGGCTCTCATTGGGTGTTACTTATATACCAACCCAGGCCTCATATGTGGCCTCTCATTGGGTGTTATTTCTATACCCACCCAGCCTCATACATGGGCTCTCATTGGGTGTTACTTATATAACCTCCCAGGCCTCATACGTGGCCTCTTATTGGGTGTTATTTATATACCCACCCTGGCTTTATTCGTAGCCTCTCATTGGGTGTCTTTGGAGTATGCCTGTTGTTTTTGTGTGTATGTGTATCCCTGTGTTTGCATGGCTGTATGCATTTCTTTGTGTGTGTGTGTGTGTATGTATGTGTGTTTGTGTGTTTGTGTGTGTATGTGTATGTACACACATGTACAAACATATGTTTCAGTGCTGGGGGCAGTGTTCCTCCATTTCTCTCTCCCTCCCTCTCTCTCTGTCTTTCTGACTAGTCCTTTCTTCTTCTCCAAACCCAAACACCAAACATGTATGATTTGCTGAATCTAACTGACCAACTGGAGTCAAAGCACCGGGTAAATCCACCCGCTCTCTCCACTGCCTCTCTCAGTCCCTCCCCTGACCCTTCCTCCATCTTTCATGGTCTTCTTGAACTCATAAGTGGCTGTTTTCACAAACGGACACTGGAACCAAGCTGTAACCGGCTGATGAGCTCATAACTAGGGTGAAACCGGTCCTGGGTTACTTGTGTTCTGGTTCAGGGAGGACCTGGCCGGGCTGGACTGTTCCTTTTGGAGCAGGGCCAAGACTGATTTGCATATGGCTGGTCCAAACTGAGGTGTCCTCGTGTGCAGGATTACAATGGATTGCGATGCGGCCCGAGTGATTACCAGTGGCTGACATTAATTCAAGCATCCATCCATCACTGTTGTGCATATTCACAAAAGGCGTAGGTGCTTTTCAACCTTATTTTCAGAATTCTTATTTTAGACTTTCCAAAAGGAAAGATGTTTAAAAAAATATATGAAAGGCACTAACCTTCAAAAAAGCACATTCAAATCAAATATTGTTCTGTGTAAGTTATGTATATTTCTGAAACAATATTTGTTTTATTTATAAATGAAATGTGGGTGTGGAAAGCTAAAAAGTAAAATATTCCCACCTTTGTGCAGACACAGAGTCTCTCTCAGATGAGGCTGTAAATCTCTCCATGAAGAGGAATCTTCTGTTCCAGGCTCATATCTCACCCAGGGGCAGCTCTGTCCAGGGAGACTTCCTTGTCTGTCATGAAGGTTGTACTGGGAAACTGGTACAGAGGAGGGAGAGACTGGTACAGAGAGATGGAGGGAGGAGGGAGAGACAGGTACAGAGAGATGGAGGGAGGGAGAGACAGGTACAGAGAGATAGAGGGAGACAGACAGGTACAGAGAGATGGAGGGAGGAGGGAGAGACAGGTACAGAAAGATAGAGGGAGGGAGAGACAGGTATAGGGAGATGGAGGGAGGAGGGAGAGATAGGTGCAGGGAGATTAAGAGAGGAGAGACAAGTAAGGAGAGATAGAGGGAGGGAGAGACAGGTACAGAGAGATGGAGTGAGGAGGGAGAGACAGGTACAGAGAGAGGGAGGGAGGAGGGAGAGACAGGTACAGAGAGATGGAGAGAGGAGGGAGAGACAGGTACAGAGAGATGGAGGGAGAGGCAAGTAGAGAGAGATGGAGGGAGGGAGAGACATGTACAGCGAGAGAGAGGGAGGAGGGAGAGACATGTACAGAGAGATGAAGGGAGGGAGAGACATGTACAGAGAGAGAGGTAGGAGGGAGAGACAGGTACAGAGAGACAGAGGGAGAGACAGGTACAGAGAAATGGAGGGAGGAGGGAGAGACAAGTAGAGAGAGAGAGATGAGGGAGAGACATGTACAGAGAGAGAGAGGGAGGAGGGAGAGACATGTACAGAGAGAGAGAGAGGGAGGAGGGAGAGACAGGTACAGAGAGACAGAGGGAGAGACAGGTACAAAAAGATGGAGGGAGGAGGGAGAGACAGGTACAAAGAGATAGAGGAAGAGACAGGTACAGAGAGATAGAAGGAGGCGGAAGAGACAGGTACAGAGAGATAGAGAGAGGTAGAGACAGGTACAAGGAAATGGAGGGAGGAGGGAGAGACAGGTACAGAGAGATAGAGAGAGGAGAGAGACAGGTACAGAGAGATGAAGGGAGGAGGGAGAGACAGGTATAGAGAGATAGAGAGAGGTAGAGACAGGTACAAGGAGATGGCAGGAGGAGGGAGAGACAGGTACAGAGAGATAGAAGGAGGAGGGAGAGACAGGTACAGAGAGGGAGGGTGGAGGGAGGGACAGGTACAGAGAGATAGAGAGAGGTAGAGACAGGTACAGAGAGATGGAGGGAGGAGGGAGAGACAGGTACAGAGAGATAGAGAGAGGAGAGAGACAGGTACAGAGAGATATAGAGAGGGAGGAGGGAGAGACGGGTACAGAGAGATAGAGGAAGGGAGGAGAGAGAGACGGGTACAGAGAGATGGAGGGAGGAGGGAGAGACAGGTACAGAGAGATATAGAGAGGGAGGAGTGAGAGATAGGTACAGAGAGATGGAGGGAGGAGGGAGAGACAGGTACAGAGAGATGGAGGGAGGAAGGAGAGACAAATATAGAGAGATGGAGGGAGGAGGGAGAGACGGGTATAGAGAGATGGAGGGAGGAGGGAGAGACGGGTAAAGAGAGATAGAGGAAGGGAAGAGAGAGAGACGGGTACAGAGAGATGGAGGGAGGAGGGGAGAGACAGGTACAGAGAGATGGAGGGAGGAGGGAGAGACGGGTACAGAGAGTTAGAGGAAAGGAGGAAGAGGAAGCGGAAGACAAAGAGGGAGAGAAACAGTTACAGGAAAAGAGAGAGGAGAAAAAGAGGAGTTCAGATCAATCTGATATATTGTCTGAGAAAAATATTAGGCCAAATTTAAGAAGGGCCTAGCGCCACCTAGGGGCACATTAGCGCCATTTTTTTTTACTAATGTGGCGCCAAATTTGCAAAGTGGTGCAATGCACTCATTGCGCCACTTTGTAAACCTTTGCGTCACATCATTTTAAACGCCTGCTCAGTGCAGGCGTTGAAGTGCGGCGCACCTTTGTTTATAATGGGCCTCTGTGTACTTTACAGGATCAGCACCAACATTTTTGGTGCTAGTCCTGCAAAGTATCACAATAGCGTCAGAAATTGTGACGCTATTGATCCTAACGTGAGCCATAGGGCGCCGAATCATTGACACGGAGCACACATGGTGGCGTTAGGGAGGGAGCAAGAGAGGAGGCGCTTCATGTAATGAACAAATCATGTAATGAATGAATCATGTAATAACGAATCATGTAATGAATGAATCATGTAATGAACAAATCATGTAATGAATGAATCATGTAATGAACAAATCATGTTATGAATTAATGATGTAATAACGAATAATGTAATGAATCATGTAATGAACAAATCATGTAGTGAACGAATCATGTAATGAATGAAACATGTAATGAATGAATCATTTAATGAACAAATAACGTGATGAGTAAATCATTTAATGAATGAACCATGTAATGAATCATGTAATGAAGCGGCACTTTTCATAAATCTGGGCCATTGTGTCATAAATGTCCATCATCGCCCCTCTGGAGTTAATAGAAAATCAACCGCCAAAGAGACAGCTGTTTTGTAAATGACATTTAAGTCACAATATTAAAGTCAGACATTAATTTTGTTGATGATTCTCTGACACTCAACCCTCTTTGTGTTTGTGTTTCTTTGCACAGCTGCAGACAGAAGTGCTGTGCACAGTCACACAAGAGCATCGGCCGTGTGGAGGTATCACAGACCAGGTCACGGAGGACTGTGAGGGATGTGAGCTCAAACAGCCTAGTACAATACAACATGACATGTTAGGAACATACTTACATGTGAGAGTGGGAGGGGTGTGAGGCAGGGGCGTACCCACCAAGCGTGCAGCAGGTGTAGTGGCACTGGGGCCCACAGGACTGTGAGGGGTGTGAGCTCAGACAGCCTAGTACAATACAACATGACATGTTAGGAACATACTTACATGTGAGAGTGGGAGGGGTGTGAGGCAGGGGCGTACCCACCAAGCGTGCAGCAGGTGTAGTGGCACTGGGGCCCACAGGACTGTGAGGGGTGTGAGCTCAGACAGCCTAGTACAATACAACATGACGTGTTAGGAACATACTTACATGTGAGAGTGTGAGGTGGGAGGGGTGTGAGGCAGGGGCGTACCTACCAAGCGTGCAGCAGGTGTAGTGGCACTGGGGCCCACAGGGTTGTAAGGGGTGTGAGGCAGGGACGTACTTACCAAGCGTGCAGCAGGTGTAGTGGCACTGGGGAACAGGGCTGTGAGGGGTGTGAGCTCAAACAGCCTAGTACTGTATAACATGACATGTTAGGAACATACTTACATGTGAGAGTGTGAGGTGGGAGGGGTGTGAGGCAGGGGCGTACCTACCAAGCGTGCAGCAGGTGTAGTGGCACTGGGGCCCACAGGGTTGTAAGGGGTGTGAGGCAGGGGCGTACTTACCAAGCGTGCAGCAGGTGTAGTGGCACTGGGGCCCAGGGCTGTAAGGGGTGTGAGGCAGGGGTGTAACTGCCAACAGTGCCGCAGGTGTAGTGGCACTGGGGCCCAGGACTGTGAGGGACCCACTGCACTCCAGTTGTATCTGGTTTAGAGCTCTTCGCATCCTTGCTGAACCACTGGTACAAGACAGATATGTTGAACGAGCTGCTACATCACCCCAGTGTCTACAACCACCACCCTCACTTTCAGCATCTACTCTCCTAGAGTGATGCTCACTAACATGGCTGAACCCAAACCTACATGAAGGCCAGGCCATGCCACAGGGGCACTATGCACATCTGACATGATGTCATGCACCTCAACATCTTGGAACAGAGCAGGAAGCAATCTTTACCTGGAGAGAGACACAGATATATAACATGTTGACTCAAAGTAAGAGAAGCTTTTTTCCTGGCCAAGGACACAGACATAACATGTTGACTCAAAGTAAGAGAAGCTTTTTTCCTGGCCAAAGACACAGAGATATAACATGTTGACGCAACGTAAGGGTGTAGGAGGCTGGCCCTCTATGTAGTGTGCAATGCTAGGCACACTGTGCAGGGGGTCCGGCAACCACACGTTGGTTTACAAAGGTAAAAACTAGATCACCTAATGCTCTAATTTTTATGGTAGCTTGGTTGAGCAGTTAGGCCAATCATGGAGAACTGCAAAGCAATTTTTCACAGTATCAATCATGCAACTCAAACATTCAAAGGAATAACTCGAAACCAATTTATAAAAATACTTCAGAGTTTTTTATAGTTTTTAACACCAAGATTTTCAAAATCGGTTAAGTACTTTTTGATATATGGATTTTTGAAGATTAAAAAAAATAGTTGTTTAGTGCATAATTACGCACCATGGGAATCAATGGAAAGTTACCTTTAAAAATACATATCAAATCACACAGTTGCTTTACCAAGTTCTTCTTTTGCAGGTTGGTCGAGGTTGTTGGTGGACACACTGTGCCAGCTGGAGAAGTTCAGGCGGCTCCTGGTTTTGGCGGGAGCAGCAGTTAAAAGTATCTGGAGCTGATGCAGGGCCACTGCGAGCCACTGCATGTGGAAAAGGTCTGTGCAGGTAAGTTTAGGTGGGGTGACCTTGGAATCCAAGATGGCAAAATCCAGGGACACTCTGGGGTGGTGATGGACAGGGGAGTGGTCACTCCCCTTTCCTTTGTCCAGTTTCGTGCCAGAGCAGGGACTGGGGGTCCCTGAACCGGTGTAGACTGGATTATGCAAGAAGGACACCATCTGTGCCCTTCAAAGCATTTCAAGAGGCTGGGGAGGCTACTCCTCCCATGCCTGTAACACCTATTTCCAAAGAGAGAGGGTGTAACAAGTATGCCACAAACCATAAGCACTGGGGTCCTGACTAGCAGGATCCCAGTGACACAGTCAAGACACACTGACAAACAGGCCAAAAATGGGGGTAACCATGCTAGAAAGAGGCTACTTTCTCACATTCCGGTTCTTCCAAATCTTTTATCATGTGTTCTTGTGTTCTGGGAAACTTACTGCGAGTTACTCCTGCTTTCCTGGGCTCTGGGGTGGGATCTATTACTTACCTTTGGTGTTTTCTTACACTCCCAGCAGCGCTCCTCTACACACTACACTTGCCTGGGTGGGAAACCGACTTTCGCATTCTACTATTTTAGTATATGGTTTGTGTTTCCCATAGGCCCATTTCTAACTATTGTGTTTTTCACTATTTGCACTGTTTTCTAACTGTTTTTACAGCTAATTCTGCAGTCTAATGTATACACTGTGTATATTACTTACCTCCTAAGGGAGTATAGCCTCTAAGGTAGTTTTGGCATTTGTTTCACAAAAGTAAAGTATTTTCTGTCATGTTTGTAAGTACTGTGTGACTACAGTGGTATTGCATGACTCCTTTGGTACCCACTACAAACCAGGCCAGCTCCTACACTTACCCATAGTAAATGCAGTTGATGGTGGACAGGGCACATAGGCAGTGTGCCATGTTGAATTTGTGTTTTAGGTTTGCACCAGGACTTTCAGCCTGCGAAGGTAGTGCTGGGTTCATTTGGATGCATGTCCCTAGAGGGTGGCACAATCAGTGCTGCTGCCCTCAGGGGCCTACCCATAGTACCCAATGCCCTGGGTACCTAAGTAGTCTCTTACTAGGGACTTATAGTGGTAGTTAAGAGTGTATCCAATTGTGCCAATCCATCACAACAGTTTTAGGGAAAGAGCTCTGGCCCAGGGAACCTGGTTAGCAGGGGCCTTGGGCACAATAATTTCTAGGCTACATTATACATCACACAAAAAGTGGGGGATAACAATGTCAAAAAGAGGCCTTTTCTCACAAAGAGAAACTTTTTACCTGGGTAGAGACACAGGGACATAACATGTAGACTCAAAGTAAGAGAAGTGTTTTACCTGTACGGAGGCACAGAGAGGTTTTCAGAAGAGAGATCGGAGGATTCTGGGAAGACCCTTGACCATCTCCAGCCTGGCCTTGGTGACCAGCACAGCTCTGCACCCTGGGGCGGTAGAACACTTCTCTCTCCACTGCAGGGTGGTAGAACCCGAAGAGAGGGGAGGTGGAGATGAGAGAGAGAAAACAAATACAAGAGATTAAGGGAGGAAAGAAGGTGTGAGTTTTTTCCAGTCCAAACTGCAGGGCCCTAATTAACTTTCACTGACAATAACCAAGAAAGTCTTCAGTAACAGGGTGTTAGACATGTTTAACTTCAATGCGCTATTATTCTTGTTCATCACAAGATACAATATTGTGTGCTTGTGAATGAGCCTGATTCACAAAGGTAAACTTGTTTGTTATTCACAAAGGTATTTTACTACCAGTATCTTCACGCCTTCCGAGTACCCACACATAAAAGATAGAACACTCTTTTTATATGTGGAGGCTCCGCTGTCATAAAGAAACTACTCATAAAATACCTTTGTGAATAGCAAACAATTGTAAACTTACACAAAAGAGTAAGCTTATCTTTATGAATAAGTCCCAATGTAGCTCCTTTACCTGATTCTAAATAAGGTGTGAAACATTTGTTGATGATCACCACAAAAAGCTAAGTCAGGCTGCAACAGTACAGTTGCTCAAATATACACGAGGGCCTGATTTAGAGTACCCTGTCCCCCAAACTCTCAGTCTACTTGCCTAATTATTAGAAGGCGGGACTGTAAGATTTCCGTGGACATTGACTCTGTTGACATGAAGCTACCTTTGATGGAGGAGGGGCCGCCAAATGAAGAGTAATACGCTGCCTGAACTATTAAGGGTGGACAAAGTAAGGACCCCACGACCTGGAAGAGAACTCCCAAGGTGTGGAAGTCATTAGTTTTCAAAAAAAGACTCTCACTTTGTTTAAAGTTTGGTGGAAAGCCATGAGAACCAACTGTCTACTAAGCTTCTTGGCTGCACAGTCATCGTCCCCCTGATATCTCCTTTGCCTCTGCAACCATGTCTATAATATGGCACGGCACAGAGACAAAGTGTTCTTTCATGTGCGTTGGGCAACATCTACATGCAAAAGAGGGAAAGCCCCCTTGTGCTCCTGCTGGTGGGAAAGAGGCACCAATGTGATCCGTATTATACAAGTTGCCGCACAAGCATCATTGGCATCTTCTGTAATACCAACATGACGCAGGTCTGCATGAAGGGAGCTCATATACAAATGGCACCCATAGGACACTTCCTGTGATATGTCCCCTGGTGAACATCTAAGTGGTGGAAAAGAGGCACCAATGTGATCTGTATTGTACAAGTTGCCGCACAAGCATCATTGGCCTCTTCTATAATACCAACGTGCCCCGCATATGCACAAAGCGAGTTCATATACAAATGGTGCTCATAGGACACTTTGGGGGTTATTCCAACTTTGGAGGAGGTGTTAATCCATCCCAAAAGTGACGGAAAAGTGACGGATTTACCACCAGCCGTATTACGAGTCCATTATATCCTATGGAACTCGTAATACGGCTGGTGGTATATCCGTCACTTTACCGTCACTTTTGGGACGGATTAACACTCCTCCAAAGTTGGAATAACCCCCTTTGTGTAATATGTTCCCCGGGTGAACATCTAAGTGGTGGAAAATAAGGGCTCTCATGGCCACAGTGAAAAGCAGCTAATCACCAGAGGACAGGTTCAGGCTCCCAAGCCTTGAACCATCCGCAATCCACTGATGCGCCACACATGGAAGGTGCCACATGTGGTTGTCCACGCAAATCTGTTTTCCTAAAACATCAATCTATAAGAGAAGAATGGTTTATGCCTTTTTAGGTGCTCGCTGTATGAATGGGTGATCCCATCTTTAAGACACTGCACAAATTGCCCTTGCACAGTCATATGTTTGTTTTGCTGTTGAAGGAATTACAGCTTTTTAGTTCACAAAGTAAAAATGTGTGCCCATGGAGGCTTTCCTAAAGATTCAATAAAAATAATCAATTGAAAATACTAGCCCTGGGTCAAAGGTCTCAACTGTACAAAATGTTGCTGTGCGTGCCTTGTACAGGGCAGCGGTCACCTTCTCACTCCATCCACAACACTCTTCTTTGCGGACACAACTTTAGCTCCACACAGTGTAACTGTTAGACAAGATCTCATGTCACCACTACACGCTACAGGCTACACATCGTAGACAAAATAAAATATCATCTTCAGAAAGGTACTTTGGGTCAACCTTTTTAAGCCATTGGCTTGTTTGCCATTTGTAATCTATCACACATAACCAACCATAACTTACGTAGCCGTATAACATACCTAACTAGTATTACTTCAATAGCTAACCTACTTACCTATCAAACCTAATATACCTAAACTATCTACCTACCAACCATATCTACCCCACACCTAACTTACCTGACCTACCTACCTACTATACCTACTGTATCTAACCTACACTATCTAACTATCCACCTTAACTACATAACTACCTCACATACCTAATCTACCTTACCTACTCTGATTCCCATGCCTAACCTAACATACATAATGTATCATACTTACCAAATATATCATGCCTACCTATCATACATAACTTATCAGACCTGCCTACCGTAAACACCTACCATCTCCAGCTACAAACCTACATTACCACCATCCCCACCCACCTACCAAAACTAAAATACAATACTTGACTTCCCATATCTCTCATACCTAACCTAGTACACTTAACCTACCATAACTACCAAATGGACCACGCACCTATCTACCAAACCAAACTTACAATACTTGACTTCCCACATCTCTCTTACCTAACCTAGTACACCTAACCTACCATAACTACCAAACGTACCACACACCTACCTACTGTATTGTATCAACAATACTTAATTTCCCATCATCATATCCATCATACCTGACCTAGTACACCTAACCTACCATAACTACAAATGCACCACACACCTAGCTACCATGCCGAACCTACAATACTTAACTTCCTGTATCCATCATACCTAACCTAGTATACCCAACCTACCATAGATAACTACCATATCCAACTTACCATTAACTAACCTACCACTCCTCCTCAACTTACAAGCATTATCTAACTGACCATGCCATGGGGTGGGGATGATATGATGGGGATCATATGATGTTTGTTCAGGCTCTGGATGAGACATGCTGCAGCTTGTATGTTGAGTAGCGGGTGCCAGTGTGGAGACTGGGAGGCCAAGGAGCGAGGCATCAAAACAATCTAGATACAAAATCAGTTCTGAAGTCACTTTCTGGAAGAAACAGTACCTCTTTATTTTGGGGGAGAGCTTTGTGTCCAAGGTGAAGCCAAGTGAGTAGGCATTTGGAGAAAGTTGGGGTTCAAAGCAGTCAAGGTTCTTCTCAATGAGGCAGGTTTGTACTATTTCAGGTTCATGGCAAACAAAAAAATTCTGTCAAGGTTACGTTGAGCTTCAAGTAGGTTTGGGCGGGTTTGTGTTTTTTGATGGCATTATCTGCATGTCGAGCCCCAAGGGGCTCCACTTAGAGGGAAGGATAACAGGAGACGGTATAAAACCCTGGGGGACTCTGCAAGTAATGGGGATCTTCTGGGACCTGGAGGTGTCCATGTGAACAAGCACGCTGGTGTCAATCCCTGTGGGATGACGCATGTGATGGCATCTTCTGGGACCTGGAAGTGTCCATGTGAACAAGTCAGTGTGGCTCCCCTTGAGGTGTCCATCTGAACAAGCTAGTGTTGATCCCCGTGGGACTCCACAGGTGAGGGGATCTTCTGGTACCTAGAGGAGACCATGTGAGCTAGATGTTCTCAATCCCTGGGAAACTTTGCAGGTGATAAGGGTATTCTTGGACCTGGAGGTGTCCGTGTGAACAAGCTGGTGGCAATCACCTGGAGATGTCCATGTGACAAAGCTGGTGTCGATCCCCGGGAGAGTCCGCAGGTGATGGGGGTCTTCTGGGACCTGGAGGTGTCCATGTGAGCAAACTGATGTTGATCCCTGAGGGGCTCTGCAGATGAAGGGTCTTCTGGGACCTTGTGGTGTCCATGTGAATAAACTGGTGTCGATCCCTGTGAGACTCTGCAGGTGATGGGATGTTGTGGGACGTGAAGGTGTGATTGTGAACACGTTGGTGTCCATCACCGTGGAACTCCATGATGGCACCTTCTGGGACCAGGAGGTGTCCAAGTGAACAAGATGGTGTATATCCCTGTGGGGTGCCATATGATGTTGATCCCCGTGGGACTCCACGGGCAATGGGAACTTCTCTAACCTGGAGCTGTCCATGTGAACAAGCTGCTGTTGATCCATGTGGAACTCCTCCTGGGATCTTTTGGGACCTGGAGGTGTTAATTGTGAACATGTTGGTGTCAATCTTGCAGGTGATGGGATCTCCTGGGACTTGGAGGTGTCGATGTGAACAAGCTGGTGTACACTGAAAAGGTAGGAGGAGGACCAGTGAAGGGCACTGGCAGTGAAACCCCCTTCAAGTCTCCATGGTATGTCTGAAGGTATAGATTAGTTGGTATAAATGTATGTTCCACACTCTTCTGCCCAATTGTTTTGTAATTACTGCTGTTCTTTAATAAGTATATATTTCAGACTCTGCCTAAATACAGTGTGTTTTCTTCTGCACTTCCCAGCTAACTTTGAGCTCTGTTGCTTCCCACCTAAGTCCACATTTCATAAATACCACCACATGCACAGGTACGTGATGGCAGGTTTTTGCATTTTATTTATTTAATAGCTCAAGTGGCACCATCACACCTCCTTTGGGTGCGCTGGCTGCAAGTTCATGTTAATATAATTTTACAGAATCATAATAACTAAGAAATCGGACTAAAGCTCCTCGAGTCAAACTTAAACCTATTGTTTCTATTCACTAACTTAAGAAATGTGATTTAATCTTAGTATAAAACGCAGCTGTGATCCCAGGAGTGGATGTGAAGGGTCTCCAGGGCAGGATCAGTGCAGCTTCTTGAGGGATGGAGAGAGAGGGGCACAAAGTGAGGGACATAGAAAAGAAGAAGGACTGGGGGCCAAGGGAAGCAACGGGGGAGAAGGTAGAGGGGAGGTGATATAGAGTGAGAGGATTGAAAGGAGGAGAAAGAAGGTGGGTGTAGGAGGGAAAGCATAAAAGGAGACACCATGGGAGGAGCTGTCACTGAGGGAGTGAATGGAGCAAATAATATTTAATGTCCTGACACTGTTCAACGAGAGGGGTCCTGAATGCCTGTTTAGGAGGACTTGGTAGAAAAAGTTGTGAAAAGTAGAGTGTTTATAACCAGATTACATGGGTTCATGTGCTCACTGTGAGCCTTGCCTTCAGAACCTAGGGCTGTTTGGCCAATTTTGCTTAAAATGTACCTTAAAAGATGAGCTAGTTCCCCCCACTCCCCGTTGAGCATGGGTGTCCTTATTTTAGGTGTTTACAGCACTTTCACATTTCAACGGTGGCCCTTTGTGATGCATCATTGTCATTGTCATCATCATCATCATCATCATCACTGGCCACGGCGCCCCCTTCAGGAGCCTTTAACAGCTCTCAAGACTCAGAACACTTAATAATTATCATCATCATCATCACCATCGACATCATCACTGGTCACAGCGCCCCCTTCAGGCACCTTCCACAGCTCTTGAGACTCAGAACACTTAATAATCATCATCAAGACCATCATCATCATCACTGGCCACGGCGCCCCCTTCAGGAGCCATCTGTGGCACTCAACCCTGACAACATTTAATAATCCCCATCATCATCATCTTCACCATTATCATCACTATCATCCCCAACAATGACGAGGGCGCCTCCTTCACGAGCCATCTGTAGCTCTTAACCCTGACAACATGTAATAATAATCATCATCATCATAATCATCATCACCATCATCACTGGGCACAGTGCCCCCTTCAGGAGCCATCTGTAGCTCTTAACCCTGACAACATTTATTAACACCATCATCATCATCAATATCATCACCATCTTCACTACCATCATAAGCATCATCACCATCACCATAATTGTAGGAAAGTCCTCTCTTTCTGGCATGGTTACCCCCACGTTTTGTTTGATGTCAGTGTGCTCCAGCTGTTTTCACTGGGATCCTGCTTACCAGGGCCTCAGTGATTATGCTCTCTCCTCCAAATTTGGTTGCTTTGGTACTTCATACACCTCACAGTTGGCATACTGGTGTACTCCTGTAATCCCCTGGTAGATGGTACTTAGGTACCCAGGGCATTGGTACTCCAGGGGTCTAATCATGGGCTGCAGCATATATTATGCCACCCATGGGAGCCCATGCAAAATTGCTGCCTGCTGGTCACTACATCCGGTCACTGTTAGTCACCCCTAGGCCCTTTCAGCCCAAAGGACAGGGTGCAGGTCCCAGTGTGTGTAGGCACCCCTGCATGAGCAAAGGTGCCCTTACAAACTTCATTTCTAATTCCCTGGACTTCGTAAGTGTGAGGAAGCCATTTTATCTATCTACCGGCCACTGATCACTGCCTGTTGTCCACCTACATAATGGTAACTCCAAAACTGGACATATTTGGTATCAAACTTGTCAGAATCATACCCCAATACTGATTCCAGTATTGGTGGCATGATTCCATGCACTCTGGGGGTCCCTTAGAGGATCCCCTTGGTTCTGTCCCTACCAGTCTTTCGGGGACTGCTGGCAGACTGCACTGCTGCAGCCCCTCGGACACGATTCTGCCCTCCTGCCACTTGACAAGCTCGAGCAGGGAATGGCAGAACAAAGGATTGCATGTAGAAGAGGGGTGCAACCTCCTTTCCTTGGAAACAGGTGTTATTGGGCTGGATGGGGTAGGCTCCCGTGCCACCAGACTGCTTTGAAGGGCACATTTGGTGCCCTCCTCGCATAATCCAGTTTGCACCATTCCATGGACCACTGGTCCCCGCTCTGGTGTGAAATACACAACGGAAAGGGGAGTGACCATTCCCCTGTCCATCTCCACCCATGGAGTGGTGCCCAGAGCTCCTCTAGGTGGCCACTTGGTTCTGCCATCTTGGAAACAAGATGTGCAGGGGCCTCCAGGAGCATCTGACTGGGTAGGTCAGGCAGCTGATGTCAGTGATCCCCTCTAATTGGTAGTCACCTCGGAGAGTGACCGAACCCCCTTTTTGGGCTAATTAGTGACTCCCTTGCAGGTGGGTCTCCAGATTCGTTGTGCAAGATACTGCAAGGATATCCTCTACTTCTGGCCTCTGGAACTGCTGCTGGGCTACACAGGAACCAGACAAGACTGCACCACCTGAGAAGTCTTCTCTTTGCAACATTTTTTCCTCAGCTCTTGTCAGCATTCTGCAACATCTCTAAGGCTGTGCATCCTCTGGGTTTGACAAGACTTCGACTGCACCAAGAAGCAAGAAGTTATCTTCCTCGGAGTAAAGGGGTATCCGCAGACACCTAAGGCAATGACGTCCGGATGGTGGGATCTTCTGTCCTTCACATCTGCAAAGATTCTCCAACACATGTAGTTGTTCTGAGGGATCCCCTTGGTCCTCTCTGCCTTCTGTCCAATGTGGGAGATGGTGAGCCCTAGCCTCTCCCACTGGGTCAGAACCCCTGTGCACCGCAACCTTTACACCAACCAAGGCTTGTTGACTCCTGCTCCTAGGGATCTTCAGGCTCCAAGTAGCTCAGCCCCCGCACTCTACCCCTGCAAAGACAGTCCCCTCTCTGCAGTCCCAGCAATGTGGACTACTCTTTCTGTGTGTTGACCAAGCCTCACTGAAACTTACTGTGCCTGCCGCCAGTGGGTTGCTTGTGGTCGTTCTGACTTCTTCTGCCTCTCCTGCATCCTAAGGGTCAGTCCGGACTCCCCTCCAAGGGTCGAGTCCCCTGGATCTTGCTGGTCCTCCCCAACTCTGCAAAACCTCCAACAGCTCTTTTGCATTTGCCTGTGTTTGTTGGTGGTCCTCCTGACCACTGACCCATCTGCAAACTGCTGACCGACGAGGGACAGTTCACAGGTGACTTCATGGACTTCTCTACAGCTCCTGGACCCCGCAGCTAGACTTCATCCATCACCGATGACCCAGATCATCAGCTACAGAAAAGGGGGCATTGCCTCCTGCCCCACCTGAACACTCCTGCGCGGACTGGACTCTGGGGGTCATTTTGACCTCGGCGGTCCATAAAAAAGACCGCAGAGGGACCGCCGTGCTGAAGACCGCCAGTGGTGGTGGTTTTTTTCGCTCAGCGTATTATGACTGTTGGCAGCTCTCCATCCTTTTTCGGACGGAGAGCCGCCAACAGCCATACTGGTGGGCGGCGGGGAAGTGGAGGTTGCTCCACCTCCACCGCCACATCAGCAGAACACCGCACACCGAATCACGTCCTGTGATTCGGCGTGGCAGTGTTCTGTTGACGGTGTGGTGTCGGCGGAGCAGCCCCCATGGATCCCGTCCCTTTCCGGAGGTTCGTCGGACCAGGTAAAACGATCAGCCGTGAGGGGAGGGGGGTGGGGGGGTGTTGTGTGTTGTGTGCGTGCATGGGGGTGTGCGTCTGTGTATGTAGTGGGGATGTGTGAGTGCCTGTATGCTTGCGGGGGTGTTGTGAGTATGGGAATGAGTGCGTGTATGTCTGTAGGTATGTCTGTATGGTTGTGTGCGTGTATGTTTGAATGAGGGTGTGCGTGTCTGACTGTGTGTGTGGATGTTGGCATGTATGTCGGTGTGTGTGCGTGTATGTGTGTTGGTGGTGCCTGCATGCGTGTCGTGTGTGCATGAGTGCTGTGATGTTGGTGGTCGGGGTGGGAAGGGGGGTCCTGCCACCTTTGGGGGGTGGCAGGGGAGGTGGGGGTGTAGGGGAGGGAGTCGGGTGGGGGAGACCCCTATCAGTGCCAGTGAAGGGATTCCCTGGCACTGATAGTGCTTACCGCCATGGATTTCATGGCGGTTTCAAACCGCATGAAATCCATGACGGTCAGCCGGGTCCAAATACCGCCGGCGGTATAGTGACGGCCGCCGGGCTGGAGACCCAGGTCTCCAGCCCGGCGGGCGGAACGGAGAACCGGCAGATGACCAGCCTGTTGGCGGTCTTACCGCCGCTTCTCCGCCTTCCGCCAGGGTCATAATGACCCCCTCTGTCTCTTTCTTTTGCAGATCCTCTTCATCCGATATCCGCCCTTGCGTTCCACCGGCTTGGTCCTGTTTCTGCAGTCCTCCAACCACGACGTCCCTATGTTAGCCTATGTGACGACTGGGTAACCTCTCTGCACCCAACCGCTTGGGATCTTCTAGGTACTTACCTTTAGGGGTCCCACTCTTCCCCAGCCCTTGGCTAACTACTTCATAAACTCTGGTGGGGGACACCTTTTTGCATTCCATTTTTTTAGTCTATAGTTTGCCCACCCTTGATAATGTATGCTTTTCTGGAGGTGTGTTCACACCTCCAAAGGGAGGTATACCAATGGTAGTCTAGTTTGGCGTGCCTATAATAAAGTACCTTTATTTTTGCAACATTGTGCGGTTCCTTTCATGTGTGATAAGTTGCAAGTGCTTCACATGCCTTCTAGATAAGTCTTGGCTGCTCACCACAGCTACCACTAGAAAGCCCTAGCTACCTAGACACTATAACACTATTTAATCAGGGTTACCATGACCCAGTATAAGGTGTAACACCAACGGTGTCCACCACACACTGGGCCAGTTTCCTACAATCATTATGATCAATATCATCACCATATTCACTATCGTCATAACCATCATCATCATCATCACCGGCGACAGCAGCCCCGTTAGGAGTTTTCCACAGCTCTCGAGACTCAGAACACTTACTTATCTTCATGATCATCATCATCATCATCAGAAACAATGACCGAGGCCCCTCCTTCAAGAGCCATCTGTAGCTCTGAACCCTGACAACATTTAACAATCATCATCATCCTCATCATCATCACTGGCCATGGTGCTTCCTTCAGGTCCCTTCCACAGCTCTTTAAACTCAGAACACTTAATAATGATGATGATCATCATCATCAACAATGACTTGAGCGCCTCCTTCTCAACTGTGACAAGATTTAATAACCAACATCATCATCACCATCATCATCACTGACAGGGGCAAGCACTTCAGGAGCCTTCCACAGCTCTCAGGACTCTGAACACTTAGGAGGTCATTATGACCCCGGTGGTTGGCGTTAATGTGGCGGTAGTGTCGCCAACAGGCTGGCTGTACTTACCGCCACATTAGCACATTGGCGGGTTGGCTGAAGCAAACCTGCCAATGTACCACTCCGACTGCCATGGTGGTAGCAGCCGCCGGGCTGGAGATAACCATCTTCAGCCAGGCGGCCGCCATTGTGACGCCTGCAGGATTATGACCCTGCCTACCACCATGGCAGTAGGCCCTATCAATGACAGGGAATTCCTTCCCTGTTACTGATAGGAGGCCCCACCCTCCCACCTCTCCATACGTCCCCTCACCCCCCCACATTCACGCCTCCCTTCACACACACACGCAATCACACACTAATTCACACATACATACACACATGCATTCATCCATTCACACACACATCCGCACACACTTCAAAACATACACGCAGACATGCATTCCAAATTCCATACACTCACCCACTCACACTTCAATACATTCACACACGCACACTTCAATACAGTTATGCACGCAATCAACACTAAACACACACCCGCATTGACGCACACACTCACACATACATGCACACCCCCCACCACACACACAACACCCCCCAAACCCTTCCCCTGTCAGAGACCCAACTTACCTGGATCCAGGGGTCTTCCGGCCCACCAGCAGAACGCTGCTAGGCGGTCTACTGGCGAGGCGCTGCTGGTGGTAGCAGCGCCACCTTACCGTCATCCACCAGTATGGCCATAGCCGGATTCCCACCCTTCTTGTGGCCGAAATCCGGCTATGATCATAATATGGCGGACGGCTAGTAGCTGCGGCGATGGTCTTTTGGCAGCCGTTACCGTGGCAATAGGCGTTTTTAACCCCCGATGTCAAAATGAGGGCCTTAATAATCATCATCATCATTATCACTGACGATGGCATTTTCTTCAGGAGCCATTTGTAGCTCTCAACACTGACAACATTTTTTAATCCCATCATCATCACAGACCAGAGCACGCCCTTCAGGAGCCTTCTACAACTGTCAGCACTTAGGGTCTCATTCACAAAGATAAAGTTAGACCAAAAGTCTAACTTTACATCTGAAGTCCAACTTTACACCTAAAGTGTAACTTTACACATGAAGTCTAACTTTACACCTGAAGTGTAAGTTAAGTCTAACTTGGACCAAAAATCGAACTTTACTACTTTTTAGTATTCACAAAGGTAAGTTACTATGAGCCAGTTTACTGCTAGTGAACTTACTAGTAGTATAATCACTAGTAGTAAAGTTACCAGCAGTACTTTACCTTTGTGAATATTGAAAAGCAGTAAAGTTATAATTTTGATCTAACTTTACCCTTGAGAATTGGGCCCTTAATCTTCATCGTCATCACCATCCTCATCATCACCATCCACCAGAATGTACTATATTGAACAATATTTAGGACAAAACTGTGAATCAGGCATTACTGCTGGGGCCGATGAACAACTACAAACTGCACCTCTGTGGTTAAAATGTAGAATTAGGAGCCTCTATTTCTTTTCATCTGCAGCTCTTCTAATCATGTATCAATCAGAAACGTGCCACAGGGGGTCGTAGGGTCTGAAAGTGAACTCCACACTTCTTACCCAGACGGTAGAGCACGATGTTTATGAATGTGGTGACTGCAACCATCACTCCCAGGGCTATCGCCTGCTTCCTTACACGAGGGATCTGCGGGCCACCTGGAGAAGAAATCACAGATTCCAGCATTTAACTTTACATGTGGGAGAGGACCACCTGCCTGTAGCTGGAGAACAATATCATAGGAGGACTTGTGATAGCCTGAGTTAGTGTGTGTCATCATTCCAATAAATATCAGTGTGTATGAAGACTGGTCACTGAGTGTAAGTATGTATGAAGAATGGTCACTGAGTCTCAGTGTGTGGCAAGACTGGTCATTGAGTTTCGGTATGTGCCAAGACTGAAACTGAGAACTCTGCATATAAAATTATAGGATAGGCCTATCTTTTTATGTAATGAGTCTCTGCCACTAGCGTTTAGTCTCCAGAGTTGTAAAATTACTATTAGTAAAACTAAGCACATAGTTTGTGAATACTAAAAAATAGTACCCATACTCAAAAGTCTAAGTTTACCTTTGTGTAGCAGGTCAAAGGGTGCCAACGTTCATCATAATCTCTCAATGTGTGCCATTGTTTGGCATTTCTTTTCAGTGAGCACAAGGAATGAGTCATTATTTCATTGTATGTCAAGACTAGTCACTGATTGTCAGTGATTTTATATCAAATTAGCATATACAGAAATATCGACCTGTACATGGATATTCTGTGTGTGTCAATGCTGACCATTGCCTCTCAGTGTGTACTAACGCTACATATAGCTTCCCAGTTTAAACCAGTGTTGACCGTAGGCTCTCAGTGTTTGCCAGTGCTGGTCATTGCCTCTTGATGTGTGCCGATGCTGACCATTGTCTCTCAGTGTGTGTTAATGCTGACCATTGCTTCTCAGTGTCTGCCGATGCCGACCATTGCCTTTCAGTAAGTGCCAGTGCTGGTCATTGCCTCTTGATGTGTGCTGATGCTGACCATTGCCTGTCAGTAATTGTCAGTGCTGGTCATTGCCTCTGGATGTCTGCCAATGCTGACCATTGTTTCTCAGTGTCTGCCAATGCTGACCATTGCTTCTCAGTGTGTGCTAGTACTAACCATTGCCTCTCTGTGTGTGCCAGTACTGACCATTGCCTCTCAGTATGTGCCAAGCAGACCGTTGACTCTTAGTGTGTGTCAATGCTGACCACTGCCTTTCAGTGTGTACCAGTGCTGACCGTTGCCCTCAGCGTGTGCCTATGCTGCCCATTGCCTCTCAGTTTGTGTCAATGCTGACCGTTGCCTCTCAGTGTGTGCCACTGCTGTTCATTGTCTCTCAGTGTGTACCACATAGCCTCTCAGTGTGTGTCAGTGATGGTCATTGCCTTTTGGTGTGTGCTAGTGCTGATCATTGCCTATCAGTGTGCACCAGTGCTGCCCGTTGCTTCTCAGTTTTTTCAGTACTGAACATTGCCTCACAGTGATTGTGAAGAATAAGCCTCTGTCTTGTTGTGTGTCCAGAATGATCACTGATTGTCAGTGGTTTTATATCAAAATATCATACATGGAAATATTGACTTGCACATGTATCTTTCCAAATTATAATCAATCGATATATCACAAAGGTAAACATACACAGGGAAGTATAGGTTAATACTCTAACCCCACATCTGATGCTAATCAGTATTGTAGAGTCAATATGTTTGCAGATTAACATTAAAAACTATATTTTGTGGTACCACGCCAGTGTCAGCCACTGCAGTTACAAGGCATTACGTCCAAGTATGCAGAAACACTGGCCAGTTACTCCTGTGTGTGCCACAATAACTTGGTAATCGCTGGACACCGGCTCAGGACTGAGACTGCCAAAGCTGGGACCATGCCAATGTCAGCTGGTTCCAAGATAGGATAGTTACACTCATGTCCAGATTTACTAACACTTTCCCTGTTGCAAAGTGACTCAACATGGTGCAAAGTGATACTTTAGTATTGAGTTTCCACTGGAAAGGGTACTTTGTGATAGAAAGGGTCCCCTCCCTCAGTTCAAAAAACTCTTAATGCTACTTTGTGTCACTTTGCACCAGAGGGATTCATGGGGTGTTGGTTGGATCAGCACAAACACCTATATTTTGGATGAAAACCTGAATCTATTAAGATATCCAGATCAGCCTTGAAGAAAGTGTTAACAAGGGTAAATGTTTTCATTTAATTCCCAGAGTGGTGCGAGGCATGGCACATGTCCTAATAATTGGGATCCTTCTGAGTTTATCTAAGTGTAGGACTTCACAATGGAAGGGTATGCCTCCAGTACAAATCCTATCCAATACAGCACTAATTTGCCTTTGTATCATATTGCAAGGCTGTCCGTTGCGTGATGGCAGCAGGCCAGTCTTAGCAGATATGTCCCAGGCCTCGAAAAATCATAAAAATGTTACTAGACCTGCAGGTCGAGTAGCTTGAACAATCTACTCGACCTAACTGTAATGTACTTGACCCAGAAACGGGTCTCAAATTGTGAGATCCTATGCAAATATTGTATGTTACAGTCACCTTCTTCATTCTCATGTATGAGTGCACCTTCAAATATGCGAGTTCAGCATTTCTGCTGTAAAAAAAAGTCCTCTTTTGTTTGCTTAAATAACCAAATGTTTGCTCTATGTATAATAAATCTAGCCCACGTATAGGGTACACATGATCCATGCATGACTTGCCCCTTAGTTTACTAATAGCTCAGGTTATGTTTAAACACTCACTTTTAATAAATATATTACTAAAGCATGATGTGGTAGTGCACCATCAGTTGCAAACAATACATTTCCAAGAAATGTCCAAAAACCTTCCCACTAACTTGCAGCTTTACTGATAAAACTATATAGTGCATTAACAATAATCTGTGAAAATTAGGTTTCAGAAAAAATATTTATCGTTTGTACTCCACCAAGTACAGTGTTCTGACTTTTTTCATCCTATTAAAATATTTTTTCATCACACAAGTACAAAAAATGGTCTTTCACAGCTACTGAAATATATTTTGAAATGTTTGTTAAGTTGACTTAGTTATACAAATGTTGTGTGTTAGGAAAGACCTGATACCCACAGCCTTTTATTTTACACAGGTCAGACACTTCAGGAAAAGTGTTTGCATCGCAAGACAAACTGACTTTTGACCTCTGTCTCTGAACACAGAGCAAATGTGACAAGAATACGATTTAAAGGCATCTTAATTACTAATTCAGTGTCTGTATGAACAGAACACCTGTTCTTTGTCCAATCGCCAGAAGGGGTGAGTAGGTTCTAAAAATAGCTCAACCTCATACAAAATGACTCGCCATAGCCAGTGGTTCAAAAGATTTTTCAAGCCCTGTGTCCCTTCAATGTTCTTTCCTTCTCCCCTCCACAACACAGTGCAACAAATCTGTCTGCTGCGTTGTGTGTGCTGCATTTATGTGTGATGTTGTCTCTTGCCCTGCACAGGCCGTGTACAAATTATACTACATTTACTTTGGCTAGAGTGCATTAGATACACTATTAGATAAAAGAGGGGTTTCTTCAGCCCTCCACCCCCATCCAGACTGTATAACACTAACCAGATGAGGTTTACTCACCTCTGTCCTGCGAGATTGCATCAGAAGTACTTGGAGATGAAGGTTGATTCCTTCTCTGAGCCATCAGAGCCTCCAATAATAATCAGGATACTGAGAGGTGCAGGAAGCAGTGAGAGGTGCCCTGGTATGAACTGCATCTCTTGAGCCGCTAGAGAGGGATCTATATAAGAGATACAGGAAACTCCACTTCGAAACTGCTGATCACAGCATTATTCAATCTGTGTGTGAGGGTTTGAGGATGGGGGTGCAGATAAGAGTGTATAATATTATCCACGTCTCACTCCTAAATAGTGTGCGCATGTGGTGAGACTCTAGACAACTCCCTAACATAACCAATGTGTCACTGTTCACTCTGTGTCACTGTGTGTGTTTGTGCGTGTGTGTGTGTGAGAGAGCATGCATAAGTGTGTGTGTGAGAGAGCATGCATGTGTGTGAGTGTGTGTGTGTGAGAGATAGAGAAAGAGCATGTGTGTGTGGAAGAGTATGCATGTGTGTGTGTGTGTGTGTGTGTGTGAAAGAGAGAAAGCATGTATGTGTGTGAGTGTGTTGTGTGCGTGAGAGAAAGAACATGTGTGTGTGTGGGAGAGAGAGAGCATGTGTGTGAGTGTGTGTGTGTGGAAGAGCATGCATGTGTGTGTGTGGGTGTTTATGTGTGTGAGAAAATGTGTGTGTGTGTGTGTGTTTGTGTGTGTGTGTGTGAGAGAGAGCATGCATGTGGGTGAGTGTGTGTGTGAGAGAAATAGAGAAAGAGCATGTGTGTGTGGGAGAGTATGCATGTGTGTGTGTGAGAGAGAGAAAGCATGCATGTGTGTGAGTGTGTTGTGTGTGTGTGTGTGAGAGAAAGAACATGTGTGTGTGGGGGAGCATGCATGTGTGTGTGTGTGTGAGAGAGAGCATGTGTGTGTGTGGAAGAGCATGCATGTGTGTGTGTGGGTGTTTGTGAGAGAGAGCATGCATGTGTGTGAGAAAATGTGTGTGTGTTTGTGTGTGTGTGTGTAGGAGAGCATACATGTTTATGAGGGTGTGGGTAAAGGTGAGACAGGGGAGAAGATGGCAAGACTGATAATCACTGATGCTCTTTGTGCCACTGGAATCAAGCTGCCCTGATGAGCCCTAACTCAGGCGAAATGGGTCTGGAATTGCTTGTGCTCTGGTTCAGACCTGACCCGGTTTGGTAGTTTGGGCTGGATAGTTCCTGTGGGATAAAGAATGATTTGCATATATCTTATTTCTGTCTGAGTTAGCATGCTGGACAAAATAATGATGGACTGGGATGCGGCCCAGAGTAATTACCAGGGGTTGATATTAACCCGAGCATTTCACCCATCACTGTTTTGTATTGCTCAAGGGTATACCCTTCCTGCATCTAACATGTTGATCAAACATCACAACTTAATAGACACATTATATCTCTATGCTGTTGCGCTATACCAGTTGCAGCTTTATGGCTAGCTAGTATACAATGGAGGTTTCTGACATAAAACAGCCTACTGTAGAGCACAGTTAGAGTTCTGTATTAGTATTTGTCTTTGATGAAATGGAGGCAGGGCTCTCAAGGAGATCTTAGTTTGTGTGCTTGTAGGAGACTGGGTTACTGGTTGAGGGGGTGAAAACCTACTCAAGCAGCAACCACAATTACTGTCATGCTGAAACACAAGCAAGCCCAAAATCAACATGTACTTAACGCTTTGGTAGCTTCTCGCTAAAGTAGTCAGGCTTAACTTAGAGGCAATGTGTGAAGTATTGATGCAGCACTTCAGTAATGAAGGGAAAACACACCACAAGAAAAATCCCAGAAGAATTTAGAAAAGTAGAGTAAAACTTAATAATTTATTTGAGTCCAAACCAACAAAAATCCGATCAGTAGAACCATAGAAATGCAATTTTAAAGATTTAAGCGAAAACAGTGCCTAGAGCGGGACAAAGTCACAAGCTTAGCCCAACCGCAATTGAGTGTGGGTCACATACAGAGACATAGTTAGGCCAGCTGAATAAAGTACCTTAAATCCTGATTGCAGAGCACTGCGAGATCCTGCATCAAGGATGCATCTCGCAGCGGCAGTTCTGATGGGATGCGGGCAGTGTTGCAAGGGCTGGCATTGTCATTTAGGATGGAGCCATTTGAGGCTTGCAATGCGAAGTCCTGCATTGAAGACGCATCACACAGTAGTGGTTCTGTGGAGCTGTGGGCTGCCGTGCAAATTCCTGTATTGGAGATGTGCTGCATAGTGGCAGTTCTGATGTGGAGCTGCAAGGATATGCGTTGCACTATGTTGGTTCCACCCAAGAGACCACAGCGGGGTAGGTAGAGCACATTCAGGTCCACTTCCAAGGATCCAGGACTGGGATGACCCACTTGGGGGGCAAGACTCACAGCAGGCAGAGTCCAGGTGCTGGGTGCAAGGTGGTTGAAGCATTTTCTGTTCCTGAGCCTCTGATCAGGTGACCAGCCAACTGGTTCTGAAAGTCACTATGGTGGTGCTGGGTTAAAGATGCAGGTCCAGTCCTTTTCACTCAGACAGCAGAGCGGCAGATTAGCAGAACAAGAGAGTTGCTGTCCTTCCTGCAGCAGAGCAGCACAGCAGTCTTCCGCAGGTCCAGAGGTGTACTGAAGTGTTTTACCTAGTGCAAGCTTTGAAGTAGAGGAAGCTTCTGGTGTTTTGCACCCCCAGTGTGCTTGGACGTTATTGCCTCCCAGCCCTGACCCAAGGTTGTCTGGAGGCACAAAGACCAGTTTGAAATCTTTTGTGACTGTGCTGAGGCATAGCCTTTGTGATGTGTGTGCAAGTGTGGTAGGTAACATCTCCTCTCCCCTATCAATTCAGAGATGGCGCATCCTACCAACACATAAACCCACTTTGCCTCACTGTCAGGGAGGTATACACAAATAACAACTGCCAGCTGCACCCAGGCATGTGACCTAGGATACCGATTGCAGGCACCAAAAGGTTGGGACAAGAAAATGGTAACTTTCTAAAAGTGGCTGTTTCAGATGTGTGATTTGAAATCCAACCTTAACATTAAAGAGAGTTTTAAATTACACTTCTTTAGACACCAACCTTGATATTCTTACTTGCTTCTAATTGAAAGTAATCACCTATTAAATGTAATAAGGTCACCAAATGCTATCCTATGGGAGAGGTAGGTCTTGCAGTAGTGAAAAATGAATTTAAGACGTTTTCACTACCAGAATATGTAAAACATGAAAGTACTTGTTCAACTTTTATAATACACTGCACCCTGCCTCATGAGCTGTTTAGGACCTACCCTAAGGGTGACATATGCATTAAAAAGAAAGGTTTAGGCCTGGCAGAAGGTTTTTTTATGTCATGTCAAATTGATGATGCAGCATTTTTTGTTTTATACATCAGCTCTGTTCATCAGCACCTTCTGAGTTTTTTCTGGGTTATATGTGCTCTTGTTGGCTTGTATTTGCTACTCGAGGTCGGTTGTGTAATGGATGGTTGGTGTCAGAACCCCATGAGTTACTGGCCCACCTGTGGTGGTTGAGGCCTTTTACTACTGTTGTCCCAGGTCGTGACTTACTTTAAGCTTTAAGCAGCTGGGCCAAGAACCCCTCAGCACTTGACTCTCAATGGCATCGCTGATCGAGCAGTCCAAGGCTTCTCGGTGAAGAGGTAGGTGCAGGGTGAAAACAGGCTCAGAACTTAAAATGCATACAACACTGGGCCCCAAGTATTTACCAGTGGATGAGATTAGTTAAAGCATTCTACTTTTCTGTATTCTTCAAGTTGATACCCAACCGGCATCTAACATACTCATCAAATATCAAGACACATGATTTCTCTGCTGTTACTTGATAGCAGGCAGACCCTTATGGACAGGCAGTAACCAATGGTGGTGTTTTAGGACATGTAACAGCATACTGTCGGTCAGTGTTTGGAACAGGACCAGCTGGAGTCCTATTTTAGTGTTTTTCTTTGATCAGGTGGTTGCAGAACCCTCAATAGGATCCCACCATGGGCCCTCAGAGGAGATTTTATTTTCCTGATGTCTTTCAGTGGTGATCTAAATGCCTCTCTCTGTTTAAGGTCTCTACATTTCAATATTAGCTTTCTTTCTCTGTTCACCATCAGATCTGTTCATCAGCTACTCCTGTGCCTTTTGCTGGGTTTTAGAGCTCTTGGTGGTGTGTGTATTTTATTGGACGTTGGTTGTGTAATGGATGGTCGGGCCCAAAGTGTCCAGAAATGTTTGAAGGTCTTCTTGGTCCGTGTACTCTTATGTCTTGCTGTCTTTTGTGATCGCCATTACTACTGGCTCCAAAAGATAATACTTAATATCCCATTGCTTGAGGCTTGGGTGCAGGGAAAGGCAGCACCTTCTAAGGACATTTGTTTGAAAGGAGGAGTCTGCAGAAACATGAATTGGTAGATTGTGAAGCATGAATGACATATTTGTTTTCTTTGTTGTTTGTAGTATGGCTGTTGCAAGCTGGTATTGCAGGAAATGGGCAATTATTGGTTCGGTGAGTTTGGAGTTGATGCCTTTTGTTTCTGAAGTCTCGGTGCTCTCGGGAACTCCTGAAGTTCCTTGAAGTCAATTCCCCAGAGTGTGGATATTACGTTCTGAGGATAGCCAAAAAGATAACCTGCTTGGCACCATAAAGTCTGACATTGTTACAGCAGGACCTGTCTTCAAGGTCAACAATCTTGCATCTTATCGCCCATATATCGGTCCCCTTCAGGAAGACTTCACAGTCTTGTTTCCACATCTGTTATTTGTTTGTTCTGCAGTGTCAAGGTGGTGGTGAAAGCAAGTCAGCTCTTTCTGCACTGATTTCACAGCCTCTGAAACTTCTGGGACTTTAATGTCCATGTCCCCTATTTACGTACCTATACTTGAAATTTCTGCCATTAGTGGGTCGAGGGTGACAGTAGAGGTGGTGCTAATTGTTGTGTTATTGCTTTCACTCTCATGGTCTCAAGTCCTTGAGATGCCACTGAGAAAAGCAACTGCCTCACTGTTTTCAATAAAGACGTGTCTGCGCTACAGTCTGTTTGTATACAGGACAGCGTTGTGCAGCCTGGGCTGATGCTGTTCTATGGTGCAGACCTAGAGTCTGTTTGTGTACAGGACAGCTGCTGTGCAGCCTGGGCTGATGCTGTTCTATGGTGGAGGTCTAGAGTCTGTTTGTGTACAGGACAGCCGTTGTGCAGCCTGGGCTGATGCTGTTCTATGGTGCAGGTCTAGAGTCTGTATACAGGACAGCCGTTGTGCAGCCTGGGCTGATGCAGTTCTATGGGGCAGGTCTAGAGTCTGTTTATGTACAGGACAGCTGTTGTGCAGCGTGGGCTGATGCAGTTCTATGGTGGAGGTCTAGAGTCTGTTTGTGTACAGGATAGCCGTTGTGCAGCCTGGGCTGATGCTGTTCTATGGTGCAGGTCTAGAGTCTGTTTGTGTACAGGACAGCCGTTGTGCAGCCTGGGCTGATGCTGTTCTATGGTGCAGGTCTAGAGTCTGTTTGTGTACAGGGCAGCCGTTGTGCAGCCTGGGCTGATGCTGTTCTATGGTGCAGGTCTAGAGTCTGTTTGTGTACAGGACAGCCGTTGTGCAGCCTGGGCTGATGCTGTTCTATGGTGCAGGTCTAGAGTCTGTTTGTGTACAGGGCAGCCGTTGTGCAGCCTGGGCTGATGCAGTTCTGTTGTGAAGGTTCTGTTACAATCTGTTCCTGTTGTCACTGGTCTCTGACATCTTCTGATAAAATAATCCATGCAGTGTGCAAGTGAAGCTTCATTCTGAGTCTGGCTAGAGGACTTAGGAGGACTGTCTCTTGAAGCCTGCCTTTTCATTACTAAGCTTAGGGTGATTCCTCATTTATCACTCCCACAGTGCTCCCTGGTTGATTAGTGACTCCCTTAGGGCAGATGGAGATAAACCAATTTTCATTTTCTTTCTGCCTTGGTTCAGCCAGAGTCCAGTCCTGTTGAGGGGATCAGATCTAGGTGGTCTGGCCCGGAACTGATAATGCCTCTCTTTAATTATATATTTGCTGAGTTCAATATCAAGTTGGGGCGAGGGGATAAATAATGAGCTGCCTGGTGGGGTAGTGATTATGAATACATTTCAACCCCAAGGAAAAAGTCACAGTTACTAGATGCAAAAAAAAGCAGATTGCAAATTTTTTTGACCCCTCCATCACAGTGACTACTCTGCTTCATGGTAGTTTGCTTCTATACTGATCAATTGTTCACTGTCAGTGCTTACAATAAAGTTATAGATGTCAGGGTCTGAGTTCTCCGGTCTCTCAAATCACCAAAAGGAGCAATTGATGGACCTCGTTTGAGGCCTCTGCCTCACTGTGTTGTAGGACAGACCCACTGTTTGCGCAGCTCAGCGCAAGGACCTTCTGGCCTCAGACATTTAGGGTATGTCTTTTTTTTCAAAAAGAGGCTGAACTCATGTTAACTCGGAAGACTTCCTATTTAGGCCAAAATATTGTGAGAAGGTGTGAGATTTACTATACGGGTGCCCTTCACAGCCTTGCCAAGTACAACGCAATGCGGATTAGTATAACACATTTTAATGCTGCTGTCCGCATAACCGCATCAAAATGCTATGTCATGGTAACGGAGTTCCTGTGAATTGCACAAAAACCGAAGCGCTGTAGCCAGCGATGCGTGGCACTTGGCAGGCTACAGCAGGCATAAATAAACGAGTGGGGCTGCATGGACTGCAGGCAAACGTAGTGCATGCGGCCCACGCAGCACATCTGGGACTATACCACCTGGATACCAACGCAATATCAGCCTGAGCCCAGCATGTTTAATTTAGTGTTTGCCGCTGTTCCTGCACAACATTAATTACAAAGTAACACGAGGAGGCTCCCTCGGCTCCTCATGTGATCAATCAATGAATCACAGATTTGTAAAGCATGACTACTCACCCGTGAGGGTCTCAAGGTGCTGGCGGAGGGAGAGGAGGTGCTGAGGATCAGTCGAAGAGCCACGTCTTGAGGTCCTTCCTGAACTGCGACAGGGTCGGAGACTGCCTGAGGTGGATGGGGAGGGTGTTCTAGGTCTTGGCAGCGATGTAGGAGAAGGATCTTCCTCCGGCTGTGGTCTTCTGGATGCAGTGGACAGGGGCGTGGGCCTGGTCGGCGGAGCAGAGTTGTCTGGAAGGACTGTAGAAGGAGAGTCTGTGGTTGAGGTAGGCTGGTCCTGCGCTGTGTAGGGCCTTGTAGGTGTGGGTTAGGATCTTGAAGGGGATTCTCTTGTCGATAGGCAACCAGTGAAGGTCTGTCAGAAGGGCGGAGGTGTGGCTGTGTCAGGGGGGATTCTGGATGCGTTGCAGTTTTTTTTGGGTGATGGCAGTGGTTGCATGGTAGAGTGTGTTGCCGTAGTCGAGGCGGCTGCTGATGGGGGCCTGGGTGACTGTCCTTCAGGGCCACCAGGAGTTGTTCTAGGCGGTGGGTGTAGAGCCAAGAATGAGGACTTCTGTTTTGTCTGAATTCAACTTGAGGCAACTGACTTTCATCCAGGTGGCGACTGCCTTCATTCCTTTGTGGAGGTTGTTCTTGGAGGTGGTCGTGTTGTTGGTGAGGGAGACGATCAGTTGGGTGTCGTTGGCATACGAGAGTGTGTGGCTTCTGATGATGGTGGCCAGTAGGGTAATGTAGAGGTTGAAGATGGTGGGGCTCAGCAAGGATCCTTTGGGGACGCCACAGCTGATTTCGGTGGCTTCCGAGAGAAAGTGGAGGAGTCAGACCTTTCCATTGCTGAGTCTCGGATGTCGGCGTTGTGGAGCTGGGTGAGTAGTGTTACGTGGGAGACCGTGTTGAAAGTGGCAGAGAGGTCCAGGAGGACGAGGGCGACGGTTTCCCCTCGGTCAAGGAGGGTACAGATGTCATCTGTGGCTGAGAGGAAGGCGGTCTCGGTGCTATGGTTGCTCCTGAATCCAGACTGTGAGGGGTCCAGCATGTTGTTGGCTTTCAGGATTGCGGTGAGTTGTTTGTTGACTGCCTTCTCGATTACTTTGGCCGGGAAGGGGAGCAGGGAGAATTGGCCTGTAGTTCTTGAGGTCTGCTGTGTCAGCGGAGGGTTTCTTCAGCAGAGGGTTGATCTTGGCGTGTTTCAAACTCTTTGGGAAGGTGGCGGTTTCGATGGAGTGGTTGATGGTATGTCGGAGTTTGGATGTTGCTTTTTTTTTTGGAAGATGTGATGGGGGCAGAGGTCAGTGGGTGCTCCTGAGTGGATGGTTGCCATGATGGTGCGGGTGTCATCGTCGGTGATGCTGTTCCAGCGGAGGAGGGCAGGGGGGCGTGGTGAAGCTTTGGCCGATGAGCTGGTGGTGGGAGTAGTGGGGGGGTCCTGGGTGGTAAAGCTGTCGTAGATGTCTGAGATCTTGCGGTGGAAGTAGTTGGCAAGGTTTTCACAGAGTTCTTGCGACGGGGGATGTCGGTGGAGTAGGAGCTGGGATTGGTGAATTCTCCGATGATGGTAAAAAGTTCTGTGCTATTGTGGGTGTTGTTGATGTGTTGCTGCAAGGCGAGTTTTTTGGTGGTCCTGATGAGCCAGTGGTGATTCTTAATGGCGTTTTTGAATGTTTTGTTGTTTGCGGGGGTTTTGTTGGTGCGACCATTTCTTCTCCAGACGTCTGCAGGCCTGCTTTGATTCTTTGAGTGCAGGGTGAGCCAGTTAGCCTTCTTGGCTGTGCCTCTGTTGTGGGGTGTTTTGAGGGAGGTGAGGGTGTTGGCGCAGTCGGTGATCCATTTGTGGAGGTTGTGTACAGCAGTGTTGACATCGTCATCTGCTTGGGGGTTGTTGCATCGAGGCTGGCAGTGAGCTGTGCTTCGGTGACCTTGTTCCAGCTTCTGCAGGGAAGCTGGGGTACGTGGTGGGGATCGATGGGTTTGCTGAAGGTGAAATTAATGCAGCGGTGGTCGGTCCATTAGAGTTGGGTGGTGTGGCTGAAGGACGCATGATTGCTGGTGGAGAAGATGGGGTCCAGTGTGTGTCCGGCCGAGTGAGTGGGTGCGGTGACTAGTTGCTTTAGTCCAAGGTTGGCAAGGATTTTGATCAGGGTGGTAGAATTGTTGTCGTTTGGGTGGAAGTTGAGGTCCCCCAGGAGTATGTAGTCCTTGGATGCGAGTGTGTGGGTACTGGCGAGGTCGGCGATAGAGTCGCAGAATGGGTGGCGGGATCCTGGAGGTCTGTAGATGAGGGTCCCTTGGCGTGTAGTGTTGGGGTTGGTTCTGATCCAGAAGTGGAGTTGTTCCATGGTGGTTGATGAGGATGTGGATCTAGTGTTGGGAACTGTTGGGAATTCCGAACACTACAGTAGGGAATTGCAGAGCACAGTGCACTTACCTGGGCAGCATTTGTGGTATTAGTAAGTCACATCATTTTCTTCTTACTGGTCATAGCCAGAGATCTGTGTCCGGTATTGCCTCCACAGGACCTAGATTCCAGGTCACAGGCCATGACCTGTCTGTATTTGCACCTGGATGGTCACTGGGTCTGTAGCATGCTTGAAAAAAAGCAAAAGCTTCTAGGTATTTTATGTCTGCAACACATGCCACCCTGTTGATGTGTTTGTGCAGCTATCTCCGGGATACTATGGATCACTTGAGGCACCACCCGTATCAACCTGTATATGTCATGGGCAACCATAGGGGGGAGGCAACCCATGCCACTAACCTGTGGCACTGGAGGAGGTGCAACAGCAGGGCACAAGTCCTAAAAAACATGAAGTGGGGGACTAACCAAGTTAGACAGTATGCAAGTGACATCATTGCGCAAGACATCTCAGCGCAACATCACTGTAGGGCATCCCAGAGAGTGATACCACAGGAAGTGACATCACAACCCATGACCTCACAGGAATTGACATCACAACACGTGCCATCAGATCTTAACCCTAACACATTTGTTTCTCAGGTCTATCATGAGAATCTATTTTACTTAATTGATTGCAAAGTCTGGATTTTAAAGTATCTTATGGAGTTAATGCACCTGCCGCAGAGACTTATGAGGCCCAGTAAATCCCAGGAAACTATAAGAATAGTAAGATAACTCTGGTGGTTATCGCATTGGCTGGAGAGACCTGTGTTTTCTCTAGTCCCAGTTATGAAGTAGCAAAGAGGACTAATGCTACACCATCTAACATGGAGATAACATTTTTATTTTATGTACCTAGGTGAGTGTGTTACTGTTTTTAACACAAAGATCATTTTGTTACTTGCAGGGTATATATTGTAATCCTATTAATATAGCAGAGAAGAATATGTGACTCCTACACCCTATAACCCTCACGGTCTTATGTAAAACATCCTGTGCATAGATTTACCCATTTTAATTATTTTTGTCCATGTGTAATATGTACATGTGATGTGATGCGCTCTGAGACCCTTTATTGGGATGAGTAGTGCTATCAAAGAAATAAAGCAAAATAGCACTATTCAATTGTTATTTGTGTAAATACTGGGACAAACCCACACATCTGACATTCTTACAGTGCATGCATATCTCTTATATACAGGGACTGAACAAAGTCAAAAGCATGTCTCTCTGCAGCCGTCCTCTCTTGACGTGGCTCCAAAGAATACTGCAGTTAAACACTGAATCTGGACGCTGCTGGAGCCCAGTTCTGCATTTTGTCTGAGTCCACCTTACCCTTGCCCCTCCCATCTTACTCCTGCCCCTCCCACCTTACCCCTGCCCATCCTATCTTACTCCTGCCCCTCCCACCTCACCTCTGCCACTCCCACAGCACCTCTGCCCCTCCCACCTTACCCCTGCCCCTCCCACCTCACCTCTGCCCCTCCCACCTCACCCCTGCCCCTCCTACTTTACCTCTGCCCCTCCCACCTTACACCTGCCCTCCCACCTTACCCCTGCCCCTCCCACCTCACCTCTGCCCCTCCCACCTCACCCCTGCCCCTCCTATCTTACTCCTGCCCCTCCTATCTTACTCCTGCCCCTCCTACTTTACCTCGGCCCCTCCCACCTTACCCCTGCCCCTCCCACCTTACCTTTGCCCCTCCCACCTTACTCCTGGCCATCCCAACTCACCTCTGCCTCTCCCACCTCACCTCTGCCTCTCCCACCTTACCCCTGCCTCTCCTATCTTACCCCTGGCTTTCCCACCTTACACCTGCCCCTCCAACATTACCCCTGCCCCTCCTATCTTACCCCTGCCTCTCCCACCTTACCCCTTCCACTCCGATGTTATCAACACACAGACAGTTAAAAAGGATGAAGGGGAGAAAGTGCCAATTTGGTTTCACCCAGGGCATTCTATGAGCAAAGGGCAGCTCTGCCTACACCTGTCAGTTAGTTGCAGTTCTTTGATGGCAGGTCATAGGTCACAGTGCTATATTAGGATTGTAATTTATGAAGGTCATAGGTCACAGTGCTATATTAGAATTGTAACATATGAAGGTCATAGGTCACAGTGCTTTATTAGGATTGTAACTTATGAAGTGCAAGTAGCAGCTCTGTGGCCAAAGTGATGAGCTACTGAGCGATTCATAATAAATACTGGACCTGAATTAAGAGGATCTATCGCCATTTATCGCCACATTAGCATAATTGTTTTTACGATAATGTGGCAATATTATGGCAAAAACACAGCACCATATTTACAAAGTGGCACAACGCATGCATTGCACCACTCTGTAAACCCTTACGCCAGGCATAATGTATGCAAGAGGGCGTTCCCCCGTTAGAGGGCTGGCAGAAATAGCGCAATGAAATCTAAAAGATTTCTTTGCGCTATTTCTAGCGGCCTTTTCAAATCCTGCCCAGAGCAGGCATTAAAAGGAGGCACACCATTGTTTTCAATGGGCCTCAATGTGCTTTGCAGGATTAGCCTCAAAGTTTTTGGTGCTACTCCTGCAAAGCGGCAAACTAGCTTAAAAAATTAATTTCTATCACGGTGTGCCATATGTTAATTACGGCGCACGCATGGTGGCATTAGGGGGGCGCTAAGGGGCGCAAGAAAAGGTGCGCTGCAAAAGCACCACTTTTCTTAAATCTGCCCCACAGTTCTTTGGTTTACACACAACAGGCTTGTTAAAGCTCTGTGCTGCTTTATGATGACTCCAACCTGCCACAAGACAAAACTCTGATCTCTCACCAGCAGAACATTGATCACCATAGTTATCTTGACATTTTTATGCTTTCCTGAAAACTGCTAGACACACCAGGAGCTCTGTAGCAGGTGCTTTTAGTCCCATAAGTTGTTTCTAAACACAGCGCCCTCCGAGGGCAGTGCCAGGCGGGTCAGCACCAGGTGCAGCTGTAGGGGTCGCACCCCCCTAAAGCCAGCCCTGCTTGTATGTAGATGTTTACTATGCGGTACGATTGGCAGCTCGGCAGATGCGGCTGGAGACAGGGACATTTCTTCACAGTGCTTGCGGTGGGTCACAAATGTGTTCAGGCTACATGCTCATCCAATCCTCGCCCTCTCTGCAGAACACAGAGTGATGGTCATATATGTGCCAGTTGTACTTACCCTTTTATATGAAAGTGCATGAAGGAGGTATACACAGCTGTCGAAACATTAACTGCGCCAAATGAAAAGAAACTGGTATGTATTCAGGTGTGGAGGCAGCGAGAGACTGGGGCGGTGATGTAGGGGCGACACAAGGATCACACACAGAGGAAGTGAGTGAAAAGACTGAGGTAAGCAGGAAGGAGACGATGTGTATCCAGGTGAGGAGGCAGCAAGAGACTGGGGGTGATGTAGGGGTGACACAAGGATCACACACAGAGGAACTGAGAGGAAGACAGTGGGAAACAGGAAGGAGATGATGTGTATCCAGGTGAGGAGGCAGCGAGAGACTGGGGGTGATGTAGGGGCGACACAAGGATCACACACAGAGGAACTGAGTGAAAAGACAGTGGGAAACAGGAAGGAGATGATGTGTATCCAGGTGAGGAGGCAGCGAGAGACTGAAGGTGATGCAGGGGTGACACAAGGATCACACACAGAGGAAGTGAGTGAAAAGACAGTGGCAAACAGGAAGGAGATGATGTGTATCCAGGTGAGGAGGCAGCAAGAGACTGAAGGTGATGTAGGGGTGACACAAGGATCACACACAGAGGAACTGAGAGGAAGACAGTGGGAAACAGGAAGGAGATGATGTGTATCCAGGTGAGGAGGCAGCGACAGACTGGGAGGTGCGTGATGTAGGGGCGACACAAGGATCACACACAGAGGAACTGAGTGAAAAGACAGTGGGAAACAGGAAGGAGATGATGTGTATCCAGGTGAGGAGGCAGCGAGAGACTGGGGGTGATGTAGGGGCGACACAAGGATCACACACAGAGGAACTGAGAGGAAGACAGTGGGAAACAGGAAGGAGATGATGTGTATCCAGGTGAGGAGGCAGCGAGAGACTGGGGGTGATGTAGGGGCGACACAAGGATCACACACAGAGGAAGTGAGTGAAAAGACAGTGGGAAACAGGAAGGAGATGATGTGTATCCAGGTGAGGAGGCAGCGAGAGACTGGGCGGGGGGTGATGTAGGGGCGACACAAGGATCACACACAGAGGAAGTGAGTGAAAAGACTGAGGTAAGCAGGAAGGAGACGATGTGTAAGGCATGCAGATGGAGGGAAGGAAAGCAGGAAAGCGCTGCGGATCGGAGAGCGTGACTAAAGATAGCGAGAAACACCAAAGACCACTGCCCCTTCTACTGAGATCAGCAACGTTCAGTGCACAGTCACCCCTTTGTGCAATTAAAACATTCTGAATTCTAATTATTCATGACAAAAACATTGTTATTAATCTTTTAGCTGACACTGTTAACAAGCACTGACAAAGCCAACAGGTCCCGCTTGTATGTAAATTCTTTGTGATATCTGTGTTAAAAAGTAGAAAACTCAAAGAGAATCACTCAAACGCTAGTCACTGCTATGATTTATGGATGACTTTCACTCACACGGTCACACATTTGACAGTTCAGTCCCTCTCACATCACACTGAACATTTAGAAATGTCACATGTACGCAATCTGAAACACTGGCGGTTATCCCATCATCGGAATGACCACTCTACGTCACAGTAGTATCCTTCCACAGAAATCAGTACCACGTCACAGTAGTATCCTTCCACAGTGATCAGTACTCACTCTATGTCACAGTAGTATCCTTCCACAGTGATCAGTACTCACTCTGCGTCACAGGAGTATCCTTCCACAGTGATCAGTACTCACTCTGCGTCACAGTAGTATCCTTCTGCAGTGATCAGTACTCACTCTATGCTGCAGTAGTATCCTTCTGCAGTGATCAGTCCTCACTTCATGCTGCAGTAGTATCCTTCCACAGTGATCATTACTCACTCTACGTCACAGTAGTATCCTTCCACAGTGATCAGTACTCACTCTGCGTCACAGTAGTATCCTTCCGCAGAAATCAGTACCACGTCACAGTAGTATCCTTCCACAGTGATCAGTACTCACTCTATGTCACAGTAGTATCCTTCCACAGTGATCAGTACTCATTCTACGTCACAGTAGTATCCTTCCACAGTGATCAATACTCACTCTACGTCACAGTAGTATCCTTCCGCAGTGATCAGTACTCACTCTGCGTCACAGTAGTATCTTTCCACAGTGATCAGTACTCACTCTATGTCACAGTAGTATCCTTCCACTGTGATCAGTACTCACTCTATGTCACAATAGTATCCTTCCACAGTGATCAGTACTCACTATACGTCGCGGTAGTATCCTTCCGCAGTATCCTTCCGCAGTAATCTCTGCCAGTTATAGAACAAACCTCCTCACTAGCCGGCACCAGGAAACCCCGAGGCTGGTCTTGGAGTGGAGCTGATGGTTTCACTCCCTGGCTCACAACAAGGAGCCCCACACAGGTACTCACCTTGCTACGGAGGGGCTTACATGCCTCTTGAGCTCATCTCCGGCCATGGAATTAACCTCGTTGGGACTGTGGTTAGTCACATGATAGAAGTGAAACCCTTCACAGGACTTCTTTTGTGGAGACATGAAGGAAGGAGCCCTCTGCAACACGAGCAGCTTTGAAAACACTGGTGTGTGAAAGGAGTAAAAAATAAATACAATAATTCTTATGGTAAATGTGTGCATGTGTGTGATGTTCTGACTTCACTGCTTCCTTGCAGGGTCCTAGCTGGACCAGAGCTTTGCAGCCTCTGCACCAAGGTACTGTTTACTCCCATCCTCCAGGGAGGACTCAGTCCACCAACATTAAGGGAGATCTTTTTGGGGGTTTAGGACTTTCAACAAGAGGTAGGACCTTTTTGCTTTTCAAAAGTAAACTGTGCTGTGCTAAGTGAAGGAGTTAGCAGCAGCCAGGCCTCCTCTTCTGTAACCAGGTCCCCATCTTGTGTAACCAAGCTCCCTCTTCTGTAACCCGGCTCCCTCTCCTGTAGCTAGGCCCCATCTTACATAACCAGGCCTCCTCTTCTGTAACCAGGCCCCCTCTTCTGTAACCGGGCCCCCATCTTGTGTAACCAGGCCCCCTCTTCTGTAACCAGGTCCCCATCTTGTGTAACCAGGCCCCCTCTCTTGTAACCAGCCCCCCTATTCTGTAACCAGGCTCCCTCTCCTGTAGCCAGGCCCCATCTTACATAACCAGCCCCCCTCTTCTGTAACCAGGCCCCAATCTTGTGTAACCAGGCCTCCTCTTCTGTAACCAGGCCCCCATCATATGTAACCAGGCCTCCTCTTCTGTAACCAAGCCCCCATCCTATGTAACCTGGCCTCCTCTTCTGTAACCTGGCCTCCTCTTCTGTAACTAGGTCCCTATATTGTGTAACCAGGCCTCCTCTTCTGTAACCAGGATCCCATCTTGTGTAACCAGGCACCCCACTCATGTAATCAGACCCCCTCTTCTATAACCAGGCCCCCATCTTATATAACCAGGCACCCCACTCATGTAATCAGGCCCCCTCTTCTGTAACCAGGCCTCCTCTTCTGCCGGGTCCACATCCCTGATCCCCCATCCTCACTTGCTGTCTGTGGGAGCCATTGTATACACTTGTGTTTTCTGCTCCCGGTGGGGGCGGCTCTAGATTACATTCTGCTGCTGCATACTTATCAACTGATAACACTGTGGGCATTGTGAGTGGGTACGTTTTATATGCGCCCAGTGAAACTTCAGAAAGGGATTTCAGAGATGCAGTTCAAGCACTCCTACTCTCGCATCTTGATGGTGGGAACGCCCTGCTCCATGGTCTCCCAGACTCCACGCTGGCACCCCTCTACATGCTGCAGCACGCCTCATCCAGGGCCTGAAGAAATATGATCACATCACCTCCACCCTGATGGAACTCATGCATGCACCTTGCCAGGCCACACTATCTTCAAAAACCAGCCGCATCATTTACAAAGCTGTCAAGGCCAGCACCACCACTTATCTGGCCTCAAGTGCACCAGGCCTGGTGGTTCTCTGCACAGCTGGGGCCCCATTAAATTACAGAATGAGATGTGTCATTTTAGGGATTTTGGTGTCTCTGGGCAAGCCCCATGATTCCAAATAATATAGAATTGTATGTTAAAAGTTGGAAGGTGAGGGCCCTGGGCAGTTGCTCACTTTGCCCATGCCTTAAGACATCTCTGCTAAGAAGTGTAACAACAAGGCAGCAGGCCTTTTCCATTTCTGAATCAAGGGTCTGCAATTATCCCTCTGTCCATCAGGACCACGGCAACTCTGATCCTGCTTAGAAAATAAGTGAAGCTGCAACTGTTTATAGAACACTAGATCACAATGCATTAACCACCCACACACCAGCAACCTTTTCTGTTATGCGTTAACTTTCTGCTAGAACTTTAACCCAGAACATCTCTCGTATGCCTTCTGGCTGGGTTTGTGCTATTGAAAATCTAGAAATACTACATACATAAATATATACATACATACATAAATAAATACATACCCACATAAAGACCAGTGGTGGCCTGCAGCTTTAGGAGGGAGGGGGGCGGGTGGGAAGCACACACACACTCATTCTTTCACACACACACGCAGGCACGCACGCACATCCATTAACAACACTCATAACATTCAAACATGCACGCACCATACATTCGTTTTAAAAGATCACACACACACTCAGTCTTTCACACACATGCATGCACATCCATTAACAACACTCATAACATTCAAACATGCACACACGCACCAAACATACATTTTAAAAGATCTCACACACACACTCATTCTTTCACACACACATGCACGCATGCACATGCATTAACAACACTCATAACATTCAAACATGCATGCACACACCAAACATTCATTTTAAAAGATCACACACATGCACGCACTCATTCTCACACACACACGCACGCACATCCATTAACAACACTCATAACATTCAAGCATGCACGCACGCACCAAACATTCATTTTAAAAGATCACACACACACACTCATTCTTTCAGACACGCACGCACATCCATTGATAACACTCATAACATTCAAACATGCACACACGCATGCATGCACCAAACATCCATTTTAAAAGATCACACACACACTCATTCTTTCCCACACGCACGCACATCCATTAACAACACTCATAACATTCAAACATGCGCGCACGCACCGAACATTCATTTTAAAAGATCACACACACACGCATGCACGCACCTCCATTAACAACACTCATAACATTCAAACATGCACGCACGCACCAAACATTAATTTTAAAAGATCACACACACACTCATTCTTTCACACGCACGCACGCACATCCATTAACAACACTCATAACATTCAAACATGCATGCACGCACCAAAACTTCATTTTAAAAGATCTCACACAAACACACTTATCTTTAGCCTCCGAGGTCCCAGGAGGGTTGGGACTGCTGCCTTCTCTCATTGGCTGGCCCTAGGGCAGCCAATAAGGGAAGGCAGCAGTCCCAGCCTCGTCACAGAGTGGGATGGGGTCAGTGAGACTGATGACCCCACCCCACTCTGTGACAAAGTGTAACTGATTGACACTTGCCCTGGGTGCTTCAGGGCTTAATCCTGAAGTGCCCAGGTCGAAATCAATGTGTGACGCTTTCCCTTCACCCAGGGGAGGGCCTCGAGGCACCTTTGCTGAGCCGAGGAGGTCATGCCCATAGGAGCTGTGACTTCCTCAGCCCAGCAAAGTTCACAGCCAGGAGTCTGTGCAAATCCCGCATGTCTGCTCCTGGCTGCCTGACCTGAACATGAAGAGTGTCTGTCAGGCTGATCTTTGTTCAGCCTGACAGACACTCTTCATGAGGGACAAAAGGTGGGGGGCGTGGCCCCTCCGCCCTAAAGGTCGGGCCGCGCCTGATAGAGACATACACAAATAAATACATACATACACACATATGTAAATCACACACCTCTCCACGTTCAGTGCCGAGGTGTTTCTCAGGGTAGGTGGGCTCCTTTCAGGGTGGCTGGGTTTGTGCTATAAAAATACTACATACATAAATACTACATTCATAAATATATACATACATACATGCATACATACATAAATCACATACCTCTCAATGTTCAGTGCCGAGGTGCATCTCCGGGGATGTGGGCACCTTCTGGGGGGGCTGGGTTTGTTCTATGGAAATACTACATACATAAATACATACATACATATATATATATATATATGCATATATATATATATATATATATATATATAAAATATATACAAATATATATATACGTACATACATTTGTATTTACATACATTAATTAGCTATTTCTCCATGTTCAGTGCTGAGGTGTGTCTCCGGGGAAGTGAACCCCTCTCAGAGGGAGCAGGGTTTGGGCTATAGAAATACTACATACATACATACATGCATACATATATACATATATACATACATACAAAAAGGATCTATAGACAGGCTCAAAAGGCAGACACTCTGGTAAAAGCGGAGCAGAAGAATGTGGGATGGACACCTGTAGGGCCATCTCCAAGGGACACCTGCTGCCTGTCACAGTCTCGGGGGCAGGCACTCTGGTACAAGTGGAGTGGAACGTGGCGAGATGGACACCTGTAGGACCATCTCCAAGTGAAACCCGCTGCTTGAGGCAGGCTCGGGGCAGACACTCTGGTACAAGCAGATCAGAAGGAGGTGGGCTGGACACCTGTAGGACTTTCTCCAAGTGACACCTGCTGCCCAAGTCAGGCTCCGAGGCAGACACTTGAAGACAGAGCTGTCCCTCTGGTACAAGCGGAGCTGAAGAATGTCGGATGGACACCTGTAGAACCATCTCCAAGTGACACATGCTGCCCGTCACAGGCTCCGAGGCAGACACTCTGGTACAAGCACAGCAGAAGGAGGTGGGATGGACACCTGTAGGACCGTCTCCAAGTGACACCCACTGCCTGAGACAGGCTCGGGGGCAGACACTCTGGTACAACCGGAGCAGAAGGAGGATGGATGGACTCCTGTACAACTGTCTCCACGTGACAGCTGCTTCCCAAGCCAGGGTCAGAGGCAGACACTTTAAGTAGCAGCTACTGCCCTCACCAGGCTCGGAGCAGACACCTGAAGACATCTGTGCCTCTTGTAAAGCGGAGCAGAAGGATGCGGGATGGACACCTGTAAGACTGTCTCCAAGTAACACCAGCTGCATGTCACAGGCTCAGAATCAGACACTCTGGTACAAATGTGAAATGCAAATGTCGGTTTCCCACCAAGGCAAGTGTAGTGTGTAGAGGGGTGCTGGAAGTGTAAGAAAACACCAAAGGTAAGTAAAGTACCCCACCCCAGACCCCAGGAAATCAGGTGAGCAGCAAGTTTCATCAGTACAAATGCTTTTGACCCCAGGCATGATCCTTCTGTGTCCCCACCACCAGGCAGAGGGGGTCGGGGTCACCCCACCCTGCCCCCCATTTCTTTCTGAGTCCCAAGTTCTAAGATGGCTGCTGCTACATCAATGTTACTATGGTAACAGCCAATCAGATTTCATTCTCAGCAGGAGAACTCTTGGGTCTGCTCTTGCTGTGATTTAGTGCTGGAACTGTGCTCCGCACTGAACAATCAGCACTACGCAGCATGTCAGGGGGTGCAGCTACTTGAGTCAGTTTTGCTGCCGCTCAAGTAGATTTTCTACTCGAGCAGCAGACTTCTGACCATGAAGGGTCGCAACCACCCACAGTGTCCACATTGGAAAGATCTTGCTGGATGTCCTCCTAGCGACTGAAAATCACATTAAGGGACACCAAATCTCTCTTGCACTTACCAACTTTCTATTTTGGCACAGGCACCAGAAAAAAGTTCAGCCACACAGTAATTGGCGGAATTTGACCAAAACTCTGTGTTACAAGAGTAATGCGGAGTCACCAAAATTCTGCCAATTCCACCAGCGGAAGGAAATATTTTACCAACCCCTAATGCTAACAACAACTACCCAGGGGCGACCGACACTGGGTGATATATATATTCATACATACTACATTATACTCACGATTTACATAAATCACTACAAGGTTTTATTTCAGTAAGATTATCAGAATTTGCTTATCAATATTGTCAATTTGTTTTTTACTGTTTGTAAAAATGGTGTTGCTGTTTTTTTTTTATGTGTTATTTGCGTTACATTGATGAGCTAATGCCAAGTATAGATAAAATATGGATACAAAAATGCTAGTTCCAATGTATTTGTGAAATACCATGAAATAATTATTATATATGTTTTATTGGTGTAGGAGGCTGGCCTAGTTTGTAGTGGGTACCACAGGTACTTACACCTTATACCAGGTCCAGTTATCCCTTATTAGTGAAATGTAGTCAGTGTCTAGAATCCAGGCTTTCTAGGGGTAGTGTGGATGAGCAGCCAAGGCCTAACTAGGAGACATGCAAAACTCATGCAATACCACTGTAGTCACACAGTACTCACACACATGAACGACAATACTCAGTGTTACCAAAAATAAAGGTACTTTATTTTTGTGACACAAGGCCAAAACTATCTTAGGAGGTAAGTAATATACACAGTAAATACACTAGAATGAAGAAATAGCTGTAAAACCAGTTAGAAAACAGTACAAATAGTGAAAATCACAATAGGTTGCAATGGGCCTAGGGGGAACACAAACCATATACTAAAATAGTGGAATGCGAATGTCGGTGTAGAGGGGCGCTGGGAGTGTAAGAAAACACCAAAGGTAAGTAAAGTACCCCACCCCAGACCCCAGGAAACAGGAGTAAAGGGCAGCAAATTTCCTCAGAACACACTAGAAGTTGTGATAAAGAATTATGCAAAAACCAAGCAAGACTGCAAGACACCAACAATGTATTCCTGGACCTGAAGACCTGTGGAGAGAGGAGGCCAAGTCCAAGAGTCGATGAAGAGTCCATGGAGAACAGGAGCCCCTGCCAACCTGGAAGAAGGTGCAAAAGTGAAACCTCTGGTTGGAAGAAAAAGTCAGAAATGCACCAAAGAAGACAGCTGCAGGTTCCTGCTTGGTGCAGGAGATGCCCCACGTCGAGTAGAAGAATGCAGGTTGGTTTTCATCATTGGATTCCGCCAACAAGCCTTGCCTCACGCAAAAGACACATTTGGCGGGAAAAGGCGCTACCTGGACCCAGGAGGGACCTGGGGGTCTCAACTCAGACTGAGAAGACAGAGGGCGCTCTTAGCACTTCCGAGAACCCTCAGAAGACCAGGAAGCACCCACAGGAGTCCCAGGACAAGGGGACAAAGGAGTTGCAAATTGTGGTTGTTGAAGCACTACACAAAGGGATCCCACGCCACCGGAGAAAAACTGAGGGAGCTGAGCATTGGATGATAGAGTGCTGGGGACCTGGGTTATGCTGTGAATGATGGATTTCTTGTAGAAGTGCACAAAAGCCCTAGGAGCTGCAAAACACATGGTGCACAAGGGTTCTATCTGGCTCGGGAAGGCAAGCTCTTACTTCCACCAAATTTGGGCAGCTGGACCTTTGGACAGTCAGGGTCACTTCAGTCCACCACCTGTGTTCCAGGATCCATGCTCCTCATCAGGAGAGGGGACCCAGAGTACCGGTCGTGACTGCTGGGAGGTGCCTGCTGAAGCAGGGAAGTGACTCCATCACTCCACAGGAGATTCCTTCAATTCTTCTGTTGCAGGATGAAGACAGGCAGCCCTCAGAGCGTGCATGACCAGTAAACTGTTGCAGTTGCTGGCAGGAGCTGAAGTTACAGAGTTGCAGTAGCCTTCTTGGATACTTTGTTGCAGTTGTAGAGTTCCTGGAGCAGTTCTGCGGTTGATCTGATGGTAGAAGGTGAAGCAAAGGATGCAGAGGAGTCCTGCTGGAGTCTTGCAATCCAAATCTGAGGAAACACCCACAGGAGAGATTCTAAATAGCCCTCAGAGGGGGATTGGTCACCTAACCAGGTATGGACCTATCAGGAGGGGTCTCTGACATCACCTGCTGGCACTGGCCACTCAGATGGTCCCAAAGATTCCCAACACCTTGGAATTCAAGATGGCAAAACCCAGGGACACTCTGGAGGAGCTCTGGGCACCACCCCTGGGGTGGTGATGGACAGGGGAGTGGTCACTCCCCTTTCCTTTGTCCCGTTTCGCGCCAGAGCAGGGGCTGGGGGTCCCTTAACCAGTATAGACTGGATTATGCAAGGAGGCCACTATCTGTGCCCTTCAAAGCAATTCCAGAGGCTCTGGGAGGAAATCCCTCCCATGCCTGTACCACCCATTTCAAAAGGGAATGAAATGCATTGTCCTGCCTTTCTGGGATTGGGCTGCACAAGCCCCAGGAGGGCAGAAGCCTGTCTGTGAGGTGGCAGCAGCTGGGGCTGCAGGGAAAACCTCAGAAGACTGGTATGGCAGTACTGAGGGTCCATGGTGGAGCCCCCAGGGTGCATGGAATTGGCTCCCCAATACCAGAATCAGATTGGGGGTACAATTTCCGGTTCCTAGACACCTCACATGGCCATATTAGGAGTTACCACTGTGAAGCTACATATTTGTATTGACCTATATGTAGTGTACACATGTAATGGCATCCCCGCACTCACGAAGTCCAGGAAAATGGGCCTGGGCGACGTGGAGGCACCTCTGCTAGTGCAGGGGTGCCCTCACACACAGTAACTTTGCACCTAGCCTTCAGGGTCTGAAGATTAGACATATAAGTGACTTCTAAGTTACCTGGTGCAGTGAAAATGGCTGTGAAATAGTACTTACACTATTTCACTCAGGCTGTAATGGCAGCCCTGAAGAAGTGTTTATATGAGCTCCTTATGGGTGGCAAAATAATTGCTGCTTCCCATAAGGATCTCCCGGAACCCCAATGCTCTAGGAACCTAGGTACCATATACTAGGGACTTATAAGGGGAGTCCAGTATGCCAATTTGGAGTGGAATACTGGGTTACCAGTATGTAAGTACAAATTTGGAATCAGAGAGAGCATAAGCACTGGAGTTCTGGTTAGCAGGACTCCAGTGACACAGTCAAGCATACTGAAAAAACAGTAAAACATACTGACATATAGGCCACAAGCTATGAGCACTGGGGTCCTGACTAGCAGGATCCCAGTGAAACGGTACAAACACACTGACAAACACTGACAAACAGGCCACAAATGGAGGTAACCATGGTAGAAGAAAGCCACCTTCCTACAATTGGCATGTAGTCTTATTGAGGCATTGTATTCACATTGATATAAATGCAATGATAAACATCATTTTAATGTGCTTGTAATTGACTTTGCCAGTGCTTGTTTCGAAAATCACCTTCTCTTTAAAGTAGCAGTTGTTAAATCAGTGGACATTTAGAATATCCAGTTTACATTTTTAGAAGCTTTCATAACAGTTTGAAGGATGTAGCGAGCATTAATTCTACTTAATTTGCTTAAAGAGAACAGCATTCAACGACCAATCTTTTATAGTACCAAACCAGTGCCTCATTTTAATACAATAAACATATTCAATAACACCTCTGTGAATGACTCAAACCCTTGCAACTTCTTAAGCTCCCTCCCTCATTCACTCCCTCCATCCTCCCTTCCCTCCCCCCCCCTCACTCGCCCCTCTGTGGTGAAAGGCTCACGCTGCTGTGGTCTGGTCCCAGGAGCCCACATTCAGAGAACACGATCTTCCTGTGAGATAGAAACATCCGGATATGGCTTCTGCAAAGATATTCAATCAGAACACGAGGAAATAAACACCACAGACCTCCTGATGACAATCACACAGGAACCTCCTGCAGCCTCAGTGTGGAGGACGCTGATGCTGGCACCAGGAGGGGGTTGAGTAATACCTCCCACCCTTGTGATCTGTCAGTTACCCCCAAAGATGAAGTCTTTACCTCTATTAAACACCACAAACCAACTGGTGATAATCACACAAGAACCTCCTGCAGCCTCAGCACATTCCACCCAGTGGCATCTGCAGATCTCTGGCTGTGCTCAAGGCATATTCCACCTAGTACTATCTGCACGCCTCTGGTCACAGCACATTCCACCTGTGCCATCTGCACAACTCTGGCAGTGGTCAGAGCACATTCCACCCAGTGCCATATGCACATGTCTGGCTGTGGCCACAGCATATTCCACCCAGTGCCGTCTGCACATCTCTGGCGTTGGCCACACCACATTCCACCTAGTGCCATCTGCACATCTCTGGATGTGGTCACAGCACATTCAGTTTCATCTGCATATCTCTGGCTGTGGTCACAGCACATTCCACCCAGTACCATCTGTGCATCTCTGACTGTGGTCACAGCATATTCAGTGTCATCTGCACATCTCTGGCTATTGTCACAGCACATTCCACCCAGTGCAAATCTATGGTTGTGGTCAAGGCTCATTCCACCAAGTGCCATTAGCACATCTCTGTCTGTGGTCACAACATATTCCACCCAGTGCCATCCACACACCTCTGGCTGTGGTCACAGCACAATCCACCCAGTGTCATCTGCACATCTCTGGATGTGGTAACAGCACATTCCACCCAGTGCCATCTGCACATCTCTGGCTGTGGTCACAGCATGTTCCACCCAGTGACATCTGCACTTATCTGCCTGCCCACACAGCATATTCCACCCAGTGCCATCTGCACATCTCTGGCTGTGGTCACAGCACATTCAGTGCCATCTGCACATCTCTGGCTGTTGTCACAGCACATTCAGTGCCATTTACACATCTGTGGCTGCAGTCACAGCACATTCCACCCAGTGACATCTGCACATCTCTTGGTGTGGTCTCAGCACATTCCACCCAGTGCCACCTGCATATCTCTGGGTGTGGTCACAGCACATTCAGAGACATCTGCACATCTCTGGCTGTGGTCACAGCACATTCCACCCAGTGCCTTCTGCACATCTCTGGCTGTGGTCACAGCATGTTCCACCCTGTGCCATCTGTACATCTGTGGTCACTGCACATTCCACCCAGTGCCATCAGCACATTTCTGGCTGTGGTCACAGTACATTCCACCCAGTGCCATCAGCACATCTCTGGCTTTGGTCACAGCACATTCCACCCAGTGCCATCTGCACATCTCCGGCTGTGGTTACAGCACATTCCACTCAGTGCCATCTGCACACCTCTGGCTGTGGTCACAGAACATTCTAACTAGTGCCATCTACACATCTCTGGGTGTGGTCACAGCACATTCCACCCAGTGCTGTCTGCACATCTCTGGCTGTCATCACAGCACAATCCACCCAGTGCCATCTGCACATCTCTGGCTGAAATCGCAGCACATTCAGTGCCATCTGCACATCCTTGGCTGTGGCCACAGCACATTCCACCCAGTGCCGTCTGCACATCTCTGGCTGTGGTCACAGCACATTCAGTTCCATCTGTATATCTCTGGCTGTAGTTACAGCACATTCCACCCAGTCCCATCTGCACATCTCTGACTGTGGTCACAGCATATTCAGTGTCATTTGCACATCTCTGGCTATGGTCACAGCACATTCCACCCAGTGCAAATCTCTGGTTGTGGTCAGGGCACATTCCACCAAGTACCATTAACACATCTCTGGCTGTGGTCACAACACATTCCACCCAGTGCCATCCACACACCTCTGGCTGTGGTCACAGCACAATCCACCCAGTGTCATCTGCACATCTCTGGCTGTGGTCACAGCACATACCACCCAGTGCCATCTGTAGCTCTCTGGCTGTGGTCACAGCATGTTCCACCCAGTGCCATCTGAACTTATCTGCCTGCTCACAAAGCATATTCCACCAAGTGCCATCTGCACATCTCTGGCTGCGGTCACAGCACATTCAGTGCCATCTGCACATCTCTGGCTGTTGTCACAGCACATTCAGTGCCATCTACACATCTGTGGCTGCAGTCACAGCACATTCCACCTAGTGCCATCTGCACATCTCTGGATGTGGTCACAGCACATTCAGTTTCATCTGCATATCTCTGGCTGTGGTCACAGCACATTCCACCCAGTACCATCTGTGCATCTCTGACTGTGGTCACAGCATATTCAGTGTCATCTGCACATCTCTGGCTATTGTCACAGCACATTCCACCCAGTGCAAATCTATGGTTGTGGTCAAGGCTCATTCCACCAAGTGCCATTAGCACATCTCTGGCTGTGGTCACAACATATTCCACCCAGTGCCATCCACACACCTCTGGCTGTGGTCACAGCACAATCCACCCAGTGTCATCTGCACATCTCTGGATGTGGTAACAGCACATTCCACCCAGTGCCATCTGCACATCTCTGGCTGTGGTCGCAGCATGTTCCACCCAGTGACATCTGCACTTATCTGCCTGCCCACACAGCATATTCCACCCAGTGCCATCTGCACATCTCTGGCTGTGGTCACAGCACATTCAGTGCCATCTGCACATCTCTGGCTGTTGTCACAGCACATTCAGTGCCATTTACACATCTGTGGCTGCAGTCACAGCACATTCCACCCAGTGACATCTGCACATCTCTTGGTGTGGTCTCAGCACATTCCACCCAGTGCCACCTGCATATCTCTGGGTGTGATCACAGCACATTCAGAGACATCTGCACATCTCTGGCTGTGGTCACAGCACATTCCACCCAGTGCCTTCTGCACATCTCTGACTGTGGTCACAGCATATTCAGTGTCATTTGCACATCTCTGGCTATGGTCACAGCACATTCCACCCAGTGCAAATCTCTGGTTGTGGTCAGGGCACATTCCACCAAGTACCATTAACACATCTCTGGCTGTGGTCACAACACATTCCACCCAGTGCCATCCACACACCTCTGGCTGTGGTCACAGCACAATCCACCCAGTGTCATCTGCACATCTCTGGCTGTGGTCACAGCACATTCCACCCAGTGCCATCTGTAGCTCTCTGGCTGTGGTCACAGCATGTTCCACCCAGTGCCATCTGAACTTATCTGCCTGCTCACAAAGCATATTCCACCAAGTGCCATCTGCACATCTCTGGCTGCGGTCACAGCACATTCAGTGCCATCTGCACATCTCTGGCTGTTGTCACAGCACATTCAGTGCCATCTACACATCTGTGGCTGCAGTCACAGCACATTCCACCTAGTGCCATCTGCACATCTCTGGATGTGGTCACAGCACATTCAGTTTCATCTGCATATCTCTGGCTGTGGTCACAGCACATTCCACCCAGTACCATCTGTGCATCTCTGACTGTGGTCACAGCATATTCAGTGTCATCTGCACATCTCTGGCTATTGTCACAGCACATTCCACCCAGTGCAAATCTATGGTTGTGGTCAAGGCTCATTCCACCAAGTGCCATTAGCACATCTCTGGCTGTGGTCACAACATATTCCACCCAGTGCCATCCACACACCTCTGGCTGTGGTCACAGCACAATCCACCCAGTGTCATCTGCACATCTCTGGATGTGGTAACAGCACATTCCACCCAGTGCCATCTGCACATCTCTGGCTGTGGTCGCAGCATGTTCCACCCAGTGACATCTGCACTTATCTGCCTGCCCACACAGCATATTCCACCCAGTGCCATCTGCACATCTCTGGCTGTGGTCACAGCACATTCAGTGCCATCTGCACATCTCTGGCTGTTGTCACAGCACATTCAGTGCCATTTACACATCTGTGGCTGCAGTCACAGCACATTCCACCCAGTGACATCTGCACATCTCTTGGTGTGGTCTCAGCACATTCCACCCAGTGCCACCTGCATATCTCTGGGTGTGGTCACAGCACATTCAGAGACATCTGCACATCTCTGGCTGTGGTCACAGCACATTCCACCCAGTGCCTTCTGCACATCTCTGGCTGTGGTCACAGCATGTTCCACCCTGTGCCATCTGTACATCTGTGGTCACTGCACATTCCACCCAGTGCCATCAGCACATTTCTGGCTGTGGTCACAGTACATTCCACCCAGTGCCATCAGCACATCTCTGGCTTTGGTCACAGCACATTCCACCCAGTGCCATCTGCACATCTCCGGCTGTGGTTACAGCACATTCCACTCAGTGCCATCTGCACACCTCTGGCTGTGGTCACAGAACATTCTAACTAGTGCCATCTACACATCTCTGGGTGTGGTCACAGCACATTCCACCCAGTGCTGTCTGCACATCTCTGGCTGTCATCACAGCACAATCCACCCAGTGCCATCTGCACATCTCTGGCTGAAATCGCAGCACATTCAGTGCCATCTGCACATCCTTGGCTGTGGCCACAGCACATTCCACCCAGTGCCGTCTGCACATCTCTGGCTGTGGTCACAGCACATTCAGTTCCATCTGTATATCTCTGGCTGTAGTTACAGCACATTCCACCCAGTCCCATCTGCACATCTCTGACTGTGGTCACAGCATATTCAGTGTCATTTGCACATCTCTGGCTATGGTCACAGCACATTTCACCCAGTGCAAATCTCTGGTTGTGGTCAGGTCACATTCCACCAAGTACCATTAACACATCTCTGGCTGTGGTCACAACACATTCCACCCAGTGCCATCCACACACCTCTGGCTGTGGTCACAGCACAATCCACCCAGTGTCATCTGCACATCTCTGGCTGTGGTCACAGCACATTCCACCCAGTGCCATCTGTAGCTCTCTGGCTGTGGTCACAGCATGTTCCACCCAGTGCCATCTGAACTTATCTGCCTGCTCACAAAGCATATTCCACCAAGTGCCATCTGCACATCTCTGGCTGCGGTCACAGCACATTCAGTGCCATCTGCACATCTCTGGCTGTTGTCACAGCACATTCAGTGCCATCTACACATCTGTGGCTGCAGTCACAGCACATTCCACCCAGTGACATCTGCACATCTCTTGGTGTGGTCTCAGCACATTCCACCCAGTGCCTTCTGCACATCTCTGGCTGTGGTCACAGCATGTTCCACCCAGTGCCATCTGCACTTATCTGCCTGCTCACAAAGCATATTCCACCAAGTGCCATCTGCACATCTCTGGGTGTGGTCACAACACATTCAGAGACATCTGCACATCTCTGGCTGTAGTCACAGCACATTCTGACCAATGCCATCTGCACATCTCTGGCTGAGGCCACAGCACATTCAGGGTCTGATTTATAGAAAAGAGGCACAGCGCGGTGCTCCACCATAATTGGCAGCGCTGCGTCACGTTAGAAATGCAAGGATGCGCCATATTGAAGTGAATACGGCGCACCACGGTGTTTTCCCCTGCGCTGCTGTTAAATTTAACTGCCAGAGCAGTCCCTTCCTGCACGTAAACAATCACTAATGGCACTTTGGCACTTCTGTGTGTCCTGCACAATGCAGCCCACACAGAAGTGCCAAAGCGTCATTTTCAAATGATTGTTTATGTGCAGGAAGGGACACCTTCCCCGACATAAACAATCATTTCTGGCATTTTCCTCTTTCTATGCAGGCAGCAGAAAGCAGCACGTATAGAAAAAGAAAAAAACTAGGATGAATAAAAGTATTCCTCCTTGTTCTGCCCTGCTAATGACACCTCTGGGGGTGGCGTTAGATTTTGGCACTGCCTCAGGTTTACGAAATTTCATAAATCAGAGGCAGCGTCAAAATGCAATGGGTGTTGCTGTGGTACGCCCACAGCAACACCCATTCCAAAGTGCTGCGTAGGAAGGGGCCGTATTTACAAGGTGATGTTAAGCCACAAAAAGTGGCTTAATGTCACTTGTAGACACGGCGCAGTGCTTAGCGCCACAGGAGCGCCACGAAAAGTGACGCTTCTGTGGCGCTAGGGGCCTATAAATACGCCCCTCAGTATAGCTGTAGTCACAGCACGTTCCTCCCAGTGCCATCTGCACATCTCTGGCTGTGGCCACAGCACATTCAGTGCTGTCTGAACATCCTTGGCTGTTGTCACAATACATTCCTACCACTGCCGTCTGCACATTCCCTGCTTGTCCAAATTGTGTGACCCTGGGCAAACAGTTTATTTCAGTCTCCTTGTTCTTTATTCTCACATGAGTCACTTTTATATGAGTTCAGGATGTGCGCTGTGCAAGCGCCTCTTATCTTTGATTTAATATCATTCCATCTGTAATAAGAATCAAGGCCACGTTTAGGGTTTACATGACACTGACTCATATTCACTATTGACGCTGTTGCTAAAAACTTTAATCACTTTAATAAGTGTTGGTCTAACCAGTGATATCATCTAATGTGCTAAGGAGAAACACGTCCACATATTAAAGAAACACACGTTTCTGAATTCTGAAGAGATTTTGTCATATGTTTAGTAGAGGCCCCTACTTCCCTCACATCAGCCCCTACTTCCCTCACATCAGCACCTACTCCTCACTCATCATCCCCTACTTCCCTCACATCAGCCGCTACTTCCCATACATCAGCCTCTACTTCCCTCACATCAGCCCCTACTTCCCTCACAGCAGCCTCTACTTCCCTCACATCAGCCCCTACTTCCCACACATCAGGCTCTACTTCCCATACATCAGCCTCTTCTTCCCTAACATCAGCCCCTACTTCCCACACATCAGGCCCTACTTCCCTCACATCAGCCCCTACTTTCCACACATCAGGCCCTACTTCCCATACATCAGCCTCTACTTCCGTCACATCAGCCCCAACTTCCCACACTTCAGCCCCTACTTCACACACATCAACCCCTACTTCCCCTCACATCCGCCCCTAATTCCCACACTTCAGCCCCTACTTCACACACATCAACCTCTACTCCCCCTCACATCAGCCCCTACTTCCCATACATCAGCCCCTACCTCCCTCACATCACCTCCTACTTCACCACACATCAGCCTCTACTTCCCTCATATCGGCCCCTACTTCCCACACATCAGGCCCTACTTCCCTCACATCAGCCTCTAATTCCCACACATCAGCCACTACTTCCCTCACATCAGCCCCTACATCCCTCACATCACCCCATACTTCGCTACACATCAGCTCCTACTTCCTTCACATCAGCCTCTACTTCCCACACATCAGCCACTACTTCCCACACATCAGCCCCTACTTCCCTCACATTATCCCCTGCTTCCCAAACATCAGGCCCTACTTCCTTCACATCAGCCCCTACTTCCCACACATGAACCCCTACTTCCCTCACATCAGCCCCTACTTGCCCCTATTTCCTTCTCATCAGCCCCTACTTCCCACACATCAACTCCTACTTCACCACACAAAAGCTCCTACTTCCCACACATCAGCCCCTACTTCCCATACATCAGCCCCTACTTCCCACACATCAACCCCTACTTCACCACACATTATCTCTTACTTCCTTCCCTCACATCAGCCCCTACTTCCCTCACATCAGCCACTATTGCCTACACATCAGCCCCTACTGCTCTCACATCAGCCTGTACTTCCCTCACATCGGCCCCTACTTCAATCAATCAGTACATTTGTAAAGCGCTCTACTCACCCGCGAGGGTCTCAAGGCGCCTTTAGGGGTGGGGGATGGGGGAGCTGCTACTGCTCGAACAGCCAGGTCTTGAGGTGTCTCCTGAAGGTCAGCAGGTCCTTGGTCTGCTGTAAGTGGATGGGGAGGGTGTTCCAGGTCTGTAGGAAGGTAGCCTCTTTCTAGCCTTGTTACCCCCACTTTTGGCCTGTTTGTGAGTATATGTCAGTGTGTTTTCACTGTTTCACAGGGATCCTGCTAGCCAGGGCCCCAGTGCTCATAGTTTGTGGCCTGAATGTGTTCCCTGTGTGGTGCCTAACTGTGTTACTGAGACTCTGGTAACCAGAATCTCAGTGCTTATGCTCTCTCTGCTTTTAAAATTCTCACTGCAGGCTAGTGACCATTTTTACCAATTATGATTGGCACACTGGAACACCCTTATAATTCCCTAGTATATGGTACCTAAGTACCCAGGGTATTGGGGTTCCAGGAGATCCCTATGGGTTGCAGCATTTATTTTGCCACCCATAGGGAGCTCAGAAAATTCTTACACAGGACTGCCACTGCAGCCTGAGTGAAATAACGTCCACGTTATTTCACAGCCATTTTACACTGCACTTAAGTAACTTATAAGTCAGATATATGTCTAACCCTCACTTAGTGAAGCTTTGGTGCAAAGTTACTAAGTGTGAGGGCACCCTTGCACTAGCCAAGGTACCCCCACATAGTTCAGGGCAATTTCCCCGGACTTTGTGAGTGCGGGGACACCATTACACGTGTGCACTACATATAGGTCAATACCTATATGTAGCTTCACAATGGTAACAACGAATATGGCCATGTAACATGTCTAAGATCATGGAATTGTCCCCCCATACCAAATCTGGTATTGGGGTGCCAATCCCATGTCTCCCCGGGGCTCCAGCACGGACCCCGGGTACTGCCAAACTAGCTCTCTGGGGTTTTCACTGCAGCTACCGCTGCTGCCAACCCATAGACAGGCTTCTGCCCTCCTGGGGTCTGGGCAGCCCAGTCCCAGGAAGGCAGAACAAAGGATTTCCTCTGAGAAAGGGTGTTAAACCCTCTCCCTTTGGAAATAGGTGTTAAGGGTCTGAGAGGAGTAGCCTCTCCTGGCCTCTGGGAATGCTTTGAAGGGCACAGATGGTGCCCTCCTTGCATAAACCAGTCTACACCGGTTCAGGGATCCCTCAGCCCCTGCTCTGGGGTGAAACTGGACAAAGGAAAGGAGAGTGACCACTCCCCTGTCCATCACCACCCCAGGGATGGTGCCCAGAGCTCCTCCAGTGTGTCCCAGACCCCTGCCATCTTGAATGCAGAGGTGTGAGGGCACAGTGGAGGCCTCTGAGTGGCCAGTGCCAGCAGGTGACATCAGAGACCACTCCTGATAGGTGCTTACCTGGTTAGGTGGCCAATCCTCCTCTGAGGGCTATTTAGGGTCTCTCCTGTGGGTTTCTCGTCAGATAATGAATGCAAGAGCTCACCAGAGTTCGTCTGCATCTCCCTATTCGACTTCTGCCAAGGATCGACCGCTGACTGCTCCAGGACCCCTGCAAAACTGCAACAAAGTAGCAAGAAGACTACCAGCAACATTGTAGCGCCTAATCCTGTCGGCTTTCTCGACTGTTTCCTGGTGATGCATGCTCTGAGGGCTGCCTGCCTTCACCCTGCACCAGAAGCCAAGAAGAAATCTCCCGTGGGTCGACGGAATCTTCCCCCTGCTAACGCAGGCACCAAACTTCTGCATCACCGGTCCTCTGGGTCCCCTCTCATCTTGACGAGAGTGGTCCCTGGAACACAGGAGCTAGATCCAAGTGACCCCGACAGTCCAGTGGTCCATCTGTCCAAATGTGGTGGAGGTAAGTCCTTGCCTCCCCACGCCAGACAGTAATCCTGTGTACTGCGTGAACTGCAGCTGCTAGGGCTTCTGTGCACTTTTGCAAGGAATCCTTCGTGCACAGCACAGCCCAGGTCCCCAGCATTCCGTCCTGCATTGCTCAACTTGCTGAATTGACCACCGGCTTCGTGGTACCCTCCTTTGTAGTGTTGAGACGACCGCCATGCTCAGTTTTCTTGAACCCGTTTTCAAGTACTTCTGCGGGCGCTGCCTGCTTCTGCGTGGGATCTTTGTGTGGCTGAGCGCCAAGGCTAGGACTGGGATCCATGTAGTCTTGATATGGACTTTGGTGCTCCCTGTGAGAAAGTAGCCTCTTTCTAGCCTTGTTACCCCCACTTTTGGCCTGTTTGTGAATGTATGTCAGGGTGTTGTGTTTTCACTGTCTCACTGGGATCCTGCTAGCCAGGGCCCAGTGCTCATAGTGAAAACCCTATGTTTCCAGTATGTTTGTTATGTGTCACTGGGACCCTGCTAGCCAGGACCCCAGTGCTCATAAGTTTGTGACCTATATGTATGTGTTCCCTGTGTGATGCCTAACTGTCTCACTGAGGCTCTGCTAACCAGAACCTCAGTGGTTATGCTCTCTCTTTACAAATTGTCACTAACAGGCTAGTGACCAATTTCACCAATTTACATTGGCATACTGGAACACCCTTATAATTCCCTAGTATATGGTGGTGAGGTACCCAGGGTATTGGGGTTCCAGGAGATCCCTATGGGCTGCAGCATTTCTTTTGCCACCCATAGTGAGCTCTGACAATTCTTACACAGGCCTGCCATTGCAGCCTGAGTGAAATAACGTCCATGTTATTTCACAGCCGTTTACCACTGCACTTAAGTAACTTATAAGTCACCTATATGTCTAACCTTTACCTGGTAAAGGTTGGGTGCTAAGTTACTAAGTTTGTGTGCACCCTGGCACTAGCCAAGGTGCCCCCACATTGTTCAGGGCAAATCCCCCGGACTTTGTGAGTGCGGGGACACCATTACACGCGTGCACTATACATATGTCACGACATCTGTATGGCGTCACAATGGTAACTCCGAACATGGCCATGTAACATGTCTAAGATCATGGAATTGTCACCCCAATGCCATTTTGGCATTGGGGAGACAATTCCATGATCCCCTGAGTCTCTAGCACAGACCCGGGTACTGCCAAACTGCCTTTCCCGGGGTTTCACTGCAGCTGCTGCTGCTGCCAACCCCTCAGACAGGTTTCTGCCCCCCTGGGGTCCAGCCAGGCTTGGCCCAGGAAGGCAGAACAAAGGACTTCCTCAGAGAGAGGGTGTTACACCCTCTCCCTTTGGAAAAAGGTGTTAGGGCTTGGGAGGAGTAGCCTCCCCCGCCTCTGGAAATGCTTTCATGGGCACAGATGGTGCCCATTTCTGCATAAGCCAGTCTACACCAGTTCAGGGATCCCCCAGCCCTGCTCTGGCGCGAAACTGGACAAAGGAAAGGGGAGTGACTACTCCCCTGACCTGCTCCTCCCCTGGGAGGTGCCCAGAGCTCCTCCAGTGTGCTCCAGACCTCTGCCATCTTGGAAACAGAGGTGCTGCTGGCACACTGGACTGCTCTGAGTGGCCAGTGCCACCAGGTGACGTCAGAGACTCCTTCTGATGGGCTCCTCCAGGTGTTGCTAGCCTTTCCTCTCTCCTAGGTAGCCAAACCTCCTTTTCTGGCTATTTAGGGTCTCTGCTTTGGGGAATTCCTTAGATAACGACTGCAAGAGCTCATCAGAGTTCCTCTGCATCTCTCTCTTCACCTTCTGCCAAGGAATCGACTGCTGACCGTGCTGGAAGCCTGCAAAACTGCAACAAAGTAGCAAAGACGACTACTGCGACCTTGCAACGCGGATCCTGCCGCCTTCTCGACTGTTTTCCTGGTGGTGCATGCTGTGGGGGTAGTCTGCCTCCTCTCTGCACTAGAAGCTCTGAAGAAATCTCCTGTGGGTCGACGGAATCTTCCCCCTGCAACCGCAGGCACCAAAGAACTGCATCACCGGTCCTCTGGGTCTCCTCTCAGCATGACGAGCGAGGTCCCTTGAACTCAGCAACTGTGTCCAAGTGACTCCCACAGTCCAGTGACTCTTCAGTCTAAGTTTGGTGGAGGTAAATCCTTGCCTCCCCACGCTAGACTGCATTGCTGGGAACCGCATGTTTTGCAGCTACTCCGGCTCCTGTGCACTCTTCCAGGATTTTCTTTGTGCACAGCCAAACCTGGGTCCCTGGCACTCTAACCTGCATTGCACGACCTCCTGAGTTGTCCTCCGGCTTCATGGGACCCTCTTGTGCAACTTCGGGTGAGCTCCGGTTCACTCCAATTTGTAGTGCCTGTTCTGGCACTTCTGCGGGTGCTGCTTGCTTTTGAGTGGGCTCTTTGTCTTGCTGGACACCCCCTCTGTCTCCTCACGCAATTGGCGACATTCTGGTCCCTCCTGGGCCACAGCAGCATCCAAAAACCCTAACCACGACCCTTGCAGCTAGCAAGGCTTGTTTGCGGTCTTTCTGCACGAAAACACTTCTGCAAGCTTCTTTACGACGTGGGACATCCATCCTCCAAAGGGGAAGTTTGTAGCCCTTGTCGTTCTTGCAGAATCCAAAGCTTCTACCATCCGGTGGCAGCTTCTTTGCACCCACAGCTGGCATTTCCTGGGCATCTGCCCTCTCCCGACTTGATCGTGACTCTTGGACTTGGTCCCCTTGTTCCACAGGTTCTCTCGTCAGGAAATCCATTGTTGTTGCATTGCTGGTGTTGGTCTTCCTTGCAGAATTCCCCTATCACTACTTCTGTGCTCTTTGGGGAACTTAGGTGCACTTTGCACCCACTTTTCAGGGTCTTAGGGTGGGCTATTTTTCTAACCCTCACTGTTTCCTTACAGTCCCAGCAACCCTCTACAAGGTCACATAGGTTTGGGGTCCATTCGTGGTTCGCATTCCACTTCTAGAGTATATGGTTTGTGTTGCCTCTATCCCTATGTGCCCCCATTGCATTCTATTGTGACTATACATTGTTTGCACTGTTTTCTATTGCTATTACTGCATATTTTGGTATTGTGTACATATATCTTGTGTATATTTGCTATCCTCATACTGAGGGTACTCACTGAGATACTTTGGCATATTGTCATAAAAATAAAGTACCTTTATTTTTAGTATATCTGTGTATTGTGTTTTCTTATGATATTGTGCAAGTGACACTAGTGGTACTGTAGGAGCTTCACTCGTCTCCTAGTTGAGTCTAAGCTGCTCTGCTAAGCTACCTTTTCTATCAGCCTAAGCTGCTAGACACCCCTCTACACTAATAAGGGATACCTGGGCCTGGTGCAAGGTGTAAGTACCCCTTGGTACCCACTACAAGCCAGTCCAGCCTCCTACACTCCCCGATTGGACCATAATGAGAATGACATACACTGGGTATAGTTTGAAATAGTATATAATGAAGTTATAGGCAAAATACATGGAATATGCATCAAAAGGTTTACCGATGATAACTTACAGTTCATAAGTACAAAGAACTCAGTAATGTTCCAAATAGTAAACCGGTATAGATTCACTTTCTAGAAGTAGGGGGTGGGGGGTGGTGTTCGGAATACAACAAAGGTGTGCCCTTTTATTGGACTTTAGACAGTTGTTTCATGCAGTAATGCACCAATACACGGGTCTCAGGCACCAATACACAGGTCTCAGTATGGACACCAGCGAGGAACAAGCAAGAAGAAACATCTTCCTACAGAGTACATTGAAGGATTCTTTCATAGGAGTTTTGTAGGAGACTGGCCTGGTGTGTGGTGGGTACCTATGGTACTTACACCTTATATCAGGTCCAGGTATCCCCACTTGGTGAAGTGTAGGCAGTGTCTCAAAGCCAGGCTCTCTAGAGGTAGCTGTGGATGAGCAGCCAAGGCTTATCTAGGAGACATGCAAAGCTCATGCAACACCACTGTAGTCACACAGCCCTCACACACAAAAGAAAATACTCAGTGTTACAAAAATAAAGGTACTTTATTTTGATGACACAAATACCAAAAATACAATAGCGACTATACTCCCTTAGGAGGTAAGTAATACACAAATTACATACACTATTATGCAGAAATAGGCATAAAAAAACAGTTAGAAAACAGTGCAATTAGTAAAAATCACAATGTTTAGAAACGGGCCTAGGGGGAGCACAAACCATATACTAAGAAAGTGAAATGCGAAAGTCAGTCTCCCGCCTAGGCAGGTGTAGTGTGTAGAAGGGCGCTGGGAGTACAGGAAAACCCCAAAAGTAAGTACTAGAACCCACCTCAGTGACCAGGAAAGGAGGAGTAAATCATAGTAACTTTCCCAGAACACACACAGAAACTAGAAGAATTATGCAAAACCCAGAAGAGACTGCAGGACACCAACAGTGGATTCCTGGACAAGAGGACCTATGGAAGAAGGAGATCAAGCCCAAGAAGCACAGAAGTGCCCAAGAACCCCTGCTAACCCGGATGAAGGTGCAAAAGGAGAACCACCGGTGAAGAAGGAAAGTCAGTACTGCACCCAAGAAGACTAATTTGGGTTTCTGGAAGGTGCAAGTGATGTCCCACGCCGGATGGAGGATTGCAGTTCAGTTTGCGTCTTAGGAGTCTGCCAACTAGCCTTAGTAAACGCAAAGCTAACGGTTAGCAGAAAATGGTGCTGCCCGGGACCAGAAAGGACCAGATGGACTCTATCCAGGAGGGGGAGTCAAAGGGGGCTCTCAGCAACTCAGAGAGCCCACATAGGAATGGCAGCACACACAGGAGTCCTACAGCACGGGGACAAGGTAGGTGCAAAAGAGGCCCATGCAGCACTACGACAAAGACTCTCATGTCACCGGAGAACCACTCAGGAAGCTGTGCGTCACAGAATAGAGTGCTGGGGACCGGAGCTACAAGATGCATGAAGGACTTGGTGGAAGGATGCCAACATGCCTTGGCAGCTGCAAAAGATGCAGTGCACAGGGGTACTGTCTTGCATGAGGAGGCAAGCTCTTACCTCCACCAAAGTTGGACAGTTGGAAGTGAGAACTATCGGGACCACTTCAGTCCACCACCCGTGATGCAGGATTCACACAGCTCAGCAGGAGAGGGGATCCACGCAGCCGGTCATTGTTGTAGTTGGTGCCTGCAGAGGTAGGGGAGTGACTCCTCTGAGAGGAAGCCTCTTTTTGCCTGGTTAGCCCCCAATTTTTGCCTGATGTTGATGTGTTCTAGAAGTTGGTAGTGCCCAGAGCCTCTGCTAACCAGGTTCCCTGGGCCAGAGCTCTTTCCCTAAAACTGTTGTAATGCTTGGCACAATTGGTTATACTCTTAAATACCCCTGTAAGTCCCTACTAACTAGGTACCCCAGTACCCAGGGCAAGAGATATTAAGAGTAAGCCCCTGGGGGCAGCAGCACTGATTGTGCCACCCCCAATGGCCCTGCACCCAAATTCACCCAGCATTGCCATGGCAGGCTGAGTGTACTGGGGCAACCATAAAGGATAAACTCAACATGACACACCCTCTGTGTGCCCTGTCCACCACACACTGGATATGTTATGGGTAAGTCACCCCTCTAGGAGGCCTTTCAGCCCTAGGACAGGGTGCACCATACTATATGTGATGGCATAGCTGCATGAGCAATATGCCCCCGCTGTGTCCTTGCTAAACCTAGGACATAGTGAGTGAACAGAGCAGCCATTTTAATGTATGTACTAGGCACTGGTCAAATACGAGTTTCCCAGCTACATAATGGCCACTCTGCACCCTGGGTTGTTTGGTATCAAACAACTCGGAATATTAAATGCAAACTGATACCAGTATTGGATTTAACCTTAAATGTACCCAGGGGCCACCTTAGAGGTGCTCCCACCTTAGAGGTGCCCCCTGCAAAAGCTAACCCTATCTGGCAGAGTTGCTGGCTGGTTCCATCTAGCTGCCACTCCAGACAGCCAATATACAAACTTGGGGGAGAGCCCTGGCTCTCTGGCTTGTAAGACAATGCCCTTCCTGGGTGGAGGAGCTAACACCCCCTCCCTCAGGAATGTGCAACACCCTGGCGGTAAGCTTCAAAGGGCTACTGCCCCTGAAACTTGAGCCTCCAGGCCTGCTGCTAGCAGCAGAGGGTTTCCACCTTTGCAAACCTCCACTTTTGGCGGGAGCAAAGGCGGTAAACCAGACAAAGGGTAGGACGAGTGGCCTCACTGAGCATGCACCACACCTAAGAGCTTGCATGCAAAGTGGACCCTCTGATCCAGTTTTCTCCATCTTGGAATGGAGAAAAACATCCAATGAGGTTGGGCTGCATTGATAAAGGGGTGTGAGAAGGTAGCCTCTTTCTAGCCTTGTTACCCCCACTTTTGGCCTGTTTGTGAGTGTATGTCAGGGTGTTTGTCACTGTTTTCACTGTCTCACTGGGATCCTGATAGCCAGGCCTCAGTGCTCATAGTGAAAACACTATGTTTTCAGTATGTTTGTTATGTGTCACTGGGATCCTGTTAGTCAGGACCCCAGTGCTCATAAGGTTGTGGCCTATATGTATGTGTCACTGGGACCCTGTCACACAGGACCCCAGTGCTCATAGGTGTGCATGTATGTGTTCCCTGTGTGGTGCCTAACTGTCTCACTGAGGCTCTGCTAACCAGAACCTCAGTGGTTATGCTCTCTCATTACTTTTAAATTGTCACTAACAGGCTAGTGACCATTTTTACCAATTTACATTGGCTTACTGGAACACCCTTATAATTCCCTAGTATATGGTACTGAGGTACCCAGGGTATTGGGGTTCCAGGAGATCCCTATGGGCTGCAGCATTTCTTTTGCCACCCATAGGGAGCTCTGACAATTCTTACACAGGCCTGCCACTGCAGCCTGAGTGAAATAACGTCCACGCTATTTCACAGCCATTTTACACTGCACTTAAGTAACTTATAAGTCACCTATATGTCTAACCTTTACCTGGTAAAGGTTAGGTGCAAAGTTACTTAGTGTGAGGGCACCCTGGCACTAGCCAAGGTGCCCCCACATTGTTCAGAGCCAATTCACTGAACTTTGTGAGTGCGGGGACACCATTACACGCGTGCACTACATATAGGTCACTACCTATATGTAGCTTCACCATGGTAACTCCGAATATGGCCATGTAACATGTCTATGATCATGGAATTGCCCCCTCTATGCCATCCTGGCATTGTTGGTACAATTCCATGATCCCAGTGGTCTGTAGCACAGACCCTGGTACTGCCAGACTGCCCTTCCTGGGGTTTCTCTGCAGCTGCTGCTGCTGCCAACCCCTCAGACAGGCAGCTGCCCTCCTGGGGTCCAGCCAGGCCTGGCCCAGGATGGCAGAACAAAGAACTTCCTCTGAGAGAGGGTGTGACACCCTCTCCCTTTGGAAAATGGTGTGAAGGCAGGGGAGGAGTAGCCTCCCCCAGCCTCTGGAAATGCTTTGTTGGGCACAGATGTGCCCAATTCTGCATAAGCCAGTCTACACCGGTTCAGGGACCCCTTAGCCCCTGCTCTGGCGCGAAACTGGACAAAGGAAAGGGGAGTGACCACTCCCCTGACCTGCACCTCCCCTGGGAGGTGTCCAGAGCTCCTCCAGTGTGCTCCAGACCTCTGCCATCTTGGAAACAGAGGTGCTGCTGGCACACTGGACTGCTCTGAGTGGCCAGTGCCACCAGGTGACGTCAGAGACTCCTGCTGATAGGCTCCTTCAGGTGTTAGTAGCCTATCCTCTCTCCTAGGTAGCCAAACCCTCTTTTCTGGCTATTTAGGGTCTCTGTCTCTGGGGAAACTTCAGATAACGAATGCATGAGCTCAGCCGAGTTCCTCTGCATCTCCCTCTTCACCTTCTGATAAGGAATCGACCGCTGACCGCGCTGGAAGCCTGCAAACCTGCAACATAGTAGCAAAGACGACTACTGCAACTCTGTAACGCTGATCCTGCCGCCTTCTCGACTGTTTTCCTGCTTGTGCATGCTGTGGGGGTAGTCTGCCTCCTCTCTGCACCAGAAGCTCCGAAGAAATCTCCCGTGGGTCGACGGAATCTTCCCCCTGCAACCGCAGGCACCAAAAAGCTGCATCTCCGGTCCCTTGGGTCTCCTCTCAGCACGACGAGCGAGGTCCCTCGAATCCAGCGACACCGTCCAAGTGACCCCCACAGTCCAGTGACTCTTCAGCCCAAGTTTGGTGGAGGTAAGTCCTTGCCTCACCTCGCTGGGCTGCATTGCTGGGAACCGCGACTTTGCAAGCTACTCCGGCCCCTGTGCACTTCCGGCAGAAATCCTTCGTGCACAGCCAAGCCTGGGTCCACGGCACTCTAACCTGCATTGCACGACTTTCTAAGTTGGTCTCCGGCGACGTGGGACTCCTTTGTGCAACTTCGGCGAGCACCGTTTCACGCATCCTCGTAGTGCCTGTTTCTGGCACTTCTCCGGGTGCTACCTGCTTCAGTGAGGGCTCTTTGTCTTGCTCGACGTCCCCTCTCTCTGCAGGTCCAATTTGCGACCTCCTGGTCCCTCCTGGGCCCCAGCAGCGTCCAAAAACGCCAAACGCACGATTTGCGTGTAGCAAGGCTTGTTGGCGTCCATCCGGCGGGAAAACACTTCTGCACGACTCTCCAAGGCGTGGGGGATCCATCCTCCAAAGGGGAAGTCTCTAGCCCTTGTCGTTCCTGCAGTATTCACAGTTCTTCAGCCTAGTAAGAGCTTCTTTGCACCAACCGCTGGCATTTCTTGGGCATCTGCCCATCTCCGAGCTGCTTGTGACTTTTGGACTTGGTCCCCTTGTTCCACAGGTACCTTCAGACAGGAATCCATCGTTGTTGCATTGCTGATTTGTGTTTTCCTTGCATTCTCCCTCTAACACGACTATTTTGTCCTTAGGGGAACTTTAGTGCACTTTGCACTCACTTTTCAGGGTCTTGGGGAGGGTTATTTTTCTAACTCTCACTATTTTCTAATAGTCCCAGCGACCCTCTACAAGGTCACATAGGTTTGGGGTCCATTCGTGGTTCGCATTCCACTTTTGGAGTATATGGTTTGTGTTGCCCCTATCCCTATGTTTCCCCATTGCATCCTATTGTAACTATACATTGTTTGCACTGTTTTCTAAGACTATACTGCATATTTTTGCTATTGTGTATATATATCTTGTGTATATTTCCTATCCTCTCACTGAGGGTACACTCTAAGATACTTTGGCATATTGTCATAAAAATAAAGTACCTTTATTTTTAGTATAACTGTGTATTGTGTTTTCTTATGATATTGTGCATATGACACTAAGTGGTACTGTAGTAGCTTCACACGTCTCCTAGTTCAGCCTAAGCTGCTCTGCTAAGCTACCATTATCTATCAGCCTAAGCTGCTAGACACCCTATACACTAATAAGGGATAACTGGGCCTGGTGCAAGGTGCAAGTACCCCTTGGTACTCACTACAAGCCAGTCCAGCCTCCTACATTGGTTGTGCAGCGGTGGGATAAGTGCTTTGAGACTACTTACCACTCTTGTCATTGTACTTTTCATAAGAGAAAAATATACAAAACAAGGTCAGTGTATATACACATAGCCAAAAAGTTTTGCATTTCCTCTTTTCACTCTTTTCTAAGTGCTGAAAAGTACTTCTAAACTTTCAAAAAGTTCTTAAAAGTTTAAAAAGTTTTTTTCTGTCTTTCCAAAAAGTTCTGAAAACTTTTTTCTCTTTTGCTATCACTTTATCTCTCTCTAAAAAATGTCTGGCACAGGCCAAAAAGTTGAACTGTCCAAACTTGCATATGATCACCTTAGCTGGAAAGGAGCAAGGAGTCTCTGCATAGAGAGAGGTTTGAGTGTAGGGAAGAATCCTTCCTTAGAACTGTTAATTAATATGCTTAGAGTACAGGATAAGGCCATAAGTGCCCAATCTGTGGAAAAAGTAGCTAATGGTTCTCAATCTGATCCAGGGACTCCCCCAGGAAAAGGTTCAGGAAAGAAACTTCTCAGCCTGCCCATTACTAGACAGTCTAGCATAGTTGGTACAGAGGTTGAATCACATCATACTGATGATGTGCTCTCACATTATACTGGTAGCCAAGCTGTTAGGGTGCCCTCTGTAAGGGACAGGTCTCCTTCTGTTCATTCCCATCATACCTCTGTATCTAGAAATGTCCCTCCCACCCACCCTGATGACAGATTGTTAGAAAGGGAGCTCAATAGATTGAGAGTGGAACAAACCAGACTGAAGCTCAAGAAGCAACAGCTGGATTTGGATAGACAGTCTTTAGAATTAGAGAAGGAAAGACAGAAGTTGGGTTTAGATACCCATGGTGGCAGCAGCAGTATTCCCCATAGTCATCCTGCAAAAGAGCATGATTCCAGGAATCTGCACAAGATAGTTCCCCCTTATAAGGAGGGGGATGACATTAACAAGTGGTTTGCTGCACTTGAGAGGGCCTGTGCTGTACAGGATGTCCCTCAAAAGCAGTGGGCTGCTATCCTATGGCTATCATTTACTGGAAAAGGTAGGGATAGGCTCCTTACTGTAAAAGAAAATGATGCTAACAATTTCCAAGTTCTTAAGAATGCACTCCTGGATGGTTATGGCTTAACCACTGAACAATACAGGATAAAGTTCAGAGAGACCAAAAAGGAGTCTTCACAAGACTGGGTTGATTTCATTGACCAGGCAGTGAAGGCCTTGGAGGGGTGGTTACATGGCAGTAAAGTTACTGATTATGAAAGCCTGTATAACACAATCCTGAGAGAGCATATACTTAATAATTGTGTGTCTGATTTGTTGCACCAGTACCTGGTAGACTCTGATCTGACCTCTCCCCAAGAATTGGGAAAGAAGGCAGACAAATGGGTCAGAACAAGGGTGAACAGAAAAGTTCATACAGGGGGTGACAAAGATGGCAATAAGAAGAAAGATGGTGAAAAATCTCAAGATAAGCATGGGGATAAGGGTAAAACCAAAGATCCCACTTCAAATCTTAAACACTCTTCAGAGGGTGGGGATAAAACAAATTCTTCCTCTTCTTCCCAACCTGCACACATTAAAAAGCCTTGGTGCTTTGTGTGTAAAAATAGAGGCCATAGGCCAGGGGATAAGTCCTGTCCAGGTAAACCCCCTGAGCCTACCACCACTAATACATCAAGCTCTAGTGCCCCTAGCAGTAGTGGTACTAGTGGTGGGACTGCTGGCAACAGTCAAGCAAAGGGTGTAGTTGGGTTCACTTATGGGTCCATAGTGGAAACTGATGTAATCAGCCCCAAGACAGTTTCTGTCACACCTAGTGGCACTGGCCTTGCCACACTGGCTGCTTGTCCCCTTACAATGGATAAGTACAGGCAGACAGTTTCAATAAATGGTGTTGAGGCCTTGGCCTACAGGGACACAGGTGCCAGTTTCACTTTGGTGACTGAAAACCTAGTGCCTCCTGAACAACACATCATTGGACAACAGTATAAGATTATTGATGTCCATAACTCCACTAAGTTTCTTCCCTTAGCTATAATTCAGTTTAGTTGGGGTGGAGTTACTGGCCCTAAGCAGGTGGTGGTATCACCTAGCTTACCTGTAAACTGTCTCTTAGGTAATGACCTAGAGGCCTCAGGTTGGGCTGATGTAGAGTTTTATGCCCATGCAGCCATGCTGGGCATCCCTGAGGAATTGTTCCCTCTCATTTCAAGTGAAATGAAAAAGCAAAGGAGAGAAGGCCTGAAAACTCAGGATCCCTCTCCATCAACAGGTAAAAAGGGTATCACAGTATCCCCTAACCACCCTACCATTCAGGATACTATTCCTGTGGTGGGAGAAACCTCTCCTGGGGTGGCACCTGTTCCAAGGGAATCATCAGCTGGCAAAGCTGGACTCCCTGAGGTGGAAGTACCTCTCTGTGGGATAACTAACATTGGTGACAAAAAGAACACCATTTTAGTTAACATGGAGCATCCCTCCAACCCTCCCAGAGAAACTTTAGTGCAGAAACCCTGTACTGCCTCACAACACTTAGGACAGCATCCCTGCCCTAGTGTGGAGCTCATAGGACAGCATCCCTGCCCTGCTCCAACTCAAGAGAAACAGCATCCCTGTTCCCTCTTCCAGCCAAATGGACAAAGTTTTTGCCCAGCTATGGCTTTACTGAGACAGCATCCCTGTCTGGCATTTCCATCATTACAAATAGGTTCAGTGGATAATTCCCACTGCTCTAAACTAAAACTTACTGATAGAAACTCTGAAAATACATCTTCACATTGTTGGTTAGCTAAAAAACTTCAAACAGGGTGGTTTACATCCCCACAGGGAAGTAACCATATAGTGGATGATAAAGGGAGTAACCAGTCTATTGCAGAGCTACTCTCTACTTATCACCACTTAGACAATAAAGTCTCAACTGGCCAAGGTTAGCCTTATTGTCCTTCGTTTGGGGGGGGGTTGTGTGAGAAGGTAGCCTCTTTCTAGCCTTGTTACCCCCACTTTTGGCCTGTTTGTGAGTGTATGTCAGGGTGTTTGTCACTGTTTTCACTGTCTCACTGGGATCCTGATAGCCAGGCCTCAGTGCTCATAGTGAAAACACTATGTTTTCAGTATGTTTGTTATGTGTCACTGGGATCCTGTTAGTCAGGACCCCAGTGCTCATAAGGTTGTGGCCTATATGTATGTGTCACTGGGACCCTGTCACACAGGACCCCAGTGCTCATAGGTGTGCATGTATGTGTTCCCTGTGTGGTGCCTAACTGTCTCACTGAGGCTCTGCTAACCAGAACCTCAGTGGTTATGCTCTCTCATTACTTTTAAATTGTCACTAACAGGCTAGTGACCATTTTTACCAATTTACATTGGCTTACTGGAACACCCTTATAATTCCCTAGTATATGGTACTGAGGTACCCAGGGTATTGGGGTTCCAGGAGATCCCTATGGGCTGCAGCATTTCTTTTGCCACCCATAGGGAGCTCTGACAATTCTTACACAGGCCTGCCACTGCAGCCTGAGTGAAATAACGTCCACGCTATTTCACAGCCATTTTACACTGCACTTAAGTAACTTATAAGTCACCTATATGTCTAACCTTTACCTGGTAAAGGTTAGGTGCAAAGTTACTTAGTGTGAGGGCACCCTGGCACTAGCCAAGGTGCCCCCACATTGTTCAGAGCCAATTCACTGAACTTTGTGAGTGCGGGGACACCATTACACGCGTGCACTACATATAGGTCACTACCTATATGTAGCTTCACCATGGTAACTCCGAATATGGCCATGTAACATGTCTATGATCATGGAATTGCCCCCTCTATGCCATCCTGGCATTGTTGGTACAATTCCATGATCCCAGTGGTCTGTAGCACAGACCCTGGTACTGCCAGACTGCCCTTCCTGGGGTTTCTCTGCAGCTGCTGCTGCTGCCAACCCCTCAGACAGGCAGCTGCCCTCCTGGGGTCCAGCCAGGCCTGGCCCAGGATGGCAGAACAAAGAACTTCCTCTGAGAGAGGGTGTGACACCCTCTCCCTTTGGAAAATGGTGTGAAGGCAGGGGAGGAGTAGCCTCCCCCAGCCTCTGGAAATGCTTTGTTGGGCACAGATGTGCCCAATTCTGCATAAGCCAGTCTACACCGGTTCAGGGACCCCTTAGCCCCTGCTCTGGCGCGAAACTGGACAAAGGAAAGGGGAGTGACCACTCCCCTGACCTGCACCTCCCCTGGGAGGTGTCCAGAGCTCCTCCAGTGTGCTCCAGACCTCTGCCATCTTGGAAACAGAGGTGCTGCTGGCACACTGGACTGCTCTGAGTGGCCAGTGCCACCAGGTGACGTCAGAGACTCCTGCTGATAGGCTCCTTCAGGTGTTAGTAGCCTATCCTCTCTCCTAGGTAGCCAAACCCTCTTTTCTGGCTATTTAGGGTCTCTGTCTCTGGGGAAACTTCAGATAACGAATGCATGAGCTCAGCCGAGTTCCTCTGCATCTCCCTCTTCACCTTCTGATAAGGAATCGACCGCTGACCGCGCTGGAAGCCTGCAAACCTGCAACATAGTAGCAAAGACGACTACTGCAACTCTGTAACGCTGATCCTGCCGCCTTCTCGACTGTTTTCCTGCTTGTGCATGCTGTGGGGGTAGTCTGCCTCCTCTCTGCACCAGAAGCTCCGAAGAAATCTCCCGTGGGTCGACGGAATCTTCCCCCTGCAACCGCAGGCACCAAAAAGCTGCATCTCCGGTCCCTTGGGTCTCCTCTCAGCACGACGAGCGAGGTCCCTCGAATCCAGCGACACCGTCCAAGTGACCCCCACAGTCCAGTGACTCTTCAGCCCAAGTTTGGTGGAGGTAAGTCCTTGCCTCACCTCGCTGGGCTGCATTGCTGGGAACCGCGACTTTGCAAGCTACTCCGGCCCCTGTGCACTTCCGGCGGAAATCCTTCATGCACAGCCAAGCCTGGGTCCACGGCACTCTAACCTGCATTGCACAACTTTCTAAGTTGGTCTCCGGCGACGTGGGACTCCTTTGTGCAACTTCGGCGAGCACCGTTTCACGCATCCTCGTAGTGCCTGTTTCTGGCACTTCTCCGGGTGCTACCTGCTTCAGTGAGGGCTCTTTGTCTTGCTCGACGTCCCCTCTCTCTGCAGGTCCAATTTGCGACCTCCTGGTCCCTCCTGGGCCCCAGCAGCGTCCAAAAACGCCAAACGCACGATTTGCGTGTAGCAAGGCTTGTTGGCGTCCATCCGGCGGGAAAACACTTCTGCACGACTCTCCAAGGCGTGGGGGATCCATCCTCCAAAGGGGAAGTCTCTAGCCCTTGTCGTTCCTGCAGTATTCACAGTTCTTCAGCCTAGTAAGAGCTTCTTTGCACCAACCGCTGGCATTTCTTGGGCATCTGCCCATCTCCGAGCTGCTTGTGACTTTTGGACTTGGTCCCCTTGTTCCACAGGTACCTTCAGACAGGAATCCATCGTTGTTGCATTGCTGATTTGTGTTTTCCTTGCATTCTCCCTCTAACACGACTATTTTGTCCTTAGGGGAACTTTAGTGCACTTTGCACTCACTTTTCAGGGTCTTGGGGAGGGTTATTTTTCTAACTCTCACTATTTTCTAATAGTCCCAGCGACCCTCTACAAGGTCACATAGGTTTGGGGTCCATTCGTGGTTCGCATTCCACTTTTGGAGTATATGGTTTGTGTTGCCCCTATCCCTATGTTTCCCCATTGCATCCTATTGTAACTATACATTGTTTGCACTGTTTTCTAAGACTATACTGCATATTTTTGCTATTGTGTATATATATCTTGTGTATATTTCCTATCCTCTCACTGAGGGTACACTCTAAGATACTTTGGCATATTGTCATAAAAATAAAGTACCTTTATTTTTAGTATAACTGTGTATTGTGTTTTCTTATGATATTGTGCATATGACACTAAGTGGTACTGTAGTAGCTTCACACGTCTCCTAGTTCAGCCTAAGCTGCTCTGCTAAGCTACCATTATCTATCAGCCTAAGCTGCTAGACACCCTATACACTAATAAGGGATAACTGGGCCTGGTGCAAGGTGCAAGTACCCCTTGGTACTCACTACAAGCCAGTCCAGCCTCCTACAAGGGGGTCTTGCGATAGTCGCCTCTCGCAATCCTCTAAATTGTGGCACCATTAAGCTGTTATTGCATTCAAGTGTGGTTTCTTCCTGGATTGGTCGCTGATTAGGGGGGAATCATCATACTCTCTCCATTGCATTTTTTTATGTAATTTTAAGCCTCCGTTGTTTGTATGAATGTTGTTTGGGGTGCCCCTATGGCGTTGCCCCATGTGGAGCTCATCTTCCCCTCCAGAGCGAGCTGGTGTGTCGAGGATTTCCTCTTAGAGATAGCACCTCCCATAAGCCATCACCCCCGCGGCCTCTGGGAGTGTCTCTTGTCCAAACACAATCTCTGTCTCACCGGTCTGTGAGGGTGCTTGTTTTGTTGTTAGAATTAAATCAACAATTTCCTTATCGCAGCCCTTGACTTTGGGTTGCTCCGTTGACGCGAACAAAGGCGCCTGGCTGGTGTTTGCTGTAGACACTGCCAACTGAGCATTATGGCCACTTTCCACATTATTGACATTGGGAGATTTGTGATCTCCTCTTCTGGACAGATTGTCCCTGATTGAAGGGGCAATGTGTGCGTGTGAGCAGATAGTGGGTACAAAACAGAAGACGATGTTTGCTGGAAAACTGGGTAGGTTTCAAGCTATACTGGAATATTTCCAGATGTATTTGCGACTTTCCCATTGCGACTCAGTCTATTATTATTTTTTTGTAACTTTGAGTGATTCTTTCAGCTTTTTCTTCTGTCGTCTTGTTAGTTGTAACTGGTGGCTATTCCCCATATCAGGCTCACGCGGCGGCTTGGAAGTTGCTTCCAGGGCTTGCTCTTTTGTGCTGCTTTCAGCAACGGTAGTGCCTGGAGAGATTGCCAGCATCGGATGTGCAACAATATATGGCCTGTTACTTGATTTGGTCTCCCTACCTCCTTCCTTGTCCTCTATAAATGTGGAAGTTCCCCCTTTACTTAATGGTTTGATAGGTACTATGTCCTGCTGCTTTTTTTCTAGTGTCTGACAGCTAGGCGTTTTATTGGTTTCATCAGCTATTTTGCAATGATGGATGAGGATTGTTTACAGATCTGGCAGGGCCGATAGTTTGTCTATTATTTCATCATTGCAGCTCCTCTCCACCAAGTTGTCATCTTTCCATCTGTTTCCCCACCAGTCTAGCTTTCTGTTTAGTCAATTCAGTTTGTTATCTAGCTAGGAGAGGGGCATTTATGGTATTTATAATGCAGTCTGCTCGATCCTCTTCTCCCATCCCCTCACTGGGGGAACTTTCCTCTGCTATATCCTCCCCGGAGACCCACCTAGACTCTGCGTCTTGGCCTTGCTCTTCCAAGATTGTTTCTTGTAATGACCAGTCTCCGTGTGCTATTGCAGTGAGCATGACCTGGGGGCCTTCCTTTACACCTTCTTAGGGGGGTAGAGCAAGACTGAGTGTTGGCAAAGGTGTCTTGTACATAGTTTCCACTGATTGAGATTGCGGTATCCGATGGATCTCTGACTCTATCAGCAATTTGTTCCTACTTGAGGATGCAGCCTGCCACCCTTCAACTGCTGAGATGTTGCCGCCATGCCAGCAATTCTAGTTGCTCAGTTCCGCAGACTATTTCGGTTGGGCTGGTGTTGATGCCAGGTCTGTTATAATTGTTGTGGTGACTGCTCCTTCTTTCTCCTAATGCCGTCCCTGCCAGTTCTATCAATTCCCCAACTGTTGAAGCATCCAGACTGAAGCCTGTAGCACAGCTAGCAGAACCGTGAGCTTGCTCAGTTTGTGTTGGAAGAATTGATAGGTTGAGTTCCAAGATCGGAGTGGGAGGAGCTGTCCGTGTGACTTGATTGCCCATGAGTTTGGTGGATTCCCCTGCCCCACTTCTCGCTCCTGTAAAGTAGTTATGTATATAGGCTATGCTAGTATTCAGAGCCTTTCGCTTAGGACCCGACTTTTGATCCCTCTGGACCTTGAGCCCATATGCCGGCAGCTGACCTGCCTCCATGTCCAGCTTGTTATTATCCCCGTCATTATTGTGTTCTGTGAGTGTAGGAGGCTGGCCTGGCTTGTAGTGGGTACCAGAGGTACTTACACCTTGTGCCAGGTCCAGTTATCCCTTATTAGTGTAGAAGAGGTGTTTCTAGCAGCTTAGGCTGATAGAAGGTAGCTATGACAAAGCAGCTTAGGCTGAACTAGGAGACGTGTAAAGCTCCTACTATACCACTGGTGTCATATGCACAATATCATAAGAAAACACAATACACAGAGTTATTAAAAATAAAGGTACTTTATTTTTATGACAATATGCCAAAAGTATCTCAGTGAGTACCCTCACTATGAGGATAAGATATATACACAAGATATAGGTACACCAACCAAAATTAGGTAAGTAATAGCAAGAAATGTAATGCAAACAGTGTAGAATTACAATAGGTTGCAATAGGAGCACATAGGTATAGGGGCGACACAAACCATATACTCCAAAAGTGGAATGCAAACCACGAATGGACCCCAAACCTATGTGAGCTTGTAGAGGGTCACTGGGACTGTAAGAAAACAGTGAGGGTTAGAAAAATAGCCCACCCCAAGACCCTGAAAAGTAGAAGTAAAGTACACCTACTACCCCCAGAGAGCACAGAAGTCGTGATAGGGGGATTCTGCAAGAAGAACAAACACCAGCAATGCAACAACAGTGGATTTCCGGACCTGAGTACCTGTAAGACAAGGGGACCAAGTCCAATAGTCGCGACAGTGTCGAGAGTGGGCAGGAGCCCAGGAAATGCCAGCTGAGGATGCAAGGAAGCTGCCACCTGTTGGAAGAAGCTTGGAGTTCTGCAAGAAAGAAGAGGACTAGGAACTTCCCCTTTGGAGGATGGATGTCCTACGTCGCAATGAAGCTTGCAGAGGTATTCCCACGCAGAAAGTCCGCAAACAAGCCTTGCTAGCTGCAAGGGTCAGGGTAGAGGTTTTTGGTTGCTGCAGTGGCCCAGGAGGGACCGGATGTCGCCACTTGGAAGAGGAGACAGAAGGGGTGCCTGTAGGAGGCTGGACTGGCTTGTAGTGAGTACCAAGGGGTACTTGCACCTTGCACCAGGCCCAGTTATCCCTTATTAGTGTATAGGGTGTCTAGCAGCTTAGGCTGATAGATAATGGTAGCTTAGCAGAGCAGCTTGGGCTGAACTAGGAGACGTGTGAAGCTACTACAGTACCACTGAGTGTCATATGCACAATATCATAAGAAAACACAATACACAGTTATACTAAAAATAAAGGTACTTTATTTTTATGACAATATGCCAAAGTATCTTAGAGTGTACCCTCAGTGAGAGGATAGGAAATATACACAAGATATATATACACAATAGCAAAAATATGCAGTATAGTCTTAGAAAACAGTGCAAACAATGTATAGTTACAATAGGATGCAATGGGGAAACATAGGGATAGGGGCAACACAAACCATATACTCCAAAAGTGGAATGCGAACCACGAATGGACCCCAAACCTATGTGACCTTGTAGAGGGTCGCTGGGACTATTAGAAAATAGTGAGAGTTAGAAAAATAACCCTCCCCAAGACCCTGAAAAGTGAGTGCAAAGTGCACTAAAGTTCCCCTAAGGACAAAGTAGTCGTGTTAGAGGAATAATGCAGGAAAGACACAAACCAGCAATGCAACAACTGTGGATTTCCAATCTAGGTTACCTGTGGAACAAGGGGACCAAGTCCAAAAGTCACAAGCAAGTCGGAGATGGGCAGATGCCCAGGAAATGCCAGCTGCGGGTGCCAAGAAGCTTCTACTGGACAGAAGTAGCTGAGGTTTCTGCAGGAATAAAAAGGGCTAGAGATTTCTCCTTTGGTGGACGGATCTCGCTCGCCGTGGAGAGTCGTGCAGAAGTGTTTTTCCGCCGAAAGGACGCCAACAAGCCTTGCTAGGCGCAAATCGTGCATTTGGCGTTTTTGGACGCTGCTGGGGCCCAGGAGGGACCAGGAGGTCGCAAATTGGACCTGAAGAGAGAGGGGACGTCGAGCAAGACAAAGAGCCCTCACTGAAGCAGGTAGCACCCGGAAAAGTGCCAGAAACAGGCACTACAAGGATGCGTGAAACGGTGCTTGCTGAAGTTGCACAAAGGAGTCCCACGTCGCCGGAGACCAACTTAGAAAGTCGTGCAATGCAGGTTAGAGTGCCGTGGACCCAGGCTTGGCTGTGCACAAAGGATTTCCGCCGGAAGTGCACAGGGGCCGGAGTAGCTGCAAAGTCGCGGTTCCCAGCAATGCAGCCCAGCGAGGTGAGGCAAGGACTTACCTCCACCAAACTTGGACTGAAGAGTCACTGGACTGTGGGGGTCACTTGGACAGAGTCGCTGGATTCGAGGGACCTCGCTCGTCGTGCTGAGAGGAGACCCAAGGGACCAGTAATGCAGCTTTTTGGTGCCTGCGGTTGCAGGGGGAAGATTCCGTCGACCCACGGGAGATTTCTTCGGAGCTTCTGGTGCAGAGAGGAGGCAGGCTACCCCCACAGCATGCACAAGCAGGAAAACAGTCGAGAAGGCGGCAGGATCAGCGTTACAGAGTTGCAGTAGTCGTCTTTGCTACTATGTTGCAGGTTTGCAGGCTTCCAGTGCGGTCAGCAGTCGTTTCCTTATCAGAAGGTGAAGAGGGAGATGCAGAGGAACTCGGATGAGCTCTTGCATTCGTTATCTAAAGTTTCCCCAGAGACAGAGACCCTAAATAGCCAGAAAAGAGGGTTTGGCTACCTAGGAGAGAGGATAGGCTACTAACACCTGAAGGAGCCTATCAGAAGGAGTCTCTGACGTCACCTGGTGGCACTGGCCACTCAGAGCAGTCCAGTGTGCCAGCAGCACCTCTGTTTCCAAGATGGCAGAGGTCTGGAGCACACTGGAGGAGCTCTGGACACCTCCCAGGGGAGGTGCAGGTCAGGGGAGTGGTCACTCCCCTTTCCTTTGTCCAGTTTCGCGCCAGAGCAGGGCTAAGGGGTCCCCTGAACCGGTGTAGACTGGCTTATGTAGAATTGGGCACATCTGTGCCCAACAAAGCATTTCCAGAGGCTGGGGGAGGCTACTCCTCCCCTGCCTTCACACCATTTTCCAAAGGGAGAGGGTGTCACACCCTCTCTCAGAGGAAGTTCTTTGTTCTGCCATCCTGGGCCCGGCCTGGCTGGACCCCAGGAGGGCAGATGCCTGTCTGAGGGGTTGGCAGCAGCAGCAGCTGCAGTGAAACCCCAGGAAGGGCAGTTTGGCAGTACCAGGGTCTGTGCTACAGACCACTGGGATCATGGGATTGTGCCAACTGTGCCAGGATGGCATAGAGGGGGCAATTCCATGATCATAGACATGTTACATGGCCATATTCGGAGTTACCATTGTGAAGCCACATATAGGTAGTGACCTATATGTAGTGCACGCGTGTAATGGTGTCCCCGCACTCACAAAGTTCAGGGAATTGGCTCTGAACAATGTGGGGGCACCTTGGCTAGTGCCAGGGTGCCCTCACACTAAGTAACTTTGCACCTAACCTTTACCAGGTAAAGGTTAGACATATAGGTGACTTATAAGTTACTTAAGTGCAGTGTAAAATGGCTGTGAAATAACGTGGACGTTATTTCACTCAGGCTGCAGTGGCAGGCCTGTGTAAGAATTGTCAGAGCTCCCTATGGGTGGCAAAAGAAATGCTGCAGCCCATAGGGATCTCCTGGAACCCCAATACCCTGGGTACCTCAGTACCATATACTAGGGAATTATAAGGGTGTTCCAGTAAGCCAATGTAAATTGGTAAAAATGGTCACTAGCCTGTTAGTGACAATTTGGAAAGAAATGAGAGAGCATAACCACTGAGGTTCTGATTAGCAGAGCATCAGTGAGACAGTTAGTCACTACACAGGTAACACATTCAGGCACACTTATGAGCACTGGGGCCCTGGGTTACCAGGGTCCCAGTGACACATACAACTAAAACAACATATATACAGTGAAAAATGGGGGTAACATGCCAGGCAAGATGGTACTTTCCTACACACCCCCCCCCCAAACGAAGGACAATAAGACTAGCCATGACCTGATGAGTCTTCATTGTCTAAGTGGAAATATCTGGAGAGTCCATCTGCATTGGAGTGGCTACTCCCAGGTCTATGTTCCACTGTATAGTCCATTCCCTGTAGGGATATGGACCACCTCAACAATTTAGGATTTTCATCTTTCATTTGTTTTAGCCAAAGTAGAGGTTTGTGGTCTGTCTGAACAATGAAGTGAGTGCCAAACAGGTATGGCCTCAACTTCTTCAGTGCCCAGACCACAGCAAAGGCCTCCCTCTCTATGGCAGACCAACGCTTTTCTCTAGGGGTCAACCTCCTACTAATAAAAGCAACAGGTTGATCCTGGCCCTCAGAATTAAGTTGTGATAGGACTGCCCCTACTCCTAATTCAGATGCATCAGTTTGGACATATAATTTTTTAGAGTAACAAGGGCTTTTCAGGACAGGTGCAGAGCACATGGCCTGCTTCAGCTCCTCAAAAGCTTTCTGACAGTTTGCTGTCCATAATACCTTTTTAGGCATTTTCTTGGATGTGAGGTCATTAAGAGGGGCTGCAATGGAGCCATAGTTCTTAATGAACCTCCTGTAATACCCAGTGAGGCCTAGGAAGGCTCTCACCTGAGTCTGAGTGGTAGGGGGAACCCAATCAATAATAGTTTGGATTTTCCCCTGAAGTGGTGCAATCTGTTCCCCACCAACAAGGTGTCCCAGATAAACCACCTTACCCTGCCCTATCTGGCACTTTGAAGCCTTGATAGTGAGGCCTGCCTTTTGCAGGGCCTCCAAAACTTTCCATAGGTGGACCAGGTGATCATCCCAGCTGGAGCTAAAGACAGCTATATCGTCCAAATATGCTGCACTGAAAGCTTCCAGCCCTTGCAGGACTGTGTTCACCAACCTCTGAAAAGTGGCAGGTGCATTTTTCAAACCAAAAGGCATTACAGTAAACTGGTAATGTCCTCCAATGGTAGAAAATGCAGTCTTAGGTTTAGCATCTTCTGACAATTTGATCTGCCAATACCCTGCAGTCAAATCAAAAGTGCTTAGATACTTGGCAGATGCCAGTGTATCTATGAGCTCATCTGCCCTGGGTATAGGGTGAGCATCAGTTTTGGTTACCAAGTTGAGACCTCTATAATCTACACAAAACCGCATTTCCTTCTTTCCATCTTTAGAATTGGGTTTTGGTACCAGTACCACAGGAGAAGCCCATGGACTGTCAGAGTGCTCAACCACTCCTAGTTCCAACATTTTCTGAACTTCTTGCTTTATGCAGTCCCTGACATGGTCAGGCTGCCTATAGATCTTACTTTTGACAGGTAAACTGTCTCCAGTATCTATAGTGTGCTCACACCAAGAAGTGGTGCCTGGCACAGTAGAGAAGAGTTCTGAAAATGTCCTAGGAGATTTATGCAATTATCTTTTTGCTCAGCAGTAAGACAATCAGCCAAAACTACACCTTCCACAAGAGCATCTTGTTCTGTGGAAGAGAAGAGATCAGGTAGAGGATCACTGTCTTCTTCCTGTCCCTCATCAGTTGCCATGAGCAGGGTGAGATCAGCCCTGTCATAGTAGGGTTTCAGGCGGTTGACATGGAGCACCCTAAGGGGACTCCTGGCAGTGCCTAAGTCAACCAAGTAGGTGACTTCACCCTTCTTTTCAACAATTGTGTGGGGTCCACTCCATTTATCTTGGAGTGCTCTTGGGGCCACAGGCTCCAAGACCCACACTTTCTGCCCTGGTTGGTACTGAACCAAAACAGCCTTCTGATCATGCCATTGCTTCTGGAGCTCTTGGCTGGCCTGAAGGTTTTTACTGGCCTTTTTCATGTACTCAGCCATCCTTGATCTGAGGCCAAGTACATAATCCACAATATCCTGCTTAGGAGCTTTTAAAGGTTGTTCCCAACCCTCCTTTACAAGTGTGAGTGGACCCCTAACAGGGTGTCCAAAAAGAAGTTCAAAGGGGCTGAAGCCCACTCCTTTCTGGGGTACCTCCCTGTAGGCAAAAAGGAGGCATGGTAGAAGGATATCCCATCTCCTGCGGAGTTTTTCAGGGAGACCCATAATCATGCCTTTGAGAGTTTTATTAAATCTCTCCACCAGTCCATTTGTTTGTGGATGATAGGGTGTTGTGAACTTGTAAGTTACACCACACTCCTTCCACATGGCCTTTAAGTATGCAGACATGAAATTGCTTCCTCTGTCTGATACTACTTCCTTTGGGAAGCCCACCCTGGAAAATATTCCCAGGAGGGCCTTTGCCACTGCAGGTGCTGTAGTGGTCCTTAAAGGAATTGCTTCAGGGTATCTTGTAGCATGGTCCACTACCACTAAGATAAACCTATTGCCTGAAGCAGTAGGAGGGTCAAGGGGGGCAACTATGTCAACCCCTACCCTTTCAAAGGGAACCCCAACCACAGGCAGTGGGATAAGGGGTGCCTTTGGGGTGCCACCTGTCTTGCCACTGGCTTGACAGGTTTCACAGGACTTACAAAATTCCTTTGTGTCCTCAGACATTCTAGGCCAATGAAACAGGGGAACAAGCCTGTCCCAAGTTTTCATTTGTCCTAGATGCCCAGCTAAGGGAATGTCATGTGCCAGTGTTAGGAGGAACTTTCTGTACTCCTGAGGAATCACTAATCTCCTGGCAGCTCCAGGTTTAGGATCCCTATGCTCAGTGTACAAGAGGTTGTCCTCCCAGTAAACTCTGTGAGAGTCACTGACATCCCCATTAGCCTGTTTGACAGCTTGCTGTCTGAGACCCTCTAATGTGGGACAGGTTTGCTGTGCCACACTCAGCTCCTCTCTGGCAGGCCCCCCTTCACCCAAAAGCTCAGCAGTGTCTGCTTCCAGCTCCTCTGGTGTAGGTTCTGCACAGGGAGGGAATTCTTCTTCCTCAGAAGTAGAATCCACTGTAGAGGGAGGGATAGTAGGAAGTGGTTTGCTCCTACTAGCCGTAGCTTTAGGGAGCACTTGGTCCATTGTTCCAGGATCCAAGCTTCCCTGTCCTTTTTGCTTTTTGGCCTGAGCCCTTGTCAAAGCAAAAATATGCCCTGGGATGCCCAGCATTGCTGCATGGGCCTCCAACTCCACATCTGACCAAGCTGATGTCTCCAAATCATTCCCTAATAGACAGTCTACAGGTAAATCTGAAGCTACCACAACTTTCTTTGGACCAGTTACCCCCCCCCAGTTGAGATTTACAACAGCCATGGGGTGGCTTTGTGTTATGTGGTGAGCATCGGTTACTTGGTACTGGTGTCCAAGTATGTGTTGTTCAGGGTGCACCAGTTTCTCAATCACCATTGTGACACTGGCACCTGTGTCCCTGTAGGCCTGGACCTCAACACCATTTATTAGGGTTAGTTGCTTGTACTTCTCCAAGTTATGGGGGCAAGCAACCAAAGTGGCTAAATCAATAGCCCCTTCAGAGACTAAAGTAGCCTCTGTGGTCTCCCTAATCAGACCAACCCCAACTAAATTACCAAAAGTGAGCCCAGCTACTCCCTTGGATTGGCTATTAGTAGGTTTGCTCCCACCACCACTGCTATTAGTAGGGACACTAGGTGTAGCAGTAGGGGTTGTAGTGGTAGGAGCAGTGGTGCCTTTCTTTGGACAACTGGGATCTGTTGTCCAATGGCCTTTTATTTTACATAAATAGCACCATGGTTTCTTTTCCTTGTTCTGATTAAAGGAGGATTTGGACCCACCACCCCCACCAGAGTGTTTTTGTGGGCCTGATGAAGACTCATTTTTAGATTTGTCCCCACCCTTGTCTGAAGACTTACCATCCTTCTTTTTGTTGCCATCTTTGTCACCCCCTGTATGAACTTTTCTGTTCACTCTTGTTCTGACCCATTTGTCTGCCTTCTTTCCCAATTCTTGGGGAGAGGTCAGATCAGAGTCCACCAAGTACTGGTGCAACAAATCAGACACACAATTATTAAGAATATGCTCTCTCAGGATTAAGTTATACAGGCTGTCATAATCAGTAACTTTACTGCCATGTAACCACCCCTCCAAGGCCTTCACTGAATGGTCAATGAAATCAACCCAGTCTTGTGAAGACTCCTTTTTGGTCTCTCTGAACTTTATCCTGTACTGTTCAGTGGTTAAGCCATAACCATCCAGGAGTGCATTCTTAAGAACTTGGAAATTATTAGCATCATTTTCTTTCACAGTAAGGAGCCTATCCCTACCTTTTCCACTAAATGATAGCCATAGGATAGCAGCCCACTGCCTTTGAGGGACATCCTGTACAACACAGGCCCTCTCAAGTGCAGCAAACCACTTGTTAATGTCATCCCCCTCCTTATAAGGGGGAACTATCTTGTGCAGATTCCTGGAATCATGCTCTCTTGCAGGATGACTATGGGGAATACTGCTGCTGCCACCATGGGTATCTAAACCCAACTTCTGTCTTTCCTTGTCTAATTCAAAAGACTGTCTATCCAAATCCAGCTGTTGCTTTTTAAGCTTCAGTCTGGTTTGTTCCACCCTCAACTTATTGAGTTCCCTCTCTAACATTCTGTCATCAGGGTTGGTGGGAGGGACATTCCTAGAAACAGAGCTATGATGGGAATGAACAGAAGGAGACCTGTCCCTTACAGAAGCCACCCTAACAGCTTGGTTAACAGAAACATTACTACCAGTATGGTGAGAATAAATGCTTTTGCTATGATGTGAGACAACACTATTTATATGGTGTGGCTCATCATCATTCCCAACTATGCTAGACTGTCTAGTAATGGGCAGGCTAGGAAGTTTCTTTCCTGAATCTTTTCCTGGGGGAGTCCCTGAATCAGATTGAGAACTATTAGGTACTTTTTCAACAGATGAGGCACCTATGGCCTTATCCTGTTCTCTAAGCATGTTAAGTAACAGTTCCAAGGAAGGATTCTTCCCTACACTCAAACCTCTCTCTATACAGAGACTCCTTGCTCTTTTCCAGCTAAGGTTGTCATATGCAAGTTTGGACAGATCAACATTTTGGCCTGTGCCAGACATTTTTTAGAGAGAGTTAAAGTGATAGAAAAAGAGAAAAAAGTTTTCAGAACTTTTTGGAAAGACAGAAAAAAAACTTTTTAAACTTTTAAGAACTTTTTGAAAGTTTAGAAGTACTTTTCAGCACTTAGAAAAGAGTGAAAAGAGGAAATGCAAAACCTTTTGGCTATGTGTATATACACTGACCTTGTTTTGTATATTTTTCTCTTATGAAAAGTACAATGACAAGAGTGGTAAGCAGTCTCAAGCACTTATCCCACCACTGCACAACCAATGTAGGAGGCTGGACTGGCTTGTAGTGAGTACCAAGGGGTACTTGCACCTTGCACCAGGCCCAGTTATCCCTTATTAGTGTATAGGGTGTCTAGCAGCTTAGGCTGATAGATAATGGTAGCTTAGCAGAGCAGCTTAGGCTGAACTAGGAGACGTGTGAAGCTACTACAGTACCACTTAGTGTCATATGCACAATATCATAAGAAAACACAATACACAGTTATACTAAAAATAAAGGTACTTTATTTTTATGACAATATGCCAAAGTATCTTAGAGTGTACCCTCAGTGAGAGGATAGGAAATATACACAAGATATATATACACAATAGCAAAAATATGCAGTATAGTCTTAGAAAACAGTGCAAACAATGTATAGTTACAATAGGATGCAATGGGGAAACATAGGGATAGGGGCAACACAAACCATATACTCCAAAAGTGGAATGCGAACCACGAATGGACCCCAAACCTATGTGACCTTGTAGAGGGTCGCTGGGACTATTAGAAAATAGTGAGAGTTAGAAAAATAACCCTCCCCAAGACCCTGAAAAGTGAGTGCAAAGTGCACTAAAGTTCCCCTAAGGACAAAGTAGTCGTGTTAGAAGAATAATGCAGGAAAGACACAAACCAGCAATGCAACAACTGTGGATTTCCAATCTAGGGTACCTGTGGAACAAGGGGACCAAGTCCAAAAGTCACAAGCAAGTCGGAGATGGGCAGATGCCCAGGAAATGCCAGCTGCGGGTGAAAAGAAGCTTCTACTGGACAGAAGAAGCTGAGGTTTCTGCAGGAACGAAAAGGGCTAGAGACTTTCCCTTTGGTGGACGGATTCCTCTCGCCGTGGAGAGTTGTGCAAAAGTGTTTTCCCGCCGAAAGGACGCCAACAAGCCTTGCTAGGCGCAAATCGTGCGTTTGGCGTTTTTGGACGCTGCTGGGGCCCAGGAGGGACCAGGAGGTCGCAAATTGGACCTGAAGAGAGAGGGGACGTCGAGCAAAACAAAGAGCCCTCACTGAAGCAGGTAGCACCCGGAGAAGTGCCAGAAACAGGCCCTACAAGGATGCGTGAAACGGTGCTCGCCGAAGTTGCACAAAGGAGTCCCACGTCGCCGGAGACCAACTTAGAAAGTCATGCAATGCAGGTTAGAGTGCCGTGGACCCAGGCTTGGCTGTGCACAAAGGATTTCCGCCGGAAGTGCACAGGGGCCGGAGTAGCTGCAAAGTCGCGGTTCCCAGCAATGCAGCCCAGCGAGGTGAGGCAAGGACTTACCTCCACCAAACTTAGACTGAAGAGTCACTGGACTGTGGGGGTCCCTTGGACAGAGTCGCTGGATTCGAGGGACCTCGCTCGTCGTGCTGAGAGGAGACCCAAGGGACCGGTAATGCAGCTTTTTGGTGCCTGCGGTTGCAGGGGGAAGATTCCGTCGACCCACAGGAGATTTCTTCAGAGCTTCTGGTGCAGAGAGGAGGCAGGCTACCCCCGCAGCATGCACAAGCAGGAAAACAGTCGAGAAGGCGGCAGGATCAGCGTTACAGAGTTGCAGTAGTCGTCTTTGCTACTATGTTGCAGGTTTGCAGGCTTCCAGCGCGGTCAGCAGTCGTTTCCTTATCAGAAGGTGAAGAGGGAGATGCAGAGGAACTCGGATGAGCTCTTGCATTCGTTATCTAAAGTTTCCCCAGAGACAGAGACCCTAAATAGCCAGAAAAGAGGGTTTGGCTACCTAGGAGAGAGGATAGGCTACTAACACCTGAAGGAGCCTATCAGAAGGAGTCTCTGACGTCACCTGGTGGCACTGGCCACTCAGAGCAGTCCAGTGTGCCAGCAGCACCTCTGTTTCCAAGATGGCAGAGGTCTGGAGCACACTGGAGGAGCTCTGGACACCTCCCAGGGGAGGTGCAGGTCAGGGGAGTGGTCACTCCCCTTTCCTTTGTCCAGTTTCGCGCCAGAGCAGGGCTAAGGGGTCCCCTGAACCGGTGTAGACTGGCTTATGTAGAATTGGGCACATCTGTGCCCAACAAAGCATTTCCAGAGGCTGGGGGAGGCTACTCCTCCCCTGCCTTCACACCATTTTCCAAAGGGAGAGGGTGTCACACCCTCTCTCAGAGGAAGTTCTTTGTTCTGCCATCCTGGGCCCGGCCTGGCTGGACCCCAGGAGGGCAGATGCCTGTCTGAGGGGTTGGCAGCAGCAGCAGCTGCAGTGAAACCCCAGGAAGGGCAGTTTGGCAGTACCAGGGTCTGTGCTACAGACCACTGGGATCATGGGATTGTGCCAACTGTGCCAGGATGGCATAGAGGGGGCAATTCCATGATCATAGACATGTTACATGGCCATATTCGGAGTTACCATTGTGAAGCCATATATAGGTAGTGACCTATATGTAGTGCACGCGTGTAATGGTGTCCCCGCACTCACAAAGTTCAGGGAATTGGCTCTGAACAGTGTGGGGGCACCTTGGCTAGTGCCAGGGTGCCCTCACACTAAGTAACTTTGCACCTAACCTTTACCAGGTAAAGGTTAGACATATAGGTGACTTATAAGTTACTTAAGTGCAGTGTAAAATGGCTGTGAAATAACGTGGACGTTATTTCACTCAGGCTGCAGTGGCAGGCCTGTGTAAGAATTGTCAGAGCTCCCTATGGGTGGCAAAAGAAATGCTGCAGCCCATAGGGATCTCCTGGAACCCCAATACCCTGGGTACCTCAGTACCATATACTAGGGAATTATAAGGGTGTTCCAGTAAGCCAATGTAAATTGGTAAAAATGGTCACTAGCCTGTTAGTGACAATTTGGAAAGAAATGAGAGAGCATAACCACTGAGGTTCTGATTAGCAGAGCCTCAGTGAGACAGTTAGTCACTACACAGGTAACACATTCAGGCACACTTATGAGCACTGGGGCCCTGGGTTACCAGGGTCCCAGTGACACATACAACTAAAACAACATATATACAGTGAAAAATGGGGGTAACATGCCAGGCAAGATGGTACTTTCCTACAGTGCCCAGCAACTCAGGGAGCCCTCACAGAAGCAGGCAGCACCCACAAAAGTACCTGAACAGGCACTTGGAAGAAGAGTAAACCGGAGTCCATGTGAAGTCACAAAAGGGAGTCCCACGACGCCGGAGGACAACTCAGAAGGTTGTGCAATGCAGGACAGAGTGCCGGGGACCCAGGCTTGGGTGTGCACAAAGGAAATCCTGGAAAAGTGCACAGGAGCCGGAGCAGCGGCAAATCACGCAGTACCCAGCAATGCAGTCTAGCGTGGGGAGGCAAGGACTTACCTGCACTAAACTTGGACTGAAGAGTCACTGGTCTGTGGGAGTCACTTGGACAGAGTTGCTGAGTTCCAGGGACCACGCTCGTCAGGATGAGAGGGGACCGAGAGGACCAGTGATGCAGTCTGTTGGTGCCTGCGGTTGCAGGGGGGAGATTCCATCGACCCACAGGCGATTTCTTCGGAGCTTCTGGTGCAGGGTGAAGGCAGGCTACCCCCAGAGCATGCACCACCAAGAAACAGTCGAGAAAGCCGGCAGGAGTAGGTGCTACAATGTTGTTGGTAGTCGTCTTTCTACTTTGTTGCGGTTTTGCAGGCGTCCTGGAGCAGTCAGCGGTCGATCCTTGGTAGAAGGTGAAGAGGAAGATGCAGAAGAACTCTGGTGAGCTCTTGCATTCGTTATCCAAAGAATCCCCCAAAGCAGAGACCCTAAATAGCCAGAAAAGGAGGTTTGGCTACCAACAAAGGAGGATTGGCTACCAAGACAAGTAAGAGCCTATCAGAAGGAGTCTCTGACTTCACCTGCTGGCACTGGCCACTCAGAGCAGTCCTGTGTGCCAGCAACACCTCTGAATCCAAGATGGCAGAGGTCTGGGGCACACTGGAGGAGCACTGGGCACCTCCCCTGGGAGGTGCAGGTCAGGGGAGTGGTCACTCCCCTTTCCTTTGTCCAGTTTCGCGCCAGAACAGGACTGGGGGATCCCTGAACCGGTGTAGACTGGCTTATGCAAAGATGGGCACCATGTGTGCCCATCAAAGCATTTCCAGAGGCTGGGGGAGGCTACTCCTCCCCAGCCCATCACACCTATTTCCAAAGGGAGAGGGTGTAACACCCTCTCTCAGAGGAAATCCTTTGTTCTGCCTTCCTGGGCCAGGGTGCCTGGACCCCAGGGGGGCAGAAACCTGTCTGAGGGGTTGGCAGCAGCTGCAGTGTAGACCCCAAAAAGGCAGTTTGGCAGTGCCCGGGTTCTGTGCTAGAGCCCCGGGGGATCATGGGATTGTCCCCCTAATACCATAATGGTATTGGGGTGACAATTCCATGATCTTAGACCTGTTACATTGCTATGCTCGGAGTTACCATTGTGAAGCTATACATAGGTAGTGACCTATGTATAGTGCACGCATGTAATGGTGTCCCCTCACTCACAAAGTCCGTGGAAATTGCCCTGAACGATGTGGGGGCACCTTGGCTAGTGCCAGGGTGCCCACACACTAAGTAACTTGGCACCCAACCTTCACTAGGTTAGACATATAGGTGACTTATAAGTTACTTAAGTGCAGTGGTAAATGGCTCTGAAATAACATGGACGTTATTTCACTTAGGCTGCACTGGCAGTCCTGTGTAAGAATTGTCAGGTCTCCCTATGGTTGGCAAAAGAAATGCTGCAGCCCATAGGGATCTCCTGGAACCCCAATACCCTGGGTACCTCAGTACCATATACTAGGGAATTATAAGGGTGTTCCAGTATGCCAATGTGAATTGGTAAAATTGGTCACTAGCCTGTTAGTGACAATTTGTAAAGCAGAGAGAGCATAACCACTGGCCACGATTATCTGGCAGACTTTCTTGGGTGAGTGGCACAGGGATCCACCTGTTAGATGGAGGCACCAGAACCTGGCCTTCAGGAGGCTAAAAGTATGTTCAATGACACTTCTTGTTCGCACATGTGCCTCATTGCAACGTTCCTCAGCCCTTGCCCTGGGATTCCTCACAGGGGTCAGTAGCCATGATAGGTTGGGGTAACCTGAGTCACCTGCAAATATTGAGGGACAACAGTTAGGCACACACAATCACTTATGGCCCACACCAGACCCATACACCAAAATCCACTGGGTGGGAACCAGGGCTCACCTATTAGCCACACCCTGTGCCTCTGTAGTTGGCCCATCACATTTGGGATGCTGCTATTCCTCAGGATAAAGGCATCATGCACAGACCTAGGATACTTCACATTGATGTGGGAGATGTACTGGTCCGCCAGCCACACCATCTGGACATTCATTGAGTGAAAACTTTTTCGATTTCTGAAGACCTGTTCATTTTGCCGGGGTGGGGGAGGACAAATGCAATATGTGTGTGTTCCATCAATCGCCCCAATGATGTTGGGGATATGTCCCATTGCATAGAAGTCAGCCTTCACTGTGGCCAAATCCTCCACCTGGGGGAAAACAATGTAGCTGAACATGTGTTTAATCAGGGCAGACAACACTCTGGTCAGCAAGTATGAGAACATTGGCTGTGACATTCCTGCTGCCAAGCCCACTGTCACTTGGAAAGAACCAGTTGCCAGGAAATGGAGTACAGATAGCACTTGCACAAGAGGGATGATCCCAGTGGGTTGACGAATAGCAGATATCAGGTCAGGCTCCAGTTGGGCACACAGTTCCATGATTGTGGCCCTGTCAAGTATGTAGGTGAGGATAATGTGCCTGTCCTCCATTGTTGCCAAGTCTACCAGGCGTCTGTAAACGGGGGGATGTCTCCATCGCCTATTCTTCCTCAGCAGTTGCAATCTATGGGGCAAAAGAGTGAGGAGCCGGTCATAAACTGTACATTGTAGCCACTACAGTTCAATGCATGATGTGAATTTTAAAAGTATCAGTGTCATTTGCCCTGTATGCACAATTATGATCTGTGATGCAGTTATGATCCATGGCCTGCCCCCCCCCCCACTGAAATGGGGGCCGTCTGTCCTTTATGGAGGGACAGGTGGAAGTGACGTAATTCCGCTGACGTTGTGTGCCGTTGCGGGAGGTGGTCGGGAACCGCCGTCCAACGCCTCATTGGATAATAGTGGGGTACAGTGGCCAATGGTGATGTACGCCGGTGGTGACGGTATGCACTGCCACGGACGTGACCGCCATTTTCTATCTGTTCACTCCCTTGCTACCTGACCTTCAACAGGAGAGTACCTACACTACATGTGCTGCTGTGACCTGTGTCTGGAACCTACCATGGCCCGGGTGACTGGGGAAAGGGCCCCTACCTTCACCTCAGCGGAGTTGGAGAGACTAGTGGATGGGGTCCTACCCCAGTACGGACTGCTGTATGAGCCTCCAGACCAACAGGTGAGTACGCTGTGAGCATGATGCATGGGCCATGAATGCATGGAGTGGTGTATGTGAAGACCTTGTGTAGGGGTGGGTTGGTGGATGGGCCCTGGGTGGCGTGCAGCTTGTGTGCTGGGCCATGTGTGTGCAAATGGGGATGGGAATGGGTATGGTGGGTCATGAGTGAAAAAGCCAGGACGGTCTGACTAATACCTTTCCATGTGTGTATTTCTTCTGCAGGTCAGCGCCCATCAAAAGAAGGGTCTATGGCAGGCGGCGCACCCACTGTCGGAAACGGTGGGAGGACCTGAGACGCTGGGCAGGGAAGACAGCAGAGGCGCAGCTGGGGATGGCCTCCCAATGAGGAAGCGGTGCCAGTCGAACCCTGACCCCCCTGATGGCCTGCATACTGTCGGTGGCCTATCCGGAGCTGGATGGGAGCTTGGGGGCATTACAGCAGCCACAAGAGGGTGAGTACAGTGCCGATCATTACTACTTCCGCATGGTGGGGTGGTATCCGGGTGGGGGATGTGTGTCAGTGGGTGCCCCAAGGTCAGGCCTGAAATTGCAGAGTAGGTCCCATGTTGGGCAGGGTTCTGATGTGATATTCCTCCAACCTAGCTAGTAGGCATCCACTACTGGGCAGGGCTGTGTGGGTCCCAGGTATGCTGCAGTTGGTGGTATGTATCCCTCCCCATGCCCTGGTGACTAGCATTGTTACTGGTAGTGCATTGCATAGTGCGTACGGCTGTTTCCTGTGTGTGAGGGTGCTGTGTACGCCAACTGTGGTGTAGGTGTAGCCATTGACCAAGTGTATCCTTTGTCTCTCCCTCCCCTTTTTGTTTTGTCATCCTGTCTTTATGTACATTAGCATCATCTGGCGGAGGAGCAGAGGCACCGGCGACAGAGGGAGCTGCATCTCATAGGGCCCATGAGGCAGAGTCAACCGGCGCCGAGGGAACCAGTGGGTCGGAGGGCGAGGGGAGCACCACGGCAGAGACTGGAGGGGAAAGTTCAGGCACGGATACCTCCTCCAATGGAAGCTCCCTGGTGGTGGCGGACACCTTTGTGCCCACCCCATCTACAGGTACAGCTGCCACCCCCGTACCAGCACTGTCCTCCCAGCAGCCCCTCATCGAGTTGCCGTGCCCGCTCACCCAGGAGGGTGGGCATCTCCTTCGCCCCAGGCACCTCAGGCCCTGCCCCAGTTAGCCCTGCTGCCCTGACTGAGGAGTCTATTGACCTTCTTAGAGCCATCTCTGTTGGGCAGTCAACCATTGTGAATGCCATCCAGGGGCTGGCAGCCCAAATGCGACAGACCAATGCATTTCTGGAGGGCATTCACACTGGCTTGGCGGCCCAATAGAGATCAATCCAGGCTCTGGCCTCCTCTCTGATGGCAGCCATTGTCCCTGTTTCTACCGTTCCCCCCTCCAACTTCCTCTTCCCAATCCCATTCCCCTCAACCCCAACGTATCCCAAGTACACAGGGAGACGAGCATGCACACAGGACAACACACAAGAGTGGCACAGGCAAACACAAGCACCACACTTCATCCCACAGGCACTCACACAAACACCATCCAGATGCAGGCGTACCAACATCCACAATTTCCACTGTGTCCCCCTCCTCCTCCTCCACCTCCCTCCCAGTTCCGTCTACAATCACAACTGCATGCACTACATCCTCATCCACTACCGCCATCACCAGCACACCTATCAGAACACACACCTCACTGGCAGACACCACCCCAACAGCCATGCACACGTCCCCTGTGTCCTCTCCCACTGTGTCTGTGCCCCCCCTCCCAGAGTACACAAATGCAAGCACTCAGACACCCAACAGCCATCCACCTCACAACAGCATCCAGCCCATGCACCTGCACCCAAACACAGCAGACTGACTCCTCCTACAACCACTCCCTCTTCCTTCACTCGCAAACCTTCTCCCTCTTTACGTCCCAGTGTCCCTAAGCAGCTTTTCCTCTCCACCATTGACCTCTTCCCTACCCCTACCCCCATCCTTCACGTCTGGCCAGGGTGGCTAAAACCCAGGCAAGCACCTCAGCCACCCAGGATGAAAATCACAGGCCACGATGCACCCCTCCAGAACCAGTGGGCAAGTCACCCACCCGAGAGACTGTGGCCTTGCCCTCCCCAGGACAAAGCAGTGCGCAAATCACCCACTTGAGAGACTGTGGCCTTGCACTCCCCAGGACCAAGCAGGACCAAGCAGTGGGCAACTCACCCACTTGAGAGACTGTGGCCTTGCACTCCCCAGGACCAAGCAGTGGGCACATCACCCACTTGAGAGACTGTGTCCTTGCACTCCCTAGGACCAAGCAGTGGGCAACTCACCCACTTGAGAGACTGTGGCCTTGCACTCCCCAGGACCAAGCAGTGGGCAAATCACCCACTTGAGAGTCTGTGGCCTTGCACTCCCCAGGACAAAGGGCACAGGGCATGTTGCCCCCTCCAGGACCACTGGTGTTGTACCATCTTCCGGCTGAGGTGCCCCTCCATTCCCCACCCCCCTGAGGTGCCTGCCTATTTTCAAAATGAGGCCCCTGCAGTGTTCTCTCTGTGTTGTTGCAGGCGCCAATTGGGGCCTTGGACTTTGTAATTTAGCCATGTGGCCACCGCACGTTGAGGACTGGGCAGTGTCCCTTGTAATGTACATATGTAAATACTTTTGGATTGAATGTTCGTATTTTTACTTTATTCATACTATAACACTCACTTTCATCTATTCGTGTTGTCCTTGCATGAGGGGTACGGGGTAAATATGTTTACTTACTGCATCTGCATGTGTGTATGGTGTTGGGGGTGTTGCATATTGCGTGTGTGTCACTCTCTTTTTCCTCCCCCCCTCCTCTGTGTGCTAGGCGGCTGTACTCACTGTGGTCGTCTTCCCCGTCATTGGTGTTTGTGGTGGAGCAGGACATAGAAAAGCATCGGGAAGATCTGCAGTTCAGACTCCATGGTGGCATGGCTGTTTCCTGAGTCTCCAATGGTGAGTTGTTTCCCTTCTGTGCAGTGTTTCTGTCAGGCTTTTGGTGTTGTTGGTACCGCCCTAGAAAAGGTGGCAGATTGGGCTGTTATAATACAGTGGGCAGAACAGTGTATTCCACCTGGCTGTAGGCGGCTACCGCTGTGGTGGCTGTTGATTCCGCACTGGCGGGCGGTGTGGTAAAGTGGCTGTCTGTCCAAGTTCTTTCCATCATAATTTGGCAGAATTTACCACCAGCCTGTTGACAGTATTACCGTCACTTTATCACCAACCACCAGGGTTGTAATGAGGTCCTATATGTTAACCCAACCACCGCCCGGCCCTGATGCCAACCCCCAAGAAGCACCCAAATTTGCACTGTGTATGGCCTCCACCCATGCGCAGGGGAGGTTGACCGCAAGACCTGGCCTGCAACTCCCCCTAGCCACTGAACCCCATAATGTAAACGTGCCTTTGGCTGTGCGCGGCTGGAGTTGGCTGTGGCCTCTCTGGGTGTGAGAATAGATGTAAGAGGGCGTATCTGAGGGTGAGAGTGCCTGTCAGATTGTCTATCTGGGTGTGATAGTGCATACATCAGTGTTTTAGTGGGTGCGTCAGTGAGTGGGTGCATGAGGGTGTGAGTGGGTCTATGAGTGGGTGCGCGAGTGTCTGAGTGGGTGTGGGACGTTTTTATGAAATAAAAAAATGAAAATGTGTTTTTTTTATTTTTAAGAAATAAAATCACCTTTAATTTTTTACTTTAACATTAGTAATGGACTTGAACCCTCAGTGTGAAAGTCCTTGAATTTCACACCAAGCTATCTTTATTTTCTTCTTTCAGCTCTATTTTTTCCGCCCTTTATGGGCTATCTGGCACCTTCCGACCCCTATATGTATTTTTTTTTTAATATTATTTCAAAACAGTCCCTTTATAGGCTCCCCTGTGGTCCCTTCTTTTTTACTCATTTCATTTCATTTTTTTTGAATTTTTTTTTTTACAAAAAGCCCTTATGGGCTACCTGACACTGTGGGTGAAGCCGTAAGCCTTAAGGCTTCCCTCGCGGTGCCAGTGCTTCAGCAAGTACAGAGCTGCTTTGACAGCAGCTCCCTGCTTGCTAATGCATTTGGACAGCGGTGATACTTCGGATTTTGACAGCAGGATCTGCTTTACAGGCTCCGCTGTCAAAACTGCTTGCTGTGGCTTGGCATGGCTGCAGCGCAGCAGCCAAGACACAGCAAATAGCTACGTCCTGGGGGTGGAACCTATGGAACTAAGCAGAGACCGGCCCTGGGGGGTGCCGCTCCTCTCCAACGAGAATATTGCCCTGGGGGTGGTGGTCCCCAGGAATAATGGGGGTCCCAAATGGACCCCCTTTCCATTTTTATCTATTTGTTCCGGGAGGTGGTGGCACGCAGGGGGGCCACGTGACCCCGGCATATATCTACATAGAAGCTCCGGTGAGGTGGTGGCCCCCAGGGTGCAAGCGCAGGGGTGCCACAGGGACCCCCCTTTTTAAAAAAAGATTTGCCCCGAGGGTGGTGGTCTGCCCACCAGAAAAGTCCTGTGGAGGTGGTGGTCCCCAGTGCAGCAGCGGGGCCCAAGGCCCCCTACCTCATACAAAAATTAAAGCTCTTGGAAGGTGGCGTCCCACAGGGCATTGGGGGGACCACGGGCCCCTGCATATTAAAAAATGAAAGATATGGGGAGGTGGTGGTCCCCGGAGTTGTAGGGAGACCAGGAGGCCCCCCCACACTAAATGATTTATGCCCCTGGGACCTGGCCCACCAGGGGGCCTATAAAAAAAAAACATGAAGGTCTGCACTTGTTTTTTTCTTCATTTTTTGCCACTAATTTGCGAATCTTGCGAACTAGCGGCAAAAAAATAATATTAAAAATGTTTTTTTGCTCTGGTGCTAAGGGGTCAGGGTATCACTACCCACATCCCTTTTATTTTATTTTTTACTTTTTTTCTGCGACTCGGTTCAAGCCGAGTCCCAAGATGGCTGCCAACACTTCCTGGTTTGAAGTGTTGGCAGACAATCAGAGCTATGCTTTTCCCTGCACAAGCTTGTCTTTGTTTGCGAATACTGCCCGGCCAGAGATTTACTAATTTGAATTTCCCTAAATTTCTCAAAAACTACTGAACAAATTTACTCAAAATAAGCAAAAGCGTAATCTGCGTACCAACTGGGGTGTATTTCCGTCCAGTGGTTCGGCCTGTAGTCGTGCCTAAAGAATCCTATTGAAATTAAAATGGGAAACGCCCCCCTTTCCCCCCCCCCTGCTTGACGGAGCACCCTGAAACTTTCCATGTGCAACAACAATCACTGCAACACTTTTTTGGGGAAACTTTCGTGAAGATTCGTCAAACGGTGCCAAAGTTATAGGCAAGTAAAAAAATGCTATTCCTATGGAAATATGGACCTAACTACCGCCAGTAGGTATTATATATATATATATATATATATATATATATACATATATATATATATATATATATATATATAAATATAAATATAAAACGTAGTGGCGGTTGCCACCAGGCAATTATAGTTAGTACCTAGCTTCCATAGATGGAGTGTTTTTGTTTTGCCAATAACGTTGGTGCCGCTTGACGAAACTTCAAAAAACGTATACTTCGGTCAGTTCAGCTGCTGTCTTGAAAGTTTTTGGGTGATCTGTCAAGCGGGGGCCGAAAAAAGGTGGGGAGGGGGGCAAAACGCATTTTCCATAGGATCTTGAGACACTTCTACAGCCAGAACCACTGAACGTTATTACACCAACTTTGGCACAAAGGTAGACTCTGTTCCGCAGATTATATCTTTCTCTGTGGCGCGAATCTGTTCAGTAGTTTTGGAGTAATTTAAGTCCAAAAAATATAGATATCTAGGGACTCGGATCCTCCGCAGATCCAACTGTCCCCTAGCTGATATCTGATTTGCTGCCAACACTTCAACAAGGAAGTGTTGGCAGCCATCTTGGGACTCGGCTTCAGCCAAGTCTTAGAAAAAAAGCCAAACAACAGAAGACGGGCGATGGTAGAGTCACCCCGACCCCTTAGCCCTGGTGATGGGGTCCCTGAGGGAATCCGGCAGGGCTAAAAAGCATTTTCTTTTTTTAAACATCGGAAAAATCCGCTGATGGATACCTGCGCTTTCTGTCCCTGGGGCATTTGGGGATTAATAGAGGGGGGGGGGGGTACAAGGGGCCCCCTTCCTTAGGCTTTAATAAGCCCCGGAGACCACCACCCCACTGGGGTGATTTTGTAAAATTCTCAGGGACCACCACGTTCCCGGGGCAGAATGCTTTTCTAAAGTAGGGGAGGCCTTACGCCCCCCCCCCCCCAGAGCCCCAGGGACCACCACCTCCCCAGGGCTTTAAGTAATCTAAATGCCCTGGGAACTGCCACCTCCCCAGGGCTTTGAGTAATCTAAATGCCCTGGGGACTGCCACCTCCCCAGGGCTTTTTAAATTAAATAGGGGTGGGGGGCGCCACCTCCCCAGAACAAAGGTGAAAAAAAAAGTGAAGCGGGTCCATTTCTGACCCCCCTGTAGCTGTGGGGACCACCACATCCCTAAGGGCTATAATTGTTGCAGGGGGGGCATCTAGGAGCCACTGATGACCCTGGGGTCCGTCCCACCTCCCTTGGCCAGCTCCTGCTATGTCTCAGGGTGCCCGGGAACAGAAATTAAAGCTTTGCTTCATTAACCACAGAGCTGCCGTTAAAGCAGCTCCTTGCTTGGTGAAACAATAGGACAGCGAGGAGGCCTTGAGGCTTCCCCCGCGGTCCCAGATAGCCCATAAAGGGCAAATTATAAAATATTTTTTTTAAAACAAGTTGGGACCGCAGGGGAGCCTGGAGCCCTAGAGGGCTCCCCGCGCTCCCAGATAGCCCAGAAAGGGCTAAAAAACATTTAAAAAAAGGAATAGCTCAGTGTGGAGATCACAGACATTTGAAATGAGGATACGAGTCCTGCTGGACTTATTTCCCTCCTTTTTTTTAAGTAGAAATATTTAAGGCTTAAATGAAAGGTGATCCTACACTTTTTAAATGACAAATATATTTTTGTTTTCAAATTGTACAGAAATATTTAATTCATATATCATACATCAAAGCCTAAAAAAGTCTCTTTCTCCCTCTCACTCTCTTTCTGTCGCTCTCTCTTTCAATCTCTTTCTCTTATGCACACACACACAGTTAGACACTCACGCGCCCACTCACAGATGCACTCAGACCCTCGTGCACCGAGTCACAGCGGAAGTCGGACCCTCACGCACCCATTCACATACCCACTCAGACAGTTACGCACCCTACTCACAGACCCATTCAGACCCTCATGCACTCACTCACAGACCCACTGACACCCGCATGCACTCACACACAGACCCACGCACACACTGACGCACCCACTAAAACACTGATGTATGCACTCTCACACCCAGACAGACGCTCTCACCCCCAGATACACCCACTCACATCTTATTCTGACATCCAGAGAGGCCTCAGACAACTTCTGCTATGCACGGACAAAGAGCCATGCACAGAGAGGGGTTGGGTGGTTAGGGGGTTTGGCCAAGAGTCTGGATGCAGCCCAATTCTTACAGTCAACTCACACCCTTACTATGCACTGCTAATTATTCCACAAATGACGGCTCTCATGAAATCTTTGATAACTTCATTGATAATATCAATGTAATATTTAAAGTAATATTTTGACGAAAAAACTGTGCATGGCGAGGACACAAGTTATAGTTACCGTAGGGCATGAGTTATAGTTACTTGAGCGAACTGTAACTGGTGAATTTCTGTGGTTTTGTACATTTAAAATGTGTCCCTAACTAGAACATTCCTGTAACCTTTTTTTTTTTCAGCAAATATGTATACATATATATACAATTCTATGCCTGGCTTGTATATAGGTCACTGCATAGTTTGAATAGTTGCTTATGGGTCTCTGTTGTATTTATCTATCACAATATGTAAATAGTATCATAACTATTTGATCTACAAGTGTTTCACTATTTAAATACTGAGGAAAATTTAACATTTTAAAAAAGTTATAAAAATTCACAAATAAATTAGCGTAAAGCACAGCAACACTTGAAAGCCTGAGTTGATAAAATACTACTTTAAATCTCTATATATGGTCTTCCTTGTCTCCTCCTATACCTCTCTTAATGCATCCACTCTCTGACTCATCTCAAACCTCATTCTACTACTATGATCTCCAAAACAACCCTTTCTGGACTCTTCCCACCTCTATCCCTCCTTGGATCACTCAAACCTCATTTTACTACCATGATCTCCCAAACAGCCATTTCTAAATTCTTCCCTCACTTATCCCTCCTTTGACTCATCCCGAGCCTCATATTTTTTGTATGATCTTCCTAATCCATGTCTAGAGACTCTTCCCTCCTCCATCTCTCCTTTCACTAATCCCAAACCTCATCTTAATACTATGATCTCCCAAATATCACTTTCTAGACTCTCCCCTCTTCTAACCGTCCATTTTCCTATTCAGTCCAGCAGATGCTGCTAATAGATGCAGCTCCAATGAACTCATATTTACCTATACTAATCCACCATTAATCCTTTTTGGATTCTTGAGTAGCGTGCTACTCACTGAAAAGGGCTTTGATGCTAGTACTAAGCGCTATATAAATACAATTAAATTTCTCTACTTTACACCCGTCTAAACCACTCTGTCTACCACACCACTCAATTCTATTCCACTCCACCCCACTCTATGATATTCTATTCCACTGTATGCCACTCCACTCCACTCTACTCCACTTCATGCCACTCCACTCCATGCTACCCTACTCTGTGCCACTCTACTCTACTCCACAACATTCTACGAACTTTAATCTATGCCACTCTACTCTACACTACACTACTCAAATCCACACAGTGCCACTCTATGCAAGTCTGCTCTACGTAACTCTACTTCACTCTATTTTATGACACTCTACTCCAGTCTGTCACTCCACTTTATGCAACTCCACTCTTCGTCACGCCACTCGACTCTACACCACTCTACGCCACTCTACACCACTCCACGCTATGCCAAACTACTCTACTCTACTCCACTCCGCTACACCCCACTCTATGCCACTCTACTATACACCACTCTATGCTATGACCACTCCACTCTAGCCATTCCAGTTCACTCCATGTCACTGCACCAAACACCATTCTACTCTGTGCAATTCTACTGCATGCTCCTCTACTGTATGCCACTCCACTCTATACCACTCCACTGTACACCACTCTACTTTACTCTACACCACTCCACTTCATTCTGCGCTACTATACGCCACTACACTCCATGCTACTCCACTCTATGCCATTCCACGCTGCTGTACAACTCGGCTAAAAGACAATGGCAAAACCAATAGCTCTCACATGGGTGAGACCTGTTGGCTTTGGACGATGCTTGTTACTTAGGTAATAAAAATGTACTTTTTCTATTTTTTATCACAATGACACTGCCATGCCTCCTCAAAATATTGTTGTCGTGGCTTCTCCATGGCTACCCCTCCAGCTACGACACCGCAAAGAATGCATTTGGGTCTTGTGACCTACATAATGCCCAGTGTGAACCTCACGCAGTCCATGTGAGATTCATGTATGAGCTTCTTGGTCACCTAAGGAGAGCCCCACGTAGGCCTCCATGCATATCCCATGAGCCTTGAGTGGGCTATCTCTGCTCTTTGCATGGCCTTCATGTTACGTACATGTGGCATATGTGTTGGCATTGGGAAAGCACATTATGGCTTTGTGTATTCCACATGTCAGTATCATGCTAGTCTTATGTAAGCAATATCACAGCCTCTTGTGAGCCTTATGTGGCCTTCAGGTGAGCTCATGTGACCTAAATTTGGGCATCCCTTGAGCTTCATGTTAGCTTCATTTGAGCCTCTTGGAAGCAGCAGGTAGGTCTCATCCATGACCATCTATCTCTTACTCTGCTTCTGTTCATGGTGACCTTGTTAGGCCTGTGCCTCCAGCAGTCTCCCCATCTGTCTCAGAGAGAGAGAGAAAGACACTATGAAGAATGTGTGCTTCTTCTTGTCTGTGCTTTAATGACGCCAGTCTGACCCAGCTCCACAGGTACACAGAGCTCTCAAAGGTGCGCTTCATCTTTAAGACCTGGAGGACTTGTTTAGTTCTTCTTACAAATCTGCCCAGATGTGGGGGCTCTGTGGAACTGAAACTAAAGACAAGGAAGACTACAGACACTTCTTACCGCACCCCTCAGTACTGCTCCATGGTGCCAGAGGACACTTGCTGCTAAGGCTGTTATTTCATGGCTTGTATGGAGGCATCCCTCCATCTTGTTAGGGGAATTGTGCTGAGTATTCAATAATTTGTCCTCATTTCTTCAAAGTTTTCTTGGGATTGGTGAGACCCAAGCCTCTTATGAGAGGGTCAGGCTTGTTTGACACACAACAAAAGTATTGTCCTATGTCATGAGTGCCACTTCATACCCTTCGGCTGTTTAGCCAACTTAGTTGAAAAGGTATTTTCTTAGAAGAACTATTTGTCCCCAGGCCCGCTGAACGTGTGTGCACTGTGCACTTATTTCAGTTCGTCAGAGTCAGGACAGGAATTTACACCACTTTCACATGTTAATCAGCAACCACTCTTCACACCGTCCCTTTCTGATGCATCATTCTCATAGTCACCATCATCATCATCATCACTGGCCACTGCACCTCCTTCAGGAGCCTTGCACAGCTCTCAGCTCTGACAAGATTTAATAACCACCATCATCATCTTCACCATAAGCATCACCATCATCCCCACCATCATCCTTACTGGCCACTGTGCCTCCTTTAGGAGCCTACCACAGCTTTCGAGACACAGAGCACTTAATGATCATCATCATCACCATCATCATCATCACTGGCCACGGCAGCTCTTGAGACTCAGAACACTTAATAATCATCATCATCACTGTCTCTTGCACCCCCCTCAGGAGATTTCCACAGCTCTTGAGACTCAGGGCACTTAATATTCATCATCATCATCCTCATCACCATCATCAACATCGTCACCATCATCATCATCTTAACCATCATCATCATCATCACTGGCCACCTTGCCCCCTTCAGGAGCCTTCCACAGCTCTCAAGATGCAGAACACTTAATAATCATCATCATCATCATCCTCATCATCATCATCATCACTACCATCATCATCACTGGCTACTGCACCTCTTTCAGAAGCCTTCCACAGCTGTCAACTCTGACAACATTTAATAATCACCATCATCAACATCACTGACCACGACACCCCTTTCAGGAGCCTTCCACAGCTCTTGAGACTCTGAACACTTAATAATCATCATCATCACCACCACCATCATCATCAACATCGCTGGCCAAGGCGCCCCCTTCAGGAGCCGTCCACAGTTCTTGAGACTTAGAACACTTAATGATAATAATAATAATAATAATAATAATATTGATGACCTACACCATAATCGCCGACTTCATCATCATCATCCAGCAGAATGTACATTATTAAACCATGTTTAAGACCAAAATTTAACTTGGACATTACTGCTGAGGTCGACAACCTCCTATAAACTATCCCTCTGTGGTTAAAAGGTAGAATTAGAAGCCTCTATTTCATTTCATCTGCAGTTTTTCTAATCATGTCTGAATCAGAGAAGCTATTTCATGTGCCACCGGGGGCCGTAGGGTCTGAAAGTCAACTCCACACTTCTTACCCAGACGGTAGAGCACGATGTTTATGAATGTGGTGACTGCAACCATCACTCCCAGGGCTATCGCCTGCTTCCTTACACGAGGGATCTCCCGGCCACCTGGAGAGGAAACCACAGAATCCGGCGATTAATGTTACATGCGGAGTGGATCACCGCCTGTAGCTGGAGAACAACTTATAATATCCTCAGGTCGTGAGTGTCAAGTAGTAGTAAAAATCAGGCTATTGGGACTCAAGTCCATAAAACATCAAGAATCATAGAACATCATAAAACCACAATACATCAACTAAAACCAATGAATCCAAGCTTAACAACCCTGCTTGATAGACAGTATAAAATGTGCAATCCCCACTGTAACATCATAAAACCACATTTCAGACAGTAAAGTCAGCCCCTCCCACCAACAGCGTATATGATATTTAAAAAACAAGGGCTTTTAAAAACCTATTACAGGCAAACGTATAAAAATCACAGTCCAACTAAATATGGCATAAAGAACATTTTGCATGAAGAGGACATACACTCACACCATTTTCATTAGGTACCTCTTTACACCAAACAGAGAAGATAGGGTCACACCCCAATCTTAGTTTCAGAAATTCATTACAAAGCTTAGAGGCAGGTGACTGAGACAAGTAGGGAAATACATCCCCCGGCCTAACGTTGGTATGGTAAACGTTATTAAGGGTTTCTCCAGTAGCTTGGCCATATCCGGCAAATAACCCACTTTCTGGGCTGATTCCCTCGAAGCCTGCTCACTGGAGGAAGGAGACCATGTGTCAACTGAACCCCACGTGGTATAGAGAGTTTTAAGATCCCATACCTTGTGGGGTACATCACAGGCCCAACTCCCCTTCACTGCAAGGATTTCTTCCCAGCATAATATAGAGATCTTTAGAAGGCCTTCCTCCTGTCCTAGCTTATTTAAAAACATCATTTTCTGGCACTTGGCCAGTACACACCAACTCATACCCTGAACCATCGCGCCCGGGGCAGACTTACCCGGCCCTTCAGGACTGCACTTTCAACCAAGTCCCAAATAGTGTCAAGAGCAAGAATTTCAGCACCATACGGGACAAGAGGAGGGATTTTTCCTTCATAAGGTTTCCTATTGGGAGCCAAACGCAGACACCCATTCACCTGATTGAACTTAGCAAAACACTTAGGGGCATATTTATGCCCGGTGTGTGCCAAATTAGAGTAATTTTTTTATACGCTTATTCAGTGCACACCTAACTCCATATTTATACTTTGTCGCTAGACATATCTAGCGCCAAAGTTATGGAGTTAACGTCATTTTCTGGACGTGGAAACCCACCTTGCGTAAATGAGAAGCAAGGTAGGCGTTCCAGTGCAGAAAACGACGCTATGGCCCTTGCGCCATATTTATCCCCCATGCTATAATCATGCACGGGGGATGGGGGCCTTTAGCGCCATTATTTAACGCCTGGGTATGGACAGGCGTTAGGGTACCTGTGAGCTTATTTCCATGGTCAGGGACCATGGAAAGTGCCCACAGGTGAACTTCCCTGGCCCCAGGGACACCCCACCCACACCAGGAAGACACCTAAGGATGGGGGGGACCCCATCCCAGGTAAGTAAAGGTGAGTATATTAATTTTTTTTTAAGTGCCATAGGGGAGCCCAACTTGGGCCCTCCTACATGGCACTGGACCCAGTGGCAATGCCTAGGGGACATAAGTCCCCTGGGTATGGCCATTGGGCTGGGGGCATGACTCCTGTCTTTACTTAGACAGGAGTCATGTCAATGGGGGTTGTGTGCCGAAATATGACGCTAATCAGGTTAGAGTCATTTTCTTGACTCTAACCTGACTAACGCCATTTTTTGACGCACAACCTCCAGTTTTCCCCCTGCCTTTCCCACCCGGTTAGTGTCAAATATTTTGATGATAACCGGGCCTTACCGCCGGCTAACATCATACCATAAATATGACGCCCGGCTGGCGTCTTCGGATGACGCTAGCCAGCGGTATAGTTTTCGACACTAAACTGCGTTAGCGCAGTTTTGAGTCAAGAGGTATAAGTCAGGGCACTGGGACCCTATGTACAAGGCCCGTGGCGCAGGGAGGCGCAGCAAGTGCCTTTCTGAACCACCCACCGCCATCAGGAAAGGGCAGAAATGTGCTGTATCTACAAGATACGCCACATTTCTGTCCTCTTCCTCTGCGCTGGTGCACACATTTCTGCCTTGTGCCAACTCAGGCACCCTTGCACCTTAGCACTATAGTGCAAGTGTGTGGGAGTGATTACTTTTGTGCAGGAAAGGACACCTTCCTGCACAAAATCAATCAATGGAGGGGATGTCCTCCTTCTATGCGGGCTGCATAACGCAGCACACATAGAAAGAGGAAAAACAGGGAGAATTAACGATATTTCCCTTCATTGGGTCTCTCTTGCGCCACCCCTGGGTGGTGTAGGATTGTGGCACATTCCCAGGTTTACAAAACCTTGTAATTCTGGGAATGCGTCAAAATCCACAGATGTTGAGAGGGAACACCCAGGCAACACCCACGGAAACGCCTCCTGACACACAGTGAGGCAGCGCAGGGACCTGCACTGTGCTGCGCTGCCTTTCTCCATATCTACAAGGCCATGTAAAGCCGCGCGGAGCGGACCAGCGGCCTGCACCTCTGGCGCGTCACAGAAAGCGCTGCTTGTAAATTGGGCTTACTCTTGTTTTGGTGGATCGCCCTTAGTTTTAAAATTATGCGATTCTTTCTTTCTAAAACGTGGGCTGTGCACGTCCCATGCTTGGAGTAGCAGATGATTTAATGTTGATAGATCTACTCGGAAATTAGAGTCTCTAGATGCCTATATTAGACAAAATTCCCTGAAGAGAAGTCAAAAAGAGAGATGTTTTGCAAAACGACTTCTAAGTTCAATTGGATCTTGAACTCAACACCAGTAGAAGTGCATAGTACACAAAGAGAAAGAATTGTATAGTTTTAAAACTAAGGGAGATGCAGGCTGCTGCCCACTTTGAGTCGCTTTACGTGGCCAGGGGGGCGTTTCCGTGGGTGTTGCTTGGGTGTTCACACTCAACACCCAAGGATTTTGACACATTCCCAGATTTACAGGGGTGGCGTAAGAGTGAAGCCTTGCTGGTATTGTCCTGTTGCTTCCTCAAATAGGATTTCATCTTCTGGCAAGAAACATCAAACCCTCCTACGCTACTGTCCTGGCCTTTCCCCAAACCCTATAGTTGTTCAAATTTGCTCAAATACACAATAACACATTTTCTAAAACCATTTTGTACCAAACTGTTTTATTTTGGATTGACTCCGTCAGCACAACACAGTGCGACGCGTGAAATGTGGCCAGATGGTGCAGCTAGGGAGGATCCCAGCGAGTCGTGAGTCTTGGCGGGAAGCTCAAACCAAAAGGTAAAGCCCTTCCTGCCCTTGACAGCTCCTCAAAATATAAAGTGGCAGAGAGAGCACAGGGGTTGCCTCCCTGAAAAACAATATAGTACCCAAACCCCCATGTTGGGACAAAACTATACTCAATCGGGCAGCCATGGAGCCAAAACGGAAAGTTTGGGCAGCTGGAAATCCTTCCCAAAATCACCATTTAAACGCAGGAGACCATAGTCTGCCAACCATTGCGCAAAGGATGTCACTCTGTCTTGGTTGCGCCTCCGGGGGGGAGGCGGGAGGTATATTATGTATATTATAGTGTACTAAGATCTCCGCCAGCACCGCATCCGAATAACTTGGGTACAGACCGGCCCTGAAATCCCCAGCCAGAATTAGCACTGATTTCGGAAATGTCCTCATCACTTACTGGAAGGAGCGATCAGAAGTGTCACCCGGCTGTCCCTCCTCTAATCATCCTCTCCGTGTATATAAACATCTATCAATACTGGCTGTGAACATTCACCTCCACCCAGAGTTCTGCTGCTATAATTTGTACTCCACTAGAAAGGGAGATCACCTCCAAGGTTTTCATTACTAGTTAGTGGAGATTAGGGTCAACACGCCCCCTGAGCCTCTACCCAACCCCGCTTGTTACCCATACAGTTGACAGTTACAAAGCCCTCGGTGGTTTTGTCCACTCGCAGCCCAGACTCCTGCATAAACGCTGTTGGAAATGGCCTCTCTGCAGGGTCACCCCAACATATTTGTCTTCCTCCTCTTCTTTTTCTGACCTCATTTTTGCTTGCTTTAGGTGCTAAAGTGCATGCGCTCTCTCCCTAAAAACCTGGTAACATTGGCTCATACCCAACTGAAATATTTGGTTTACTTAGAAGTCCCTAGTAAAGTGCACTATGGCCCATATTTATACTTTTTGACGCAAACCAACGGCGGCGTTGGTTTGCGTACATTTTTTATCCACCGGCTAACACCATTCCTACGCACTATGCGGGCGCCCTTATTTAAGGAATGACGTTAGCAGGCGCTGCGGACTGATCAGAGTAAAAAAAAATGACTCAAACCAGGCAGCGCCGGTGTTGGGGAAAATGGGGGTTGTGCGTCAAAAAATGGTGCAAGTCCGGTTTGAGGCAAAAATCATGCCTCAAACCGGACTTGTGCCATTTTTTGACGCACAACCCCCACTGAAATGACTCCTGTCTTAGCAAAGACAGGAGTCATGCCCCCTTGCCCAATGGCCATGCCCAGGGGACTTATGTCCCCTGGGCATGGTCATTGGGCACAGTGGCATGTAGGGGGGCCCAAATTAGGCCCTCCTATGCCACTTAAAAAAAAAAAATACTCACCTCAACTTACCTGTACTTAACTGGGATGGGTCCCCCATCCATGGGTGTCCTCCAGGGGTGGGCGAGGGTGGCAAGGGGTGTCCCTGGGGGCAGGGAAGGGCACCTCTGGACTCCTTCCATGGTCAGAGACCATGGAAGTGAGCCCACAGGTCCCTTAACGCCTGCCCTCACCCAGGCGTTAAAAAACGGCTCACATCAGGCTGTGTGCAGTTTTTTAAGGCCCGCCCCCTCCTGTGCATCAAAATGACGCAGGAGAATAAATAAGACGCACAGGCCTTAGGGGATGATTCTGACCTCGGCGGTAAAAGGCCCTTACCGCCGGTCAGAAGTCCGCCATTCTACCGCCACGGCCGCGGTAAACCGCCACGGTCATTCTGAACACCAACTGACAAACCGCCAAAAACCCGACATCCACGGAAGGCCGCATCATCAGCGGGCGGCGATAAACTGGAGATAACCAAACCTCCACTGCCACGCCAACACAAACACGCCCATGCCATTCTGACCCACGAATCCACACGGCGGTCTTTCAACCGCGGTATTCCATTGGCGGTACACACCGCTGCGGTCAAAATACACATACCCTTACAAAACACAGCCACATTGGACAATTCAAAATACACACACCTGATACACATACACACACCACTCCCACACACCCAATACAATATAAAACACACATCTACATCACCCACAAACACCTACTACCAAGATTATCTGAGAGAAGGCGCAATACACTGAGAGAGAGCACAGGGAACACAAAGCACAACACACACAGGAACACAACATCATCACCCACACCACAACTACGCACACATCACCACGCACATCACCACAAACACCACCCCACACCTCATCCACACCACCCCATGGCACCCCAAAGACACCCCAGGTTCTCGGACCAAGAACTCAGGGTCATGGTGGAGGAAATAATCAGGGTAGAGCCCCAGCTCTTCGGCACACAGGTGCAGCACACCACTATAGCAAGGAAGGCTGAGCTATGGCAAAGGATCGTAGACAGGGTCAACGCTGTGGGACAGCATCCCAGAAATCGGGACGACATCCGAACGACCTACGGGGGAAGGTGCGCTCCATGGTGTCGCGACACAACATCGCTGTGCAGAAGACTGGTGGCGGACCCCGACCCACTCCACCCCAATTTACAGAATGGGAGCAAGAGGTAGTAAAACATCCTGCATCCTGACGGCCTCGCTGGAGTACACGGAGGAATGGACTCTGGTAAGTCCAATCTCAACTACTTAACCCCCCCCCAATCACCAGCATGCCAACCCACAACCCCACCCTCACCCCCAATCTCAAACCCCCCAGCACACATCCTCCCTGCCATTGTCCCACCAGCACAACCCACCCTAAACAACACCAACCCCTGAATGCCAACACAAACCATAGACTGCCATCACCAATGCATGACCACTGCACAGACCCATCCACCCCCCCCCCCCCAACCACCCTCACAACACCTCCCACAAGGGAATGCCAGCACTGGGGGACAAGGGCACCCACAAAATGCACGCCATGGCACACACAAAAACAATAACCACACTATTTTCCCCCTGCAGGGCCCGAACGCCAACACACCGCCACGGAGGGTCCAGATTTGTCCATCCCACCCCCAGAACAGCCCCCTAGTGAGGACAGCAGCTCTGTCGACCTAGAAACTGATGACCAGCCCGGACCATCGGGGACCTCTGGACAGTCGGTTCCCCACACACAGACACAGGCCACACCAGACCCAACCCCCTCTGGGAACACCAGCACAGCTCCCACCCAGCGGGCCCATGCCTCTGTCTCCAGGACGCGTCAATCAGCGGTGTGTCCGCCACTACAGGGCACCCAGGCTGACCCAACACCCCAACAACAACAGGGACCTGGGGGCAGTGGTAGTGGGCACACCGTCCAGGGGACAGAGGCCCGGGGAAACAGGGCAACTGGGAGGGCTGCTGTGCGACAGGGGGGGGAGGAGAGGCCCAGGGAACCCACTCTCCAAGAGGCCCTCACCACCATCATGGGAGCATACCATCACTCCCAGGAGACGATGGCGACGGTACTGGCCAGGTTCACCGAGATCCAGGCACAGCAGGAGGAACGCTACATGGGGTTCAGCAATGAACTCAAGGACATCGCTACCGCCATGGGGACCATAGTCCAGGCCCTCAACCGGATAGAAACCACATTGCGGGATCATGTGGCACCCCAAAGGGCCCCTGTCACTAGCCAGGACCAGGAACAGCCTACCACCTCCGCCGGCGCTAGTGGACAGGAGGCCCCACCACAACGTCAGGCCACCAGAACCCCACCTCCTGCTGAAGAACAACCACCCCGCAAGCGGAACCTGAGATCTCACAGGAAGACAGAGTAGGATGCCAAGACCCCCGCCAGCACAACATACCCCCTGATGTCATCCCACTGTCCCACATTGTCACCCTGTCCAATCTTGAACTGCCCCTGCTCCATCCTTCCACAGGCATATGGACAATGCACCTGTGAAACTGAGAACTGGACTCTGCCATGGACATTACTCCACCCCCTCCCATCACCGTTTTAATATCCTGTACCAAGATCTAGCACTAAAAATAAATCACTCACTGCACTGAAATCATTCAGGAGTCAGCCTGTATTATTTACAAATGTATTACACATTAATGTTCAATAATGGTCCTTCAATTTATGATGACAACATACCGATGTCAATAACCATTAGTCCATGGGCTAACCAAGCAGAAGTCACGCAGTGGATCATACAGCACTGAAAAGAGAAGGGAAAATCCAAAATCAATTAAAAAGAACTGGTGGGAAATACACAAAGTAGAGATGCAGGAGGCTTTAAGTAAATGTTAAATGGCGTGGGTGATTCTTACCTATGTGCTACTGAAAATACTGTTGGATGACTGTGTCCCTGTTGTCTGTGTCGTCCCCGTCGTCTTCCTCCTCTTCACTCTCCACAGGCTCCACAGCTGCTACAACACCACCATCTGGACCATCCTCCTGCAGGAAAGGCACCTGGCGTCGCAAAGCCAGGTTGTGAAGCATGCAGCAGGCCACGATGATCTGGCACACATTCTTTGGTGAGTACATCAGGGATCCCCCTGTCATATGCAGGCACCTAAACCTGGCCTTCAGGACCCCGAAGGTCCTTTCTATTATCCTCCTCGTTCGCCCATGGGCCTCATTGTACCGTTCCTCAGCCCTGGTCCGGGGATTCCTCACTGGGGTCAATAGCCAAGGCAGGTTGGGGTAACCAGAGTCACCTATTAGCCACACACGTTGTCTCTGTAGCTGTTCCATCACATAGGGGATGCTGCTATTACGCATAACATACGCGTCATGCACTGACCCTGGGAACTTGGCATTTACATGGGAGATGTACTGGTCTGGCAAACAGACCACTTGCACATTCAGAGAATGGTAATTTTTCCTGTTTCTGTACACCTGCTCATCGTCTTTTGGGGGTACTAAAGCCACATGGGTCCCATCAATGGCACCAATGATGTTGGGGATATGTCCAAGGGCATAGAAATCACCCTTCACAGTGGCCAAATCAGCCTCCTCAGGGAAAACAATGTAGCTCCGCATGTATTTCATCAGGGCAGACAACACTCTGGACAAAATCCTTGAAAACATAGACTGAGACATTCCAGATGACATGGCCACTGATGTCTGGAATGAGCCACTTGCCAAAAAATGGAGGACTGACAGAACCTGCACTAGAGGGGGAATTCCTGTGGGTTGGCGGATGGGGGACATCAGGGCTGGCTCCAGCTGGGCACACAGTTCATGTATAGTGGCTCGGTCAAGGCGGTATCGTAGTATAATATGGCGTTCTTCCATTGTCGACAGGTCCACCAGCGGGCGGGACACGCAAGGATTCATCCTTCTCCTCGCAAGTCCCAGCGGACGGTGCCTAGGAAGGACAACATGGAGCACAGAGTCAAGCAACCCACAGGTACGTTCACCACAGCTTGCACAGTAATTGAATCGAAATGCAGTGAAAGGCTTGTATGAGTGGCAATGCAAGGCCTAGGCCTGTGTGACGCAGTTGAAATTATGCCATGTGGGCCCTTGAAATGGCGGCTGCCTGACCTGTGAAGTGGGACAATGGGATGTGAGGTCAATGCGCTGGCGTGGCGCACCGTGGCGGTAGGCGGTCGAAGACCGCTGTACGAAGCCGCATTGGTTAACATTGAAGCCTATGGGTTTCAGGAGCCAATGACGAGGTGCGCCGGCGGTCGCGGTACGCACCGCCGCGGTACGCACCGCCGCGGGCGTGACCGCCATTTTCTATCTGCTTAATCACTCGAGACCTGATCATCCACAGGAGAGGACCTATACTGCAAGTGCTGCTGTGACCTCGGTCTGGAAGTGACAATGGCTGCTGCGACTGGGGAAAGGGCCCCTGCCTTCACGTCTGAAGAGTTGGAGAAACTTGTGGATGGGGTCCTCCCCCAGTATGCGTTACTCTACGGTCCTCCAGACCAACAGGTAAGTACACTGGGTGCACATTGAATGGGCTATGCCTGTGTGGAGTGGGGTGGATGTAATTTGGTGGGGTGGGGGGCGAATGAGGAGTGCAACGCACAACAGATGAGAGCATGTGCCATATGGCAAGGTTGGGGAGGGGGGGCCAATCACATCTAACATGCAGAAAATGGATGAAATTTTCCTTCCCACCCTGTACATGTCAAATAGGTCAGCGCCCATCAGAAAGTGGACATTTGGCGTGCCATCGCCAAGGAAGTCCGGGCCCTGGGGGTCCACATCAGACGGGGCACCCACTGCCGCAAGAGGTGGGAGGACATCCGCCGCGGAACCAGGAAGACCGCCGAGTCACTGCTGGGGATGGCCTCCCAACCTAGGAGGGGTGCCAGTCGTACCCTGACCCCCCTGATGTCCCGGATCCTGGCGGTGGCCTACCCTGATTTAGATGGGCGCTTGAGGACATCACAGCAGACACAAGGGGGTGAGTATCAGCACATTCTGCTATCTTTACACTCAGTGCAGGCGTCTGGGTGGGGGAGGAGGGCTGTGGGTGACATTAGGCCAGGGCGCTTTCTGTAGTGTAGTCCTCTCCTTTAGGCATGGCCCTGTGCTCCCGCCCCCCACCTCTGTAGGGTGCCAAGTACAGCTATCGATGGTCCAGCATCACACATGTGCGCGTTTGTTGTCTCTAGACCTGTTGTCCTAGTCAGAAGTACTGAGTAGTGTACCCCGATTGCGCGGCTTAGTGCATGAGGCTCCTGTGTCTGTCCTCTCCGCCAACGGTGTTGACAATGCATGCACTCAACCTGTTTTTATTTCTCCCCCCACCCTTTTTCTTTATCTTCTTGTGCATGTGTGCATTAGCATCATCAGGTGGAGGAGATTTGGCATCGGAGCACGAGGGAGCTGCAAGTCACAAGGCCCCGGTGGGCCCTGGAACAGACACCGAGGGCACCAGTGATCCGGAGGGCGAGGGGAGCACCACAACGGGGACCGGTGGTGACACCAGCGACACCGACACGTCCTCGGATGGGAGCTCCCTAGAGGTGGCGGCAACATCCGGGCCCCCCGCCTCTACAGGTACAGCCGCCACCCAGCGCACCAGCACCGCCCTCCCAGCAGCCCCTCAGCCTTCGCTCCGTGCCCGCTCGCCCAGGAAGGCGGGCATCTCCTTCGCCCCAGGCACCTCAGCCCCTGCCCCTGTCACCCCTGCTGCCCTCAGTGCGGAGATCATTGACCTCCTCCAGACCATCATTGTTGGGTAGACTACCCTTTTGAATGCCATCCAGGGGGTGGAAAGGGAGGTGCATCGGAGCAATGCCTACCTGGAGGGCATTCATTCGGGTCAGGCTGCCCATCAACGATCGTTCAATGGTCTGGCCTCAGCACTGACGGCAGCCATTGTCCCTGTTTCCAGCCTCCCTCTTCTTACTGCCTCCAGCCTGTCTCTGTCTCCTGTTCCTCAGCCTATCCCATCCACACCATCAGACCTGCCTGCACACACCTCAACACCCAAGGGCAGCTCATCCAGACACAAGCACCACAGAACACACAAGCTTTCACCCAAGCAACACCCAGATGCAAACATTCCAACAGTCACTACCACCTCTGTGTCCCCCTCCTCCTCGTCTCCCTCCTCCCTCCCTGTGACATCTACACTCACAGCTGCATACATACCACCATCAGCCAGTGCTTCCATCACCACCACACCCTCCAGTACAGTCCACACACGTGCAGTCACCACCCCCACTACCATTTACACGTCCCCTGTGTCCTCTCCCACTGTGTCTGTCACCCCCTCTTCCAAGACACACAAACGCAGGCAGCCACCCACCCAACAGCCATCCACCTCACGACAGCCTACGTCACAATCACCTGCACCCAAAGACAGCACACCTGACTCTCCTACAACCACATTCTCTTCCTCCACTCCCATCACCACTAATCCTACCCTTTACCTTGGTCCTAAAAAAGTTTACCTCTCTAATCTTAACCTCTTTCCCTCCCCTGACCCACCCCCTCCATCTGCTAAGAGTCCCAAGAGCACCTCAGCCACCACCAGCCCAGCTTCGAGTGTCACTGTGGTGCATGGGTTCTGGAGTCCACCCTTTGGCAGCAGTGACACTTCAATCAGCAGCAAGGGGACAGCCAGCCCCCCCCCCCCAGGCAAGAGGACCAGGAAACTAAAGGGCCGCCGTGAGAGGACTGACACGGCTGCCCCCAAGGAGCAAAGTTCGCCCACTTCACCAGCCACAACATCTAGGGGAGGCAAGGGCCCGAGAGCCCCATCTAAGGAGCGAAAGGGCAGCAGGGCGGAGAAGTCAGCCAGCAGGAGCGCGGAGCAGGAGGGCCCCACAAGCCCCATCCCGGGTGTTAGGGAGGACACCAAAGGGCCCAGGACTCCGTCACCGAAGGGTCCAGCAACAGCACGGTCGGAGGGCGACTGAGCAGGGAGTCCAGGCCAGGTCTGGCTCCCTTGACTTACTGGACGAGCACCGCTGAACAGGGCACCGCCGTGAAGAAAGGCACCGCTGAACAGGGCCCCGCCGTGCAGAAGAGCACCGCTGAACAGGGCCCGCCGTGCAGAAGAGCACCGCTGAACAGGGCCCCGCCGTGAAGAAGAGCACCGCTGAACAGGGCCCCACCGTGCAGAAGAGCACCGCTGAACAGGGCCCCGCTGTGCAGAAGAGCACCGCTGAACAGGGCCCCGCCGTGCAGAAGAGCACCGCTGAACAGGGCCCCGCCGTGCAGAAGAGCACCGCTGAACAGGGCCCCGCCGCGCAGAAGAGCACCGCTGAACAGGGCCCCGCCGTGAAGAAAGGCACCGCTGAACAGGGCCCCGCCGTGAAGAAAGGCACAGCTGAACAGGGCCCCGCCGTGCAGAAGAGCACCGCTGTACAGGGCCCCGCCGTGCAGAAGAGCACCGCTGAACAGGGCCCCGCCGTGAAGAAGAGCACCGCTGAACAGTGCCCCGACGTGCAGAAGAGCACCGCTGAACAGGGCCCTGCCGTGAAGAAAGGCACCGCTGAACAGGGCCCCGCCGTGCAGAAGAGCACCGCTGAACAGGGCCCCGCCGTGCAGAAGAGCACCGCTGAACAGGGCCCCGCCGTGCAGAAGAGCACCGCTGAACAGGGCCCCGCCGTGAAGAAGAGCACCGCTGAACAGGGCCCCGCCGTGCAGAAGAGCACCGCTGAACAGGGCCCCGCCGTGCAGAAGAGCAGCGCTGAACAGGGCCCCGCCGTCTCAAGCACCGCTCCGCTGGGCCCTTCCTGCAAGCACCGCTCCGCTGGGCACCGCCGTCTCAAGCACCGCTCCGCTGGGCCCTTCATCTCAAGCACCGCTACGCTGGGCCCTTCCTGTCAAGCACCGCTCCGCTGGGCCCTTCATCTCAAGCACCGCTCCGCTGGGCCCTTCCTGTCAAGCACCGCTCCGCTGGGCACCGCCGTCTCAAGCACCGCTCCGCTGGGCCCTTCATCTCAAGCACCGCTACGCTGGGCCCTTCCTGTCAAGCACCGCTCCGCTGGGCACCGCCGTCTCAAGCACCGCTCCGCTGGGCCCTTCATCTCAAGCACCGCTCCGCTGGGCCCTTCCTGTCAAGCACCGCTACGCTGGGCACCGCCGTCTCAAGCACCGCTCCGCTGGGCCCTTCCTGCAAGCACCGCTCCGCTGGGCACCGCCGTCTCAAGCACCGCTCCGCTGGGCCCTTCATCTCAAGCACCGCTCCGCTGTGCCCTTCCTGTCAAGCACCGCTCCGCTGGGCCCTTCATCTCAAGCACCGCTCCGCTGGGCCCTTCATCTCAAGCACCGCTCCGCTGGGCACCGTCGTCTCAAGCACCGCTCCGCTGGGCCCTTCCTGCATGCACTGTTAACGGTTCACTGTGCCCACCATGCCTCCTCCTTGACCAGTGGAGACTGTAATCCACCTGATGGACTGTGGCTTTGCACTCCCCAGGATGGCACAGTGGGCAACCCACCCACTGTAGAGACTTGAGAGACTGTGGCTTTGCACTCCCCAGGATGGCACAGTGGGCAACCCACCCACTGTAGAGACTTGAGAGACTGTGGCTTTGCACTCCCCAGGATGGCACAGTAGGCATGGTGGCCCCTTCGTGGATCTGGCGTCGTGGACTCATGTGGCTGTGGTGCCCCCCCCTTCCCTTCCCCCTGAGGTTCCTGTAGTTTTTTCATCAGAGGCCCCTGCAGTGTTCTCTCCAAAGGACTCAGGTCTCCTGTTTGGGCTTTGCCCTTGTGTTGTTACACTTTGGCCCACGGACACTTCGATTTTCTTTTGATGTGCAGGACTAATTGCCTTGGTTATCCATTGCAATGTATATAGAATTTTTTAGATATTAATTTTTTGGCTAGTTGACCAATACTTTTCAGAGGCTATTTTGTACATAAATTTTTATTCACAATTTAATTATGTCTTTGCATTTTTCCGGGGGGTTTGCGTGGTGTCACTGTGACTTGTTGCTCTGCATTGGTGTGTACATATTTGGGGGGGTGGGGGTCGCATATGTGTGTGCCGTAAGCTTTCCTCCTCCCCCTCCCGTGTGTCGTAGGTGCAGTACTCACCGTTGTTGTCTGCGCCGGCGTTCGTACTCGTGGTAGATGAGCAGGTAGACGAGAGCAGGTAGGATGTTTAATTCGGGTTCCATGCTGTCCTCCTTCCTCGTGGAGTGCGTAGAGGTGAGCGTTTTCCCGTTCGTAGTCTGTTTCCGCCGTGTTTTTATCGGCGGGGCTCCCGCCCCGGAAAAGGTGGCGGATTGGTGAGTTATGATACTGTGGGCGGTACATTGTCTGCCGCCTGCCTGTTGGCGGTGACCGCCGCGCTGTTTGTCTCTACCGCCGTGGCGGTCGGAGTGTTAAAGTGGCGGTCTCTGTTGGCGGTTCCCGCCAGGGTCAGAATTCCATTTTTTGGACCGCCAGCCTGTTGGCGGGTTGGCCGCCACTTTATCACCGACCGCCAGGGTTAGAATCACCCCCTTAATGTCATTTTTTGGGCGGTAACGCCTACCTTGCATGTCATTAACGCAAGGCAGTTTTCCGCATCCAAACAATGACGCACATTGAGGAATTTTGCCATCCATTGCCGTCAAAGTTTAAATATGGTGCACAGTTTGCGCCGAATATGCGTCCAAGTTTTGGACGCACATTCAGCGCAAACAGAGTATAAATATGCCCCTATATGTGCCTGGTGCCTGTAAATAAAATGCTACTAGTGGGCCTGCAGCACTGGTTGTGCCACCCACATAAGTAGCCTCTTAACCATGTCTCAGGCCTTCCATTACAAGGCCTGTGTGTACAGTTTCACTGCCACTTCGTCCTGGAATTTGAAAGTACTTGCCAAGCCTTAGACTCCCCTTTTTCTACATATAAATCACCCCTAAGGTAGGCCCTAGGTAATCCATAGGGAGGGATGCTATGTAGGTAAAAGACAGGACATATACATGTGTGTTTTATACGTCCTGGTGGGGGAAAACTCCTAAATTTGTTTTCCACTACTGTGAGGCCTGCTCCTTTCATAGGCTGCCATTAGGGCTACCCTCATGTACTGTTTGAGTGGTAGATACTGATGGGAAAGTGGTAGCCAGGTCATATTTAGTATGGCCAGAATGGTAATACAAAACCCTGCTTATTGGTGAAGTTGGATTTTATATTACTATTTTAGAAATGGCACTTTTAGAAAGTGAGCATTTCTCTGGCCTTAAAATCCATTTGTGCCTTACAGCCTGTCTCCAATCAACGTCTGTGCTGGTTGACAGCTTCCTTGTGCATTTCATTTCCCTAGACACTTCAGATCTTCCCCAGAGAAAGTCTCAGACCTTGCTGGTATTGTATTGTTGCTTCCTCAAATAGGATTTCATCTTCTGGCAAGAAACATCAAACCCTCCTACCCTACTGTCCTGGCCTTTCCCCAAACCCTATTTTCATTCCAGTCATCCCTAGTTTTTCATTCCAGTCATCATCTTTCATGAGTCGGTTAAACCCGTGGATGTTCCAGTTCAGGATTCTCAGGTGGCGAGAGGACTCCCCGTTCTATGCATCATTTGCCCAGCATTCCCCATTTTGGGATCTCTGCAAATGCAGCTGTGAGGTATTTAACGTAATTCTATGGGAAGGACCCGAATGCTCTAAAGGCCTGTCATTCATAATTACAACTCTCGTATTATCCAGGTACTGAGTGGCCACCCCAACACCCTGCCTAAAAAACCCTGGAGTGCCCCTAAGCATGACATGGGATGAGATAAAGTCCCACTGATCCGAGGTTACCTCTCTACGGAAACTAGGAGTATGAGTAGGGCGTGAATCTCTTGTAATACTTTCACCCTTTACTGGGATCCTTATTCCCAGCCAACCCCATTTAAATCATCTTCTGCCTCCACCACCATGTTAGCGATCAAGGGAGTGATAAAATCTATCTCAGTTAGTTCCCTCCCCCCTCACCGGGGAGGAAGTCCAAATGGAGTTAGGGGCATATTTCAATGTCGGCGGAGGGGAATACTCCATCACAAGGGTGACAGATATCCCCGTCCGCTGCTTTGTGATCCCATGATATCCTATGGGTGTCGTAAAAAGGTGGATGAGATATCCGTCACTTTTGTGACACAGTATTCCCCTCCACCGACATCTAAGTCAGGCCCAGAGTCACGTGTCAACATCCCTGACAAGGAAGGGATTTGTTGAAACACTGCTGACACCTTAGACAGATTCAGAGGTCTCCATTTTCTAGCTTTCCTGCCCTTGCGTACAATATCCAGTAGCAGGGTACGTGTCCCCGTATGTGTCCCCTAACTGGGCTTTTATTACTTCTCCTGCTTCAGCCGGTGTCCCCTTCAGCTCCCAGGGCTGAAACTGTTTCTTGTGTAGGTTCCTGTTCTCTTAGGGGGTCCCATTTACCAACTTCCCATTTGTTACCCTGCTTTGGGGGCTCTTGAGTGATGCTGTTGAGGCCCCATAAAGGGGAGGCTGTAAGCAGGCACTATCAGGCCCCCCAACATTCACCTGCGACTGAGCAGCTTCGACCTTCGAAGTGCCCCTATGAGTAACCCTCCCTTGAGGCTTCAACCTCTCCAACAACCTCTCCCGCCAGGCAGGAAGAGCACAGGGAGGGCAGGCCAGGCCCTGAATACTCAAGGCTCCCACATTACCCCCCACGGGGCTCGCTACAGGAGGCAGCGCTCAGGGAGGGCAGGCCGGACCCTGAAGACTCACGGCTCCCACATTAGGCCCCACTACAGGAGGAAGAGCTCAGGGAGGGCAGGCCGGACCCTGAAGACTCACGGCTCCCACATTAGCCACCACGGGGCTCGCTACAGGAGGCAGCGCTCAGGGAGGGCAGGCTGGACCCTGAAGACTCACGGCTCCCACATTAGGCCCCACGGGGCTCGCTACAGGAGGCAGAGCTCAGGGAGGGCAGGCCGGACCCTGAAGACTCACGGCTCCCACATTAGCCCCCACGGGGCTCGCTACAGGAGGCAGAGCTCCCTCACGTGACTGGATTGCAGGGCTTGACTAGAGCTCACAACCACAAGAGTCTCCAGGATTCCTTGCAAGGGCTTTTGCATCAATAGAACAACAGCCGGCAGCAACCACTAAGCATCAAGTCAGAGGATGAGATGCAACCCCCCCCTCCCAGTGCTGCAGCCCTTGTAGTTCTCTGAGCGGAGGATGCTGGGATACAGTACATGTACTGTTGTGGGATTTGTATCATGATAGCCTCTCACTCCATGTGAAATGATGGGGGATGGAGGGAGTTTGTTCTTCGATTCTTTCTTTGCAGTGCTCTTTACAAACTGCAAACAATAAAAGATGTCTTAAAAAAACAAGCATTCCCAATGCAATAGGTCTCGCATTTGTGAGACTTTGAGCTATTGGCGTTGTAAATGACAGTGGGGGTTATTACAACTTTGGAGGAGGTGTTAATCCGTCCCAAAAGTGACGGTAAAGTGACGGATATACCACCAGCCGTATTACGAGTCCATTATATCCTATGGAACTCGTAATACGCCTGGTGGTATATCCGTCACTTTACCGTCACTTTTGAGACAGATTAACACCTCCTCCAAAGTTGTAATAACCCCCAGTGTCTTCTACCCATGTATTTTGGTTTGTAGTGGAAATATTTGATGTGGAGTGTAATATGTGGGTCGCATTGGAATAAAAACACTCCCCACACCCTCCAGTTCTTTTCTTTGCCAGCGCAGTGTCATATCACCATGCTTCAAACACAATAATGCTCTGTACCTCTCATGAGCGCCCCCACAAAATATTAGGGCGGCCTGCATGAATGATTAATAATCGCCCATAAAATGATTGTGACCCTAAATCTTCCCAAATGAATTTCACTGAAAGGCTACAGTTAACACAAATCTCACCTAATTTAATAGAAATGCACAGAACGATAAATATTTTTGCTGCAAAAATATGTCAAATTAAATGCTAGACATTCCCTGCTCATTACAATTGATCTTCATCCTTCTAATGCTGCTTATGGAGCTGCACACCTAATGCAGTAATATAACATCATTCTTCTCAAACGTTTCCCTAAACCAATCTTCCAAAGTTTGGACTGTGAGGTGAATGACTATGAACGTGTCCCTGTGTAATGTAACTGGTGCTAATGTAAGGCGCTCCAGTACCTTCGGGTCGAGTTCGCGCTATATAAAACTACAAAATAAAAATGGTAGATGCACTTCTCCTTAGTGATTTATCGTTCATTTTGTAAGGGGCAGCATTGGGACACATCAAAGTTTGGGAGAATCTTGTGAGGTCAGCCTGTAAAATGTGGATCACAACATGCACACATGGGCCTAGCGGCGCCCAAGGCTTCTTCCTGATCGGTTTACATAGACTCGTGCTGTTGTTAGAGAGTCTGCACAGCTGACGGACCCTCGAAGTCCCACCAGCCTTTGCACTTCTTCCCCCACCCTAAGGGCTGCAGCCCTAGAGACTTTTACGCAAAAACCAAAGGCCGCAAGTGTGAGCACGGCAGCTATGCTTGTTACCTCAGAACATACCACAGATGATAAATTTGGAAATAAAAGATCGCTTGCACGCTGTACAAGAATCAGTCATTATACTACATGCCCGGAGAGCAGTAGTAGAGAAGGGGGGATAAAATGTACATTTTCTTTCAATAACGCGAGAATTATTTCAGAAAAGTTGTCTCTTTCAGGTCTTCCATGCTATCATAAATCACATATGATAAAAGCTCCTATCATTCTAAAATTATTTCACCAAAAGATTTTACTTTTGTGCGGGAACCTTTGAAAAGCAGTCAGTCTTTTGTTTTCTGCAGTAAACTACGCTCCATCTTGCGGCTGCTCTTCCAATAAATACTTTGTGTAAGAGGCCCTGGCCTTCGCTTGGAAGAGTTAGATGGTTTGGGCGGGTCCCGAGTGCCCCGGCTCATTGTCCGTGTTTACTAGGCCTCGCTGAACTCGGAGAACAGTCCCCAGGAGCAGTGACACAGCACCGCGCCTCGAAGCAGTGGTGGTGGAGGCAGAAATGCACCAACTTACAAATAGAAGGATGGGCGGGAGGTGGTGGGGCACTGACCGCACTGGGGCATTAACTAAACTGTGACATGAACAGGAAACGCAGCGACGGGAGGCACCGCGAGCAGAGACAAAAGAAACAAGCATTGGAACTGCAACAGGTCTCGTGTTCGCTCGAGTTTCAGCTATTAGCGTTTTCTTGCCACAAACTGAAAATAAAAAGTAAAACAGGTCACAATAAGCGCCAGGTTCAAAGCGACGCCATGAACTCGCAGAGACAGACAAAAGGAACAAGCATTTGCAATGCAAGAACAGAAAATGCGCAAGGGAGAGTAAGGAATGGAGTAAACAAAGTCACACATGACAGCAGATGAAAATGAGTAATAGACTAGAGCCCTGTAAACAGAAACAGCCTGGAGCCACTGAAACATCCAGCGCTCTGGTCAAATGCTATTAGCCTAAGAAAAAAGTAATCCCTAAGCACATGCTACATAGACACAAGTGGAAGGGTACAAGTACTAGGGCCATGCTCCAGGGGAGTGTACAACTGTGGAAAAGGTGGGACAGAGAGCAAGGATTGACCACTACCAAGCAAGGATTTTTTAAGGACACTGAAACAAACCAGTGAAAAAGCAGAGACCCCACAAAGTACAGAAGTATATACTAAAGTATATACAAGAGGTATTGAATGCTCGACCTAACAATATCCATCAACGTGCTCCTCGGAGCTGCCGACCACAACAGACCTGAAACAGCCCAAGGAAGCCAAAAACAGTTTGCTGTCGACCTCTTGCAGTGAAAACATCCTCAGGAATACTGAACTCGCCCCAGTGATGAGCAGGAGTGATGGGCCGGGCTGGTGCTGTAAAAAGGGACAGAACAGATGGAGCAGCAGAGAGCTGCTGACTAGGAACTGCTGGGAGCTACTGGTGGCTGTTGGGAGGGGAGCTGCTGGTGTGGGCACGAGCAAAACAGCAGACAGCTGGTGACTGGGAGATACTAGGAACTGTTAGGGGATGCTGGGAACTGCTGGGAGCCGCTGGAAGCCACTGGTAACTGCTGGGAGCTGAACAAGCACAACAGCAGACAGCTGCTGACTGGGAGATATTGGAAACTGCTGTGGTCGGCAGGCACGAGCAGAACAGCAGACAGCTGGTGACTGGGAGCCGCTGGGAACTGCTGGGGCCAGCACGAGAAGAACAGCAGACAGGTGGTATCTGGGAGCTGCTAAGAACTCCTGGTGCAGGCAGGCACGAGCACAACAGCAGACAGCTGGTGACTGGGAGCTGTTGGGGCATGCACAAGTACAACAGCAGACAGCTGCTGACTGGGAGCTGCTATGAACTGCTGAGAGCTGCTGGGAACTGTTGCAGCGGGCAGGCATGAGAACAACAGCAGAAAGCTGGTGAATGGAAGCTGCTGAGAACTGCTGGGGCGGGCAGGCATGAGCACAACAGTAGACATCTGGTGACTGGGAGCCGCTGGGAACTGCTGGGGCGGGCAGGTACGAGCACAACAGCAGACAGCTGCTGACTGGGAGCTGCTGAGAACTGCTGGGAGCTGTTGGGGCAAGCAGGCACTAGGCGGAAATGTGAGGGGGAGGAGGAGAGGAAAAAAAATACAAGCTGAGGACTTGCCACTTGGAAAATTGGTTAAATCACAAAATGGTAAGATAATTAGACGACTTGCACTAAGTTGTTGCAGATTTATCAGTCAGTCGATGTTTCTGCAATGCTCAGTGTAAGTTGGGTCAGACTGTATTATGTGGTATAAATTCAACGGGTCACTGCCTGACCATTACAACATCTGTTTGTTGCCTTAGCCAAGAGAAATGGGGAGGCAATAGAGACAACACATGACTTACCTCCCCCTCCAGTTGCAAGACATTAACCACCACCACCACCCCTCCAGCTTCCTCGCAGTCCATACATTCTGCTGCCACATTAGCGGTCTGTGATACCTTTCCCTTAGCCCTGGCATGGATATCACACCAAGCAAGCCTCCTGAGGTCTGGATTCAACCGGCATCGGGTCCCGACAGGCACCAAGGGCATCCGGGGAGAACACTAGGACCAAACCAGAGCATCAACCCATGGCCCGAGGGTCAAAACCCCAAAAACTGAACTCCCTGAGCCATATGCTGGGCACCAAGACCTGACAGTCAGGAAAGCAGGCAGCGGGCCAAGGAAGGAGCAGCTCTGGGGGTGGGCATGATCAAGACGTGGAGCACTGAGTCATTTCAGTGAATCTCAGTGTGTGCCAAGACTGGTCACTGAGTCTCTGGGTGCCAAGACTGGTCACTGAGTTTTGGTGTATGCCAAGACTGGCCATTGAGTCTCAGTGTCTGTCAAGACTGGTGACTGATTCTCAATGTGTCCCAAGACTGGTCACTGAGTCTCAGTGTAAGAGAAGACTGGTCACTGAGTCTCATTGTGTGTCAAGACTGGTCACTGAATATCCGTGTGTGTTTCGGGGGGTCACTGAGTCTCAGTCTATGAGAAGACTTGTCGCTGAGTCTCAGTGAAAGTCAAGACAGGTGCAGAGTCTTGGTGTGTGCCAAGACTAGTGATTCAGTGTGTGTAGGACTGGTCACGGAGTCTCAGTGTGTGTCAAGTCATTCCAACGAATATCAGCCATGAAAGCAAGAAGCAGCTCTGGAGGTGGACACGAGCACGACGTGGAGCACAGAGTCATTTCAGCGAATATCATTGTGCACAAAGACTGTTCACTGAGTATGTGTGTGCCAAAAATTGTCACTGAGTCTCGGTGTGTGCCAAGACTGGTACTAAGTCTTGGTGTGTGCCAAGACTGGCTATTGAGTCTCAGTGTGTTCCAAGACTGGTGACTGAGTCTCATTGTGTGCCAAGACTGGTCAATGAGTCTTAGTGTGTGTCAAGACTGGTCACTGAGTCTCAGTATATGAGAAGACTGGTCACTGAGTCCTGGCATGTGCCAAGACTGGTACTGAGTATCGGTGTGTGTCAAGTCATTCCAGTGACTATCAGCAGAGCGAGCAAGAAGCAGCTTTGCAGGTGGACACGAGCACTGTGTAGAGCACAGAGTCATTCCAGTGAATATCCATCTGCAGGAAGACTGGTCACTGTGTCTGTGTGTGCCAAGGCTTGTCACTGAATCTCGGTGTGTATCAAGACTGGTACTGAGTCTCGGTATGGGCCAAGATTGGCCATTGAGTCTCAGTGTGTGCTGAGACTGGTGACTGATTCTCATTGTGTTCGAAGACTGGTCCCTGAGTCTCAATGTATGAGAAGACTGGTCACTGAGTCTTGGTGTGTGCCAAGACTGATCACTGAGTCTCAGTGTGTGCCAAGACTGGTCACTGAGTCGCACTGTGTGCAAAGATTGGTCACTGAGTCTTGGTGCGTGCAAAGACTGGCCACTGAGTCTCGGTGAGTGCCAAGCGTTGTAACTGAGTCTTGGTGTGTGCCAAGACTGGTCACTGAGTCTCAGTGTATGAGAACACTGGTTACTGAGTCTTGGTGTGTACCAAGACTGGCCGCTGAGTTTCAGTGTGTGTGCCAAGACTGGTCTCTGAGTTTCAGTGTATGAGAGGACTGGTCACTGACCCTCGGTGTGTGCAAAGACTGGTCACTAAGACTCAGTGCGTGCCAACACATTTCACTCAGTCTCAGTGTGTGCCAAGACTGGTCACTGAATCTCACTGTGTACAAAGACTGGTTACGGATTCTCAATGTGTGCCAAAACTGATCACTGAGTCTCAGTGTGTATCAAGACTGGTCCCTGAGCCTCAGTGTGTGCCAAGATTGATCACCGAGTCTCAGTGTGTGCCAAGATTGTTCACTGAGTCTCCATGTGTGACAAGAATGGTCAATGAGGCTCAATGTAAGAGAAGACTGGTCACTGAGTCTTGGTGTGTGCCAAAACTGGTCACTGAGTATCAGTGCATGTGCTAAGACTGGTCACTGAGACTCAATGTAAGAGAAGACTGGTCACTGACTCTCAGTGTGTGCCAAAACTGGTCACTGAGTCTCAGTGTGTGCCAAGACTGGTCGATTCTCAATGTGTGCCAAGATTGCTCACTGAGTCTCAGTGTGTGCCAAGAGAGGTCACTGAGTCTCCATGTGTGCCAAGACTGCTGAGTCTCAATGAGTGCTAAGGGTTGTCACTGAGTCTCAGTGTGTGCCAAGTCTAGTCACTGAGTCTTGGTGTGCATGAGGACTGGTCACTGAGTCTCAGTGTGTGCCAAGACTGGTCACTGAGTCTCCATGCGTACAAGGACTGGTCACTGATTCTCAGTGTGTGCCAAGACTGGTCACTGAGTTTCAGTGTGTGCCAAGTCTGTTCACTGAGTCTGAGTGTATGACAAGACTGGTTACTGAGTCTCAGTGTGAGCCAAGACTGGTCACTGAGTCTTGGTGTGCATCTAGACTGGTCACTGAGTCTCAGTGTATGTGCCCAGAGTGGTCACTGAGCTCAGTGCATGCCAAGACTGGTCACTGAGTCTCGGTGTGTGCGAAGACTGGTCACTAAGTCTCAGTGTATGACAATAATGGTCACTGAGCCTCAATGTGTATAAAGACTCATTACTGAGCTCAGTGCATGCCAAGACTGGTCACTGAGTCTCGGTGTGTCCCAAGACTGATAACTGAGTCTTGGTGTGTACCAAGACTGTTCACTGACTCTCAGTACATACAAAGACTGGTCGCTGAGCCTCAGTGTGTGTCAGGACTGGTCACTGAGTCTCAGTGTATGCCAAGACTGGTCTTTGAGTCTCAGTGTGTGTCAAGACTGGTCTCTGAGTCTCAGTGTGTCCCAAGAATGGTCACTGAGACTCAATGTATGGGAAGACGGGTCACTGAGTCTCGGTGTGTGCCAAGACTGGTCACTGAGTCTCAGTGTGTGTGCCAGGACTGGTCACTGAGTCACAAGGTGTGCTCAGACTGGTCACTGAGTCTAAGTGTATGTGCCAAGACTGGTCACTGAGCTCAGTGCATGCCAAGACATATCACTGAGTCTCAGTGTGTGCCAAGACTGGTCACTGAGTCTCAGTGTGTGCCTAGACTGGTCACTGAAACTTGGTGCATGCCAATTCTGGTCACTGAGTCACTTTGTGTGCCAAGACTGGTCACTTAGTCTCAATGTGTGCCAAGACTCGTCTCTGAGTCTCAGTGTGTGCCAAGACTAGTCACTGAATCTCAGTACATGCCAATACTGGTCACTGACTCTCCATGTGTGCCAGGACTGGTCACTGAGTCTCAATGTATGAGAAGACTGGTCACTGAGTCTCGGTGTATGCCAAGACTGGCCACTAAGTCTCAGTGGATGTTCCAAGACTTATCACTGAGCTCAATGCATGCCAAGACTTGTCAGTGAGACTCAGTGTGTGCGAAGACTGGTAAATGAGTCTCTGTGTGTGCCAAGACTGGTCTCTGAGGCTCAGAGAATGACAAGACAGGTCACTGAGTCGCGGCGTGTACGAAGACTGGTCACTGAGTCTCCATGTGTGCAAAGACTGATCACTGAGTCTCAGTGTGTGCCAAGAGTGGTCACTGAGTATCAGTTTGTGCTAAGACTAGTCACTGACTCTCAGTGTGTGCCAAGACTGGTCACTGAATCTCAGTGCATGCCAGTGCTGGTCACTGAGTCTCTGTGTGTGCGAAGACTGGTCACTGAGTCTCAATGTATTAGAAGACTGGTCACTAAGCCTCAGTGTGTGTGTCAATACTGGTCACTGAGTCTCAGTGTATGCTAAGACTGGTCACTGAGTCTTAGTGTTTGCCAAGACTGGTAACTGAATCTCAGTGAGTGCCAAGACTGTTCACTGACTCTCAGTGTGTGTGCCAAGAGTGGTCACTGAGTATCAGTGTGTGCTAAGACTCATCACTGAGTCTCAGTGTATGTGCCAAGACTGGTCACTGAGTCTCAGTGTGTTCCAAGACTCGTCACTGAGTCTCAGTGTGTGCCAAGACTGTTCACTGAGTCTCAGTACAGGTCACTGAGTCTGGGTGTGTGCCAAGACTGGTAACTGAGTTTCGGTGTTTGTCAAGGCTAGTCACTGAGTCTCAGTGTATGACAAGACTGGTCACTGAGTCTTAATGTGAGCCATGGCTGAAAATGCTTTCAGTGTCTGCCAAGATTGAACAGTGAATCTTAATGAGATCATTGGGTATTGTTGCCAACTAAGGGCCGGATGTACGAAGCCGTTTGAATGTCGCAAACTGCGAAAAACGCAGTTTGCGGCATGAAAACAATTTGGGAATGCGACTCTAAAAGTAAAACACAGGCAATTTCCTAAAGTAAATAACACAAAATTATACCTATGACTAAATTCTAGTTGGAGTTAACCATTTGGGAACTCTTCTGACATAAGCCGATAAACCTTGCACTCTTGGCTTACTAGACTTTATTCTCCATTTCTTTTTAGGCCTGTACCCTACATTTGGTCCCTTGACAAGAAAATGGGTTTGAAAGTCCACTAAGCCAACTGATAACGGCCGGCCTATATTTAGTGACCTGAAGATGTTTTTCAAATACAATGTCCTGAGGCCTAGCAAAGCCAGCCACACGCAAAAGATATGTTCTAATGACTCTTGTCTGTACCCACACAGTCAGCACAAATGTGTCGCTGCTTGCTGTGTCCATAAAGGGACCAAGGGCCAGATGTAGCAAGCCATTTGCATGTCGCAAACTGCGAAAAACGCAGTTTGTGCCATGCAAACGGCCTGCCGCGATGCTCATTCCCAAATTGCTAGTCGGTACTGACTCGCAATTTGGGAATGCGACTCACAAATAGGAAGGGGTGTTCCCTTCCTATTTGCGACCGCATCGCAATGCAGAGTTGCTATGTGACCGCGAATGCGGTCGCAAACCAACTCGCAGTTACCACCAGTGTCACCCTGGTGGTAACTCATTCGCAAAAGGGAAGGGGTCCCCATGGGACCTGTTCCCCTTTGTGAATGCCGAAAAAAACGAAACCAAATGGTTTCGGTTTAGTTTTCATTTTGCAGCTCGTTTTCCTTTAAGGAAAACGGGCTGCAAAATGAAAAAAAAACTGCTTTATTGAAAAAGCAGTCACAGACAAGGAGGTCTGCTGACTACAGCAGGCCACCATCCCTGTGAGTGCAGGGACTCGCTATGGGGTCGCAAACTGCAACCCACCTCATGAATATTGATGAGGTGGGTCTTTGCGACCCCATAGCGAGTCGCAGAAGGTGTCTGAGACACCTTTCTGCATCCAATTTTGCGAGTTGCAAATTGCAAGTCGGTCAGACTCGCAATTTGCAAATCGCAAAATTGGAGTTTGTTACATCTGGCCCTAAGAATCTGAGAGGGAAATTGAGTGAGCATAAGTGTTTGCCAGGTCTGGAGGCATGCAATGTTTGAACTGAAAATGACTGCATGTATTATTTCAGCATTATCCCTCAGTAGGTGTGCTGCATCTGGACTGCCACTTACTGTGTTTATATGGTTGGACTGTGACTTGGGGGGTGATTCTGACCCCGGCGGCCAGGGTCGGCGGGAGCATCGCCAACAGGCTGAAGGTGCTCCGCAGGGCATTCTGACCGCGGCGGTATGGCCGCGGTCAGAACAGGAAAACCGGCGGTGTCCCGCCGGTTTTCCGCTGCCCTGCTGAATCCTCCATGGCGGCGCAGCTTGCTGCGCTGCCATGGGGATTCTGACACCCCATACCGCCATCCTGTTCCTGGCGGTTCTGCCGCCAGGAACAGGATGGCGGTATGGGGTGTCATGGGGCCCCTGGGGGCCCCACAAAGAATTTCAGTGTCTGCTGAGCAGATACTGAAATTCGCGACGGGTGCAACTGCACCCGTCGCACCTTTCCCACTCCGCCGGCTCCATGCGGAGCCGGCTTCCTCGTGGGAAGGGGTTTCCCGCTGGGCTGGCGGGCGGCCTTTTGGCGGTCGCCCGCCAGCCCAGCGGGAAACACAGAATCACCGCGGCGGTCTTTGGACCGCGGAGCGGTGTTCTGTCGGGGGAACTCTGGCGGGCGGCCTCCGCCGCCCGCCAGAGTTAGAATGACCCCCTTAGTGTGTGTGTCATTTGTGGACTGTGACTGAAGGTGTTCAAATGCTTAACACTGAATCTCAGTAGGTGCAAAGGCTGACCATTGCCTCTCAGTTTGTGCTGATGCTGCCCATTGCCTCTCAGTGTGTGTCAATGCTGACCATTGACTGTCAGTGTGTGCCAATGTTTACCAGAGGCTCTAGTGTGTACCAATGCTGACCATTGCCGCTCAGTGTGTGTCATTGCTGACCATTGCCTCTCAGTGTGTGCCGATGCTGACCATTGCCGCTCAGTGTGTGCCAATGCTGACCATTACTGCTCAGTGTGTGTCATTGCTGACCATTGCCTCTCAGTGTATGCCGATGCTGACCATTGCCGCTCAGTGTGTGCCGATGGTGACCATTGTTGTTAGTGTGTGCCAATACTTACCAGAGCCTCCAGTGTGTACCGATGCTGACCATTGCCTCTCAGTGTGTGTCATTGCTGACCTTTGCTTCTCAGTGTGTGTGTCAATGCTGACCATTGCTTCTCAGTGTGTGCCAGAGCTGTCCATCACCTCTCAGTGTGTGTCATTGCTGACCATTGCTTCTCAGTGTGTGCCAATGCTGACCATTGCTTCTCAGTGTGTGCCAAAGCTGTCCATCGCCTCTCAGTGTGTGCCAAAGCTGTCTATCGCCTCTCAGTGAGTGTCATTGCTGACCATTGCTTCTCAGTGTGTGTCAATGCTGACCATTACTTCTCAGTGTGTGCCAAATCTGTCCATCGCCTCTCAGTGTGTGCCAAAGCTGTCTATCGCCTCTCAGTGTGTGTCATTGCTGACTATTGCTTCTCAGTGTGTGCCAATGCTTACCAGAGCCTCTCAGTGGGTGCCAAGACCTGCCACTGTCTCTCAATGAGTGCCAGTACGGACCATTGCCTCTCACTGAGTGCCAAGACCTGCCAGTGTCTCTCAGTGTGCACCAGGAATGGGCTTCTGTCTAGTATAGTCACTGATTGTCAGTGGTTGTGCATGAAAATATTGAGTCCAGGGATATCGTCCTGCACATACATCTACTATAAAACATCAGCTACCAACATATCATCAAAGTATACAAACATATAGAAGTAGACATTTAGGCCCTCATTACGACTCCGGCGGAGGCCGCCCGCCAGAGTTCCGCCCTCCGTAATACCGCTCTGCGGTCAGAAGACCGCGGAGGGTATTATGAGTTTTTCCCTGGGCTGGTGGGCGGTCTCCAAAAGACCGCCCGCCAGCCCAGGGAAAAACTCCCTTCCCACGAGGATGCCGGTTCGTAATAGAGCCGGCGGAGTGGGAAGGTGCGACGGGTGCTGTTGCACCCGTCGCGTATTTCTCTGTCTGCAAGGCAGACAGTGAAATACATTTTGGGGCCCTCTTACGGGGGCCCCTGCAGTGCCCATGCCGTTGGCATGGGCACTGCAGGGGCCCCCAGGGGCCCCGCGACTCCCCCTCCCGCCATCCGGTTCCCGGCGGGAGAACCGCCAGGAACTGGATGGCGGGAGGGGGAGTCTGAATCCCCAAGCCGGCGCAGCAAGCTGCGCCGGCTTGGAGGATTCCTTGGGGGCAGCGGGAAACCGGCGGGAGACCGCCGGTTTCCCTTCTCTGACCGCGGCTAAGCCGCCGCCAGAAGGCCGCCCGCCTGCCCAGCGGGAAACTCCCTTCCACGAGGATGCCGGCTCCGAATGGAGCCAGCGGAGTGGAAAGGGTGCGGCAGGTGCAGTGGCACCCGTCGCGATTTTCAGTGTCTGCTATTCAGACACTGAAAATCTTTGTGGGGCCCTGTTAGGGGGGCCCAAGACACCCGTTACCGCCAGCCAGGTTCTGGCGGTCAAAACCGCCAGAACCAGGCTGGCGGTAAGGGGGTCGGAATCCCCATGGCGGCGCTGCCTGCAGCGCCGCCGTGGAGGATTCCCCAGGGCAGCGGAAAACCGGCGGGACACCGCCGGTTTTCCGTTTCTGACCGCGGCTGTACCGCCGCAGTCAGAATGCCCATGGATGCACCGCCAGCCTTTTGGCGGTGCATCCGCAGGTCCCCTACCCTGGCGGTCTCGGACCGCCAGGTTAGGAATGACCCCCTATGTGCCTACAGTCTTTGTCTTCCCCTGCACTACACAGTGCAGCAGTTTGTCTACTGCGTTGTTTGTGCTGCGATTAGATGTGATTCCGTCAGTTTCCCTGCACTGACCGTGTATAGATTACAATTCATTTACTCTGGACAGGCTGCATGGGACACAAAAAGAGGAAAAAGAGAGGTGTCGTCAGCCCCCCTGTCCAGACTGTAAACCACTAACTAACGCCTTCAGGTGAGGTTTACTCACCTCTATCCTACTCATACTGCATAGGACTAACCATCACCTTCAGATGAGGTTTACTCAACTCTGTCCTGCCTAGACTGTATAACACTAAGCATTGCCTTCAGATGAGGTTTACTCACCCCTATCATGTCCAGACTGTACAACACTAACCATCACCTTCAGATGAGGTTTACTCACCTCCGTCCTGGGAGGCTGCACTAGAATTACCTGTAGATGAAGTTTGATGCATTCTCTGAGGCCTCCTCGATGCCATCGGAGCCTCCACTAATGATCACGGTGCTCAGAGATGCAGGAAGCAGGGAGAGGTCCTAGGTCAGAGCCACATCTGATGAGCAGCCCCTGGGAGGAGTCTATATAGCAGGTAGAGACATAGGAAACTCCACCTAGAAAGTGCTGGCGTGGTATTGTGCAATCTGTGTGTGAGGGGGAAATGATGAGTGTGCAGTCCGCAGAATAACCTCCGTATCTCACTCCTGAAGAGTGTGTGCATGTGGTGAAACTCCAGGGCACACGCACTACTAAATAGGAGAATTTGGGGAAGGAGTAAGGATGGGTTTAGCAAACATCAGGGGGGTTTAGCCCATTGCTTTTCACAAACTGCACTGCTTAGAACATCCAGAAAGGGGCTCAAACCAGTAGTAAAGTACTCCACCTCAGGGCAGGAGTAAGTCTAGCGCCACACATGGCCAACGACTGGTACTGCAACACCCTCAGATTAAAAATAGTGGTGGGACAGAATAAACAAAATTATGTAAAATAGTTAAAAATATAACTACATCAAATGTAATTTTAAAGATCTCCAAAAGTAAAACACATGTATTATGTGATTATAAATGATTTTAACAATCTTATTGATAAATCAATTTGTTTATATTAAAATATAATTTAATTTTGTTAACTACATACATCAATTTTAATAATTAATAATGAATAATAAAGAATTATATTTATGACCTTATGTATGAATTGTTTTTTTATTTAAACAAGTGCAAATATTGTATTCAATTTATTATAATAAAATAATGAAAGATTTAATTCAAAATTAAGTTAAAAGTGCTGTCCCGTTTTTTTTATTTTCCATTACATTTGAAATAAAGAAATCTAAAAGGATTAAATATTCAACATATAATATATTTGTTTTTTTGCAGGTTAAATAAAGTTTTTCAATTTTCCCTGTAATTTACCATAGGGAGATTCCATAGTCCCATTGGTAAAGTATAGAGAAAACTAAAAATGTTTATTAAACTTTTTTAATAAATTACAAAAAGAGAATGCAGACTACTTTGGGATGTATATGGACTACGTCACTTGGCTATTCTGAACTTACAATGAAATGAGCTGATATTGTGTGGTCAAGTGACCTGCATTGGACATCTGTGGTTTCAGGCAGATGGACATTAAGTATTTGTACTTTGCTGGAAAGATAAACAGATTATGGTTGAATTTCTTGAGCTGAATATGTAAAATAGGCTAGTCAGGGTCAGTCTTCTTTCTCGGAATGAGGTTCCCAAGATAAAGAGACCCAAGGAACTGATGCCTACCGCTTCTGTTAATTACTTTCAGGACCTTTTGTTAGGGGCATCCGTCCCTTATGGCGGTTTGAGAGACACTGAGGTACCAGACAATTGCTCTTAGTAAGATGGCGGCTGCACACGTGGTTTGCAGCTAGTACGTAGCTGCTCCTGAGAGGTGTCAGGAGGGTCGCCAGGTTTCTTCTCCTGGTGCGGGTACATTGTACTTGGGGCCTCCCCTTTCATTAACAGCATGTTGTGATGGTATCATTGTGATGATATGAGGAGAGGACAAACGCATTGCTTCTAATGTTTAGAAGATGAGGTATAGTTTGAACTTAGGGTAGCGGCGCACTATTGCCACGATTGATGGGACCCATGCAGCACTCCGTTGTGTATTTCCATGTAAAACCTTACTGTAGGAGGCTGGACTGGCTTGTAGTGAGTACCAAGGGGTACTTGCACCTTGCACCAGGCCCAGTTATCCCTTATTAGTGTATAGGGTGTCTAGCAGCTTAGGCTGATAGATAATGGTAGCTTAGCAGAGCAGCTTAGGCTGAACTAGGAGACGTGTGAAGCTACTACAGTACCACAAGTGTCACTTGCACAATATCATAAGAAAACACAATACACAGTTATACTAAAAATAAAGGTACTTTATTTTTATGACAATATGCCAAAGTATCTCAGTGAGTACCCTCAGTATGAGGATAGCAAATATACACAAGTTATATGTACAAAGTACTAAAAATATGCAGTATAGTCTTAGAAAACAGTGCAAACAATGTATAGTTACAATAGAATGCAATGGAGACACATAGGGATAGGGGCAACACAAACCATATACTCCAAAAGTGGAATGCGAACCACGAATGGACCCCAAACCTATGTGACCTTGTAGAGGGTCGCTGGGACTATTAGAAAATAGTGAGGGTTAGAAAAATAGCCCACCCCAAGACCCTGAAAAGTGAGTGCAAAGTGCACTAAAGTTCCCCAGAAGACAAAGAAGTCGTGATAGAGGAATAATGCAGGAAAGACACAAACCAACAATGCAACAACGATGGATTTCCAATCTAGGGTACCTGTGGAACAAGGGGACCAAGTCCAAAAGTCACAAGCAAGTCGGAGATGGGCAGATGCCCAGGAAATGCCAGCTGTGGGTGCAAAGAAGCTTCTACTGGACAGAAGAAGCTGAGGTTTCTGCAGGAACGAAAAGGGCTAGAGACTTCCCCTTTGGTGGACGGATCCCTCTCGCCGTGGAGAGTCGTGCAGAAGTATTTTCCCGCCGAAAGAACGCCAACAAGCCTTGCTAGCAGCAAATCGTGCAGTTTGCATTTTTGGACGCTGCTGTGGCCCAGGAGGGACCAGGAGGTCGCAAATTGGACCAGGAGGTAGAAGGGATATCGAGCAAGACAAGAATTCCTCTTAGCAGCAGGTAGCACCCAGAGAAGTGCCAGAAACAGGCACTACGAGGATGCATGGAACAGTGCTCACCCGAAGTTACACAAAGGAGTCCCACGTCGCCGGAGACCAACTTAGAAAGTCGTGCAATGCAGGTTAGAGTGCCGTGGACCCAGGCTTGGCTGTGCACAAAGGATTTCCGCCGGAAGTGCACAGGGGCCGGAGAAGTTGCAAAAGTCACGGTTACCAACAATGCAGTCTGGCGTGGGGAGGCAAGGACTTACCTCCACCAAACTTGGACTGAAGAGTCACTGGACTGTGGGAGTCACTTGGACAGATTTGCTGGATTCAAGGGCCCTTGCTCGTCGTGCTGAGAGGAGACCCAAGGGACCGGTAATGCAGCTTTTTGGTGCCTGCGGTTGCAGGGGGAAGATTCCGTCGACCCACAGGAGATTTCTTCGCAGCTTCTAGTGCAGAGAGGAGGCAGACTACCCCCACAGCATGCACCACCAGGAAAACAGTCGAGAAGGCGGCAGGATCAGCGTTACAGAGTTGCAGTAGTCATCTTTGCTACTATGTTGCAGTTTTGCAGGCTTCCAGCGCGGTCAGCAGACGATTCCTTGGCAGAAGGTGAAGAGGGAGATGCAGAGGAACTCTGATGAACTCTTGCATTCGTTATCTAAAGTTTCCCCAGAGACAGAGACCCTAAATAGCCAGAAAAGAGGGTTTGGCTACCTAGGAGAGAGGATAGGCTACTAACACCTGAAGGAGCCTATCAGAAGGAGTCTCTGACGTCACCTGGTGGCACTGGCCACTCAGAGCAGTCCAGTGTGCCAGCAGCACCTCTGTTTCCAAGATGGCAGAGGTCTGGAGCACACTGGAGGAGCTCTGGACACCTCCCAGGGGAGGTGCAGGTCAGGGGAGTGGTCACTCCCCTTTCCTTTGTCCAGTTTCGCGCCAGAGCAGGGGCTAAGGGGTCTCTGAACCGGTGTAGACTGGCTTATGCAGAATTGGGCACATCTGTGCCCAAGAAAGCATTTCCAGAGGCTGGGGGAGGCTACTCCTCCCCTGCCTTCACACCATTTTCCAAAGTGAGAGGGTGTAACACCCTCTCTCAGAGGAAGTCCTTTGTTCTGCCATCCTGGGACAAGCCTGGCTTGACCCCAGGGGGGGAGAAACCTGTCTGAGGGGTTGGCAGCAGCAGTAGCTGCAGTGAAACCCCAGGAAAGGCAGTTTGGCAGTACCAGGGTCTGTGCTACAGACCACTGGGATCATGGAATTGTGCCAACAATGCCAGGATGGCATAGAGGGGGCAATTCCATGATCTTAGACATGTTACATGGCCATATTCGGAGTTACCATTGTGAAGCTACATATAGGTAGTGGCCTATATGTAGTGCACGCGTGTAATGGTGTCCAAGGGAACTGGCCCTGAACAATGTGGGGGCACCTTGGCTAGTGCCAGGGTGCCCTCACACTAAGTAACTTTGCACCTAACCTTTACCAGGTAAAGGTTAGACATATAGGTGACTTATAAGTTACTTAAGTGCAGTGTAAAATGGCTGTGAAATAACGTGGACGTTATTTCACTCAGGCTGCAGTGGCAGGCCTGTGTAAGAATTGTCAGAGCTCCCTATGGGTGGCAAAAGAAATGCTGCAGCCGATAGGGATCTCCTGGAACCCCAATACCCTGGGTACCTCAGTACCATATACTAGGGAATTATAAGGGTGTTCCAGTAGCCAATGTAAATTGGTAAAATTGGTCACTAGCCTGTCAGTGACAATTTGAAAGAAATGAGAGAGCATAACCACTGAGGTTCTGATTAGCAGAGCCTCAGTGAGACAGTTAGTCACTACACAGGTAACACATTCAGGCACACTTATGAGCACTGGGGCCCTGGAGAACAGGGTCCCAGTGACACATACAACTAAAACAACATATATACAGTGAAAAATGGGGGTAACATGCCAGGCAAGATGGTACTTTCCTACACTTACACCGCGGCATTACTTCAGGACTCATCCGAGGACATGCACAGCCCCATTACCTGCAGTCTTCTACAGACTGGGCCACGGTGCTGACAGACTCCTTGTACTGTCTCTACATGACTAATACATGAGCAGGTGATCTCAGTAGTCTGACTTTATGTTGAGTCTGTAAAATGGTGCCCTGACTCCACATGAGAACCACACAAGTGGTTTGGAGGGTCATATGTGACCAAACTTCCTATATGTACCTGTTGACATTGGAGTTTATGTAGATGCTTCCATGGACGACACACAGTCACATAGAATTGTGTCACTTTTAGTTGCAGTCACTGCCATTCTCGTCCCGCTGCACTTCCTGGTATCAGATGCCAATTCCAGATAAGTCTGAATCACTGTGGAGTTATGCAAGCCATAAATAATTTCTGAGGTGAGAGTTGACTCAGCTCAGTGTTATTGAATGAACATGTCCTAAGGGCCAACTCTGTTTATTCTGCAGGTTATAGACAGATGGTCTTTGTCCTGATGAAACCCATGGAATGAGAGTTTTGGGTTGAAACATCATGCCAACATACCTCAAGAGTTGTCTTGTTGACAGTTTCTTTGAAAGTAGGTTAAGGAGTACTGCTTGGACTTGGTTTATCCTACAGCTCTATGACAACCTTGAATGTCCATGTGTATCCTAATGTTTAAGTGAAATTACCACTAGTTTTGTGCACTGGGCCGTCTACACTATTACACATGTTTATTATCCATGAAGGAATAGGAGCGCAATTCTATGGTTGCTCAAAGGCCATGTGATTTAAATATGATTACTTGTTTTGAAACAATTGGTTAGTACTCCCAGGTTGAATATACACACACCATACCCATGCAAATGAACCATAAGGAACCATTAAGGATCATTTCTGCCAGGGCCTTCCCTGCAAGAAGAAGAGCCTGAAACTACTGAAGCATTTCTGGAGGCCACCTCCAAGACGTGAGCCACCAAAGAGCCAGTCTGTGAGCACTGCCCTGACGCAGTGTGAGTGTGATAATCCTGCTCTGCCCTCTCCTCCCACTCACACCCCTTGACTTTGGGACACCCTGTATCTCTATTGGGGTGGTGTCCCACTGGCTGAGTCAGTGAGGAATATCTCCTTCCTGGGGCTCAGGACAGTGTCCCATCAAGTGACACTTTTTATTCTGATTTTGGAGCAAATTGATTCCTCTCTGTAGTCGTTACAGTTCAGGAGATGCAGTTGTTTAGAGGCACAAAATCATGTTACCTGTAAATCCCAGGGCCTCCTGGGTGTATTCAGTTGGTGTCATCTGTCTGCAGTCCGTTCCATCATATGGGCTCCTAAAATATTGGTATCCCAGAGGCTTGGTCTGGCTTAAGATGAGGATTGCACCAGTAGGTACACTTGCAAACAATGAATTTTAAAATTTTAAAACCAATCCTCCCCTCCCACTGAAACAGGTCTTAAGGTAAGGCAACCAGACCGCTAGGGTTCAAATCATCAGGACACAAACTCACATATACCAGACCTTTTACCCCTGGAAAGTAACAGGAAATTAAATACAAGACGTAAGGGACAGGACCCTACTTTATGTCTCTAAGGGTGCAATTACATATCTGGAAGTACAGCTGGCAGCTTCGCTATCGGGTTGGTATCATGTGAACATACCTTACAGAAACACAGGCCAGATGTCAGCTGACTAATAGAGGCTACCATTGGACCCAGAGGCTAGGGCTACCATAGGACCCATGGGTTAGGACTACCATTGGACCCAGCGGTTAGGGCTATCATTGGGCCCAGGGGTTAGGGCTACCTTTGGACCTAGGAGTTAGGGCACCCATTGGACCCATGACATAAATCTATCTTTGGACCCAGGAGTTTGGTGTTCCATTGGATCCAGGGTTTAGGGGTTCTATTGGACCCAGGAGTTAGAGATTTAATTGGACCCAGGAGTTAGGAGTTCCATTGGACTCAGGAGTCAGGGTTACCATCGGACTTTCCCTCCCATTTAAAAAGAACCTTTAGGACATCCAGGTAACTGGGAACAGGTGAAGAGCGTTTCATTTGGGACTCCTAGGGCCAGGCAAGTGCCAACGAGTAGAAACTCTCACTTTCCACCCTCTATGGGTAAGCAACCACTCAGCACTCGCTCTTAGGAAGCCGCACATCCATGTACCCATGTACATTCACGAGGTGAACATAACTACTACTGACGTACAGGTGACTATCACAACTGGCCACTCCCACCTAGTGGGCACTCAGCTAACATTACTCCTTTTATAGAGACCACAAATAGATCAGTTCATCAGAGAGTCATCCCACTTGCCCTCCATGTTCAAACAAGCTGGTAAAAACTCACCCGCAGAATTACACTATTCTGAATCCAGCACCACCCTGATCTATCTATCCACAGCTCCTCTAAAGGACATGATTAGCCCCCCAGACCCAATAACCACCATCTTGCCAGCACTTGAAGAACTCACACCGGTACCAAAGCCACAAAGCTTAACCACAACAACCCCCATCACACACACCTAAATCAGACAGATTATCTCAGGATAACCCACTGATTGAAAGCCATCAGTACAGACAGTGGACATGCACCATTTCACTTGCTAGATAGAAGTTCAAAATTAAGGGACTCTCGAAGGCATGATTGCTGGGTTCCCAGAAGACCCTTCCCACTACAACATAGTACGCCATTCAACACAGCTACAGCACTCACCTCCCATGAAAGGCCTCCACATCCTCCCTCCCAACCTCAGGATCCATTAACCCACCAACCTACTCTCAATTCCTGTCTCAGGCCGCAGCCGGACCACTTCCATAAATCATCGTCACCCACATCGCCTGAGCCTTCTCTTGTACTATGCAAGGCCACACCTTCTCAAAGGATCATCATGTTTAGGACAGAGATGCAGCAGCAAGAATGCCTGCACGGAGTGGGCAGGGCTAGCTAGCCAAATGGCAAAGGTGAGTCTATGAGTTCAGCAAACACTGGTCCAGCAAACTAGATATGGTGGCCTCTAGAGGAATCATATGGTCTCATAAGGGAAGCTGCTTTTCATGTAGGCTGCTGAGACCTAGGAGGAGCAAAGTGTAGACCTGGGCAGTCTCTGACAACGAGCAGAACAGGAGGATAGCACCCACCAGGCAGACCCAAAATAGCAGTGACTGCTGAGTGGTAACAGTGGAGCAGCCAAAGAGTCACTGTGACAGGCGGTAAGTGTGGCTTGGATCACCCGCAGACCCTCCCTCTGCACAGACAACACACACGGAGGCCTCATGACCCACTGGTCATGATGGCGAGACCACAGGACATACCAACCCCTATCTGAGAGGCCCAAACATAGACCAGACCCTCGGGTCCCGCAGCAAAGAGGAGGGTCAGATGACGCACTAGTTAAGACTCATGATGATGTCCTGGTTGGTCCTAGAAACAGCTTAGAGAAGTGGGAGCAATAACCTGTAACAAAGAGGCAGCAGGGGAAAAGTGAGCAGGACAAATACAATGTTCCAAGGCATGGTCCCCCGAAACTCACACTGAAACAGTGCCAAACAGGTGTCACGCAGTACCTGGTGACACAGTGTGAACAACGGCGAAGCACAGCAGCAAAAGTAAATCAAAAAGTGCTGTAAATAACAAGTGAAATCCAGATACCCCAGGAAAGAGGTACTCCCCAAGTGATGGAGCTTTGAATGCCTCAGAAAAATCCTAAAAAAGACAGCATGGGGATAGACTCCTTCTGACACAAGCAAAGAGTGGTGCAAACCGTTAGAAGTTGTGAGAACATGGTTTCAGAAAAGATTAAAATAACCTCACAAAAGAGGACCTCAAACAATGCAACAGGATCTCAGAAAAGAATGGAAAGAAGACTTGTGACAAGAGTCAGAAGACATCAAGAAAAGAAATAATGAAAAGATAACTGCAAGACTGGATGTGGACAAGACTGGCACATGCATGGCTGAAACAGAGACATCTGTACAATAACCCATGGGCAAGACAACAGAGAATGTCTACAAATTAACCTTGCTGGAAGCACAACTGTGCTTGTTGCAACTAAATTGTAGGGATTTAGAGAATAGAGCGAGAAGAAATAACATCAGAATCCATAATGCAAGAGAGGGGGTGGAGAAATCTGACATCCTTGACTACGTTCAAATGGTGTTTGGCCATGTGTCATCAGAATGGAATAGGTGCACAGAGTAGGTTAGGAGAATCCAAGAAATAACGACACACACAGGGTCACAGTGGTAAAACTACCCTAATATCCACCAAAGAAAATCATTTAAAAGATTCCCCAAGGGATGTGCGCTCCTCACCTGATTCTGCTGCAAAACTTGTCCCAGTTCACTCCAGAGACATGCAAGAAACTGAGGGGCATATGTAGGAAAGTACACTCTTTTTGGCATGTTACCCCCAATTTCTGCCTGATGTCAGTGTGTTTTGGCTGTGTCACTGTTATCCTGCTAGCCAGGACCTCAGTGCTTATGGTTTTTGACCTGTGTTAGAAATGGGTTATTTGGTTGGTTGCCATGTTACCCTCTGCCCAAGCAAGGACCCTCGCTCTAATCAGGGTAAGTCACACACAATCCAAATTATCCTGTGCCCACCCTCTGCTAGCTTGGCACTGAGCAGTCAGGCTTAACTTAGAAGGCAATGTGTAAAGTATTTGTGCAATAAGTCATGCAATAACACAGTAGAACCCCACAAAAATACACCACACAGTGTTTAGAAAAATATATAATATTTATCTGATAAGATGCAGGTAAAAACAATTAAAATGTAGCCCCAATGTTAGCCTATGAAAGGAGCAGGCCTCACAGCAGTGTAAAAACAAATTTAGGAGTTTTACACTACCAGGACATGTAAACTACACAGGTACATGTCCTGCCTTTTGCCTACACAGCGCCCTGCCCTATGGGTTACCTATGGCAACCTTAGGGGTGACTTATATGTTCAAAAAGGGGAGTTGTAGGCTTGGGAAGTACTTTTAAATGCCAAGTCGAATTGGCAGTGAAACTGCACACACAGACCTTGCAATGGCAGGCCTGAGACAAAGTGAAGGAGCTACTTAAGTGGGTGGCACAATCAGTGCTGCAGGCCCACTAGTAGCATTTAATCTACAGGCACTGGGCACACATAGTGCACTTTACTAGGGACTCATAAGTAAATTAAATAATCCAATTGGGTATGATCCAATGTTATCATGTTTAAAGTGAGAGAGCATACGCACTTTAGCATTGGTTAGCAGTGGTAAAGTGCGCAGTCTTAAAACCAGCAAAAACAGTATATAAAAAGTGGAGGGAGGCAGGCAGGCAGAAAGTTAGAGGTGACAACCCTGAGGCTGTCAGGTCTAACAGCTTGCTTGTCAGTATGTTTCACTGTTTCTGTCAGTATGCTCGACTGTGTCACTGGAGTCCTCCTAACCAGGACCCCAGTGCTTATGCTCTCATTCCTCTCACATTTGTCACTACATACTGGCAACCCAGTATTTCATCCCAAATTGGCATACTGATCCCCCCTTATAAGTCCCTAGTATATGGTACTTAGGTACCCAGGGCATTGGGGTCCCAGGAGATCCCTGTGGGCTCCAGCATTACTTTTGACACCCATAGGGAGCCCATGCAAAGCCTTCTGCAGGACTGCCACTGTAGTCTGCGTGAAATGGTTCATGCACCCTTTCACAGCCATTTTCACTGCACAAGGTCACTTATAAGTCAACTATATGTCAGGCCTTCCAACCCTAAAGGCTGGGTGCAAAGTATCTGTGTGTGAGGTCACCCCTGCACAATACCTATGTCCAGCTTAACAATGGTAACTCCGAATATGGCCATGTAAGGTGTCTGACACCTGGGAATTGTACCCCAATGCTAATTCCAGTATTGGTTTTACAATCCCATGCACTCAGGGGGCTCCACTGTGGACTCCCAGTACTGTGATACCAGTCTTCTGAGGTTTTCCAGGCAGCCCCAGCTGCTGCCACCTCACAGACAGGTGTCTGCCCTCCTGTTGCTTGAGCAGCTCAAGCCCAGGAAGGCAGAACAAAAGATTTCCTTTGGGAGAGGGGTGTCACACCCTCTCCCTTTGGAAATAGGTGTTACAGGCATGGGTGGGGTAACCTCCCAGAACCTCTGGAAATGCTCCTTGCATAATCCAGTCTACACCGGTTCAGGGACCCCCAGTCCCTGCTCTGGCGCAAAACTGGACAAATGAAAGGGGAGTGGGCACTTCCCTGTCCATCACCACCCCAGTGGTGGTGCCCAGAGCTCATCTGGAGCGTCCCTGGGTTTTGCCATCTTGGATTCCAAGGTGGTGGGGCACTCTGAGAGCATCTGAGTGGCCAGTGCCAGCAGGTGATGTCAGAGCCCTACCCTGATAGGTGCTTACCTGGTTAGGTGACCAATCCCCCTTTCAGGGCTATTTAGGGTCTCTCCTCTGGGTGTTTCTTCAGATTCAGATTGCAAGACATCAGCAGGAATCCTCTGCATCCTTTATTTCATCTTCTACCGACAGAACTGCAGCTGAACCCTCCAGGAACTCTACAAACTGCAACAAAGAAGCCAAGACAACTTCTGCAACATTGTATCTTCAGCTCCTGCCAGCAACTGCAACTGTTTCCAGGTCGTGCATACTCCGAGGACTGCTTGTCTTCAGCTTGCACCAGAAGAACCGAAGAATCTCCTGTGGACTGACAGAGTCACTTCCCTGCTTCAGCAGGCACCTCTATGCAGTGACGACAGGAGGTGTGGGTCCCCTCTCCAGACGTCCAGCGTGGATCCAGTAACACTGGTGGTAGATTAAAGTGACCCCGACAGTCCCAAGGTTCAGCTGTCCAACTTTGATGGAGGTAAGGGCTTGCCTCCCCATGGAAGACAGTACCCCCGTTCACCACATGACTTGCAGTTGCCAAGGCTTGTGTGTGACCATCCAAGAAGTTCTTCGTGCACAGAGCAACTTATGCCCCCAGCACTCCATTCTACGACATACAGCTTCCTGAGTGGTTCTCCGGCGGCGTGGGATCCCTTTGTATCGTGCTGCGTGGGCCTCCATTTGCACCTTCCTTGGCCCCGTGCTGTGAGACTCCTGTGCGCCCTGCCTGGTCTTCGGAGGGTTCTCCGAGTTGCTGAGATCCCCCTCTGTGTCCCCCTTCTGGGTAGAGGCCACCAGGTCCCTCCTTGTCCTGGGAAGCGCCATCTTCCGCTAATCGTGAGCTTTGCGTATGGCGCCACAGAGACCGGCGGCGCCCCACTTGCGGGCCGCAGTCAGATCAGCGATCCACATCTCGGACAGCCATTTCTGCTGCGACCTGTTTTTTGGGCCGCAACCTGAAACCTTTCCTTTGGGCTCTGTTTTGGGCTGAACCCACCTTTTGCCCTCATAGTTTTGCTTACCTGCTTTTTGCTGTTTTTCTTCTTTTCTTCTTTCTTCTTTCTTTTCTTTTTTCTTATTTGGCAATATCTTCTCATTCCCAGGAGTCCTTGTTTCTTTCCCTGCATGCCTTGCTCACTACCTTTTATACTATGGCTATTTTCCCATTCACTTTAATGTGGCTTTTCCCAATCCAAAATGGTGTTTTCAATACTTCCTGCATGTCACTTCCTGTTTGACATGTGTGTGAGTACTGTGTGACAACAGTGGTATTGCAAGAGCTTTGCATGACTCCTAGTTCAGCCTTGGCTGCTCAGCTACAGCTACCCCTAGAGAGCCTGGGTTCTAGACACTGACTACATTGAACTAATAAGGGATAACTGGACCTGGTATAAGGTGTAAGTACCTTTGGTACCCACTACAAACCTAGCCACCCTCCTACAGCATATTTCCAAAATAAGGACGAAGCCTGGTGAGTATTTCTCCTCGTTGTGCCAATTTTATGCCACCCCTAGGGTGGCCTAGGAAACTGATGCATTCCCAGGTTTACGAAACCTTGTAAATCAGGGAATGCGTCAGATTCCTTTGGACTCCAGGGGTGTTGTGTGGGAACACGCACAGCAACACCCATTGAACACCCCTTTCATGCAGTGTTATGCATGAAAGTGGTCCATATTTACAAGGCCATGGAAAGCCACGCAAGGTGGCATTGCGTGGCCTAGTAAATATATGCCGGCACACTATGCCACCGGATAAAAAAAAATGTGACGCTCCGGTAGTGGTAGGGGCTTGTGAATATGCCCCTGAGACTCTTGACTGAGGCTTGGAATGAAAACCCAATTCAGTTCAGATGGATCTTCCCATGTGGAGCGGAATCCCAATTAGAGGGCACAACACATCATGTGCAAACAACCCAAGACCCACTTCAACATTGGAGAATGGATTATCAAATCGAGGCTGACAATCAGCACAGAAGTCTGAACAAAGGGAACGATAGAGGAAGGTCCCACCCATCACCAGCAACAAGTCACTTGCATGGTCTCACAGAGACAAAAGAAGAAATTACGAGGAAGAAGAGAAGCTACATTTGAAGGTGGGGAGGACAGTCATGAACGGTGGCAGGCTGCTTTCAAGACCGTAGGCTATGTGACCAAAGAGAAGATGCCTACATTCTAAAGACACTGAGGGGCATATTTATACTCTGTTTGCACTGGATTTGCGTCATTTTTTTTTACACAAATCCGGCGCAAACCTAACTCCATATTTATACTTTGGCGCTAGACCCTAGTGCCAAATTTATGGAGTTAGAGTAATTTTTTTACCGTGGAAACCTACCTTGCATTAAAGAGATGCAAGGTAGGCGTTCCAGGGCAAAAAATGACTCTAAGGCCTTTGCGCCTTTTTTATACTCCTGTGCAAAAATGACGCACAGGAGGTGGAGGGCTTAAAAAAATTACTCTAAACCGGTTTAGAGTCATTTTTTAACACCTGGGTCAGTGCAGGCGTTAAGGGACCTGTGGGCTTATTTCCATGGTCTCTGACCATGGAAGCAGTCCACAGGTGCCCTTCCATGCCCCCAGGGACATCCCCTGCCACTCTCGCCCACCCCTGGAGGACACCCATGGATGGGGGGACCCATCTACGGTAAGTAGAGGTAAGTATTTTTATTTTATTTTTTAAAGTGGCATGGGGGGCCTAACTTGGGCCCCCCTACATGCCACTTTCCCCAATGGCCATGCCCAGGGTACATAAGTCCCCTGGGCATGGCCATTGGGTAGGGGGGCATGACTCCTGTCTTTGCTAAGACAGGAGTCATTTCCATGGGGGTTGTGCGTCACAAAATGATGCTAGTCAGGTTAGAGTCAATATTTTTGACTCTAACCTGACTTGCACCATTCTTTGAAGCACAACCCCCAATCTTCCCTACGCCTCTGCTGCCTGGTTAGCGTCATTTATTTTGACGCTAACCAGGCCACAGCGCCGGCTACCGTCATTCCATAAATAAGGCGGCCGGCTGGCAAGTTGGAATGCCGGTAGCCCGCGTTAAACTTTTTGACCCAAATCTGCGCTAGCACAGGTTTGCGTCAAAAAGTATAAATATAGGCCTGAATTTGGAAATGTGTTGGATGGGAGCGTTATTATTTAAATAACCACAACAGACGTGATAGTCGAACCCAACAAGGGTTGTTAGTAACAATTTGTTTAAATATTGACCAGATTGAAATCATCAGGGTCCATATTAAACTAACATATGTCAGACCTTTCACCCCTGGGCTATACCAGGAAATTAAACACAAGAAGTAAGGGACAGGACCCTATTTAAAGTCACGAAGGCTGCAATAGGGTAACTGGGAGTGCAGATGACACTTTCAGTATCAGGTTGGTATCATGTACCCACCTTATGGAGAGAAATGATATAAGATCTACTGAAATGGTGGGATCCATATATATCTTGGATTGAGCTGGATAGTAGCAATCAAAATAAACTTGATCATAGTAATTATATGTCTTCCAGACACTCCCTATCCATATTGATAACTCCATGCTAAACAATCTTCAGAAAAACTGGATGAAATGTGTTTGTCAGGGGAGAGCACCAAAGATTCAAGAAACATTTTGTGAATTCAAAGGACATGGGGGGCATAGGGTTCCCTATACCTATTACTAAGTGGCCTAGATCCAAATACTAGGGGAGTGGTAAAAAAAGTTAATCTGCTAATCTTGGCAATATATGGGCAGTGCAGTGGTGAGTAGATCTTTATGGATTTAACATGTCTCTACCATAAACACAGACAGCAGAACAAACCAAATCACTGACAGTTAATAGATAATTGGGACAAGATTGTTTTTAGATTCAATAGACAACTTTCTTAGTCCTGCTACCACATATCTTAGACAACTCAGATTCAGCCAGGGGTGCATGACCTACCAACATTGATTGGAGATTAGGTGACTATAGAATGTTATCGGATATGCTTAAAAAAGGCAAAATTAAACCTTAACTTGACCGTAAACAAGCCTGCAGGCTCCCTGGACTCAAAAGATATCAAAGGGTCCATCACTGGTTCCTCCAACTGACGTTTAAGGAAGAAGCTACCAGACCATTAACCCAGCGGAAAAGATTTTGACTTCATACCAGGGTCACATAGTTGGGTATCACCCTTTGCAAATTTTTAAATACACCGCAAGTATGAATCCTGGAAACATATGGGCAGATGTAGCAAGAACGTAAAAGAAGAGATATCCAGGGAAAGATAGGAGGCCTTGTGGAGGAAAATATATAAAAATAGCTGATCTGTACAACATAAAGCATCAGCTGTGAACACTCCACAAAACTTAACGCAGCACATCAGATGGATGCTAGAAGAGGGGTGTGTGTGTGTGGAGGGGGTATGCCAATCACTGGAAAAAGATACTAGTGGCAATTAAAGACATAGGGCCTTTTTACGACCCTGGCGGCCGGCGGTAAGCTGGTGGTAACGCCGCCAACAGGCTGGCGGTGTTCAGCCAGCTATTATGACTGTGGCACAATAGCCACGGCCATACCGCCAGCCCCTCCAACATACTGCCATGCTTCCGCCTGGCTGTCATTAGCCCCAGGGCAGCGGTAAAAGCACTGCTGCGCTGGGGATTATGAGTCCCCGACCGCCAGCCTGGCCACGGCGGTAAACATCGCCATGGAAAGGCTGGCGGTAAAGGGGACTTGGGGTACCCATGGGGGCCCCTGCCCTTCCCATGCACTTGGCATGGGCAGAGCAGGGGTACCCAGGCATAGCCGAATTTCGGGCAGTGAAATGCGCGACGGGTGCTACTGCACCCGTTGCACATCAGCATTGCCGCTGGCTCTATTACGAGCCGGCAGCAATGTTGATGTGACTTTTCCGCTGGGCCAGAAGACGGTAACACTGTTACCATCTGCTGGCCCAGCGGAAAAGTCATAATAGGGAGCCAGGAATACCACCGGCACTGGCAGTATTCTGGTTCCCGCAGCCTCGGCGGTCTTTTTAAAAGACCGCCGCGGTTGTAATGAGGGCCATAGGGCCTGATTACAGCCTTGGTGGAGCAGATTACTCTGTCCCAAATGTGACAGATATCCGTCCACCGTGTTACAAGTTCCATAGGATATAATAGAACTTGTAATATGGCGAGCGGGATATCCGTCACATTTGGGATGGAGTAATCCCCTCCGCCAAGGTTGTAATCAGGCCCATAGTGGGATGCACGTTGTCCAGTGCTACTAGCCACCACATTTTAAGGCCACGACACCCCTTTCCCCCTGAATGGGAAGAAATTGCCCACGGGAACTGGAAGTTAATATACCAATTGCTACTTTCAGCTAAAATCACACTCACCGGAGAATAAAAGCAAAAAGCAAACCCAATGGTGGTCAAGAGGTTGATAGCGCATGCATGCAAAGATTGAGATAATTTTTTCAGGATATGGCAGTCGGGCAATCTGACATGGAGGAGGAGCAAATCGAAGAGACTTCCCAACCCAAGGTGAAAGCCTTAAGAATGTTTGACTGACTGAGATGTGCAGGAAATGTGTTTGCACTACAATGAGATTTCTAAAATATTGGTGTGGTTATTATTTTGTATCATTGTTGAGATTTTAATACAAAATTAGAACATTGGAATGTTGGGAGCTCCATTGAATACAATGCGTTAGAACATTGGAATGTTGATAGCTCCATTGAATACAGCTCCAAGCTTCTAATGGCTGATAAAGGCCCAGAGATCCAACATTTCAATGATTGCTGTTCACAGAAACAGCTGTGAACAAAGGCCCCACAGAGCCCGAAGGGATTTAAACCCCCTCGGGCCCTGTGAGGCCTTTGTTTTATTTATTAGAACATTTTTCCCTGTAGTGTTGGAATGTTCTAATAGCCTTACAGCCCGCTGTAGATGGGCTATACCGGGCATTAAAGGCCCACTCCCGTTAACGCTGGAGCGGGCCTTTAATGGTCTTTAATGGCCGGTATATCCCGCTACGGTGGGCTAGAAGGCTATATTGGACATGTAAGGAAGGAGATGTAAAAATCAATGGTTTACAAATTTATGGCTGGGGAGGGAGGAGTCGGGAGGTTTCAAAGTTTGCTACTGACTGCACTGGTGGGTCAAAGTTAATTGAGTGAATAAGAGAATGATCCCTTCTCAAATGTTTACTCTCTGTAGTGATGAAAAATTAATAATGATTAGTTACCAAAACAGTGCCTGCTCTTCAACACAAGGGATATGAACGAAAACCACGTCAGCGTATTTGATCTGCTCTCAAAAACCACAAAAGACTTCACCTTCATTGCAGAAACTTGGCTCAACAACGTCTCCACACCCACATGCCACAAAGCCATCCAGCATCATTATGGCATCTCCAACAATAACTGTATGGGGAAAATTGGAGCAAACCTAGCAGTGATTCTTTGTGAAACAATAAAAAATAACCCACATTGAAAACTTCATCTTGAACGATAGCGGATCCTTGCTGGTACGATATCACCTCACTTCTACTCTTACTTGTGCCTTTCTCTTAATATGTACACCACCACCAAGCAACACACATTGTTAAGGTATTTTCTACATACAGTGACTAAGACTCTTCTAAACTACTCCAAAATATATGTCCTAGTAGAACCCAGAATCTGGTTTGACGAGAAGAATCTAACAACATCAGCCATCACATCCAAACTTGAGACCTTCAAACTTCAACAAATTGTTTCAATTCACTCCGCGGGACACACGTTAGATGTCATATTTGCCCTCATGGATCATACCTTAGTGACTGACAACTCTCAGCAATTTGGAGGGACCACAACATTATTACCTACAGGATAACCATATCCATCCACATAACACTGCATGAAAACCAGCTACAACCACCAACTGCACATACAGACAACTGAAAAGCATGACCTCCAAACATGAAACATCTCCAAACCCCTTAACTTCAATCAATATGTGACTTTAAGAATACACACCTTTTCAACTGGATCTTAACAGCATCGCACAACCATATCTTGATAAAGGCCACATCTACGGTTAACCAGTAAAGAAGGACCACATACATTAATGGCAACATCATAAAAGACAAAACCATATTATTACAGAGTAACAAATACTACAAACCAGTCATCAGAGCCATAAAAACAGACATAATTGATGCAGACATCCCTTATATGTAACTCCATAAGAATCAAGCCCATTTCTGCAATCCAGAGTGCCAAAATGCAGAAACACCACGATCGCCACAAGTCTTCTGTGACATAATCTCCATGGAACTGATGCCAAAAAATCAAAATATTGAATCTACCTGAAGGAGAGATGCCTAACTTTCCACTTACACATGATTCATCCACTAGAAAAAGGCTTAACACCAAACCCAGCCACTTAATAATTCCAATACCCTCTTGGAAAATAATTCCACAACATTATCATCCCAAACAAATGGTTGGGATGACCTTCACACTAAGCACCTTTAAAAATCTTCAAAAATGCCCTGTGTAAGGGGAGGGGGAGCTAAAAGTTTACTCAGTAAGTGCTTAGAATTAGGACCTCCTACATTAGACATCTTCTCCTCAAGAAAAAGAATCTCAACCACTTAAACCATGCAAAATACAGGCCAATATCTTATGGCCCAATCCTAGGTGAAGTAATTGAAAGAAAAGTTTTTACTCAACTTCTAAATTTACTGAGAAAATAAGACCCGGGGCAGCACAGAGTCAGTCTTTGTAAAACTCACAGTGGGCGAGGATGGAATAGTCGCCCTATTGCTTTTGAACCCATGAGATGCATTTGACTGTGTCCTCCACCACATATGTCTACAAGAGCTACTTTGTGGAATTCACAGAAACGATCAGAAATAAATCACCTCATATCTCAAAGACACAAAGCGCTTGGTGTACCTGCCACCTTTTACATTAGCACCTCACGCCCAACATTGTGGTGTCCCACAGAGATCCATCACATCCCTTATGTTCTTCAACATCTGCTTACCCTCTTACCAGACTTCATCATATCATTCAAACTCACCTTTTACAGCTATTCAGATGATATGGAAATCATTCTAAAAATGTATGGACCAGAAGACAATTGCAAGTCAACACACCTGACAACTGCCTGCGTACCTTGTATGCATAGATGATCAACAACACTCTAAATTTCACCACCACAAAGGCAGAGGTCATGACCTGTGGATAATGGCACAAACTCCAGGCTAAAGCCGCATGGCCCATGGAACCCTATCCTCTGCACCTATATCAAGAGAAGTAAGAATTCTATAAATAACCACGGATTTAGACCTACCCTTGATACCACGTGCCAAGAAGGTCACAAAGAGATCCTTCTATACAATGGAAATACAGCAAAGCATCTTCTCATACCTTGGATAACAACAAAAGCTAGAATGTATCCTCCCACTCGTAATCTCCAATTGTGACTTTGGCAAGTCTATATTTTGCATCCTCAGTTGTATAATACCCAAAATACTTTTCAAACTACTCACTCACACATTCAAAGCACTACACAACTTATGCCCCCCCACCTGAACCGTTGTAATTCTTCCACAAGCCACCCAGATCTGTGGTTCTTGGGCGTTCTTCTCGCACGCATCCCACACATACACATAACTGGAACAGGAGGATGAGTGTTCTCTTACATCACTCCTAAAATGTGGAACAACCTCCCACTCCACATCATAGCATACTCCTCGCTTCTTGAATTCTGCTAGAAGCTGAAGACCTGACTTTTCAATTAAAAAATCTACCATAGGCTGAGCTATGTACAAACACCTGTTCAGCACAAGGATACCCTCTTCCATAATTAACCAACTTACCACAGGCAGAGCTAGGCACACACACCTGCTCAGCACCAGGATACCCTCTTGCGTGATTAACCAAACTACCACAGGCAGAGCTAGGCGCACACCTGCTCAGCACCAGGATAACCTCTTGAATGATTATGCAACCTACCACAGGCAGAGCTAGGCACACACACCTGGTGTGCACCAGGATACCCCCTTGCATGATTAAAGAACCTACCACAGGCAGAGCTACGCACTCACACCTGCTCAGCACCAGGATACCCACTTGTGTGATTAACCAACCTACCACAGAGAGAGCTACGCACACACACCAGGATACCATCTTGTGTAATTAAACAACCTACCACAGGCAGAACTAGGCACACAAACCTGCTCAGCACCAGAATACCCTCTTGCATGATTAAATAACCTTCCACAGGTAAAGCTAGGCACACACACCCGCTCAGCACCAGGATACCCTCTTGCATGATTAAACAACCTACCACAGGCAGACCTAGGCACACACATCCGCTGTGCAGCAGGATACCCTTTTGCGTGATTAACCAGCCTACCACAGGCAGAGCTAGGCACACACACCTGCTCAGCACCAGGATACCCTCTTGCGTGATTAACCAGCCTACCACAGGCAGAGCTAGGTACACACACCTGCTCAGCACCAGGATACCGTCTTGCGTGACTAACCAACCTACTACAGGCAGAGCTAGACACACACACCTACTCAGCACCAAGTCACCCTCTTGTGTGATTAGCCAACCTACCAAAGGCAGAGCTAGGCACACACACCTGCTCAGCACCAGGATACCCTCTTGCGTGATTAACCAACCTACCACAGGCAGTGCTAGGCACATACCTGCTCAGCACCGTGGATACCCTTTTGTGTGATTAACCATGCTAACATAGGCAGAGCTAGGCACACACACACCTGCTCAGCACCAGGATACCCTCATGCATGATTAACCAACCTACCACAGGCACAGCTAGGCACACACCCCTGTTCAGCACCAGGATACCCTCTTGTGTGATTAACCAACCTACCACAGGCAGTGCTAGGCACAGACCCCTTCTCAGCACCAGGATACCCTCTTGTGTGATTAAACAACATACCACAGGCAGACCTAGGCACACACACCCGCTCAGCACTAAGATACCCTCTTTGTGATTAAACAACCTACCACAGACTGAGCTAGGCACACACACCCACTGTGCACCAGGATAACCTCCTGAGTGATTAACCAACCTACCACAGGCAGAGCTAGACACACCCCTGCTCAGCACCAGGATACCCTCTTGTGTGAATAACCAGCCAACCACAGGCAGAGCTAGGCACACACACCTGTTCAGCATCAGGATACCCTCTTGCTTGATTAACCAGCCTACCAGAGGCAGAGCTAGGCACACACACCTCCTCAGCACCAGGATACCCTCTTGCGTGATTAAAGAACCTACCACAGGCAGCGCTAGGCACACACACCTGCTCAGCACCAGGATACCCTCTTGCGTAGTTAAACAACCTACCACAGGCTGAGCTAGACACACATACCTGTTCGGCAGAAGGATACCCTCTTGCGTGATTAACCAACCTACCACACGCAGAGCTAGGTACACACCCCTGCTCAGCACCAGGATATCCTCTTGCGTAGTTAAACAACCTACCACAGGCTGAGCTAGGCACACATACCTGCTCAGCACCAGGATACCCTTGTGTGATTAACCAACCTACCACAGGCAGAGCTAGGCACACACCCCAGCTCAGCACCAGGATACCCTTTCAGGTGATAGTGCACTTTACTAATACTCATAACACCTAATCCAAAATGCTGCCTCAAGACTCCTTTGTAGGAGGCTGGACTGGCTTGTAGTGAGTACCAAGGGGTACTTGCACCTTGCACCAGGCCCAGTTATCCCTTATTAGTGTATAGGGTGTCTAGCAGCTTAGGCTGATAGATAATGGTAGCTTAGCAAAGCAGCTCAGGCTGAACTAGGAGACGTGTGAAGCTACTACAGTACCACTTAGTGTCATATGCACAATATCATAAGAAAACACAATACACAGTTATACTAAAAATAAAGGTACTTTATTTTTATGACAATATGCCAAAGTATCTTAGAGTGTACCCTCAGTAAGAGGATAGGAAATATACACAAGATATATATACACAATAGCAAAAATATGCAGTATAGTCTTAGAAAACAGTGCAAACAATGTATAATTACAATAGGATGCAATGGGGAAACATAGGGATAGGGGCAACACAAACCATATACTCCAGAAGTGGAATGTGAACCACGAATGGACCCCAAACCTATGTGACCTTGTAGAGGGTCGCTGGGACTATTAGAAAATAGTGAGAGTTAGCAAAATAACCCACCCCAAGACCCTGAAAAGTGAGTGCAAAGTGCACCAAAGTTCCCCTAAGGACAAAATAGTCGTGTTAGAGGGAGAATGCAAGGAAAACACAAATCAGCAATGCAACAACGATGGATTCCTGTCTGAAGGTACCTGTGGAACAAGGGGACCAAGTCCAAAAGTCACAAGCAGCTCGGAGATGGGCAGATGCCCAAGAAATGCCAGCGGTTGGTGCAAAGAAGCTCTTACTAGGCTGAAGAACTGTGAATACTGCAGGAACGACAAGGGCTAGAGACTTCCCCTTTGGAGGATGGATCCCCCACGCCTTGGAGAGTCGTGCAGAAGTGTTTTCCCGCCGGATGGACGCCAACAAGCCTTGCTACACGCAAATCGTGCGTTTGGCGTTTTTGGACGCTGCTGGGGCCCAGGAGGGACCAGGAGGTCGCAAATTGGACCTGCAGAGAGAGGGGACGTCGAGCAAGATAAAGAGCCCTCACTGAAGCAGGTAGCACCCGGAGAAGTGCCAGAAACAGGCACTACGAGGATGCGTGAAACGGTGCTCGCTGAAGTTGCACAAAGGAGTCCCACGTCGCCGGAGACCAACTTAGAAAGTCGTGCAATGCAGGTTAGAGTGCCGTGGACCCAGGCTTGGCTGTGCACGAAGGATTTCCGCCGGAAGTGCACAGGGGCCGGAGAAGCTTGCAAAGTCGCGGTTCCCAGCAATGCAGCCCAGCGAGGTGAGGCAAGGACTTACCTCCACCAAACTTGGGCTGAAGAGTCACTGGACTGTGGGGGTCACTTGGACGGTGTCGCTGGATTCGAGGGACCTCGCTCGTCGTGCTGAGAGGAGACCCAAGGGACCGGAGATGCAGCTTTTTGGTGCCTGCGGTTGCAGGGGGAAGATTCCGTCGACCCACGGGAGATTTCTTCGGAGCTTCTGGTGCAGAGAGGAGGCAGACTACCCCCACAGCATGCACAAGCAGGAAAACAGTCGAGAAGGCGGCAGGATCAGCGTTACAGAGTTGCAGTAGTCGTCTTTGCTACTATGTTGCAGGTTTGCAGGCTTCCAGCGCGGTCAGCGGTCGATTCCTTATCAGAAGGTGAAGAGGGAGATGCAGAGGAACTCGGCTGAGCTCATGCATTCGTTATCTAAAGTTTCCCCAGAGACAGAGACCCTAAATAGCCAGAAAAGAGGGTTTGGCTACCTAGGAGAGAGGAAAGGCTACTAACACCTGAAGGAGCCTATCACAAGGAGTCTCTGACGTCACCTGGTGGCACTGGCCACTCAGAGCAGTCCAGTGTGCCAGCAGCACCTCTGTTTCCAAGATGGCAGAGGTCTGGAGCACACTGGAGGAGCTCTGGACACCTCCCAGGGGAGGTGCAGGTCAGGGGAGTGGTCACTCCCCTTTCCTTTGTCCAGTTTCGCGCCAGAGCAGGGGCTAAGGGGTCCCTGAACCGGTGTAGACTGGCTTATGCAGAATTGGGCACCTCTGTGCCCAACAAAGCATTTCCAGAGGCTGGGGGAGGCTACTCCTCCCCTGCCTTCACACCATTTTCCAAAGGGAGAGGGTGTCACACCCTCTCTCAGAGGAAGTTCTTTGTTCTGCCATCCTGGGCCAGGCCTGGCTGGACCCCAGGAGGGCAGATGCCTGTCTGAGGGGTTGGCAGCAGCAGCAGCTGCAGAGAAACCCCAGGAAGGGCAGTCTGGCAGTACCAGGGTCTGTGCTACAGACCACTGGGATCATGGAATTGTACCAACAATGCCAGGATGGCATAGAGGGGGCAATTCCATGATCATAGACATGTTACATGGCCATATTCGGAGTTACCATGGTGAAGCTACATATAGGTAGTGACCTATATGTAGTGCACGCGTGTAATGGTGTCCCCGCACTCACAAAGTTCAGTGAATTGGCTCTGAACAATGTGGGGGCACCTTGGCTAGTGCCAGGGTGCCCTCACACTAAGTAACTTTGCACCTAACCTTTACCAGGTAAAGGTTAGACATATAGGTGACTTATAAGTTACTTAAGTGCAGTGTAAAATGGCTGTGAAATAACGTGGACGTTATTTCACTCAGGCTGCAGTGGCAGGCCTGTGTAAGAATTGTCAGAGCTCCCTATGGGTGGCAAAAGAAATGCTGCAGCCCATAGGGATCTCCTGGAACCCCAATACCCTGGGTACCTCAGTACCATATACTAGGGGATTATAAGGGTGTTCCAGTAAGCCAATGTAAATTGGTAAAAATGGTCACTAGCCTGTCAGTGACAATTTGGAAAGCAATGAGAGAGCATAACCACTGAGGTTCTGATTAGCAGAGCCTCAGTGAGACAGTTAGTCACTACACAGGTAACACATACAGGCACACTTATGAGCACTGGGGCCCTGGGTTACCAGGGTCCCAGTGACACATACAACTAAAACAACATATATACAGTGAAAAATGGGGGTAACATGCCAGGCAAGATGGTACTTTCCTACACAACCCCCCCCCAAACGAAGGACAATAAGACTAGCCATTACCTGATGAGTCTTCATTGTCTAAGTGGAAATATCTGGAGAGTCCATCTGCATTGGAGTGGCTACTCCCAGGTCTATGTTCCACTGTATAGTCCATTCCCTGTAGGGATATGGACCACCTCAACAATTTAGGATTTTCACCTTTCATTTGTTTTAGCCAAAGTAGAGGTTTGTGGTCTGTCTGAACAATGAAGTGAGTGCCAAACAGGTATGGCCTCAACTTCTTCAGAGCCCAGACCACAGCAAAGGCCTCCCTCTCAATGGCAGACCAACGCTTTTCTCTAGGGGTCAACCTTCTACTAATAAAAGCAACAGGTTGATCCTGGCCCTCAGAATTAAGTTGTGATAGGACTGCCCCTACTCCTAATTCAGATGCATCAGTTTGGACATAGAATTTTTTAGAGTAACAAGGGCTTTTCAGGACAGGTGCAGAGCACATGGCCTGCTTTAGCTCCTCAAAAGCTTTCTGACAGTTTGCTGTCCATAATACCTTTTTAGGCATTTTCTTGGATGTGAGGTCATTAAGAGGGGCTGCAATGGAACCATAGTTCTTAATGAACCTCCTGTAATACCCAGTGAGGCCTAGGAAGGCTCTCACCTGAGTCTGAGTGGTAGGGGGAATCCAATCAATAATAGTTTGGATTTTCCCCTGAAGTGGTGCAATCTGTTCCCCACCAACAAGGTGTCCCAGATAAACCACCTTACCCTGCCCTATCTGGCACTTTGAAGCCTTGATAGTGAGGCCTGCCTTTTGCAGGGCCTCCAAAACTTTCCAAAGGTGGACCAGGTGATCATCCCAGCTGGAGCTAAAGACAGCTATATCATCCAAATATGCTGCACTGAAAGCTTCCAGCCCTTGCAGGACTGTGTTCACCAACCTCTGAAAAGTGGCAGGTTCATTTTTCAAACCAAAAGGCATTACAGTAAACTGGTAATGTCCTCCAATGGTAGAAAATGCAGTCTTAGGTTTAGCATCTTCTGACATTTTGATCTGCCAATACCCTGCAGTCAAATCAAAAGTGCTTAGATACTTGGCAGATGCCAGTGTATCTATTAGCTCATCTGCCCTGGGTATAGGGTGAGCATCTGTTTTGGTTACCAAGTTGAGACCTCTATAGTCTACACAAAACCTCATTTCCTTCTTTCCATCTTTAGAATTGGGTTTTGGTACCAGTACCACAGGAGAAGCCCATGGACTGTCAGAGTGCTCAACCACTCCTAGTTCCAACATCTTCTGAACTTCTTGCTTTATGCAGTCCCTGACATGGTCAGGCTGCCTATAGATCTTACTTTTGACAGGTAAACTGTCTCCAGTATCTATAGTGTGCTCACACCAAGAAGTGGTGCCTGGCACAATGGAGAAGAGTTCTGAAAATTGTCCTAGGAGATTTATGCAATTATCTTTCTGCTCAGCAGTAAGACAATCAGCCAAAACTACCCCTTCCACAAGAGCATCTTGTTCTGTGGAAGAGAAGAGATCAGGTAGAGGATCACTGTCTTCTTCCTGTCCCTCATCTGTTGCCATGAGCAGGGTGAGATCAGCCCTGTCATAGTAGGGTTTCAGGCGGTTGACATGGAGCACCCTAAGGGGACTCCTGGCAGTGCCTAAGTCAACCAAGTAGGTGACTTCACCCTTCTTTTCAACAATTGTGTGTGGACCACTCCATTTATCTTGGAGTGCTCTTGGGGCCACAGGCTCCAAGACCCACACTTTCTGCCCTGGTTGGTACTGAACCAAAACAGCCTTCTGATCATGCCATTGCTTCTGGAGCTCTTGGCTGGCCTGAAGGTTTTTACTGGCCTTTTTCATGTACTCAGCCATCCTTGATCTGAGGCCAAGTACATAGTCCACAATATCCTGCTTAGGAGCTTTTAAAGGTTGTTCCCAACCCTCCTTTACAAGTGTGAGTGGACCCCTAACAGGGTGTCCAAAAAGAAGTTCAAAGGGGCTGAAGCCCACTCCTTTCTGGGGTACCTCCCTGTAGGCAAAAAGGAGGCATGGTAGAAGGATATCCCATCTCCTGCGGAGTTTTTCAGGGAGTCCCATAATCATGCCTTTGAGAGTTTTATTAAATCTCTCCACCAGTCCATTTGTTTGTGGATGATAGGGTGTTGTGAACTTGTAAGTTACACCACACTCCTTCCACATGGCCTTTAAGTATGCAGACATGAAATTGCTTCCTCTGTCTGATACTACTTCCTTTGGGAAGCCCACCCTGGAAAATATTCCCAGGAGGGCCTTTGCCACTGCAGGAGCTGTAGTGGTCCTTAAAGGAATAGCTTCAGGATACCTTGTGGCATGGTCCACTACCACTAAGATAAACCTATTGCCTGAAGCAGTAGGAGGGTCAAGGGGGCCAACTATGTCAACCCCTACCCTTTCAAAGGGAACCCCAACCACAGGCAGTGGGATAAGGGGTGCCTTTGGAGTGCTACCTGTCTTGCCACTGGCTTGACAGGTTTCACAGGACTTACAAAAATCTTTTGTGTCCTCAGACATCCTAGGCCAATGAAACAGTGGTACCAATCTGTCCCAAGTTTTCATTTGACCCAGGTGCCCAGCTAAGGGAATGTCATGTGCCAGTGTTAGGAGGAACTTTCTGTACTCCTGAGGAATCACTAATCTCCTGGCAGCTCCAGGTTTAGGATCCCTTTGCTCAGTGTACAAGAGGTTGTCCTCCCAGTAAACTCTGTGTGAGTCACTGACATCCCCATTAGCCTGTTTGACAGCTTGCTGTCTGAGACCCTCTAATGTGGGACAGGTTTGCTGTGCCACACTCAGCTCCTCTCTGGCAGGCCCCCCTTCACCCAAAAGCTCAGCAGTGTCTGCTTCCAGCTCCTCTGGTGTAGGTTCTGCACAGGGAGGGAATTCTTCTTCCTCAGAATTAGAATCCACTGTAGAGGGAGGGATAGTAGGAAGTGGTTTGCTTCTACTAGCCCTAGCTTTAGGGAGCACTTGGTCCATTGTTCCAGGATCCAAGCTTCCCTGTCCTTTTTGCTTTTTGGCCTGAGCCCTTGTCAAAGCAAAAATATGCCCTGGGATGCCCAGCATTGCTGCATGGGCCTCCAACTCCACATCTGACCAAGCTGATGTCTCCAAATCGTTCCCTAATAGACAGTCTACAGGTAAATCTGAAGCTACCACAACTTTCTTTGGACCAGATACCCCCCCCCAGTTGAGATTTACAACAGCCATGGGGTGGCTTTGTGTTATGTTGTGAGCATCGGTTACTTGGTACTGGTGTCCAAGTATGTGTTGTTCAGGGTGCACCAGTTTCTCAATCACCATTGTGACACTGGCACCTGTGTCCCTGTAGGCCTGGACCTCAACACCATTTATTAGGGTTAGTTGCTTGTACTTCTCCAAGTTATGGGGGCAAGCAACCAAAGTGGCTAAGTCAATAGCCCCTTCAGAGACTAAAGTAGCCTCTGTGGTCTCCCTAATCAGACCAACCCCAACTAAATTACCAAAAGTGAGCCCAGCTACTCCCTTGGATTGGCTATTAGTAGGTTTGCTCCCACCACCACTGCTATTAGTAGGGACACTAGGTGTAGCAGTAGGGGTTGTAGTGGTAGGAGCTGTGGTGCCTTTCTTTGGACAACTGGGATCTGTTGTCCAATGGCCTTTTATCTTACATAAATAGCACCATGGTTTCTTTTCCTTGTTCTGATTAGAGGAGGGTTTGGGCCCACCACCCCCACCAGAGTGTTTTTGTGGGCCTGATGAAGACTCATTTTTAGATTTGTCCCCACCCTTGTCAGAAGACTTACCATCCTTCTTTTTGTTGCCATCTTTGTCACCCCCTGTATGAACTTTTCTGTTCACTCTTGTTCTGACCCATTTGTCTGCCTTCTTTCCCAATTCTTGGGGAGAGGTCAGATCAGAGTCCACCAAGTACTGGTGCAACAAATCAGACACACAATTATTAAGAATATGCTCTCTCAGGATTAAGTTATACAGGCTGTCATAATCAGTAACTTTACTGCCATGTAACCACCCCTCCAAGGCCTTCACTGCCTGGTCAATGAAATCAACCCAGTCTTGTGAAGACTCCTTTTTGGTATCTCTGAACTTGATCCTGTACTGTTCAGTGGTTAAGCCATAACCATCCAGGAGTGCATTCTTAAGAACTTGGAAATTGTTAGCATCATTTTCTTTTACAGTAAGGAGCCTATCCCTACCTTTTCCAGTAAATGATAGCCATAGGATAGCAGCCCACTGCCTTTGAGGGACATCCTGTACAGCACAGGCCCTCTCAAGTGCAGCAAACCACTTGTTAATGTCATCCCCCTCCTTGTAAGGGGGAACTATCTTATGCAGATTCCTGGAATCATGCTCTTTTGCAGGATGATTATGGGGAATACTGCTGCTGCCACCATGGGTATCTAAACCCATTTTCTGTCTTTCCCTCTCTATTTCTAAAGACTGTCTATCCAAATCCAGCTGTTGCTTCTTGAGCTTCAGTCTGGTTTGCTCCACTCTCAATCTATTGAGCTCCCTTTCCAACAATCTGTCATCAGGGTGGGTGGGAGGGACATTTCTAGATACAGAGGTATGATGGGAATGAACAGAAGGAGACCTGTCCCTTACAGAGGGCACCCTAACAGCTTGGCTACCAGCATAATGTGAGAGCACACCATCAGTATGGTGTGATTCAACCTCTGTACCAACTATGCTAGACTGTCTAGTAATGGGCAGGCTGAGAATTTTCTTTCCTGAACCTTTTCCTGGGGGAGTCCCTGGATCAGATTGAGAACCATTAGCTACTTTTTCTACAGATTGGGCACTTATGGCCTTATCCTGTACTCTAAGCATATTAATTAACAGTTCTAAGGAAGGATTCTTCCCTACACTCAAACCTCTCTCTATGCAGAGACTCCTTGCTCCTTTCCAGCTAAGGTGATCATATGCAAGTTTGGACAGATCAACTTTTTGGCCTGTGCCAGACATTTTTAGAGAGAGTTAAAGTGATAGATAAAGAGAAAAAAGTTTTCAGAACTTTTTGGAAAGACAGAAAAAACTTTTTAAACTTTTAAGAACTTTTTGAAAGTTTAGTAGTACTTTTCAGCACTTAGAAAAGAGTGAAAAGAGGAAATGCAAAACTTTTTGGCTATGTGTATATACACTGACCTTGTTTTGTATATTTTTCTCTTATGAAAAGTACAATGACAAGAGTGGTAAGTAGTCTCAAGCACTTATCCCACCACTGCACAACCAATGTAGGAGGCTGGACTGGCTTGTAGTGAGTACCAAGGGGTACTTGCACCTTGCACCAGGCCCAGTTATCCCTTATTAGTGTATAGGGTGTCTAGCAGCTTAGGCTGATAGATAATGGTAGCTTAGCAAAGCAGCTCAGGCTGAACTAGGAGACGTGTGAAGCTACTACAGTACCACTTAGTGTCATATGCACAATATCATAAGAAAACACAATACACAGTTATACTAAAAATAAAGGTACTTTATTTTTATGACAATATGCCAAAGTATCTTAGAGTGTACCCTCAGTAAGAGGATAGGAAATATACACAAGATATATATACACAATAGCAAAAATATGCAGTATAGTCGTAGAAAACAGTGCAAACAATGTATAATTACAATAGGATGCAATGGGGAAACATAGGGATAGGGGCAACACAAACCATATACTCCAGAAGTGGAATGTGAACCACGAATGGACCCCAAACCTATGTGACCTTGTAGAGGGTCGCTGGGACTATTAGAAAATAGTGAGAGTTAGCAAAATAACCCACCCCAAGACCCTGAAAAGTGAGTGCAAAGTGCACCAAAGTTCCCCTAAGGACAAAATAGTCGTGTTAGAGGGAGAATGCAAGGAAAACACAAATCAGCAATGCAACAACGATGGATTCCTGTCTGAAGGTACCTGTGGAACAAGGGGACCAAGTCCAAAAGTCACAAGCAGCTCGGAGATGGGCAGATGCCCAAGAAATGCCAGCGGTTGGTGCAAAGAAGCTCTTACTAGGCTGAAGAACTGTGAATACTGCAGGAACGACAAGGGCTAGAGACTTCCCCTTTGGAGGATGGATCCCCCACGCCTTGGAGAGTCGTGCAGAAGTGTTTTCCCGCCGGATGGACGCCAACAAGCCTTGCTACACGCAAATCGTGCGTTTGGCGTTTTTGGACGCTGCTGGGGCCCAGGAGGGACCAGGAGGTCGCAAATTGGACCTGCAGAGAGAGGGGACGTCGAGCAAGACAAAGAGCCCTCACTGAAGCAGGTAGCACCTGGAGAAGTGCCAGAAACAGGCACTACGAGGATGCGTGAAACGGTGCTCGCCGAAGTTGCACAAAGGAGTCCCACGTCGCCGGAGACCAACTTAGAAAGTCGTGCAATGCAGGTTAGAGTGCCGTGGACCCAGGCTTGGCTGTGCACGAAGGATTTCCGCCGGAAGTGCACAGGGGCCGGAGAAGCTTGCAAAGTCGCGGTTCCCAGCAATGCAGCCCAGCGAGGTGAGGCAAGGACTTACCTCCACCAAACTTGGGCTGAAGAGTCACTGGACTGTGGGGGTCACTTGGACGGTGTCGCTGGATTCGAGGGACCTCACTCGTCGTGCTGAGAGGAGACCCAAGGGACCGGAGATGCAGCTTTTTGGTGCCTGCGGTTGCAGGGGGAAGATTCCGTCGACCCACGGGAGATTTCTTCGGAGCTTCTGGTGCAGAGAGGAGGCAGACTACCCCCACAGCATGCACAAGCAGGAAAACAGTCGAGAAGGCGGCAGGATCAGCGTTACAGAGTTGCAGTAGTCGTCTTTGCTACTATGTTGCAGGTTTGCAGGCTTCCAGCGCGGTCAGCGGTCGATTCCTTATCAGAAGGTGAAGAGGGAGATGCAGAGGAACTCGGCTGAGCTCATGCATTCGTTATCTAAAGTTTCCCCAGAGACAGAGACCCTAAATAGCCAGAAAAGAGGGTTTGGCTACCTAGGAGAGAGGAAAGGCTACTAACACCTGAAGGAGCCTATCACAAGGAGTCTCTGACGTCACCTGGTGGCACTGGCCACTCAGAGCAGTCCAGTGTGCCAGCAGCACCTCTGTTTCCAAGATGGCAGAGGTCTGGAGCACACTGGAGGAGCTCTGGACACCTCCCAGGGGAGGTGCAGGTCAGGGGAGTGGTCACTCCCCTTTCCTTTGTCCAGTTTCGCGCCAGAGCAGGGGCTAAGGGGTCCCTGAACCGGTGTAGACTGGCTTATGCAGAATTGGGCACCTCTGTGCCCAACAAAGCATTTCCAGAGGCTGGGGGAGGCTACTCCTCCCCTGCCTTCACACCATTTTCCAAAGGGAGAGGGTGTCACACCCTCTCTCAGAGGAAGTTCTTTGTTCTGCCATCCTGGGCCAGGCCTGGCTGGACCCCAGGAGGGCAGATGCCTGTCTGAGGGGTTGGCAGCAGCAGCAGCTGCAGAGAAACCCCAGGAAGGGCAGTCTGGCAGTACCAGGGTCTGTGCTACAGACCACTGGGATCATGGAATTGTACCAACAATGCCAGGATGGCATAGAGGGGGCAATTCCATGATCATAGACATGTTACATGGCCATATTCGGAGTTACCATGGTCAAGCTACATATAGGTAGTGACCTATATGTAGTGCACGCGTGTAATGGTGTCCCCGCACTCACAAAGTTCAGTGAATTGGCTCTGAACAATGTGGGGGCACCTTGGCTAGTGCCAGGGTGCCCTCACACTAAGTAACTTTGCACCTAACCTTTACCAGGTAAAGGTTAGACATATAGGTGACTTATAAGTTACTTAAGTGCAGTGTAAAATGGCTGTGAAATAACGTGGACGTTATTTCACTCAGGCTGCAGTGGCAGGCCTGTGTAAGAATTGTCAGAGCTCCCTATGGGTGGCAAAAGAAATGCTGCAGCCCATAGGGATCTCCTGGAACCCCAATACCCTGGGTACCTCAGTACCATATACTAGGGGATTATAAGGGTGTTCCAGTAAGCCAATGTAAATTGGTAAAAATGGTCACTAGCCTGTCAGTGACAATTTGGAAAGCAATGAGAGAGCATAACCACTGAGGTTCTGATTAGCAGAGCCTCAGTGAGACAGTTAGTCACTACACAGGTAACACATACAGGCACACTTATGAGCACTGGGGCCCTGGGTTACCAGGGTCCCAGTGACACATACAACTAAAACAACATATATACAGTGAAAAATGGGGGTAACATGCCAGGCAAGATGGTACTTTCCTACATCCTTCTCCACCTTCATCCGGATAAAGCATGACATCCGTCCTGCAAGCTCTCCACCGGCTACATAAACTTGAAAAGCAATGTTCAAGGCATTCTTCATTGTCTACTTAGCCTCCCAAGGAAAGGATCACTACACCTACAAATATAATTCAACCAATCCAAACAAATATGAAACTGTACTCGTAACTGTGTAGGGTTATACTGCGGATCCTCGTAAATGCCGACTATAATAGAAGGCACTGCTTTCAAGTACAAGCTGCCAGGCTCCGGAGCTCACTACCAGTTACTACTTGTAGCATTAGAGAGGACTTACAGTTCCCCAGGATAGAATCTGAAACAATAATCACTTCTTCAACTACAGTCGACAGATATGCAACAACCCGACCAGCCCACTCTCCAATGTTCACAAACACTCTAATAAGATTCTGTGCCTGGTGAGCTGTGAAGCGTTGGCCTGTGCCTAGCCTGTGTGTTATATTATAAAGTAAATTCATACAAAGCCCTCCTGGTCCTCACTAATACTAGGCTTGTGGTCCTCCAGCCAACTATAGTTCAAACATGCTGCATAGTAATTCTCTTATATAGCGAAACTCTCCTAAGCTACATAAGACGTACCCACTACAGGTCATGTCTATTACCCAGTACTGTACCAGTCCACAGTAACAAATCAACCATCACCAATGGAACAGGCAAGAAATAAAAGAAGAGATCTGCCACACGCCGCTGGCCAACAGAGGACTCTAACTTAGTCCAACACTGCTGGTCCAAACTAACTCTACGATATAACCGCTTGTTGAGATTTCATCATGAAAATCAAATAAGGGAAGATTGAAACCTAGTCCATTCCTGCAGATCTCCTGACCATCACTCCCTCCAACCTACACCTACTCAGGACCACAAAATATCAGAATGGACAACTCTGTGAGTTAACCAACTTGGGCCCTCATTAGGAGTGGCCTCTTAATTCCAGTGGTGCTGGTAACACAGGTTTCCAGCGCTATCATGATTATGAGATGCTCTGTGTTTCTGCAGATCTGTTTATTTTCACACAGAGATTTTGGCTGGTGGAAGCAATCAAAATCTACATCTGAAAATCTGGGGAAAAGTAGAATTACTGGCAGAGTGGGACCCAGAATTGCTAATTCCCTCTGTAATTTCACATTTCCTAGGGGACCGCAAGGGTCTAACTTGTAATGGTCTGGATAGACCCAATCCCTGGTATCAGTACTTAACCGTGGAGAAAAATCCAGCAGTTTCTGTATTGGACCATAAGACATATCATAAAGAGACCTGCAGATCTCATGAAAGCTGACCCAACCATAAACAGTGTGTTCCTCTTGATCACACTTCCTCATCCATCTGACTGCTAAGTGTTGCATCTTGTACCACTATAACCACACCTCAGTGGTCATCACTCACGGACATGAAAACACTTCCCACATAGCATCAAAACAAAGATCACCGCTTCCATCCACATTCCTTGCATGTGTACTGTACTGTGCTACCCATGTAGGCAAGCGCTTCAGGGTCCCACAGAGTGTTAGTAAGCGCTATAGAGATGTTAAAACACAAAGCAGCCTGATTCAAGAACAGAGGAAAATGGTGTTGAATCCCTTTGATCCCCAAGTCTAGGACCACAGAACAACACTGACTGAAGGGACCAATGTTAGTTAAATCCAGCCCCTTACTGTGCCAGTGCTATAAATACATTTATGGTTATATCTCAAGATCATAAAGTGCTAGGACCTCCTGCCTTTCCACATCTGCGTTATTTTAACTGCACACTGTAGGAAAGTACCATCTTGCCTGGCATGTTACCCCCATTTTTCACTGTATATATGTTGTTTTAGTTGTATGTGTCACTGGGACCCTGGTAACCCAGGGCCCCAGTGCTCATAAGTGTGCCTGAATGTGTTACCCGTGTAGTGACTAACTGTCTCACTGAGGCTCTGCTAATCAGAACCTCAGTGGTTATGCTCTCTCATTGCTTTCCAAATTGTCACTAACAGGCTAGTGACCATTTTTACCAATTTACATTGGCTTACTGGAACACCCTTATAATTCCCTAGTATATGGTACTGAGGTACCCAGGGTATTGGGGTTCCAGGAGATCCCTATGGGCTGCAGCATTTCTTTTGCCACGCATAGGGAGCTCTGACAATTCTTACACAGGCCTGCCACTGCAGCCTGAGTGAAATAACGTCCACGTTATTTCACAGCCATTTTTCACTGCACTTAAGTAACTTATAAGTCACCTATATGTCTAACCTTTACCTGGTAAAGGTTAGGTGCAAAGTTACTTAGTGTGAGGGCACCCTGGCACTAGCCAAGGTGCCCCCACATTGTTCAGGGCCAATTCCCTGAACTTTGTGAGTGCGGGGACACCATTACACGTGTGCACTACATATAGGTCACTACCTATATGTAGCTTCACAATGGTAACTCCGAATATGGCCATGTAACATGTCTATGATCATGGAATTGCCCCCTCTATGCCATCCTGGCATAGTTGGCACAATCCCATGGTCCCAGTGGTCTGTAGCACAGACCCTGGTACTGCCAAACTGCCCTTCCTGGGGTTTCACTGCAGCTGCTGCTGCTGCCAACCCCTCAGACAGGCATCTGCCCTCCTGGGGTCCAGCCAGGCCTGGCCCAGGATGGCAGAACAAAGAACTTCCTCTGAGAGAGGGTGTGACACCCTCTCCCTTTGGAAAATGGTGAGAAAGGCAGGGGAGGAGTAGCCTCCCCCAGCCTCTGGAAATGCTTTGATGGGCACAGATGCTGCCCATCTTTGCATAAGCCAGTCTACACCGGTTCAGGGATCCCCCAGCCCTGCTCTGGGGCGAAACTGGACAAAGGGAAGGGGAGTGACCACTCCCCTGACCTGCACCTCCCAGGGGAGGTGCCCAGAGCTCCTCCAGTGTGCCCCAGACCTCTGCCATCTTGGATTCAGAGGTGTTGCTGGCACACTGGACTGCTCTGAGTGGCCAGTGCCAGCAGGTGACGTCAGAGACTCCTTCTGATAGGCTCTTACCTTTCTTACTAGCCTATCCTCCTTCCTAGGTAGCCAAACCTCCTTTTCTGGCTATTTAGGGTCTCTGCTTTGGGGAATTCTTCAGATAACAAATGCAAGAGCTCATCAGAGTTCCTCTGCATCTCCCTCTTCACCTTCTGCCAAAAGGATCGACCGCTGACTGCTCAGGACACCTGCAAAAACTGCAACAAAGTAGCATGACGACTACTAGCAACCTTGTATCGCTTCATCCTGCCGGCTTTCTCAACTGTTTCCAGGTGGTGCATGCTCTGGGGGTAGCCTGCCTCCTTCTTGCACCAGGAGCTCTGAAGAAATCTCCCGTGGGACGACGGAATCCTCCCCCTGCAACCGCAGGCAACAAATGACTGCATCACCGGTCCTCTGGGTCCCCTCTCAGCACGACGAGCGTGGTCCCTGGAACTCAGCAACTCTGTCCAAGTGGCTCCCACAGTCCATTGACTCTTCAGTCCAAGTCTGGTGGAGGTAAGTCCTTGCCTCCCCACGCTAGACTGCATTGCTGGGTACCCCGTGATTTGCAGCTGCTCCGGCTCCTGTGCACTCTTCCAGGATTTCCTTCATGCACAGCCAAGCCTGGGTCCCCGACACTCTAATCTGCAGTGCGCAACCTTCTGAGTTGTCCTCCGGCGTCGTGGGACTCCCTTTTGTGACTTCGGGTGGACTCCGGTTCACTCCTCTTCTAAGTGCATGTCCGGGTACTTCTGCGGGTGCTGCCTGCTTCTGTGAGGGCTCCCTGACTTGCTGGGTGCCCCCTCTGTCTCCTCATCCAAGTGGCGACATCCTGGTCCCTCCTGGGCCACAGCAGCATCTAAAAACCCTTACAGCAACACTTGCAGCTAGCAAGGCTTGTTTGCGGTCTTTCTGCGTGGAAACACCTCTGCAAGCTTCTTCACGACGTGGGACATCCATCCTCCAAAGGGGAAGTTCCTAGTCTTCTTCGTTCTTGCAGAACAGCAGCTTCTTCAAACAGGTGGCAGCTTCCTTGCACCCTCAGCTGGCATTTCTTGGGCTCCTGTCCACTCTCGACACTGTTGCGACTCTTGGACTTGGTCCCCTTCTCTTGCAGGTACCCAGGTCCGGAAATCCACTGTTGTTGCATTGCTGGTGTTGTTCCTCTTGCAGAAACCCCCTATCACGACTTCTGTGCTCTCTGGGGGTTGTAGGTGCACTTTACACCTACATATAGGGTCTTGGGGTGGGCTATTTTTCTAACCCTCACTGTTTTCTTACAGTCCCAGCGACCCTCTACAAGCTCACATAGGTTTGGGGTCCATTCGTGGTTCGCATTCCACTTTTGGAGTATATGGTTTGTGTTGCCCCTATACCTATGTGCTCCTATTGCAATCTACTGTAACTTTACATTGCTTGCAATACTTCCTTTTGCTATTACTTGCATAATTATGGTTTGTGTACATATATCTTGTGAATATAACTTATCCTCATAGTGAGGGTACGCACTGAGATACTTTTGGCATATTGTCATAAAAATATAGTACCTTTATTGTTAGTATATCTGTGTATTGTGTTTTCTTATGATATTGTGCATATGACACCAGTGGTATACAGGGAGTGCAGAATTATTAGGCAAATGAGTATTTTGACCACATCATCCTCTTTATGCATGTTGTCTTACTCCAAGCTGTATAGGCTCGAAAGCCTACTACCAATTAAGCATATTAGGTGATGTGCAGCTCTGTAATAAGAAGGGGTGTGGTCTAATGACATCAACACCCTATATCAGGTGTGCATAATTATTAGGCAACTTCCTTTCCTTTGGCAAAATGGGTCAAAAGAAGGACTTGACAGGCTCAGAAAAGTCAAAAATAGTGAGATATGTTGCAGAGGGATGCAGCACTCTTAAAATTGCAAAGCTTCTGAAGCGTGATCATCGAACAATCAAGCGTTTCAATCAAAATAGTCAACAGGGTCGCAAGAAGCGTGTGGAAAAACCAAGGCGCAAAATAACTGCCCATGAACTGAGAAAAGTCAAGCGTGCAGCTGCCACGATGCCACTTGCCACCAGTTTGGCCATATTTCAGAGCTGCAACATCACTGGAGTGCCCAAAAGCACAAGGTGTGCAATACTCAGAGTCATGGCCAAGGTAAGAAAGGCTGAAAGACGACCACCACTGAACAAGACACACAAGCTGAAACGTCAAGACTGGGCCAAGAAATATCTCAAGACTGATTTTTCTAAGGTTTTATGGACTGATGACATGAGAGTGAGTCTTGATGGGCCAGATGGATGGGCCCGTGGCTGGATTGGTAAAGGGCAGAGAGCTCCAGTCCGACTCAGACGCCAGCAAGGTGGAGGTGGAGTACTGGTTTGGGCTGGTATCATCAAAGATGAGCTTGTGGGGCCTTTTCGGGTTGAGGATGGAGTCAAGCTCAACTCCCAGTCCTACTGCCAGTTCCTGGAAGACACCTTCTTCAAGCAGTGGTACAGGAAGAAGTCTGCATCCTTCAAGAAAAACATGATTTTCATGCAGGACAATGCTCCATCACACGCGTCCAAGTACTCCACAGCGTGGCTGGCAAGAAAGGGTATAAAAGAAGGAAATCTAATGACATGGCCTCCTTGTTCACCTGATCTGAACCCCATTGAGAACCTGTGGTCCATCATCAAATGTGAGATTTACAAGGAGGGAAAACAGTACACCTCTCTGAACAGTGTCTGGGAGGCTGTGGTTGCTGCTGCACGCAATGTTGATGGTGAACAGATCAAAACACTGACAGAATCCATGGATGGCAGGCTTTTGAGTGTCCTTGCAAAGAAAGGTGGCTATATTGGTCACTGATTTGTTTTTGTTTTGTTTTTGAATGTCAGAAATGTATATTTGTGAATGTTGAGATGTTATATTGGTTTCACTGGTAATAATAAATAATTGAAATGGGTATATATTTGTTTTTTGTTAAGTTGCCTAATAATTATGCACAGTAATAGTCACCTGCACACACAGATATCCCCCTAACATAGCTAAAACTAAAAACAAACTAAAAACTACTTCCAATAATATTCAGCTTTGATATTAATGAGTTTTTTGGGTTCATTGAGAACATGGTTGTTGTTCAATAATAAAATTAATCCTCAAAAATACAACTTGCCTAATAATTCTGCACTCCCTGTAGTAGGAGCTTTACATGTCTCCTAGTTCAGCCTTAGCTGCTCTTCCATAGCTACCTTCTATCAGCCTAAGCTGCTAGAAACACCTCTTCTACACTAATAAGGGATAACTGGACCTGGCACAAGGTGTAAGTACCTCCGGTACCCACTACGAGCCAGGCCAGCCTCCTACAACAGCCACCATATGAACCAATTTTCGAACAAAGATACATGAACAATTGTCCAGAAAAGGCCAAGGCCCAGTCCAAAGTACATAAGGCCCACATGGCTACAGGGCACAGTCCAAGCCCCAAATTGATCCTGACTAACTCCGCACAAAACTGTGCAGGGGCAACATCTCAGAACTGGACAGGCACCGCAGGGGGAAGGGGGCACCTCAGCTGAAGTCGGAACTTGCCCACTGCTTCTGGAAGGGGCTCCTTGCCCATTTCCCAATGCTGGGGAGTGCCAGGTCACAGCCTCTGAGGTGGGGAACGTGCCCACTGGTTCTGGAGGGGGCTTCATGCCCATAACCCAATGCTGGGGAGTGCAAGGTCACAGTCTCTGAGGTGGGGAACTTGCCCACTGGTTCTGGAGGGGGTTCCATGCCCATTTCTAATTGCTGGGGAGTGCAAGGTCACAGTCTCTGAGGTGGAAAACACGCCCACTGCTTCTAGATGGGGCTCCATGCCCATTTCCCAGTGCTGGGGAGTGCAAGGTCACAGTCTCTGAGGTGGGGAACTCGTCCACCAATTCTGGATGGGGCTCCATGCCCATTTCCCAATGCTGGGGAGTGCAAGGTTACAGTCTCTGAGGTGGGGAACTCGTCCACCGCTTCTGGAGGGGGCTCCTTGTACAACAGTCCCTGGAGGGTGGCCTACATGCCCTCTGCTGGAGGTGAGGGCTGCATTGTCTCTGCTGGGGGAGGTGTCTCCTGGGCAGCCTCTGCTGGAGGTGAGGGCTGCTGTGTCCCAGCTGGGGGAGGTGTCTCCTGGGCAGCCTCTGCTGGAGGTGAGGGCTGCATTGTCTCTGCTTGGGGAGGTGTCTCCTGGGCAGCCTTTGCTGGAGGTGAGGGCTGCTGTGTCCAGCTGGGGGAGGTGTCTCCTGGGCAGCCTCTGCTGGAGGTGAGGGCTGCTGTGTCCCAGCTGGGGGAGGTGTCTCCTGGGCAGCCTCTGCTGGAGGTGAGGGCTGCATTGTCTCTGCTTGGGGAGGTGTCTCCTGGGCAGCCTTTGCTGGAGGTGAGGGCTGCTGTGTCCAGCTGGGGGAGGTGTCTCCTGGGCAGCCTCTGCTGGAGGTGAGGGCTGCTGTGTCCCAGCTGGGGGAGGTGTCTCCTGGGCAGCCTCTGCTGGAGGTGAGGGCTGCATTGTCTCTGCTTGGGGAGGTGTCTCCTGGGCAGCCTTTGCTGGAGGTGAGGGCTGCTGTGTCCAGCTGGGAGAGGTGTCTCCTGGGCAGCCTCTGCTGAAAGTGAGGGCTGCTGTGTCCCAGCTGGGGGATGTGTCTCCTGAGTAAGAACCATTTCTGTCATTGGTGTTTGAGTGGGAACCTCTTCTGTCATTGGTGGTTGCTTGGGAACCTTTTCTGTCATTGGTGGTTGAGTCGGAACCTTTTCTGTCATAGCTGGTGGAGTGGGATCCTTCACTTTCCTGGCTGGTGGAGTGGGATTCTTCCTTTTCCTGGCTGGTGGAGTGGGATCCTTCATTGTCTTGCCTCCATGACTAGGAGGTGCCTCCGCTGTCCCCGTGGACTGTTTGGCTGAGGTGCTGGGCTGGGTCGTTGGGACCCTGCTCTTATGGGCAGGACGGGGGAGGGAAGTGCTCAAGTAAGCAAGGAAAAAACACATTTTATCCCTCAATACTTGCAGGTGACTCTGGCTACCCAAGCCTATCGTGGCTTCTGACTCCTGTGAGGAATGCCAGGACAGGGGCTGAGAACCATTATAATGATGCACATGGGTGAACCAGGAGAATAATCAAGAGGACCTTCAGCCTCCTGAAGGCCAGGTTCAGATGCCTGCATCTGACAGGTGGATCCCTGTTCTACTCACATGAGAAGGTCTGCCAGATAGCAGTGGCATGCTGCATGTTGCACAACCTGGCCCTCAGAGGACATGTGCCTTTTCTGCAGGAGGAGGGACTGGAGATGACCCTGTGGCAGCAGTGGACCCTGAGGACAGTGGGGATGAGGAGGCAGAGGATGAGGATGAGGACAACAGAACATCAGTTATACGACAATACTTAAATGACACACAAGTGAAACAGTGGAACTGACCATTTGTATGACAGTTCAAAGTGGACAACGTGACAGGGTGGGACACAATGGGGACAATCAGGATAGTCTCATTTCCTGGCGGTGGTCTTGGTCTTGGCAAGTGTCTCTGGCTTCTGTCTGGGTTGCATGGAACATTTGCGGGGCGGCTCACCTTCTGCAGGTGGAGGGGTGCTTGTGGCCTGTGGGTTATGTGGCAGGGCCTCCTGCCCACTAGCTGCAGTGGGAGTGGAGGGCCGGTCAATAGACAGGCTAGTGGTAGGGGCCCGCTGGTGTGCTGTCGATTCCCTCATGATGTTGGCCATGTCTGCCAGCACCCCTGCTATGGAGATCATGGTGGTGTTGAGAGCCTGCAAGTCCTCCCTGATCTCCTGATGGTGTTCCTCCTGCAGCCGCTTGTTCTCCTGCATGTTGTTAAGGTTATGGCCAGTCATTTCCTGGGATTGTTGGTAGGCCCCCAGGATCTTGGTGAGTGCCTCCTGGAGAGTCGGTTCCTTGGGCCTGTGCTCCCCCTGGCGCACAACGGTCCTCCCAGTGCCCCTGTTGCCCTGTGCCTGTGTCCCCTGAACAATGTGCCCACTGCCAGTGGGCCCAGGTCCCTGATTGTCTTGGGTGTGAGGTGGTGCCTTGCTGCCACGGAACGTACCTTTCCCCGTAGTTTGTTCCACCTCTTCCTGATGTCGTCCCTTGTTCTTGGATGCTGTTCCTGGCAATGGATATTTGCTGTACCTGTGCTCCAAACACCTGTGGCTCCTCACTGACTATTTCCTCCACCATGACCTGCAACTCCTCATCTGTGAAACAGGGGTGCCTTTGTGGGGACATGGGTGTTGTGTGGTGTGTGTAAGTGTGTGGGTGTTGGGTACTGTGGTTGGGTGTGTGAAGTCAGGTGCCTGAGGGATGTATGGGTGTGTGTGGTGGGTGTGTCTAGTTGACACAGTGGTCTTGGTGTCAGTCTGGTGGCAACAATTTGTATTCGTAAAGGGTTGCTTCCCACATATAGGGGGTCATTATGACCCCGGTGGAGAGTGTTAATGTGGCCGTAGTACCGCCAACAGGCTGGCGGTACATACCGATACGTTATAAGAATGGAGGGTTGGCTGCAGCCAACCCGTCACTTCTTCAATCATACCACCAAGCTGGTATAAGCTGCTGGGCCACAGTTATCAATCTCCAGCCCGGCAGCCAGCACAGAACCGCTGGCAGCATCATGAGCCTGCCTACCACCAAGGTTTTCGTGGTGTTAGCAACGCCACGAAAACCATGGCGGTAGACCTTACCTGTGACAGGGAATTCCTTCCCTGTCACCGGTAGGAGGCTCCCCCACCCCTCCAACACTAACCAGACGCCCCCACTGTCCCCCTCAATCCAAACTTCCCCCCACCGCCTCCGATATCCACACCGCCCCATACATGCACACACCCGCAGACATGCACCACGCATACACCCAGTCACTCACACTGGCATACACGCATTCATACAGACATACTCGCACACATTCTTACACCCAATCACTCACACGCATACAACCACACAAACAACACACACACACGCATTCACACACTCACATTCATGCACACACTCAGACACACACACACAACATCCCCCACCCCCAGCACCTTCCCTGTCGGAAGCCCGACTTACCTTGCGGAAGGAGGTCTTCCGGCAGAGAACGGAAAGGGGTGCTACTATCATCACCAGCTCCTGCCAGCAGAACACCTCCAGGCCATATTACCTGTCATAAGACGTCTGGTGGTGTTCTACTGGAGTGGCGGTGCTGGTGGTAGCAGCACCACCACCTTACCACTGTCCACCACCATGAACACTGCCAGATTTCCACCCTTCTTGTGGGGGAAGTGCAGCAGTGCTCATAATGTGGCGGACGGATGGTAGCCGCGATGGAGGTATTTTAGCGGCCGTCACCGCAGCGGTAGGTGGTTTTTACCGCCAATGTCCAAATGATCACCATAGTCTTGACTACTTAATCCTGTTACCATTGGGGAACACATCACAGAAACTGCCAATAAAACACAAACTGCCCCAGGGCCCAGAGAAAAGACCCCCATTCCCCCAAGTGAGCTGTAAGTGAGGGTCACTTGTGCCTATGGTAAACTACATGAACTGTTCTTGTCAGCCTCCTGTGAGTCTCATGTCAGTCTCACTGGTGCCTCGTGTGAGCCTCATGTCAGCCTTATTGGTACCTCGTGTGAGTCTCATGTCAGTCTCACTGGTGCCTCGTGTGAGCCTCATGTCAGCCTCATTGGTACCTCGTGTGAGTCTCATGTCAGTCTCACTGGTGCCTCGTGTGAGCCTCATGTCAGCCTCATTGGTACCTCGTGTGAGTCTCATGTAATTCTCACTGGAGCCTCGTGTGAGTCTCATGTCAGTCTCACTGGTGCCTCATGTGAGTCTCATGTCAGTCTCACTGGAGCTTCGTGTGAGTCTCATGTGTGCCTCACTGGAGCCTGTTGTGATTCTTATGTCAGCCTCACTGGATCCTCAAGTGAGTTCAATGTCAGCCTCACTGGAGCCTGTTGTGATTTTCATGTCAGCATCACTGGAGCCTTGTGTGAGTCTCATGTCAGCCTCACTGGAGCCTGTTATGATTATCATGTCAGCCTCACTGGACCCTGTTGTGATTCTCATGTTAGCCTCATGTGAGCCTCACTGGTGCCTCATGTGAGTCTCATGTCAGTCTCCCTGGAGCCTTGACTGAGCCTCATGTCAACTTCACTGGAGCCTTGTGTGTCTCATGACATCCTCACTAGAGCCTGTTGTGATTCTCATGTTAGCCTCACTTGTGCCTCGTGTGAGTTTCATGTCAGTTTCACTGGAGCCTCGTTTGAGCCTCACTAGTGCCTTGTGTAAGACTCATGTCAGCCTAAATAGTGCCTCATGTCAGCCTCATGTCAGTGTCATTGGAGCCTGTTGCGATTCTCATGTCAACGTCACTGGTGCCTCATGCGAGTCTCAAGTCAGCCTCATGTCAGTCTCATGTCAGCCTCACTGGAGCCTCGCGTGAGTACACATCAGTCTCAATGGTGCCTCGTGTGTCCCTCATGTCAGCCTCTTGTTGACATTGTGCTGTTGTGAGTTTTTGCTGCTCTGTAACCACAGCCACAGCTGCAGATCCCTCTCGGTGAGATCCGCTGAAGCTGCTGGATGGTTCCAGGGTGATTATCATCAGGAGATCTGTGGTGTTGATTCCTTTTCTGCTGATCAGTCACATTTGTGGAAACAACATCCTGGCTTTTTATTTCTGTTTAAAACTGTATTTTTAATTGCATGAAGTGTAAAACCACCTATCCAACTAGCATCCTGAATGCAGTTATGTATGTATCCATGCATGTGTGTGTGTGTGTACACGTATGTCTGCATGTATGTAAGTCTGTTTAGTGAGATCAATGGGTTGGTCCCTATCCCAAATGAATGCTAGTGATAAAAGTCATTGCATTTGTTCCTCCCACCACCTTTTCTGTGTTTGAAGTAAAGCCTTATGTGGCAAGGGTGAGCCCAGATGTGGGACCCTTGCTCACTGTGACACCGGAACCAAGGTTCTCCCGACTGACAATTCAGGGAGGACCTGGCTTAGCTATTCGGGCTGGACTGTTCCCTTTGGAGCAGGGTCAAGACTGATCTGCAATGTTTGGGTCCAAACTGAGCGATCGTCAGTGGTTAGGCTTAGTACAAACATTCCTCCTCAGCTGTTGTGTGTTTAGTGTGAAACTAACAAGGAGGCAGCAGAGCTCTGTACAGGGTCAAAGGCAACAAATGATTAGAAGCAGAACTGTGCCCTGAGAGCCGAAGTGGAGTGTTCCTGCATCATGATGCCGTGTTCTCTAAAGAGGGTGTCTTCAGGTCTTTGCTAAAATGAAACAGGGTTAGGGCTGCCCTCAGGAAAACAGGGACTTACATTTCAATGATGCAAATGGCATTTTTTTTAAAGGACACAAGACAAACCAAGAGCTTGATTGCGAAACAAATGTGTGCACTAAAGAAAGCTCACACAAGGTAATAACACAAATTCACAAACTGAGGGGCTTATTTACAAGCCCTTTGCGCCGCGGTGTGTCATTTATTATGTGGAAAAAAGTGACGCACCGTGGCTCAAGGTGCTTGTAAATAAGCCGCTAAGTTGGCAGAAACACAAACAGGTACATGGTGGAGTGCGAGAACTGGTAGAATGAAGTAGAGGCGTTCATTCCAAAAGAACCCCTTAAGTGTGTACGCATGACAAGTTTCCAGCAGCGTGTCATCGAAAAAACCAGCGGTGGCGTATTAATAAATGGGTGCTGGCCCACCCTGTGTCCCGGCAATCAGTTTGAAGGTCGCCCCGCACTCTTAACATCGTATTACTGGGAGGTGGGGCAGCTGTTTGAAGCCACCCCCCACGCCCCCTTACACTGTAAGTGCAACCAGGCCTGAGTTTTAAAGGGGGAGCAGAGATCCCTCTGCAGGGAGGTGCAGTGAATGACTGCATCTGCCAGAATGGGGTTTCCTGTGAGGTCCCTGGACCCATGTGCCCCACTTCAAAGGTTCACCTCAGTCTGTACTGACTGTAGTCCACCTCTGTGCAGTGCACACTCACTATCCCTACTGACCTCTCAGCATCTGTAACACGGTGCGGGTGCAAAGGCACCGGATTCCCTCATTGCATAGGAGTCTCTCTCTGTCAGAGCCTGCTTCAAGAGCTTTGTAATCAACCCTAGGAGTGGGAGAGCGGCTCAGAATGAGCTTTGAAACCAACACCAAAACTGGGAGAGAGGCTCAGAATGAGCTTTGTAACCAACACCAGAACTGAGAGAGTGGCTCAGTATGAGCTTTGTAACAACACCAGAACTGGGAGAGGGGCTCAGGATGAGCTTTCCAACTAACACCAGGACTGGGAGAGTGTCTCAGAATGAGCTTTGTAACCAACCCCAGGCCTGGGAGAGAGGCACAGAATGAGCTTTGGAAACAACACCAAGGCTGGGAGAGTGGCTCAGAATGAGCTTTGTAACAACACCAGGACTGGGAGAGCACCTCAGAATGAGCTTTGTTACCAACATCAGGACTAGGAAAAAGACTCAGAATGAGCTTTGTAACCAACACCAGAACTGGGAGAGTGGCTCAGTATGAGCTTTGTAACAACACCAGAACTGGGAGAGGGGCTCAGGATGAGCTTTCTGACTAACACCAGGACTGGGAAAGCGTCTCAGAATGAGCTTTGTAACCAACCCCAGGCCTGGGAGAGAGGCGCAGAATGAGCTTTGGAAACAACACCAGGGCTGGGAGAGCAGCTCCGAATGAGCTTTGTAACAACACCAGAACTGGGAGAGCACCTCAGAAGGAGCTTTGTTACCAACATCAGGACTAGGAGAAAGACTTAGAATGAGCTTTGTAACCAACACCAGAACTGGGAGAGGGGCTCAGTATGAGCTTTGTAACAACACCAGAACTGGGAGAGGGGCTCAGTATGAGCTTTGGAAACAACACCATGGCTGGGAGAGTGGCTCAGAACGAGCTTTGTAACAACACCAGGACTGGGAGAGAACCTCAGAATGAGCTTCGTTACCAACATCAGGACTGGGAGAGAGACGCAGAATGAGCTTTGTAACAATACCAGGACTGGGAGAGGCGCTCAGAACGAGCTTTGTAACCAACACCAGGACTAGGAGAAAGACTCAGAATGAGCTTTGTAACCAACCCCAGGCCTGGGAGAGAGGCGCAGAATGAGCTTTGTAATAATACCAGGACTGGGAGAGCGGCTCAGAATGAGCTTTGTTACCAACATCAGGAATGGGAGAAACACTCAGAATGAGCTTTGTAACCAACACCAGACCTGGGAGAGAGGCGCAGAATGAGCTTTGTAACAACACCAGAACTGGGAGAGCGGCTCAGAATGAGCTTTGTAACCAACACCAGAACTGGGAGAGGGGCTCAGAATGAGCTTTGGAACCAACACCAGAACTGGGAGAAGGGCTCAGAATGAGCTTTGGAAACAACACCAGGACTGGGAGAGCACCTCAGAATGAGCTTTGTAACAACACCACAACTGGGAGAGGGGCTCAGAATGAGCTTTGGAAACAACACCAGGACTGGGAGAGCACCTCAGAATGAGCTTTGTAACCAACCCCAGGCATGGGAGAGAGGTGCAGAATGAGCTTTGTAATAACACCAGGACTGGGAGAGCAACTCACAATGAGCTTTGTAAAAATACCAGGGTTGGGAAAGGGGCTCAGAGTGAGCTTTGTAACCAACCCCAGGCCTGGTAGAGAGGCTCAGAATGACCTTTGTGACCAACACTAGGACTCGGAGAGCGACTCAGAATGAGCTTTGTAACCAACATCAGGACAGGGAGAGCGGCTCACAATGAGCTTTATAACTAACGCCAGGCCTGGGAGAGAGAGGCTCAGTATGAGCTTTGTGACAACACCATGACTGGGAGAATGAGCCTTGTAGCCAACACCTGGTCAGGGAGAGGGGCTCAGAATGAGCTTTGTAACCAACACTAGGACTGTGAGAGAGGGGCTCAGAATGAGCTTTGTAACCAACACCAGGACTGGGAGAGGGGCTCAGAATGAGCTTTGTAACCAACACCAGGACTGGGAGAGCAGCTCAGAATGAGCTTTGTAACAACCCAGGCCTGGGAGAGAGGCTCGGTATGAGCTTTGTAACAACACCAGGACTGGAGACAGGCTCAGAATGAGCTTTGTACAACACCAGGACTGGGAGAGGGGCTCAGAATGAGCTTTGTAACTAACACCAGGACTGGGAGAGCGTCTCAGAATGAGCTTTGTAACTAACACCAGGACTGGGAAAGCGTCTCAGAATGAGCTTTGTACAACACCAGGACTGGGAGAGCACCTCAGAATGAGCTTTGTAACCAACATCAGGACCTGGAGAGGGGCTCAGAATGCGCTTTGTAACTAACCCCAAGCCTGGGAGAAAGGCTCAGCATGAGCTTTGTAACCAACCCCAGGCCTGGGAGAGAGCCTCAGAATGAGCTTTGTAACAACCCCGACCTGGGAGAGAGGCTCAGAATGACCTTTTTGACCAATTCCAGGACTGGGAGGGTAACTCACAATGAGCTTTGTAACAACCCCAGGACTGGGAGAGGGGCTCAGAAAGAGCTTTGTAACCAACCCCAGGCCTGGGAGAGAGGCTCATTATGACCTTTGTGACCAACACTAGGACTGGGAGAGCGGCTCAGTAGGAGCTTTGTAACAACACCAGAACTGGGAGAGGGGCTCAGAACGATCTTTGTAACAGCACCAGAACTGGGAGAGCGGCTCAGAATGAGCTTTGTAACCAACACCAGAACTGGGAGAGTGGCTCAGAATGAGCTTTGGAACCAACACCAGACCTGGGAGAAGGGCTCAGAATGAGCTTTGGAAACAACACCAGGACTGGGAGAGCACCTCAGAATGAGCTTTGTAACAACACCACAACTGGGAGAGGGGCTCAGAATGAGCTTTGGAAACAACACCAGGACTGGGAGAGCACCTCAGAATGAGCTTTGTAACCAACCCCAGGCATGGGAGAGAGGTGCAGAATGAGCTTTGTAATAACACCAGGACTGGGAGAGCAACTCACAATGAGCTTTGTAAAAACACCAGGGTTGGGAAAGGGGCTCAGAGTGAGCTTTGTAACCAACCCCAGGCCTGGTAGAGAGGCTCAGAATGACCTTTGTGACCAACACTAGGACTCGGAGAGCGACTCAGAATGAGCTTTGTAACCAACATCAGGACAGGGAGAGCGGCTCACAATGAGCTTTGTAACCAACGCCAGGCCTGGGAGAGAGAGGCTCAGTATGAGCTTTGTGACAACACCATGACTGGGAGAATGAGCCTTGTAGCCAACACCTGGTCAGGGAGAGGGGCTCAGAATGAGCTTTGTAACCAACACTAGGACTGTGAGAGAGGGGCTCAGAATGAGCTTTGTAACCAACACCAGGACTGGGAGAGGGGCTCAGAATGAGCTTTGTAACCAACACCAGGACTGGGAGAGCGGCTCAGAATGAGCTTTGTAACAACCCAGGCCTGGGAGAGAGGCTCGGTATGAGCTTTGTAACAACACCAGGACTGGAGACAGGCTCAGAATGAGCTTTGTACAACACCAGGACTGGGAGAGGGGCTCAGAATGAGCTTTGTAACTAACACCAGGACTGGGAGAGCGTCTCAAAATGAGCTTTGTAACTAACACCAGGACTGGGAAAGCGTCTCAGAATGAGCTTTGTACAACACCAGGACTGGGAGAGCACCTCAGAATGAGCTTTGTAACCAACATCAGGACCTGGAGAGGGGCTCAGAATGCACTTTGTAACTAACCCCAAGCCTGGGAGAAAGGCTCAGCATGAGCTTTGTAACCAACCCCAGGCCTGGGAGAGAGCCTCAGAATGAGCTTTGTAACAACCCCGACCTGGGAGAGAGGCTCAGAATGACCTTTTTGACCAATTCCAGGACTGGTAGGGTGACTCACAATGAGCTTTGTAACAACCCCAGGACTGGGAGAGGGGCTCAGAAAGAGCTTTGTAACCAACCCCAGGCCTGGGAGAGAGGCTCAGTATGACCTTTGTAACCAACCCCAGGCCTGGGAGAGAGCCTCAGAATGAGCTTTGTAACAACCCCGACCTGGGAGAGAGGCTCAGAATGACCTTTTTGACCAATTCCAGGACTGGGAGGGTGACTCACAATGAGCTTTGTAACAACCCCAGGACTGGGAGAGGGGCTCAGAAAGAGCTTTGTAACCAACCCCAGGCCTGGGAGAGAGGCTCATTATGACCTTTGTGACCAACACTAGGACTGGGAGAGCGGCTCAGTAGGAGCTTTGTAACAACACCAGAACTGGGAGAGGGGCTCAGAACGAGCTTTGTAACAGCACCAGAACTGGGAGAGCGGCTCAGAATGAGCTTTGTAACCAACACCAGAACTGGGAGAGTGGCTCAGAATGAGCTTTGGAACCAACACCAGACCTGGGAGAAGGGCTCAGAATGAGCTTTGGAAACAACACCAGAACTGGGAGAGCACCTCAGAATGAGCTTTGTAACAACACCACAACTGGGAGAGGGGCTCAGAATGAGCTTTGGAAATAACACCAGGACTGGGAGAGCACCTCAGAATGAGCTTTGTAACCAACCCCAGGCCTGGGAGAGAGGTGCAGAATGAGCTTTGTAATAACACCAGGACTGGGAGAGCGACTCACAATGAGCTTTGTAAAAACACCAGGGTTGGGAAAGGGGCTCAGAGTGAGCTTTGTAACCAACCCCAGGCCTGGTAGAGAGGCTCAGATTGACCTTTGTGACCAACACTAGGACTCGGAGAGCGACTCAGAATGAGCTTTGTAACCAACATCAGGACAGGGAGAGCGGCTCACAATGAGCGTTGTAACCAACGCCAGGCCTGGGAGAGAGAGGCTCAGTATGACCTTTGTGACAACACCATGACTGGGAGAATGAGCCTTGTAGCCAACACCTGGTCAGGGAGAGGGGCTCAGAATGAGCTTTGTAACCAACACTAGGACTGTGAGAGAGGGGCTCAGAATGAGCTTTGTAACCAACACCAGGACTGGGAGAGGGGCTCAGAATGAGCTTTGTAACCAACACCAGGACTGGGAGAGCGGCTCAGAATGAGCTTTGTAACAACCCAGGCCTGGGAGAGAGGCTCGGTATGAGCTTTGTAACAACACCAGGACTGGAGACAGGCTCAGAATGAGCTTTGTACAACACCAGGACTGGGAGAGAGGCTCAGAATGAGCTTTGTAACTAACACCAGGACTGGGAGAGCGTCTCAGAATGAGCTTTGTAACTAACACCAGGACTGGGAAAGCGTCTCAGAATGAGCTTTGTACAACACCAGGACTGGGAGAGCACCTCAGAATGAGCTTTGTAACCAACATCAGGACCTGGAGAGGGGCTCAGAATGCGCTTTGTAACTAACCCCAAGCCTGGGAGAAAGGCTCAGCATGAGCTTTGTAACCAACCCCAGGCCTGGGAGAGAGCCTCAGAATGAGCTTTGTAACAACCCCGACCTGGGAGAGAGGCTCAGAATGACCTTTTTGACCAATTCCAGGACTGGTAGGGTGACTCACAATGAGCTTTGTAACAACCCCAGGACTGGAAGAGGGGCTCAGAAAGAGCTTTGTAACCAACCCCAGGCCTGGGAGAGAGGCTCAGAATGAGCTTTGTAACAACCCCGACCTGGGAGAGAGGCTCAGAATGACCTTTTTGACCAATTCCAGGACTGGGAGGGTGACTCACAATGAGCTTTGTAACAACCCCAGGACTGGGAGAGGGGCTCAGAAAGAGCTTTGTAACCAACCCCAGGCCTGGGAGAGAGGCTCATTATGACCTTTGTGACCAACACTAGGACTGGGAGAGCGGCTCAGTAGGAGCTTTGTAACAACACCAGAACTGGGAGAGGGGCTCAGAACGAGCTTTGTAACAGCACCAGGACTGGGAGAGCGTCTCAGAATGAGCTTTGTAACCAACACCAGGACTGGGAGAGCACCTCAGAATGAGCTTTGTTACCAACATCAGGACTGGGAGAAAGACTCAGAATGAGCTTTGTAACAACACCAGGGTTGGGAGAAGGGCTCAGAGTGAGCTTTGTAACCAACCCCGGGCCTGGGAGAGAGAGGCTCAGTATGAGCTTTGTAACAACACCAGGACTGGGAGAATGAGCCTTGTAACCAACACCTGGTCAGGGAGAGGGGCTCAGAATGAGCTTTGTAACCAACACTAGGACTGGGAGAGAGGCTCAGTATGAGCTTTGTAACAACACCAGGAATAGGGGAATGAGCTTTGTAACCAGGAGAGGGGCTCAGAATGAGCTTTGTAACAACACCAGGACTGGGAGAGGGGCTCAGAATGAGCTTTGTACAACACCAGGACTGGGAGAGCACCTCAGAATGAGCTTTGTAACCAACATCAGGACCGGGAGAGTGGCTCAGAATGAGCTTTGTAACTAACCCCAAGCCTGGGAGAAAGGCTCAGCATGAGCTTTGTAACCAACCCTAGGCCTGGGAGAGAGCCTCAGAATGAGCTCTGTAACAACCCCACCTGGGAGAGAGGCTCAGAATGACCTTTGTGACCAATTCCAGGACTGGGAGGATGACTCACAATGAGCTTTGTAACAACCCCAGGACTGGGAGAGAGGCTCAAAATGAGCTTTGTAACCAACACCAGGACTGGGAGAGAGGCTCAGAATGAGCTTTGTAACAACACCAGGACTGGGAGAATGAGCTTTGTAACCAACACCAGGTCAGGGAGAGGGGCTCAGAAAGAGCTTTGTAACCAACCCCAGGCCTGGGAGAGGGGCTCAGAATGAGCTTTGTGACCAACACTAGGACTGGGAGAGGGGCTCAGAATGAGCTTTGTAACCAACACCAGGACTGGGAGAGCGGCTCAGAATGAGCTTTGTAACAGCACCAGGACTGGGAGAGCGTCTCAGAATGAGCTTTGTAACCAACACCAGGACTGGGAGAGCACCTCAGAATGAGCTTTGTTACCAACATCAGGACTGGGAGAAAGACTCAGAATGAGCTTTGTAACAACACCAGGGTTGGGAGAGGGGCTCAGAGTGAGCTTTGTAACCAAACCCGGGCCTGGGAGAGAGAGGCTCAGTATGAGCTTTGTAACAACACCAGGACTGGGAGAATGAGCCTTGTAACCAACACCTGGTCAGGGAGAGGGGCTCAGAATGAGCTTTGTAACCAACACTAGGACTGGGAGAGAGGCTCAGTATGAGCTTTGTAACAACACCAGGAATAGGGGAATGAGCTTTGTAACCAGGAGAGGGGCTCAGAATGAGCTTTGTAACAATACCAGGACTGGGAGAGGGGCTCAGAATGAGCTTTGTACAACACCAGGACTGGGAGAGCACCTCAGAATGAGCTTTGTAACCAACATCAGGACCGGAAGAGTGGCTCAGAATGAGCTTTGTAACTAACCCCAAGCCTGGGAGAAAGGCTCAGCATGAGCTTTGTAACCAACCCTAGGCCTGGGAGAGAGCCTCAGAATGAGCTCTGTAACAACCCCACCTGGGAGAGAGGCTCAGAATGACCTTTGTGACCAATTCCAGGACTGGGAGGGTGACTCACAATGAGCTTTGTAACAACCCCAGGACTGGGAGAGAGGCTCAGAATGAGCTTTGTAACCAACACCAGGACTGGGAGAGAGGCTCAGAATGAGCTTTGTAACAACACCAGGACTGGGAGAATGAGCTTTGTAACCAACACCAGGTCAGGGAGAGGGCCTCAGAATGAGCTTTGTAACAACACCAGGACTGGGAGAGGGGCTCAGAATGAGCTTTGTAACCAACACCAGGACTGGGAGAGGGGCTCAGAATGAGCTTTGTAACCAACACCAGGACTGGGAGAATGAGCTTTGTAACCAACACCAGGTCAGGGAGAGGGCCTCAGAATGAGCTTTGTAACAACACCAGGACTGGGAGAGGGGCTCAGAATGAGCTTTGTAACCAACACCAGGACTGGGAGAGGGGCTCAGAATGAGCTTTGTAACCAACACCAGGACTGGGAGAGCGGCTCAGAATGAGCTTTGTAACAACACCAGGACTGGGAGAGAGGCTCAGTATGAGCTTTGTAACAACACCAGGACTGGGAGAATGAGCTTTGTAACCAACACCAGGTCAGGGAGAGGGGCTCAGAATGAGCTTGTAACAACACCAGGACTGGGAGAGGGGCTCAGAATGAGCTTTGTAACTAACATCAGGACTGGGAGAGCGGCTCAGAATGAGCTTTGTAACCAATACCAGGACTGGGAGAGCGGCTCAGAATGAGCTTTGTAACATCACCTGGACTGGGAGAGCACCTCAGAATGAGCTTTGTAACAAATACCAGGACCGGGAGAGGTGCTCAGAATGAGCTTTGTAACTAACCCCAAGCCTCGGAGAAAGGCTCAGAAAGAGCTTTGTAACCAACCCCAGGCCTGGGAGAGAGGCTCAGTATGACCTTTGTGACCAACACTAGGACTGGGAGAGCGGCTCAGAAGGAGCTTTGTAACAGCACTAGGACTAGGAGAGCGTCTCAGAATGAGCTTTGTAACCAACACCAGGACTGGGAGAGCACCTCAGAATGAACTTTGTTACCAACATCAGGACTGGGAGAAAGACTCAGAATGAGCTTTGTAACAACACCAGGACTGGGAGAGTGGCTCACAATGAGCTTTGTAATAACACCAGGACTGGGAAAGGGCCTCAGAATGTCCTTTATTCCAAGGTTTCCTAGATCCTTCTCTAGTGGAATTACATCCAGGCTCCTAGGATTGGAACAAGACTCTGATGATCAAGGGGTTGGTGCTGGAAATAGATTTTAGAATTCTATTCCTTGCTCCTTGGTGAATACCATCCCTTGCTTCTTTGGTGATTCCATTCCTTGCTTCTTTGGTGACTCCATTCCATGCTTCTTTGATGATTCCATCCCTTGCTTCTTTGGTGATTCCATCTCTTGTTTCTTATGTGATTCTATCCCTTGCTTCTTTGGTGATTCTATCCCTTGCTTCTTTGGTGATTCTATCCCTTGCTTTGTAGGTGATTCCATCCTTTGCTTCGTAGGTGATTCCATCCCTTGCTTCGTAGGTGATTCCATCCCTTGCTTCTTTGGTGATTCAATCCCTTGCTTCTTTGGTGATTCTATTCCTTGCTTTTTAGGTGATTCCATCCCTTGCTTCTTAGTTCATTCCATCCCTTGCTTTTTTGGTGATTCCATCCCTTGCTTCTTTGGTGATTCCATCCCTTGCTTCCTAGGTGATTCCATCCCTTGCTTTTTCGGTGTTTCTATTCCTTGCTTCTTTGGTGATTCTATCCCTTGCTTCTTAAGTGATTCCATCCCTTGCTTCTTTGGTGATTCTATCCCTTGCTTTGTAGGTGATTCCATCCTTTGCTTCGTAGGTGATTCCATCCCTTGCTTCTTTGGTGATTCTATTCCTTGCTTCTTAGGTGATTACATCCCTTGCTTCGTCTGTGGATGCCAATGTAGACCTCCTCTTGTTCTCTAACTGCATCTTCTAAATCTTTGTATTATCCTAATGTGTCTGAAAGGATTACCATCCCTAGAAATTAGCATTTAATGGTAAAATCACCCCCCCAAATGCAGAGATTGTTTACAGACTTGTGCCTACAAGCACCTATGAAAGACACATGACAACCTGAAACTTTGATATCATTGCAGGTGTGCAGTGATCTCGTAAGTAAAACGAAAGGGACCTTAGGAAGAGATGCAAATAATGTATATTCCGTTACCCTGAGCTAGTTATTTGAAAGGTCTCACTAAGGGTCAGATGTACGTAGCTTTTTTTTTTTGCAGAATCAGGTCATTTGCAACAAGAAAAAAGCATTTTGGTATGTACAAACCCTATTTTGTGATTCAGTAATCTATTTACCGAATCGTAAAATAGGTTTTCAGGTCGCAATTAGGAAGGGGCGTTCCTTCCCTAATTGCGAGTCGCAGTGGGATGTATTATTGCTTTGTGACTGTGAATACAATTACAAAACAATCACAGTTGCTAACCCATTCGCAGACGGGAATGGGTCCCCATGGGACTCATTCCCATTTGTGAATGGTAGCGAACATATTTTTTCAGAGGAGGCAGTGATCCCCTCGACTACTGCCTGCTCTGGAAAAATGAAAAGAAAACTTTTCATTTTTGTTTTTGAAATGGATACCGTTTTCCTTTAAGGAAAACGAGCTGCGTAAAAAAAACTGCTTTATTTAAAAGTAGTCAAAGACATGGTGGTCTTCTGTCCCCAGCAGGCCACCATCCCTGTGAGTGCAGCCATTCCCAATGCGGTTGCAAATTGCAACCTACCTCATGAATATTAATGAGGTAGGTAATTTTCGACCCCATTGGGAATCGCAAACAGTGTGAAGAACGGTGTAGTACATATGGTTTTGGGACTCACAAATAAGTTCAGCCATGTTTAACATGGGCAAACAAGATGGCGTTAACTGAAGCAGCATAGAGCCGGCTACTTAAGTCAAGTTACGGTAAGTCGTGCAACTTCTCAATTCTTCCCTTTTACAAAAATTTTTAGTGCTGCCTCTAGAGTAAATCTATGGACATCAGTTTTCTGACTTCACTGCTTCTTTAGTTTTCATCAGGACATTTGTTAACATCGTAAGACACACGGCCAGCAGTGTCATTCTTGTCCTCGGCGGTAGTGAGAGGATGGCACAGGGAGTAAGTGTTGCTATTGGTGAGACGAAGAATGGCACACATACACACACCTATAAAAACGTATGGTAGAAGGAGGAGAATAAAAAAACATGAAATATTATTTCAATTTTCTTTATACCCCACCCACCATGGATACCTTTCATCCTTGAACAAACACTGCACCCATTTATGTAGAACCCATCATTTATTTTGTGCAGTTCCTTCACTAGGCCTGAATATTTAATTTGGGGGATTGTTTTCAATGTTAATTGGATTAGCCAGGAACCAAGGGGCTTGTGTGATCAGCCTCCACCTTCGAGATCATCCTCAGTTTCTGTCTCGGTTGAGGATGGTGTAAGTTGTTCTTTTAGGGTCAAGAAGACCTCAGCTATCTTCAAACCGTTCTCTTGATCCTTCGTGTTCTCCATCATAGACATTGGGTTTGTCTCATTGTTCGAATGCCTCGTCCCACGAGGGAAAGAGCTGGTATGGATCTCAAGGTTAATCCCACAATCTCCCTAAACTGATGTCTCAAGAGGTGAATGACTGAAAAGACCTCTTAGAGAGTGTCCTGTGCATGGCAAGAGGGGTTGAGAGTGAGGGAAGGAAGGGAACACAGACCACGCCTGCCTCCTGATGCCGCAGTAGGAGCTTCTCAGTAGTCATACGGATAACGGTGGTGTTGAGGGGACTTCTGGGTCTTGGACATGTCCCAAGATTGCAAGCAGCAGAACAACATCAGTAAATGCATTGAACTCTGACCTCTGCATCAGTCATGTGGTACAACTGCAGTATATGACTCACTGGTACCTTCAGGGTTACAAGCAATGATGACCCCTCAAAACTACCTAAAGCTGGTTCTAGGGGTGATGACATTCGCCTATTGAAATAGGGCTGTTGCATGAACGCGGTAAATGTTCAGGGAATACTTTCCACAGGGAACGCTTTGCTACAGCTAAATTTGAAATTAGATTTTTATATGGATTATGAATTCGAAATTTATTTTTTATAGTTTTAGTTTGGAAAGGCAGTGCGCAGTTGGGGTTTTGTGGGTGGGGCCAGTAATTTCTTTAGCTCTTCTCTTGTCCCTAGATATTTTCACTGGGTTAATCTGGATTGCATTGGCCCAGCTAGAGGCACCATTTTGTAAGGGCTGCTCTTTAGTCTTTTTGCTGGTGCTAGAAGAGATGGCTTCCTCCTATAAATATAGGGCTGTGGACGTGCAGCGGGTGTGCTGCTGGAGCACCAAAGGCAACCTTGTGTACACCTATCTGCGTCCCAGTCGAAGTCAACAACAGGAATCCTGCTGGTCCCAGGAAACTGGGTAGTCAGCGGGTGTCTTACACTGCCATGGGGCTACTTGAAATTATGAAGCAGAGGGCCGACTGGGTCCATACCCTGCTGTTGATATTGGATTAATTAATGAAAATGCACACGACAACAGGACATTCCCACACTCAAACAATACATTTTCATATATGAACAAAGTCGCATCACTGCGGTTAGGTTTCCCTGTTTTCAACCACAGCACATAGGTACATGGTCAGGCAGGCTCTGCAACCCAAGGCTGAAGGTTAATGACTGACTGGTCACAGGTAGGGTAACACTTAGCCGAGAGTCAACTGCACAAATCAAAGATCAAATCCCACAGATGGGCAGCACCACTTCAATGGTCCCCGGAGAATGGCCCTAATAAAGCACATATGGCCAAAAGGACGCATGCTTTCCCAAATCACCATAAAGTTGGATGCCACATGTACTTAGATACACTTAGCCAATCAGGATACAGCACACACAGCACACACAGCGACCACGCACCCCGCAGGCAGGACATCTGGACACATACTCGCTGGCCTACATTGTGTCCACACCAGGTCGAGGCCCACCTGCATTCTCTATCTAAAAATGTATTTACGACTCCTTGACAACTGTTTGCATTTTTTTCACCAAGGTAGAAATGTTTTTATGACTTTATGGCACCCAGAGAATTGTATAAAAAATGATTCAATTCTATGTATGAGAGACAGTCTTCAGACCTCGGTGCTGTAACTGCTCTCCCTGCCGTAACGTTTAATTAAATAAACCTTTTTCTATTTTGCCAGACGCCACTTGTCTTTTGTTTTTTAAGGTAAAATCTAATTCAAGTAACATTTTGGCGAGACAGCCAGGAGCTGATTGGTTCTTTGAACTTGACTGAGACAAGAGGAAGGAGACCCGAACCGGACAGATTCACATTTGCGCAAACAAGAACGGTGAGCAGACACAGCAATTAAATGAACGTTCTGGTGAGTCCACGGGGCGGAGGTTCATCCTGAAGCTGCCGTCCCAAGGGTAAGAGTCTACATCAGAACCTTAGTCCTAGCATTTGGCGTGTGGCAAACTAGGAAAAGAAAAAGTAAAGTTATGCCTGCGAGGCAAAAGTCAACTTTTTTAATTGTCAGATTAGGAAAGGTGAACTTTTTTATTTTAGTTTGTTACATTAGGGAGGCTGACCACCTAAACCTCCATCGGTGACACAGGTGGTATACATAAGTCCCTGGGTGGGACATAGGGTCAGCATCTGTTTTGTAAGAGGTGTCTTTTCACTGGGTGTGAGAAGGTAGCCTCTTTCTAGCCTTGTTACCCACACTTTTAGCCTGTTTGTGAGTGTATGTCAGGGTGTTTTCACTGTCTCACTGGGATCCTGCCAGCCAGGGCCCAGTGATTATAGTGAAAACCCTATGTTTTCAGTATGTTTGTTATGTGTCACTGGGACCCTGCTAGCCAGGACCCCAGTGCTCATAAGTTTGTGACCTATATGTATGTGTTCCCTGTGTGATGCCTAACTGTCTCACTGAGGCTCTGCTATCCAGAACCTCAGTGGTTATGCTCTCTCATTTCTTTCCAAATTGTCACTAACAGGCTAGTGACCAATTTCACCAATTCACATTGGCATACTGGAACACCCTTATAATTCCCTAGTATATGGTGCTAAGGTACCCAGGGTATTGGGGTTCCAGGAGACCCCTATGGGCTGCAGCATTTCTTGTGCCACCCATAGGGAGCTCTAACAATTCTTACACAGGCCTGCCACTGCAGCCTGAGTGAAATAACGTCCACGTTATTTCACAGCCATTTTTCACTGCACTTAAGTAACTTATAAGTCACCTCTATGTCTAACCTTTACTTAGTAAAGGTTGGGTGCTAAGTTACTTAGTGTGTGGGCACCCTGGCACGCGCCAAGGTGCTCCCACATAGTTCAGGGCAAATTCCCCGGACTTTGTGAGTGCGGGGACACCATTACACGCGTGCACTACACATAGGTCAATACCTATGTGTAGCTTCACAATGGTAACTCCGAATATGGCCATGTAACATGTCTAAGATCATGGAATTGCCCCCTCTATGCCATCCTGGCATTGCTGGTACAATCCCATGATCCCATGGGTCTGTAGCTCAGACCCGGGTACTGCCAAACTGCCCTTTCAGGGGTTTCACTGCAGCTGCTGCTGCTGCCAACCCCTTAGACAGGTTTCTGCCCTCCTGGGGTCCAGCCAGGCTTGGTCCAGGAAAGCAGAACAAAGGACTTCCTCAGAGAGAGGGTGTTACACCCTCTCCCTTTGGAAAAAGGTGTGAAGGCAGGGGAGGAGTAGCCTCCCCCAGCCTCTGGAAATGCTTTCATGGGCACAGATGGTGCCCATTTCTGCATAAGCCAGTCTACACCCGTTCAGGGACCCCTCAGCCCTGCTCTGGCGCAAAACTGGACAAAGGAAAGGGGAGTGACCACTCCCCTGACCTGCACCTCCCCTGGGAGGTGCCCAGAGCTCCTCCAGTGTGCCCCAGACCTCTGCCATCTTGGAAACAGAGGTGCTGCTGGCACACTGGACTGCTCTGAGTGGCCAGGGCCAGCAGGTGACGTCAGAGACTCCTTCTGATAGGCTCCTTCAGGTGTTGCTAGCCTCTCCTCTCTCCTAAGTAGCCAAACCCTCTTTTCTGGCTATTTAGGGTCTCTGCTTTGGGGAATTCCTTAGATAACGAATGCAAGAGCTCATCAGAGTTCCTCTGCATCTCTCTCTTCACCTTCTGCCAAGGAATCGACTGCTGACCGCGCTGGAAGCCTGCAAAACTGCAACAAAGTAGCAAAGACGACTACTGCAACTCTGTAACGCTGATCCTGTCGCCTTCTCGACTGTTTTCCTGGTGGTGCATGCTGTGGGGGTAGTCTGCCTCCTCTCTGCACTAGAAGCTCCGAAGAAATCTCCCGTGGGTTGACGGAATCTTCCCCCTGCTACCGCAGGCACCAAAGAACTGCATCACCAGTACCCTGGGTCTCCTCTCAGCACGACGAGCGAGGTCCTTTGAATCCAGAAATTCTGTCCAAGTGACTCCCACAGTCCAGTGACTCTTCAGTCCAAGTTTGGTGGAGGTAAGTCCTTGACTCCCCACGCCAGACTGCATTGCTGGGAACTGCGTCTTTTGCAGCTACTCCGGCCTGTGTGCACTTCTGGCAGAAATCCTTTGTGCACCACCAAGCCTGGGTCCACGGCACTCTAACCTGCATTGCACGACTTTCTAAGTTGTCCTCCGGCGGCGTGGGACTCCTTTGTGCAACTTCGGGTGAGCACAGTTTCACTCCTCTTTGTAGTGCCTGTTCCAACACTTCTGCGGGTGCTGCCTGCTTCTGAGAGGGCTCCTTGTCTTGCTCGACGCCCCTTCTGTCCCCAGATGCAATTGGCGACATCCTGGTCCCTCCTGGGCCACAGCAGCATCCAAAAACACTAACTCAACGATTTGCAGCTAGCAAGGCTTGTTGGCGGTCTTTCGGCGGCAAAACACTTCTGCACAACTCTCCACAGCGTGGGGGATCCATCCTCCAAAGGGAAAGTCTCTAGCCCTTGTCGTTCCTGCAGAATTCTCAGCTTCTACTGTCCAGTAGCAGCTTCTTTGCACCCACAGCTGGCATTTCCTGGGCATCTGCCCATTTCCGACTTGCTTGTGACTTTTGGACTCAGTCCCCTTTTTCCACAGGTGCCCTTGACTGGAAATCCATCATTGTTGCATTGCTGGTTTGTGTCTTTCCTGCAGAATTCCCCTATCACGACTTCTGTGCTCTTTGGGGAACTTTAGTGCACTTTGCACTCACTTTTCAGGGTCTTGGGGTGGGCTATTTTTCTAACCCTTACTATTTTCTAATAGTCCCAGCGACCCTCTACAAGGTCACATAGGTTTGGGGTCCATTCGTGGTTCGCATTCCACTTTTGGAGTATATGGTTTGTGTTGCCCCTATCCCTATGTGTCCCCATTGCATCCTATTGTATCTATACATTTTTTGCACTGTTTTCTAAGACTATACTGCATATTTTTGGTATTGTGTACATATATCTTGTGTATATTTGCTATCCTCATAACTGAGGGTACTCACTGAGAGTATGGTGAGAGTGAATACGCTTACTGTGATGTGAGACCACACTATCAGAATGATGTGACTCAACCTCAGTACCAGCTATGCTAGGTTGTCTGCTAAGGGACAGGCTAGGAAGTTTCCTCTCTAACTCTTTAGCTAGGGGTGCCCCAGGGTCAGATTGGGAACCATCGGCTAACTTTTCAACAGGAGTGCCAGCTTGGGCCTTATCCTGTTCAACAAGCATATTCACTAACAGTTCTCTAGAGGGATTCTTCCTTACACTTAAACCTCTATCTATGCAGAGACTCCTTGCTTCCTTCCAGCTAAGGTTATCATAAGCAAGTTTGGACAGATCAACGGTTTGGCCTGTGCCAGACATTTTAGACAGTGTTTAAGTGATAGAAAAAGTGAAGAAAAAGTTTTTCAGAACTTTTGAAAAAGACAGAAAAAAAAACTTTTAAAACTTTTTAAGAACTTTTAGAAAGTTTATAGGTACTTTTCAGCACTTAGAAAAGAGTGAAAAGAGGAAATCCAAAACTTTTTGGTTAGGTGTACATACACTGAACTTGTTTTGTATATTTTTCTCTTATGAAAAGTACAATGACAAAAATGGTAAGTAGTTACAAAGCACTTATCCCACCATTGCACAACCAATGTAGGAGGCTGGACTGGCTTGTAGTGAGCACCAAGGGGTACTTGCACCTTGCACCAGGCCCAGTTATCCCTTATTAGTGTATAGGGTGTCTAGCAGCATAGGCTGATAGATAATGGTAGCTTAGCAGAGCAGCTTAGGCTGAACTAGGAGACGAGTGAAGCTCCTACAGTACCACAAGTGTCACTTGCACAATATCATAAGAAAACACAATACACAGTTATACTAAAAATAAAGGTACTTTATTTTTATGACAATATGCCAAAGTATCTCAGTGAGTACCCTCAGTATGAGGATAGCAAATATACACAAGTTATATGTACACAATACCAAAAATATGCAGTATAGTCTTAGAAAACAGTGCAAACAATGTATAGTTACAATAGGATGCAATGGGGACACATAGGGATAGGGGCAACACAAACCATATACTCCAAAAGTGGAATGCGAACCACAAATGGACCCCAAACCTATGTGACCTTGTAGAGGGTCGCTGGGACTATTAGAAAATAGTGAGGGTTAGAAAAATAGCCCACCCCAAGACCCTGAAAAGTGAGTGCAAAGTGCACTAAAGTTCCCCACAGGACATAGAAGTCGTGATAGGGGAATTCTGCAGGAAAGACACAAACCAGCAATGCAACAATGATGGATTTCCAGTCGAGGGTACCTGTGGAACAAGGGGACCAAGTCCAAAAGTCACAAGCAAGTCGGAGATGGGCAGATGCCCAGGAAATGCCAGCTGTGGGTGCAAAGAAGCTTCTACTGGACAGAAGAAGCTTAGGTTTCTGCAGGAACGACAAGGGCTAGAGACTTCCCCTTTGGAGGACAGATCCTTCACGCCGTGGAGAGTCGTGCAGAAGTGTTTTCCCGCCAAAAGACCGCCAACAAGCCTTGCTAGCTGCAAATCGTGCGGTTAGCATTTTTGGATGCTGCTGTGGCCCAGGAGGAACCAGGATGTTGCAAATTGCGTCAGGAGACAGATGGTACGTCGAGCAAGACAAAGAGCCCTCTCAACAGCAGGTAGCATCCGGAGAAGTGTCAGAAACAGAAACTACGATGATGCGTGAATTGGTGCTCACCTGAAGTTACACAAAGGAGTCCCACGTCGCCGGAGACCAACTTAGAAAGTCGTGCAATGCAGGTTAGAGTGCCGTGGACGCGGGCTTGGCTGTGCACAAAGGATTTCCGCCGGAAGTGCACAGGGGCCGGAGTAGCTGCAAAAGTCGCGGTTCCCAGCAATGCAGTCTGGCGTGGGGAGGCAAGGACTTACCTCCACCAAACTTGGACTGAAGAGTCACTGGACTGTGGGAGTCACTTGGACAGAGTTGCTGGATTCAAGGGACCTCGCTCGTCGTACTGAGAGGAGACCCAAGGGACCGGTAATGCAGTTCTTTGGTGCCTGCAGTTGCAGGGGTAAGATTCCGTCGACCCACGGGAGATTTCTTCGGAGCTTCTAGTGCAGAGAGGAGGCAGACTACCCCCACAGCATGCACCACCAGGAAAACAGTCGAGAAGGCGGCAGGATCAGCGCTACAGAGTTGCAGTAGTCGTCTTAGCTACTTTGTTGCAGTTTTGCAGGCTTCCAGCGCGGTCAGCAGTCGATTCCTTGGCAGAAGGTGAAGAGAGAGATGCAGAGGAACTCGGATGAGCTCTTGCATTCGTTATCTAAAGTTTCCCCAGAGACAGAGACCCTAAATAGCCAGAAAAGATGGTTTGGCTACCTAGGAGAGAGGATAGGCTAGCAACACCTGAAGAAGCCTATTAGGAGTCTCTGACGTCACCTGGTGGCACTGGCCACTCAGAGCAGTCCAGTGTGCCAGCAGCACCTCTGTTTCCAAGATGGCAGAGGTCTGGAGCACACTGGAGGAGCTCTGGGCACCTCCCAGGGGAGGTGCAGGTCAGGGGAGTGGTCACTCCCCTTCCCTTTGTCCAGTTTCGCGCCAGAGCAGGGCTGAGGGGTCCCTGAACCGGTGTAGACTGGCTTATGCAGAAATGGGCACCAAATGTGCCCATGAAAGCATTTCCAGAGGCTGGGGGAGGCTACTCCTCCCCTGCCTTCACACCTTTTTCCAAAGGGAGAGGGTGTAACACCCTCTCTCTGAGGAAGTCCTTTGTTCTGCCTTCCTGGACCAAGCCTGGCTTGACCCCAGGAGGGCAGAAACCTGTCTGAGGGGTTGGCAGCAGCAGCAGCCGGGTCTGAGCTACAGACCCGTGGGATCATGGGATTGTACCAACAATGCCAGGATGGCATAGAGGGGGCAATTCCATGATCTTAGACATGTTACATGGCCATATTCGGAGTTACTATTGTGAAGCTACACATAGGTATTGACCTATGTGTAGTGCACGCGTGTAATGGTGTCCCCGCACTCACAAAGTCCGGGGAATTTGCCCTGAACTATGTGGGAGCACCTTGGCTAGTGCCAGGGTGCCCACACACTAAGTAACTTAGCACCCAACCTTTACTAAGTAAAGGTTAGACATATAGGTGACCTATAAGTTACTTAAGTGCAGTGAAAAATGGCTGTGAAATAATGTGGACGTTATTTCACTCAGGCTGCAGTGGCAGGCCTGTGTAAGAATTGTTTGAGCTCCCTATGGGTGGCACAAGAAATGCTGCAGCCTATAGGGGTCTCCTGGAACCCCAATACCCTGGGTACCTTAGTACCATATACTAGGGAATTATAAGGGTGTTCCAGTATGCCAATGTGAATTGGTGAAATTGGTCACTAGCCTGTTAGTGACAATTTGGAAAGAAATGAGAGAGCATAACCACTGAGGTTTTGGATAGCAGAGCCTCAGTGAGACAGTTAGGCATCACACAGGGAACACATACATATAGGTCACAAACTTATGAGCACTGGGGTCCTGGCTAGCAGGGTCCCAGTGACACATAACAAACATACTGAAAACATAGGGTTTTCACTATGATCACTGGGCCCTGACTGGCAGGATCCCAGTGAGACAGTGAAAACACCCTGACATACACTCACAAACAGGCTAAAAGTGGGGGTAACAAGGCTAGAAAGAGGCTACCTTCTCACACAACCCCCCCCCAAACGAAGGACAATAAGGCTAACCTTGGCCAGTTGAGACTTTATTGTCTAAGTGGTGATAAGTAGAGAGTAGCTCTGCAATAGACTGGTTACTCCCTTTATCATCCACTATATGGTTACTTCCCTGTGGGGATGTAAACCACTCTGAAGTTTTTTAGCTAAGCAACAATGTGAAGATGTATTTTCAGAGTTTCTATCAGTAAGTTTTAGTTTAGAGCAGTGGGGATTATCCACTGAACCTATTTGTAAGGATGGAAATGCCAGACAGGGATGCTGTCTCAGTAAAGCCATGGCTGGGCAAAAACGTGGTCCATATGGCTGGAAGAGAGAACATGGATGCTGTTTCTCTTTAGTTGGAGCAGGGCAGGGATGCTGTCCTATGAGCTCCACACTAGGGCAGGGATGCTGTCCTTTGTGTTGTGAGGTAGTGCAGGGTTTTTGCACTAAAGTTTCTCTGGGAGGGTTGGAGGGATGCTCCATGTTAACTAAAATGGTGCTCTTTTTCTCACCAATGTTAGTTATCCCACAGAGAGGTACTTCCACCTCAGGGAGTACAGTTTTGCCAACTGATGATTCCCTTGGAACAGGTGCCACCCCAGGAGAGGTTTCTCCCACCACAGGAATGGTATCCTGAATGGTAGGGTGGTTAGGGGATACTGTGATACCCCTTTTACCTGTTGTTGGAGAGGGATCCTAAGTTTTCAGGTCTTTTCTCCTTTGCTTTTTCATTTCAGTAGAAATGAGAGGGAACAATTCCTCTGGGATGCTCAGCATGGCTGCATGGGCATAAAACTCTACATCAGCCCAACCTGAGGCCTCTAGGTCATTACCTAAGAGACAGTCTACAGGTAAGCTAGGTGATACCACCACCTGCTTAGGGCCAGTAACTCCACCCCAACTAAACTGAATTATAGCTAAGGGAAGAAACTTAGTGGAGTTATGGACATCAATAATCTTATACTGTTGTCCAATGATGTGTTGTTCAGGATGCACTAGGTGTGAGAAAGTAGCCTCTTTTTACCCTTGTTACCCCCACTTTTGGCCTGTTTGTGAGTGTGTGTCAGGGTGTTTTCACTGTCTCACTGGGATCCTGCTAGCCAGGGCCCAGTGCTCATAGTGAAAACCCTATGTTTTCAGTATGTTTGTTATGTGTCTCTGGGACCCTGCTAGTCAGGACCCCAGTGCTCATAAGGTTGTGGCCTATATGTATGTGTTCCCTGTGTGGTGCCCAACTGTCTCACTGAGGCTCTGCTAACCAGAACCTCAGTGGTTATGCTCTCTCATTTCTTTCAAATTGTCACTAACAGGCTAGTGACCAATTTACCAATTTACATTGGCTTACTGGAACACCCAGCCTGCAAAACTGCAACAAAGTAGCAAAGACGACTACTGCAACTCTGTAACACTGATCCTGTCACCTTCTCGACTGTTTTCCTGGTGGTGCATGCTGTGGGGGTAGTCTGCCTCCTCTCTGCACTAGAAGCTCCGAAGAAATCTCCCGTGGGTCGACGGAATCTTCCCCCTGCAACCGCAGGCACCAAAGAACTGAATTACTGGTACTCTGGGTCTCCTCTCAGCACGACGAGCGAGGTCCCTTGAATACAGTAACTCTGTCCAAGTGACTCACACAGTCCAGTGACTCTTCAGTCCAAGTTTGGTGGAGGTAAGTCCTTGCCTCCCCACGCCAGACTGCATTGCTGGGAACCGCGTCTTTTGCAGCTACTCCGGCATCTGTGCACTTCCGGCGGAAATCCTTTGTGCACAGCCAAGCCTGGGTCCACGGCACTCTAACCTGCATTGCACGACTTTCTAAGTTTTCCTCCGGCGGCGTGGGACTCCTTTGTGCAACTTCGGGTGAGCACTGTTTCACTCCTCTTCGTAGTGCCTGTTCCGGCACTTCTGCTGGTGCTGCCTGCTTCTGAGAGGGCTCCTTGTCTTGCTCGACGCCCCCTCTGTCCCCAGACGCAATTGGTGACATCCTGGTCCCTCCTGGGCCACAGCAGCATCCAAAAACACTAACTGCACGATTTGCAGCTAGCAAGGCTTGTTGCCGGTCTTCTGCACGACTCTCCACGGCGTGGGGGATCCATCCTCCAAAGGGGAAGTCTCTAGCCCTTGTCATTCCTGCAGAATCATCAGCTTCTACTGTTCAGTAGCAGCTTCTTTGCACCCACAGCTGGCATTTCCTGGGCATCTGCCCATCTCCGACTTGTTTGTGACTTTTGGACTCGGTCTCCTTGTTCCACAGGTACCCTCGACTGGAAATCCATCGTTGTTGCATTGCTGGTTTGTGTCTTTCCTGCAGAATTCCCCTATCACGACTTCTGTGCTCTTTGGGGAACTTTAGAGCACTTTGCACTCACTTTTCAGGGTCTTGGGGTGGGCTATTTTTCTAACCCTTACTATTTTCTAATAGTCCCAGCGACCCTCTACAAGGTCACATAGGTTTGGGGTCCATTCGTGGTTCGCATTCCACTTTTGGAATATATGGTTTGTGTTGCCCCTATCCCTATGTGTCCCCATTGCATCATATTATAACTATACATTGTTTGCACTGTTTTCTAAGACTATTCTGCATATTTTTGGTATTGTGTACATATATCTTGTGTATATTTGCTATCCTCATACTGAGGGTACTCACCGAGATACTTTGGCATATTGTCATAAAAATAAAGTACCTTTATTTTTAGTATATCTGTGTATTGTGTTTTCTTATGATATTGTGCAAGTGACACTAGTGGTACTGTAGGAGCTTCACTCGTCTCCTAGTTCAGCCTCAGCTGCTCTGCTAAGCTACCATTATCTATCAGCCTAAGCTGCTAGACACCCTATACACTAATAAGGGATACCTGGGCCTGGTGCAAGGTGTAAGTACCCCTTGGTACTCACTACAAGCCAGTCCAGCCTCCTACACTGGGACCGCTGGGCATGATGCAGTCAGTACACATAGGCTCTGGGTGTGGTATAGGGCCCACACCTCAATCTTATTAGGTTATCCTAGTATTAGCAGTGCCGCAGGTTTCTTAACACTGGTGGTATTTGAAATAAGTGAAAGGTGTGCTTCGCTTGGACCACTGTGCATGGCACAGATGGCACACAGAACCCCTGGGTGTGACATAGGGAAAATATAGATGTTAGGGCACTAGAACCATTGAGATCCCGGAGATTGGGCATAGCTTGTGTTTTTTGCCTAGAAAGGTCTATGGTCACTGAAGTAAGTCCTTTCTTTCTCCACATAAATTGTTCCAATCTTTTCCATTAAACTGGTATTTACAAAATTATCAGGCTCCCCTAGCTTCACGCAGCACAGAGCTTCACTTAGTCACAGGATAACATGCGCTAGGAGTGGGCAGGGCTAAGGTATTGCGGACAGGCCGATGCCCTGCTTTTTGTGGACCTAGTTAACATTTCCCCTACCCATTGAAATGATGTGTCTTTGATATTATGATGGTGGTAAACCAATGTGACTGTGTTTGTCTTAAACATTGAATGTTGTATTTTGTCAATGTTTAATGTTTTAATGAAGACATTGCTGATTTGCACAAATTGCTGTTTGATGCTAAAGTAAGGTTCGCTATTTTGCCTCCAAATTTCTAAATTCCCATGAGTTAACAATTGCACTTTTTCCTAGGATGGTGACTCTTCATGCATTTGTTTGTTAATTGTTTATTTTGGTGCGTCTGTGAATAACACTGAGCTCATTAGATCTAGAAATCCTTATGTGTATATCCTCCCCCACCAGATCAGAATTGGTAAACACCTTGTGTATATAGTTCCTATTACTGGAGAGATCAATCAATCAATCAAGGATTTATAGAGTGCACTAATCACCCGTTAGGGTCTCAAGGCGCTGGGGGGGGGGGAGCTAGTGGTCGTAGAGCCATGTCTTGAGGCGTTTCCTGAATGTCAAGAGGTCTTGGGTCTGGCGAAGGTGGAGCGGTAGGGAGTTCCAGGTCCTGGCGGCTAGGTGAGAGAAGGAGCTTCCTCCGGATAGAGTGCGGCGGATGCTGGGGATGGAGGCGAGGGCGAGGCTGGAGGAGCAAAGATTGCGGGTGGGGGTGTGGAAGGTGAGTCTGTCGTTGAGGTAGGCTGGGCCTGTGTTGTGGAGGGTCTTGTGTGCGTGGATGAGGAGCTTGAAGGTGATCCTCTTTGACACTGGTAGCCAGTGAAGGTCTCTGAGGTGGGTGGAAATGTGGTCACGGCGTGGGATGTCCAGAATGAGGAGGGCGGATGCGTTCTGGATTCTTTGCAGTTTTGTTAGGAGGTTGGTTGTTATTCCTGCATATAGGGCGTTTCCGTAGTCCAATCGGCTGCTGACCAGGGCGTGGGTGACTGTTTTCCTGGTTTCAATGGGAATCCACTTGAAGATTTTGCAGAGCATGCGGAGAGCGTTGTAGAAGGAAGAGGAGATGCCACTGGCCTGCTGAGTCATGCTGAGTGTGGAGTCCAAGATGAAGCCTAGGTTGCGTGCGTGGGTGGTGGGTGAGGGCGCTGTTCCTAGGGAGGTGGGCCACCAGGAGTCATTCCAACTTGAGGGGTTGGTGCCAAAGATGAGGATTTCTGTCTTGTCTGTATTTAACTTGAGGTGGCTTGATTCCATCCAGCTGGCGATGGCGTGAAGTCCATTGTGAAGGTTGTTCTTTGAAGTTGTAGGGTCTTTCATGAGGGAGAGGATGAGCTGAGTGTCGTCTGCGTAGTAAACTATGTGGATGTGGTGGGTTCGTGCGATGTTGGCGAATGGGGCCATGTAAACGTTGAAGAGCGTGGGGCTGAGCGAAGATCCTTGGGTAACGCCATAGATGATTCTGGAAGCTTCTGACAGGAACAGTGGGAGGCGGACTCTCTGGGTTCTGCCTGAGAGAAATGACGAGATCCAGTTGAGTGCCTTGTTGCGGATTCCAGAGTTGTGTAGGTGTGTGCGGAGAGTGTGATGACATACCGTGTTGAAAGCTGTGGAGAGGTCCAGGAGGATGAGTGCTGCTGTTTCTCCTTCGTCGAGCATGGTCCTAATGTCGTCTGTGGCAGCAATGAGTGCAGTCTCAGTGCTGTGGTTTCTGCAGAATCCGGATTGGGAGGTGTCGAGTACCTTGCTGTCTTCCAGGAACTGGGATAGTTGGCTGTTTACAATTTGTTCGATGACCTTGGCTGGGAAGGGGAGGAGGGAGATCGGCCGGTAGTTCTTGAGGTCGTCTGGGTCTGCCTTTGGTTTCTTTAGTAGGGTGTTGATTTCTGCGTGCTTTCATCTTTCTGGGAAGGAGCTGTTTATGGTTTTGCAGAGGTGGGGGGCGATGATGATGCTTGCCTTATTGAAGATATGGTGTGGGCAGGGGTCCGATGGTGATCCGGAGTGGATGGAGGCCATGGTGGTGGCGGTGTCCTCTATGTTGATGGGGGTCCAGGTGTGGATGAGGTGGGTGCTGCTTGGAGCGTTGGGTTCTTGGGTGTTTGTAGTCAGCTGGGGGGTCTGGGGTTTGAAGCTATTGTGGATTTCTTCTATCTTTCGGCGGAAGTGGGTTACCAGTGAGTTGCAGAACGCCTGTGATGGCAGGGGTTCATTGGAGCAGGTCCTGGGGGTGGAGAGCTCATTGACGATGCCGAAGAGCTCTCTACTGTTGTGAGCTTTGGCGTTGATGCAGTTTTTGAAGTGGGTCCTTTTGGTGGTGTGGATCAGTTGGTGATGTTTGCGTAGGGCATCCTTGAAAGCAATATGGTTGGAGTTGGTAGGGTCAAGGTGCCAGGTTTTTTCCTTTCTGTGACATAGCTGTTTGGATTCCTGTAGTTCTGGGGTGAACCAGCTGGCCTTGATTCTGTGGGAGGTGTTTGGTTTTTTTTTTAGCAGTGCGAGGCTGTTGGCGCAATCTTCTATCCAGCGATGCAGGTTGGTGGTGGCTATGTTGGGGTCTGGGGTCCCATGGGTTGGGGCCTGGGCAAGAGTGGAGATCAGTTGATCTGTTGATATTTTGCTCCAGTTGCGTCGGGGGGGTTGTGTGTGGTTGTGGTGAGTGACTGTTTTTTGGTAGGAGAAGTGGATACAGCGGTGGTCTGTCCAACTGAGTTCGGTGGTGTGGCTGAAAGAGACGTGGTTGCTGGCTGGGAAGATGGGGTTGAGTGTGTGGCCTGCGGAGTGGGTGGGTGTAGTGACGAGTTGCTTGAGGCCGAAGTTGGCGAGGTTGGCGATTAGGTTGGTGGTGTTGATATCGTTGTTATTTTCTAGGTGGAAGTTTAGGTCACCAAGGAGGATGTAGTCTGTTGAGGCGAGGGCTTGGGAGCTGATGACATCGGCGATGTCATCACAGAACTGCGGGCTGGGTCCAGGGGGTCTGTAGACCAGTGTTCCTCTGAGTGTGTTGTTGGCGTTGATGTTAATTTTGAAGTGGAGGTGCTCGGCGGAGTTGATGGTGTCGTGGGAGTTGGTGGAGACTCTTATGGTGTTTTTGTGGACCAAGGCGATTCCTCCTCCTGGTCTGTTGAATCGGTCTCTTCTGGTGATCTTGTAGTTTTCTGGTATGACTATGGCTACGTCTGGTTCTGAGGCCGAATTCATCCAGGTTTCGGTGAGGAATGCGACGCCGGGTGAGTATGTGGTCAGGAGGTCCCAGAGTTCAATTGCATGTTTGTGGACAGAGCGGGTGTTAAGTAGGATGCATCTTAGGCGGTTGTCTGTTTTGATTTGGAGTTTGGAGGTTAGGTTGCAGGTGAAATTGCAGGCTTTGCAGGAGAAGGGTCCTTTGGTGCACGTCGGTGTGGACTGGAAGCAGATGGAGGAGCATCCTGGATTAAGGGCGTGGAGTTCGTTGGCAGTGTAAAGGTGTTTGATGGCACGGGAGGCGTGTTGACCAGGGGGTCTGGCGCTGGGCACGGTCTTGCCATGGACGGGCGCAGACGGGCGCAGATGGGCTTGTCTTTGAAGCGCCTTCGGTGCATCCGCTGCGCATCCACGCTGCGGCCGGGATAAGAGGGGAGGTGGGAGGGAGTGGCAGCTGGGAGGAGGGAGGGAAACCTCCAATGGGAGTGCAGGGGGCGGGGCAGCAGGAGTCAGGAGCGGGAAGAGCTCCTAGGAGGAGGGAGAGGGGCGGGGCCTTCCGGGAGAGGAGAAGCCAAGAAGCCCAAACAAACACAGACAACCCAGACAAGCCCAAACAAGCCCAAACAAGCCCAAAACAATGGCAGCACTTACCGGAGCAGTGGTGAGGAGGAAGCGACCTGCCTAGATCTAGTAATACTTTTGTACATATTTTCCTGTCACCCAAGTACAATTTAGAAACCCATAAAGTTAGCAACTTGAGATAGAAAACCCTATAAAAGTAGAGCGGTAGCCCTTACATAACTTAATAATCCCCTAAAGAACGGTCCCTGAAAATACTACCAAACACCGCCATGGATCACCTATAGAACACATGCTGAGTAAGTTCCCCAGTCAGGCCAAAAAGCTTAGCAAACTCTGCCACGAGTTACTTGCACATACTAAGGGCCTTATTTATACTTTTTGGTGCAAAACTGCACTAACGCAGTTTTGCACCAAAACGTTTTGCACTGGCTTGCACGATTTTTTTAGCACCAGCTGGGCACCATATTTATGGAATGGTGCAAGCCGGTGTAAAGGGTAGACTAGCGTAAAACAAAAAATGACATTAGGCAGGTTAGAGTCAAAATAAATGACTCTAACCAGATTAGCGTAATTTTTTATGCTAAGGGACATATTTAAACTCTGCACTGAATTAGCATCCTTTTTTTTACTCTAATTCGGTGCAAAACTAACTCCATATTTATACTTTGGTGCTAGACCCATCTAGCGCCAAATGTATGGAGTTAAAGTCATTTTTTGGAAGTGGAAACCTACTGTGCCTTAATGAGATGCAAGGTAGTCGTTCCCGTGCAAAAAACGACTCTATGGTCTGAACGCCATATTTATACTCCTATGTAAAAATGATGCGAGGGAGGAGGGGTCAAAAAATTGTGAAAAGCTTGCTTTGCCCCATTTTTTAAAGCATGGGTCAGGGCAGGCATTAGGGGACCTGTGGGCCTATTTCCATGGTGGAACACCATGGAATAAGCCCACAGGTGCCTTCCCCAGGCCCCAGGGGCACCCCCACCCAAACCAGAGGGACTGCGGAGGATGGAGGACCCCATCCCAGGTAAGTACTGGTAAGATTGCATTTTATTTTTGAAAGTGCCATAGGGGGCCCTGAAATGGGCCCCCATACATGGCACAGGGTGCAATGGCCATGCCCAGGGGACCCTTGTCCTCTGTGCTGGCCATTGGGGTGGTGGGCATGACTCCTGCCTTTTCTAAGGCAGGAGTCATGTGGCATGGTAGGTTTAGCACCATAAAATGACGCTAATCTGGTTAGAGTCATTTTTTTTTACTTCAACCTGCCTAAAGTCATTTTTTGGTGCTAAACCCCCTTCTTCTATGCCACTAGCCCCACCCAACTAAAGTCATTTTTTTTTTACTCTAGCCTACCCTTTGCACCGGCTTGCACCAGGCCATAAATATGGTGCCCGGCTGGTGCACAGAAATGGTGCAAGCCGGTGCTAAACTTTTTGGTGCAAAACTGAGTTAGTGCAGTTTTGCACCAAAAACTATAAATAAGGGGCAATATATTGTAAGTTTGCGCCACTTTTGCGTAAAAAAATGACGTAAATGTGGCGAAAAAAAAAGTATAAATCAGGACCTTGGTGCTAGACGGATCTAGCACCAAAGTATAAATATGGAGTTAGTTTTGCACCGAATTAGAGTAAAAAAAATGACGCTAATCCGGTGCACACAGAGGCCCATATTTATACTTTTTTAGCGCCGCATTTGTACAATACAATTGTATTTTGTAAGTTTGTGGCGAATCTGCGCAAAAAAAAGAAGCAAATGCGGCACTAAAAAAGTATAAATATGGGCCAGAGTATAAATATGCCCCTAAATATGGCGTTAAGGCCATAGGGGCATATTTATACTCTGTTTGAACCGAATTAGCGTATTAGGTTTTTACTCTAATTCGGTGAAAAACTAACTCCATATTTATACTTTGGAGACAGGTGTGAAGTAAGAACGGAGAGAAAGAGAGCACTCTGGAAGCCCAGTTAAAGAGCTGAGTAGCACGCCCTTCACCTGAGGAGAGAGGGAGTAGGCACAGAGCCTGGGTCGTGGAAGAATCATTAGCAGGAGGTTACTCCCCAGAGAGCAGCGTTGGAGTGCGACTGAGAGGGAAGCCTTTCTGTGGTCTGGTCTCTGAAGAAGTTGAGACCATACTTGTTTGGTTCTCACTTCTTTGTACAAACTGACCACAGGCCTTTCAGATGGCTAATGCAAATGAAAGGGTGAAATCCTAAACTAATGAGATGGTCCATCTCCCTACAGGGTATGGACTTTACAGTGGAACACAGACCAGGGACTCGCCATGCCAGTTCAGGTGGCCTTTCCTGGTTTTTCCACTTAGACAATGAAAACTCTCTTGGGAACAGTTAGTCTCATTCCCCTAGAGTGATGGGGGTTGTGTAGGAAAGTGCCCTTTTTGACATGGCCACCCCTACTTTTTGCCCAGTGGTACTGAGGTTTTTTGACTGAGGTGCACTGGGTTCCTTCTAAGCAGGTCCCCAGTGCCAGTGCTTTTTCCCTAAAAACAGGTAATAATGTATACAATTAGCACACTCCTCTACCGTGTAACTACCTAGTCAGTGGTACCACTAGTACATAGGCCATGAGTTTGGGGAGAGGGACCCCAAGGCCTGCAATACATATTGTGCCACCCTCAGAGGCCTCCCCTAAAACAAGATGCATGCAGCTGCCACTGCAGTCTGCGTGTCCTGGTGCAAGCCAGGCGAAAGCACGACATGGCACATTACTTATGTACCATGTCACCATCACTGCATCTGAATGTTTGTAAGTCACCCCTACAGAAGGCCTGGGAGCCCTGAGGTGGGGTGCATTATACTTGATGTGTTGTCCTATCTTCATGAGCAGATATGACCCTGGGATGCCCAGCCCCATTGCGGATCATTGCAAGCGAAAACGGATGCCATCTTAAGGTATGTGCTGGCCACTCGACGTCCTGAGTGACTCATTCACATTATGGCTTCACTGAAACCTATGTTGTTTGGTATCAAACACCTCATCCTAATAAGTCCAGGCTGATGCCAGCCTCAGATTTATTATGACATGCAACCAGAGTGCACCTTAGAGATACCCTCTGAACCCCACTAGTCTCCGAGTATATTGGCTGACTGGTCTCAACCAGCCTGCCACCCCAGGCAGGTTTTTGACCCCCTGGATGTGAGAGCCCACACAGAGGTCTAAAACAAAGCCTGTTCTGGATGGAGATGTTGTCACCTACTCCAGCAGGATGGGTTGCAGATCTGCATACTAAGGCCAGGGTCTTCAAGGGCCCTGCCACCTTTGGTATGCAATCCCTGGCTCCCCCAGCCCTGGGTGTAGCCATTCCCTGCCCTGAAGCCTACTTGGCACCGGGACAGGCAGGAAAATTAGCTGGTCAGTAGGTGTGTACCTTCTCTGGGCTAACCACACCTCTAAGATGGGCAACCCGAGGTGGAGACTCGAGGAAGGATTCAACCATCTTGTTTTTGGTTGGAACAAGCCTTCTGGGATAGAAATATGCCCACTCCCCTCAGGAAATTGTCATACAGGGGGTGTAGGCATCGCAAGGTTAAGAGTATCCAATTAGTTGCTATACTACACACCCCTAAACCCCCCTAAACACCCCTAAATTCAGTATTTAGGTGGCTCCCTGACACCAGAAGACAGATTCACTGGACCCAAGAAGTAGAAGTGCACCGAAGAGCCCCCAGAAGCAAGAACAGAGGAGCCGATACTGGCTTGGCACCAACACTGCCAGCCTGCCTGCATTCCTCCACTATTGCACCAAAGATGACTTGTCCTTCAAATGCTCTGCCTCCAGAAGCCTAGGTGGACTGCCTGCACTTCAGGAAGCACCAGGATCTCCCGAGGAGTAGTGGAGCTACTTCCCTGAACCCAGCAGGCACCCAAGAAGATCCTTGAGGACTCCACATACATTGGCGCACTACATAGATAGCCAGCTTCCTACAGGGTGGAGTCACAAAGCAGAAAATTCCACTTTTAGGAAAATGGCATTTTCATGTCCTAACCATTTGGTGCCTGCAGCCTGTATCCTGGGTCACATGACTAGATGGAGCTGGCAGTTGGTCTTTGTGGTGGGCTTTGGGTGCTGTCAGGATGGGCTCTCTCTGTGAGGATGAAGGAGAGGAGTTGTCACCCACCACACTTGCACATCGCAATGTCTGCCTCAGTACCACTCAAAAAGGGTTATATACTAGTCTTTTGTGCCCCTAGACAAGCTGGGGTTGGGACAAGTAGGCAGGAAATTCCAGACACCTCTGTACGAGGGAGTGCGCAAAATATTTCTCCCTCTTCACAGAAAGCACAAGGTATCAATAGTGGACACTCCGACCCAACTCTTCATATCACTTCTGGACCTGTGGACTCTGCTAGGAAGAAGAACTGACCAGTTGTGAAGTCTACCCTGCTGACCTGCTTGCTGACCAGGATTCCTTTGCTGCCCAGGGCCGGTTGTTGCTGCACCAATACTCTTCTGCTGCTGTGAGCTGCTCTGCTGACTCCAGCATGCCTGTGTGAGAAAGGGATTTTTTGCATGGTTAGCCCTCCACTTTTTGCCTGGAAATGTGCTGTGGGCCCCTGCTGAACAGTTTCCCAGGGCCAGATATCTTTCCCCAAAAACTGTACTATGTATAAGCACTTCAGTCACCCCTGTAAGTCCCTAGTCAATGGTACCCCTAGTACCCAGGGCATGGGTACTGAAAAGGATCCCCCAGAGCAGCATCAACAATTGTGCCACTCTGAGAGGCCCCACACCAGCCTCATGCAGACTGCCATTGCCACTCGCCAAGTGTGCCCTGTACACTAACACTACGTGCATTATAGGTAAGTCACCCCTCTGGCAGGCCTTGCAGCCCTAAGGCAGGGTGCACTATATTGCACTTGTGGGCGTATGTGTGCATGAGCAAATATGCCCCTGCTCTGCATTGACCAAACCTAAAGGCATAGTAAGTGTAGAGGGAAGCCATTGCAAATCTATGTGCTGGACACAGATCAGTATGAGTTCCCCAGCTACATGATGGCTACCCTGAACCCTGTGTTCTTTGGCATTAAACAACTGAGAATAATAAATCCTCACTGGTGTCAGTGCTGGATTTATTATACCATGTACCCAGGGGGCACCTTAGAAGTGCCCCTGTAAAACCCACATCACCCTGACAAAGGTGCTGGCTAGTCAAACCAGCCTGTCACCACCAGGCACGATTCTGGATCCCTGGGTTGAGAGCTTCTCAACATCTCAACAACCTCGACCTGGAAACAAAAGGTGACACTTGGGAGAGCATTGCCTAATTTTATATGCAATTTTAAAGTTTTCTTCCATTGATTCCAATGCGCACTGAAACAATACATTTTCTAAACTTTGAAAAATCATAACTTAAAGTGTACGTACCCAATTTTGATGATCTTGGTCTTAAATATTTTATAAGATTCTGAAGTATTTTTGTAAATTGGTCTTGAGTTATGTTTTGGAGCATGTGTCCACATTTATTGATACTGTAAGAACAACAAATGCTTACCACATCTCCTGGATTAGTTTAACTGCTTGACCAAGCTACCACACAAATAGAGCATTAGGTGATCTATTTTTGCCTCTGGATACCAGGGTGTGGTTGCCCAGACTTTCTGCACAGTGTACATCGTTTATGCACAGTATATAATGAACCAGGCTCCTTCAGCCTGTGAGGACCCAGAACTCCAGGAAATCTCCAATGGCCAGTTGGCTGGGCCCCTGTTCAAGTCATTGGGACATACCAAGCTTCTTCAAAACGCACCGCCACACAGCATGATGCAGCCCACCATCGACTCCGGCCAGTGTGATGCAGCTCGTTCTCGATGCCGACGAATCACATTGCAAGCCCTCACAAGCACTGACAGCTTCTTCAAAGCTGCCCGGTGCTGACACTCACCCAGCGCAACGCATCTCGCACACTGTGCCGACCGATCGCATTGCAAGTCTCTCTGAATCCCACCGGACATGGACTTCGCTGCTGCGTGATGCATCTTGACGCCAGACCTCACACTGCAGCTCCTAGTTAGCTGCATTTGATGCCGTTTGGCGCATCTCAATGCAAGAACGTGACATCTTGATGCCCCGGCCCACAAGGTTCTTTCTCAGCTGCCTGAACTCAGTCCTGTATCCAGCCCGTGCTCAACCTGAATTTGTGAAATGGACCCAGCCTACCCTGACCAGATAACCATGGTTGGTGCTCATTGAGATGATACGTTATGTTGTAAGAATGGAATGCAGGTGTAGAATGTAAGATGATGGAATTCCCTCAAAGGAATGTAGAATGAAGATGGAAAGGGAATCGAGAGTGGCAGTTAGCTGGTAGGTGAGGGAAGAGTCGTCGCATCACTTCTGTGCACTGTTGTCATTGGAATAAAGGATCTTATCTTACCTGGAGTCCGAGTCCTAAGAGTGCTCTGTGCCTCTTAACGCTTGATTTTCACAAAACAAATTTCTTGTAAAGTATACAACAGTTTAACCACTTCAGTGCTACATTCGAGTGGGTATTCTATTTCAACTGATTTAATGTCATCCATCAAGAATATTCCCCAAACCTGATCAACTAGATTGACTTCAGAATTCTGCACATATAGCACAATATCAACGGAGGACAAGAATATTATTATTATTTTCTTACAACTATGTAAAGACCTCAATGTGCATCAAACTCACGAAAGAAACATTAGAACTGATAGCAGGCAGCCCTGTCATGTGTCCATACATATTGGTATCATGTCAGAGTAAAGTCTGTCAACCCTCACCATAGTGCGTGGTTCAATGTATACCAAGGTCCCTCGCAAACAAAGCCAAACAGCATGAACACAAATTCTGGCTAATTGGTACAATGAAGAACTCAGGATGACCAAACAGCACTTCAAGCAACTGGAATGCAGGTAGAGAATGGACAATAATTGAAATCACCCTTATGGTGCTGAGAAAGAACAATACCAGAAAGACCATCACCCAAGCCCTCATCATTGGAGTTTGTGTACTCTGTCAACGTAGGAATCACCAAACATCTCACAAAAAGACTGCAAATCATGTAGAATGCAGCAGCCAGACTCATCCTCAACCTCCCACGCCTGGCTCACATCACACCACGCCTGAGGGAGCTTCACTGGCTCCCAATACACAAGCACCCACAGTTAAAGCTACTCACTCACACATACTAAGCACTTCACAACACATGTCCAGAATACCTGAACCACTGCATACACTTCCATCAACCAATGAGACACCTCCTCCCAGCCGGACTCTCGCTAGCACACGTCTCACGCATTCACAGAAGCAGAACCGGAAGTCACGCCTTCTCTTTCATCTCTCCTAAAACATGAAACGACCTCCAACTACACGTCACAGCCTCCTCCTTGCTTCTTGAGTTCCACAAGAACCTGAAGGCCTTGCTCTTTGAGTAGGCCTCTCCTTGCTCCCGGGACTAAGCAGCACAGAGCAATATCTGAATTAAGGATCAGAAAATTAGAGAGAGAAATTAGAAAAGACAATGATATATCAAGAGAAGACTTTGAGGACTTAACTGCAGCATTAAGAGAGATGGCTACTCAAATGACACAAGAGCCTGCTTCTCACAGGTGTCTACAGAGGCACACCAACATCTGCAAACATATGGACGTTCAATGGAGACGTAGCCTACAGTGACATCAGCAATGTGTAGTACAGCTAAGTTAGTACCCCTCAGTGGGGATGCTACAACGAGCCTTGGACCAATGCCCTTGAAGAAATGCAAACTGATGGTGTTAGAAACAGGCCACCAGGGTCTGTTAGTGAAACTGAGGAGGGCTCAAGGATGAACTGTATGCCCATGGGTGTGCCTGCTACATCTATGAACAATAGAAGTGACGGTCTTGAAGGACAAGGAAGGCACAACCAGAATTCGCTACAAAGGCAATTAGTGGAACACAACAAAGGCACAAATTGCTTCATAAATTATGGACACACTTATGATGTATAAAATAATAATTGTTTAAATTTATTTCTGATTACTAGTGTAAATATTGGGCAGTTTACTTACCTCCTAAGGGAGTATAGCCTCCAAAGTATTTTTGCCCTTGTGTCACTAAAATAAAGTACCTTTCTTTTTTAATAACACTGAGTATTGTCTTTCTTTGTGTGAGTACTGTGTCACTACAGTGGTATTGCTAGAGCTTTGCATGTCTCCTAGTTCAGCCTTGGCTGCTCTGCCTACAACTACCTCTAGAAAGCCTGGCTTCTAGACACTGACTACATTTCACTAATAAGGGATAGCTGGACCTGGTATAAGGTGTAAGTACCTCTGATAACCACTACAAATCAGGCAGGCCTCCTACACCCACTGCTCCTTGTGCAGGTGTCACACATAGATCCATTACTCCTTGTGCACATTTCAATCACACATCCACTGCTCCTCGTGCAGGTGTCACACATGCACCCACTGCTCTTTGTGTAGGTGTCACACACCCACTGCTCCTTGTGTGGGTGTCACTTACACACCCACTGCTCCTCATGCAGGTGATACACAGACCCACTGCTCCTCGTGCAGGTGCCACACATGCACCCACTGCTCCTTGTGCAGATGTCACCAACACACCCACTGTTCCTCGTTCATGTGTCACACAGCATTGCTCCCTGTGCACATATCACTTATACACCCACCGCTCCTCGTGCAGGTGTCACACACATATCCACTGTTCCTCGTGCAGGTGTCACTTAAACACCCACTGCTCCTCATGCAGGTGTCACACATATGCCCATCATTCCTTGTTCACATATCGTTTACACTACACATCCACTGTATCTCCTGCAGGTGTCATGTGCACACCTGCTGCTTCTGTTGTAGGTGTCACTTACACACCCACTGCTCCTCCTGCAGATGTCAACACACACACCCATCACCCCATGTGCACATTTCACTCACATATCCACTGTTCCTTGTGCAGGTATCACACATGCACCCACTGGTCTTCGAGCAGGTGTCACACACCTACTGCTCCTCATGCAAGTGTCACTTACACACCCCTTGCTCCTCGTTCATGTGTCATACACCATCAAACCCTGCGCACATATCACTCACACACCCACGGCTGCTCATGCTGGTGTCACTAACACACCCACTGCTACTCTTGTAGGTATCACTTACACACCTACTGCTCCTCGTGCAGGTGTCAAACACGCACCCATCACTCCTTGTGCACATTTCAATCACATATCCACTGCTCCTCGTGCAGGTGTCAGGCATGCACCCGCTGCTCTTTGTGTAGGTGTCACACACCCAATGCTCTTCTTGCAGGTGTCACTTACACAACCACTGCTCCTCATGCAGGTGACACACACCCACTGCTCCTCGTGCATGTGTCACTTACACACCCACTGCTCCTCGTTCATGTGTCACACAGCATCGCTCCCTGTGCACATTTCACTAACACACCCACTGCTCTTCATGCAGGTGTCACTTACACACCCACTGCTCCTTGTGCAGGTGTCACACACCTACTGCTCCACATTCATGTGTCACACACCCACTGTTCCTGTGCAGGTGTCACTTACACATCCACTGCTCCTTGTGCAGGTGTCACACACACACACCCACTGCTTCTCGTTAATGTGTCACACACCATTGCTCGCTGTGCACATATCACTTATACACCCACTGCTCCCCATTCAGAGTTAGTAAAATGCCAGCCAGGACTGTGTATGTGAATCAATTGCTACCTTTTGAGAATGTTTAACTTGTGCACATGAAATATTTTAGGCATCTTCCCCTAAGAGGGAAACTGTGCTTCACCTTTAAACCTGTTGCAATGGTTCTATTGTTGTGGACAGGAGATGTGTAATTTTGACAGAGACATTGCAGCCCCAGCCGGGGCCTGCCAGCAGATTGACTGGCTCTCCCTGTGTGCTGGAGAGGGAGGGGGTTTACCTGAATGAGGGGTTAATGGGAGGTGCAGCTTTCACAAGATGGGCTTGAAACCTCTGTGGAGATCTCACTAGCATCTGCAAGCAAGAAGGAGGTGGCCAGAGACTCCCTAAGGCAGAGCAGGCCCTTGCTTGGATAGCACCTTGGGTGTAAAAAAAATGACACCCTCGCTACTGCTTGTGAATAAAATAAAATGAAGCTGCAGGGGCCCATTTTGTGTTCAGAGGTCAGTCATTGGGTCTTAACACATACATCTTTCACCACCCCTAACTCTTCTGATCCCATCACGCTGTGGTGCCAGGTTGTTGGTGGGGCTGAAGGGGTTATTGATGCGTGGCTGCCGGGGGTGACAGGGTGTGGAAGGAAGGGGATTAATGGGTTTTTAAACTAGCACCTGAAGTGAATAAAAATAATTAAAACTGTTTATTCTGTAACCACTGGGGCCAAATGTAATGGATGAAGTTGTTTGGATGACCTTAATGCAGACAGCTTCCTGCGCCCCTCTGGAGGTTGGTGCCCTAGGGTTGGCTTAAAGCTGGCCCTGCCCTATGGAAGGAGTCATGGCTGTGGGTCTGTGGGGGATAGTAATGAAAGTGTCACCTCCTCCAGCACGATTGACTGGCTCTCCCTGTGTGCTGGAGAGGGAGGGGGTTTACCTGAATGAGGGGTTAATGGGAGGTGCAGCTTTCACAAGATGGGCTTGAAACCTCTGTGGAGATCTCACTAGCATCTGCAAGCAAGAAGGAGGTGGCCAGAGACTCCCTAAGGCAGAGCAGGCCCTTGCTTGGATAGCACCTTGGGTGTAAAAAAAATGACACCCTCGCTACTGCTTGTGAATAAAATAAAATGAAGCTGCAGGGGCCCATTTTGTGTTCAGAGGTCAGTCATTGGGTCTTAACACATACATCTTTCACCACCCCTAACTCTTCTGATCCCATCACGCTGTGGTGCCAGGTTGTTGGTGGGGCTGAAGGGGTTATTGATGCGTGGCTGCCGGGGGTGACAGGGTGTGGAAGGAAGGGGATTAATGGGTTTTTAAACTAGCACCTGAAGTGAATAAAAATAATTAAAACTGTTTATTCTGTAACCACTGGGGCCAAATGTAATGGATGAAGTTGTTTGGATGACCTTAATGCAGACAGCTTCCTGCGCCCCTCTGGAGGTTGGTGCCCTAGGGTTGGCTTAAAGCTGGCCCTGCCCTATGGAAGGAGTCATGGCTGTGGGTCTGTGGGGGATAGTAATGAAAGTGTCACCTCCTCCAGCACCCACCTGTAACACTGTCAGCCTACACCTGAGGCTGGGCCTGTATCTGGACTATGAAGGGGTGCAGCTGTCCGTGTACAATGCAGACACCTTGGAGCATCTCTACACCTTCAGTAACACTTTCCCCTGGGGCTGCAACCCCACTTCTGGGCTGAGACATGGACAGACCAGAGCCTGATGTAATACAGGAGTTCCCTTCTTCGTCCCTCATCAGGTGCAGGTCCCCTGCTTTCAGTTGGTGACAGACCTCTCTGGGTAGAAGCTTCAGCCCTCAGACCCCCTAACAGGGTGCAACCCCTATTTTCAGCATTAGGGGAGGCTGACCTGCCTCTGTCTCTGAGGGGTTGGAAGGTGCTGTTGTATGAAGGGTACGTTTTGGCTTAGGCGGATGGACTCGAGTGTCACTGGCCACTGGCTAAATAGCAGAAATTATGAACAGGTGACTGTAAGAGGCTGGCCTGGCTTATAGTGGGTACCTGTTGGTACTTACACCTTGTGCCAGGTCCAGTTATCCATTATTAGTAGATTAATAGTGTTCTAGCAGCTTAGGCTGATAAAGGTAGCTATAGCAGAGCAGCTTAGACTGAACTAGGAGACATGCAAAGCTCCTACTATACCACTTACATCATATAGCACTATATCATAAGAATCACAATACTCGGAGTTACTAAAAATAAAGGTACTTTATTTTAGTGACAATGTGCCTAAAATATCTCAGAGGATATACTCCCTTAGGAGGTAAGTAAAATACATAAAATATACACACAAACCAAAATCAGGTAAGTTAACAGTTAGAAAAGTAGTGCAAACACTGCAGAATACAATAGGATGCAATAGGCCTAGGGGCAACACAAACTATATACTAAGAAAGTGGAATGCGAACCACTTAGGGACCCCAGGCCTAGTGTAGTGTGTAGAGGGTCGCTGGGAGTGTAAGAAAACACTAAGGGTGTCCATGATACCCCACCCCTAGACCCTGAAAAGTAGGAGTAAAGTTAATCTACATACCCAGAAACACACTAAAGTCGTGATAGGAGATTCTGCAAGGACAACAACTCACTGCAAAGCACTGAAGAAGGATTCCTGGACCTGGAGACCTGTAAAGTAATTGGACCAAGTCCAAGAGTCACAAAAGTGTCCGGGGGGGCAGGAGCCCACTAAACCTCGGATGAAGGTGCAAAATGTCTGCCTCCGGATGGAAGAAGCTGAAGATTCTGCAACAACAGAAGATGCTAGGAATTTCTCCTTTGCACAGAAGATGTCACACGGCGTGCTGGAGAATGCAGCGTTGTCAAGCAGAAAGACCACAAACAAGCCTTGCTAGCTGCAAAGGTCACAGTTGAAGAAAATGGACACTGCCCGGGCCCGGGAAGGACCAAGAGGTCGCTCCTTGGAGGAGGAGACAGAGGGAGCGCTCAGCAGCACAGAGAGCCCATGCAGAAGTAGGCAGCACCCGCAGAAGCACTTGAACAGGGGTTCAAGAGAACTGAGCACGGCAGTCGTTTCAACACTACAAAGGAGGGTCACATGAAGCCGGTGGTCAACTCAGCGAGTTGAGTAATGCAGGACGGAGTGATGGGGACTTGAGCTGTGCTGTGCACAAAGGATTCCTTGCAAAAGTGCACAGAAGCCCTAGCAGCTGCAGTTCACGCAGTACACAGGATTACTGTCTGGCGTGGGAAGGCAACCTCCTCCAAATTTGGACAGATGGACCACTAGAGTATCAAGGTCACTTGGATCCAGCTCCTGTGTTCCAGGGACCACGCTCGTCAAGACGAGTGTGGTCCCTGGAACTCAGCAACTCTGTCCAAGTGACTCCCACAGTCCAGTGACTCTTCAGTCCAAGTTTGGTGGAGGTAAGTCCTTGCCTCCCCACGCTAGACTGTATTGCTGGGTACCGCGTGATGTGCAGCTGCTCCGGCTCCTGTGCACTCTTCCAGGATTTCCTTTGTGCACAGCCAAGCCTGGGTCCCCGACACTCTAACCTGCAGTGCACAACCTTCTGAGTTGTCCTCTGGCGTCATGGGACTCCCTTTTCTGACTTCGGGTGGACTCCGGTTCACTCCTCTTCTAAGTGCCTGATCCGGTACTTCTGCGGGTTCTGCCTGCTTCTGTGAGGGCTTCCTGACTTGCTGGGCGCCCCCTCTGTCTCCTCATCCAAGTGGCGACATCCTGGTCCCTCCTGGGCCACAGCAGCATCCAAAAACCCTAACCACGACCCTTGCAGCTAGCAAGGCTTGTTTGCGATCTTTCTGTGTGGGAACACCTCTGCAAGCTTCTTCACGACGTGGGACATCCATCCTCCAAAGGGGAAGTTCCTAGTCCTCTTCGTTCTTGCGAAACACCAAGCTGAAAGTCTCTTGGTGTCCTGGCATTGCCTGTGTGGGGGCCTTGTGTAAGCCTCATATCAGCCTCATGCCAGGCACATGTCAGGCTCATGTCAGGCACATGTCAGCCTCATGTCAGACACATGTCAGCCTCATGCCAGCCATATGTCAGGCACTTGTCAGCCTCATGTCAGACACATCAGCCTCATGCCAGACATGTCAGGCACATATCAGCCTCATGTCAGCTGCATATCAGACCCTTGTCAGCCATATGTCACCCTCGCTTGCAACTGTCCTCCAGTGCCCCTCCCGTCCCCCTCTCTAACTATAATGACAGGCAGAGATGGCACCGGCTCAAATGTGCCAACCGCTGGAATTTCATGTGTGACTTTCATCTGAGAGCTGTGCTATTAATTCCTTAACTGCTGATCAGTCAAATTTGCAGAATAAACTTCCTGACATTTGTATCTCTTTGGAAGATCAACTCCTTTATCTCACTTGTGACGAAGAAGCTATTGCAACCGTTTTCCGGGTAGGAGTGCTGCTGTGCAGATTTTTTAGATTATTTTGCACTGACTTTGAAAGCGGCAAACATTATGCATTCCATTTTTAGGCTTCTATTGCTGTGTCCCACCCCTCACATGGGTTCCTCTGCTTTTGCTTTTCTCATGCTCCGTAGAGGCCCGGCCTGCTTTGGTGCACACCTAGCCCTGCTCCGCACAGACCCTGCTTGCTTTATGGTGAACCTACACCAGCTCTTTACAAACCCTGCCTGCTCCAGTGCGAACGTAGACCAGCTCCTCACAGACCCTGACTACTTGATGTGAGCCTAGACCTGGTCCTCAGAGACTCTGCCTGCCCCATGGTGCGCCTAGACGTGCTCCTCACAGACCCTGCCTGCTCCAGTGTGAGCCTAGACCTGCTCCGTACAGACCCTGCCTGCCCCAGTGTGAGCCTAGCCCTGCTCTGCACATACCCTGCTTGCTTTAAGGTGAACCTACACCAGCTCTTTACAGACCCCGCCTGCTCCAGTGCAAACGTAGACCAGCTCCTCACAGACCCTGACTACTTGATGTGAGCCTAGAACTGGTCCTCACAGACCCTGCCTGCTCTAATGTGAGCCTAGACCTGCTCCACCCAGACCCTCCCTGCTCCAGTGAGAGCCTAGACCTGTTTCAACAGACCCTGCATCATTGCTGTGAGCCTAGACCAGCGCCTCACAGACCTGGCCTGCTTGGTGTGAGCCTAGAACTGCTCCTCAAAGACCCTGCCTGCTCCAGAGTGAGCGAAGACCTTCTCCACACAGACCCTGCCTAGTTTAATGTGAGCCTACACCAGCTCCTTACAGGCCCTGTCTGCTCTGGTGAAAGCCAAGATCTGCTTCTGACAGACCATGCCTGCTACAGCACGAGCTAAGACCTGCTCCGCACAGACCCCGCTTGCTCCGGTGACACCCTATACTTGCTCCTCACAGACTCTACCTGCTTTAATGTGAGCCTAGACCTGCCCTACAATGGCCCTGTCTGCTCCAGTGCAGCCTAGACCAACTCCTCACAGACCCTGCCTGCTTTAATTTGAGCCTAGACCAGCTCCTTACAGACCATGTCTGCTCCAGTGTGAGTCTAGGCATGCTCCCCACAGACCCTGCCTGCTTCAATTGTGAGCCTGGACCAGCTTCTCACAGACCTTGTCTGCTTTAATGTGAGCCTAGACCTGCTCCTCAGAGACCCTATCTGCTTTAATGTGAGCCTGGACCAGCTCCTCACAGACTCTACCAGCTCCATTGCAAGCCTAGACCAACTCCTCAAAGAAACTGCCTGGTCTGGTAAGATCCTGGACCAGCTCCTCACAGACTCTACCAGCTCCATTGCAAGCCTAGACCTGCTCCTAAAAGAAACTGCCTGCTCTGGTAAGAGCCTACACCAGCTCCTCAAAGACCCTGCCTGCTCCAGTGTGAGCCTAGACCTGCTCCTCACAGACCCTGCTTGCTTTATTGTGAGCTTAGACAGCTCCTCATAGACCCTGCCTGCTTCAGTGTGATCTTAGGCCTGCTCCTCACAGACACTGCCTCCTCCTGTGCAAGCCTAGACCTTCTCTGAACAGACTCTACCTACTCCAGAGTATGCCTAGACCAGCTCTTCACAGACCCAGTCTGCTTTAATGTGAGCCTAGACCTGCTCCTCACAGACCGTGCCTGCTCCAGAGCGAGCCTAGACCTGCTCCTCCTAGACCCTGCCTGCTCCAGTGTGGACCTAAACGTGGCCTGCACAGACCCTGCCTGCTTCAATGTGAGCTTAGACCTGTTCCTCACAGACACTGCTAGTGACAGCTGCCACCGATCAAGGATGGTGGGGCTGGGAGGTGGAGACGTGGATGGTGCTTTACTGTTGGAGAGGTTAAAAATATGTATTTTTTTTAATTACCTGCTTGCTGCTTCCAGCCGCCTCTGTTACTCCTTGTGCTCCTGGCAGTCACGGGGGCACAGGCTCCTAATCCAGATGCTGCTCTCATGCTAAAGCAAGCATGAGAGCAGCAACAGGATTGGCCTGAGCGGGCTGGTTTGACGCTCACTCAGGTACAGAGGGCCTGTGCTGTTTCTCCAACCCGGCTCGGTAACACAGCTCGGATGGGGAAATGTAAGTACACCTGCTGGTTTGCCAAGCCGACATGCACACTTTACAGTGCCCACCACCCCTCCTCCTTATGGCCCGGCCTCGCCCCGCCCTAGACCTGGTGTCAAACAGTGCCAAATAAAATGATAATACAATTATTTTATTATCATTTTATTTGTCACTGCCTGATTGACTGGGGGGATAATGATCCGCTGGTATTACAGAGGAGCCGTTCTTGGACACTGCCTGCTTTAATGTGAGCCTAGACTTGCTCCTTACAGACCCTGCCTGCTCCAGTGCAAGCCTAGACCTGTTCCTCACAGACCCTGCCTGCTCCAGTGTGAATGTAGACCTGCTCTTCACAGACCCTGCCTGCGCCAGTGCCAGCCTAGACCAGCTCCTCACAGACCCTGCCTAATCCAGTGTGAGCCTAGACTAGCTCCTCACAGACTCTGCCTGCTCCAGTGTGAGCATAGACCTGCTCCTCACAGATCCTGCCTGCTCCAGTGTGAGCCTAGACCTGCTCCTCACAGACCCTGCCTGCTCCAGTGCAAGCCTAGTCCAGCTCTTCACAGACCCTGCCTGCTCTGGTGTGAGACTAGACCTGCTCCTCACAGACCCTGCATGCTCTGGTGTGAGCCTAGACCTGCTCTTCACAGACCTTGCCTGCTGCATTGCGAGCCTAGACCAGCTCCTCATAGACCCTACCTGCTCCAGAGTGAGCCTAAACTTTCTCCTCACAGACCCTGCCTGCTCTGGTGTGAGCCTAGACCAGCTCCTCACAGATCCTGCCTGCTGCAGTGTGAGCCTAGACCTGCTCCTCACAGACCCTGCCTGCTCTGGTGTGAGCCTAGACCTGCTCCTCACAGACCCTGCCTACTCCAGTGTGAGCCTAGACCAGCTCCTCACAGATCCTGCCTGCTCCAGTGTGAGCCTAGACCTGCTCCTCACAGACCCTGCCTGCTCCGGTGTGAGCCTACACCTGCTCCTCCCACCCACTGTATCCTTTAATGTGAACCAAGACCTGCTCCTCACAGACCCTGCCTGCTCTGGTGTGAGCCTAGACCAGCTCCTTACAGACCCTGCCTGCTCCAGTGCGAGCCTAGACCTGCTCCTCACAGACCCTGCATGTTCTGGTGTGAGCCTAGACCTGCTCTTCACAGACCCTGCATGCTCTGGTGTGAGCCTAGACCTGCTCCTCACAGACCCTGCATGCTCTGATGTGAGCCTAGACCTGCTCTTCACAGACCCTGCCTGCTTCATTGTGAGCCTAGACCTGCTCCTCACAGACCCTACCTTCTCAAAAGTGAGCCTAAACCTGCTCCTTACAGACCTTGCCTGCTTTCATGTGAGCCTGAACTTGCTCCTCACAGACCCTGCCTGCTTTAATATGAGTTTAAACTTGCTCCTCACAGACCCTGCCTGCTCTAGGGTGAGCCTAGACCAGCTCCTCACAGACCCTGTCTGCTTTAATGAGAGCCTAGACCTCCTCGTTACAGACCCTGCCTGCTCTAGTGTGAGCCTAAACTTGCTCCTCACAGACCCTGCCTGCTTTAATGTGAGCCTAGATTTGCTGCCACACTGAGGTGCATCACAAGGCTACACCTCACGTTTGGGTAGGTCCATCTTCTACTCCCTCCTTTTGCTTGTCACTTACTTTGTGCCCTCTTTTTACAACATGTCTGACAGCCGTGTGGTCATGAATGTGCTGTTAAAGGGAAAAGTTTTGTTTGTTGGGTCTCCTGCATCCTCCAAGTGTGCTGCCATATGTTGACCACCGCTGGTGCCTCTGCAACGGTAATTCCATCACCACAGAGACCAGGCAGAATCCATAGTGATCGCCATGGGTTCCGCAGTGGAGGTGAACTGGTGGGAGACAGAGGACAACCTCTCACAAAGGAGATCATTTTGTCTCCCTCTAGCATTAACGACAATACTCAGAGTTACTAAAACTAAAGGTACTTTATTTTAGTGACAATATGCCAAAAGTATCTCAGAGGATATACTCCCTTAGGAGGTAAGTAAAATACACAAAATATATACACAGACCAAAATCAGGTAAGTAATACACTTAGAAAGTACAGCAAACACTGTAGAACACAATAGAATGCAATAGGAGACAATAGGCCTAGGGGCAGCACAAACCATATACTCCAAAAGTGGAATGCGAACCACAAATGGACCCCAGGCCTAGTGTAGTGTGTAGAGGGTCGCTGGGAGTGTAAAAAAACACTAAGGGTGTCAAAGATACCCCAACCCAAGACCCTGAAAAGTAGGAGTAAAGTTACCCTACTACCCCAGAAAGGCAGTAAAGTCGAGATAGGGGATTCTGCAAGAACAACAACTGACTGCAACACACTGAAGACGGATTCCTGGACCTGAGGACCTGTAAAAGAAGGGGACCAAGTCCAAAAGTCACAAAAGTGTCCAGGGGGGCAGGAGCCCACTAAACCCCAGAATGGTATTGGGGTGACAATTCTATGATCCTAGACATGTTGCATGGCAATGTTCGGAGTTACCATTGTGACGCTACATATAGGTTTTGACCTATATGTAGTGCACACGTGTAATGGTGTCCCCGCACTCACAAAGTTTGGGGAAATTGCCCTGAACGATGTGGGGGCACCTTGGCTAGTGCCAGGGTGCCCTCACACTAAGTATCTTGGCACCTAACCTTCACTAAGTGAGGGTTAGAGATATAGGTGACTTATAAGTTACTTAAGTGCAGTGTAAAATGGCTGTGAAATAACGTGGACGTTATTTCACTCAGGCTGCAGTGGCAGGCCTGTGTAAGAATTGTCAGAGCTCCCTATGGGTGGCAAAAGAAATGCTGCAGCCCATAGGGATCTCCTGGAACCCCAATACCCTGGGTACCTCAGTACCATATACTAGGGAATTATAAGGGTGTTCCAGTGTGCCAATGTGAATTGGTAAGATTAGTCACTAGCCTGCAGAGCCAGTTTTAAAAGCAGAGAGAGCATAAACACTGAGGTTCTGGCTAGCAGGATCCCAGTGACACCGGCACAAACAAACATGCACACAAGTAAAAATGGGGGTAACATGCCAGGCCAGATGGTGCTTTCCTACAACTCGTGAGTACAACAAGTGCTTAGCACATCTCCTGGATTAGCCCAACTGCTCTGGAGCATTAGGTGCTCTACGTTTTACCTCTGGGAACCATTGTGTGATTGCCTGGACCCCCTGCACAATGTGCCTAGTTCTGTACACTACATAGAGGGTCAGCCTCCTACGTGCGGCGCATCCCTGCACTGTAAACATTACAGAGCGTGGAGCTGCCACATGTGGCGCAGCGTCTCCGCCATTTTCTTTTAAATCTGGGCCTTTGTTTTGCATGTGCATAACACTGTGCACTAGAATAAGGTGGTAAAAAGATGCAAAGTATAAAAGGGGCCCAAAACGCCTCGCAATCTTTCAGAGTGACTGCACTTGCTGCTGTAGTGAGGAGGATGTGAATACTGAGAGGTCAACAATGGAGGAGGAGAGGAGGATATTCAGGGGGAGGATGACTTGTTTGATGATGCTGACAAGGAGGCGTATGCAGGATGCCGGGTACCAAAGAGGCTGTTTTTAGTTTAATTCATGACTTGCACCCTGTATTAAGTACACCCACCCAGAGCGGTGCAGCAATCCCTACACATACTCAGGTATTGTGTAGTTTACATCCTCTAGATTCTGGTAGCTACTAACACACTGCTGGTGGGATTTCTCAAAATAGTTTACATAGGGTTTTTCTCAAATTTTCAAGAGGCAATACTGTCTAAAATTAACAACCACATTTCTTTCCCTAGCATCCCTACAGAGTTAGAAAGTACCAAAATTCAATTTTATGCTGTGGCACATTCTCCTCAAGTGCTTGGTTGTGTAGATGGTGCTCATATTTTAATTTGCCCCCCCCCCCCATGAGATAGAGTGGGAACGTCCTTTCAAACGCGGGCTGAGCCGTGCGTGCCGCTTCCCCACAAGTGGAACAACGCTTGCCTAAACCACGACTCTGCATGGAGTCCGCCCCAACCACTCATATGCCTTAACCATGCACATGTGTGGTTAAGGCACAGAGCGGTCTAGTTGTGAGGATGGGCAGATCAGGAAGGATCAGGAGAGGTAAGGTTTGGCAGGGGGAGCTGTTTTTATGAATGGGGGTGGTTTTAGGGCTCAGGGTGGGGAGTAAGGTTACTTTTTTTGGCAAGGGACAGGGTTTTAGGACTCCAGGCAGGGGTATGGGGTAGTGTGTTTTAAGATCAGGGGCCAGGTTTTGGGGCTCAGGGAGAGGCAGTTTTAAGGGGATGGGGGTCAGTTTTAGTGCTCAGGGCTGGGGGGCTAGGGTCAGGGTAGTTTTTAGCAGAGGACAGGTGGGCTAGGGTATCGGGTGTAAGGACACAGGGCTGAGGGGCAGTGTAGTTTGTTTTGCAGGGGGCGCGGTTTTAGGACTCGGGGAGGGGCAGTTTTAAGGGTTGGCGGTCAGTTTTAGGACTCAGGGTGGGGGGCTAGGGTCAGGGTAGTATTTTGCAGTGGACAGGGTTTTAGGCCTCAAGGTGGGGGGGTCGGGGTAATTTTAAGGGCAGTGCAGGATTGGTTTTAGGGTGGGGTTCAGGGTTGTTTTAAGGGCAGGGGCTGGGTTTTAGAGCTCAGGTCAGGGGGTAAGGGGCAGTTTTAAGGGGTGGGTGTCCGTTTTAGGGCTTAGTGCTTGAGGGCTGGGGTCAGGGTATTTTTCAGCAGGAGGGCTGGGGTACTAGGTGTTAGGGTGCAGGACAAGGAGACAATTTTACCATGCATATTACTTTACCAAACATGCTCTTGCAACTAAATTTGTTGTAAAGGCATGTGTGGTAAAGGCATGCTGGTAAGGACACGGTTGTGGTTAAGACCGCGTTGTTCAAGCATGCGTTGTTGTCTCATACAACTGAGATAAAGTATGTGTATCATAACCGTAGAATCCAACATTCATCAAACAGGCAGGTAGTATGTGATGCAAACAGTCTGATTACAGACCTGTTGCCAAATACCCAGGGCGCATGTGTTGGAAAATGGCTTCTCTGAAGGGTCACCCCAAACTTTTTGCCTTCATCATCTTCTTTTTCTGATCTTATTTTTGCTGGCTTTAGGACTCTGGACACTGTACCACTGCTAACCAGTGTGCTTCCTCCCTAAAATATGGTAAAATTGGCTCAAACCCATTTGGCATATTTAGTTTACTTATAGGTCCCTAGTGCACTACATGTGCCCAGGGGCTATAAATTAAATGCTACTAGTGGGCCTGCAGCACTGATTGTGCCACCCAAATAATTATCCCCTTAGCTATGTCTCCGACCTGCCTCTGCAGTGCCTGTATGTACAGTTTCACTGCCACTTTGACTTGACATTTAAAAGTAATTGCCAAGCCTTAACCTCCCCTTTTTTTTACATATATGTCACCCCTAAGATAGGCCCTAGGTAACCCATAGGGAGGGGTGCTATGTAGGTAAAAGGCAGGACATGTATGTATGTGTTTTAACTGTCCTGGTAGTGAAAAACCCATAAAAAATGTGAGGTCTGCTCCTCTCATAGACTAGCATTAGACCTAGCCTTATATACTTTTGAGTGATAGATTCTGATCTGGAAGGAGTGGCCCTGTCATGTTTGGTATTGCCAGAATGGTAATAGAAAACCCTGCTTACTGGTGAAGTTGGAGTTAATATAACTATTTTTTAGAAATGCCACTTTTAGACAGTGGGTATTTCTCTGCACTTACTGCCATCTGTGCCTTACAGCATGTCTCTAATCCACGTCTGGTCTGTGCTGGTTCACAGCTCCCCTTGTGCATTCCACCCAGACGACCACAAACACAGGACACTCAGTCACGTCTGCATTCATCTGCATACTGAATGGGTCTTCCTGGGCTGAAAGTGTGGAGTGGGCTCACACTTACTTTTCAAAGGCCTGTGGCCTGCACTCACACAAAGGACTGATTACCCCCCACAGGGACCCTGGCACACAGGACTGGTCTGAAAGGGGAACGTGTGCACTTCAAAACCACTCTTTGAGGTTTCCACCACTTCAAAGGCATTTTTGGGTATAGAAACTGGGTCTCTGACCCCACCAGATCAGACACTTCTGGGTTTACACCTGCACTCTGTCAGAGGAACTGCCTCACTGCCCCAAAGGACTCTTCTTGACTGCTTTGCTGAGAAGGACTGCTGCCCTGCCCTGCTTCTTGCCCTGCTGCCCTCCTGGCTTCCTCCTGAAGTGCTCTCCAAGGGCTTGGATTGAGCTTGCCTCCTGTTTCCGAAGTCTCAAGGCCAACAAATACTTCACCTCTTCAAAGAAACTCCTTGTGTGTAAGACATCGAAGTGCAGAAATCGACGCACAGCCTGCATCCCAGCTCCGAAATTGCTGCACTGCCGACCGGAAGGACGCAGCACCAACTTCCTGACTGGAAATTCGACGCAGAGCCTGCCTTACGACAGAAATTTTTACACATCGCCTACTGGATTGACAAGGCGCCTGCTTCTTCTACCAGCATGTCAAGGATTTTCAACGCACTGTCCCTGGGCGTCAAAATACCCCAGCATAGCAGTGAGGAACCAAGACTGCTCGCTGGAAAAATTATGCACATCCTTGTAGCGTGGAAAGAAACAATGCATCGTCTGTGCCGAGCCAGAAATTCCAATTCAACACCTTATTTTTCCACGCATCTCCTTTGCGATCTCCGTGCATCATTATTTTTGACGCATCCCATGTACTGTGTGTTACAACGAAACAGCTATTGATTTCTAAGGATTGATACTCTTTTAAACATTTTAAAAGTGATATTTCAACTTGTGTTTATTGAATCTTTGTTGTTTTGACCTTATTTTATTGAGCCGAATATTATCTATTTTTCTAAACTTGTGTGGTGTATTTTTATAGTGTTTTCACTGTGTTACTGTGTGAATTATTGCACAAATAATTTACACATTTTCTTCTAAGTTAAGCCTAACTGCTCAGTGCCAAGATACCAGAGGGTGGGCACAGGATAATTTCGATTGTGTTGCGACTTACCCTGACTAGGATTGTGGTCCCTACTTGGACAAGGGTGTACACCTCAGCCAACTAGAGACCCCATTTCTAACATAGCATGCATGGCTATTATGTATTTAGACACTGTGGACTGTATAGCGGCTATCCAGATGAGATTTTGGAGACAAATTACTATTAGGTAATTTTGAATAATGTGACTAATTGTACACTTTTGTAGCATTAGAAATCAGTTGTCTTAATTACTTCTTAAGGCCATGGATTGTTACTCCATATTTACACCCTATAACCCTTCGACAAAGGTGATATAATGCTGCCCACAGACAGACAAGGAGCACTGTGGAAAGAACCTTTGTGCTTTTTAAAAGTAGATTTTGATGTCGGTTTAAACGTTGTGGTGCCCCGGAGTATCACTCTACATGTGCTGTAAAATTATAGCCACATATGTGTGGGAAACTGACACCCCTCTGGCAGGCCTTCCAGCCCTAAGGCAGGGTGCACTGTACTGTATGTGAGGGCATAGCTGCATGAGCAATATGCCCCCACTGTGTCCTAGCCAAACCTGGGACATAGTGAGTGAACAGAGCAGCCATTTAAATGCATGTGCTGGGCACTGGTCAGTATGAGTTTCACAGCTACATGATGGCCGCTCTGAACCCTGGGTTGTTTGGTATCAAACAACTCAGAATGATAAATCCCCACTGGTGCTAGTGGTGGATTTATTATAAAATGTACCAGGGGTCACCCTAGAGGTGCCCCTTGCAAAAGCTAACCACCCTGGCATGGTTGTTGACTGGTTTTACCCAGCCTGCCACCACCAGACATGCAATCTACAACCTTGGGGGAGAGAATTCTCTTTCTGGATTGTAGAGCAATGCCCTTCCTGGTGGAGGTGCTAACACGCCCTTCCTCAGGAGTGTGCACTGCCCTGGAGGATGGCCACCCTGTTAAAAAAAAAAACTTTTGGGTGGGAGCAATGGTGGGAAAATACACAAAGACTAGGGGGATTGGCCCCACATGGCATGCATCACCCCTAAGGTATTGCTTGTGAGGTGGATGCTCCATTTCATTTTCCTCCATCTTGGATGGAAGGAAAATAGCCAACCAGGTATAGGGATGTGACCTCTGCCCACCGAAAGTTGTCACTTAGTGGGTGTAGCCATCCTAAAGTAGATGACCCATTTACTACCAAAGTCCCCCTAAAACGCCCCCTAAATTTAGTATTTAGTGGACATCCCTAGATCACAAAATCAGATTTGACCGAGAAAAAGATGACCAGCACCAAGAAGAACCAAAGCACAACGACTGTGGACCTGCTGCACCAAAGAAAAGGTGCCAAACCCTGCCTGCTGCACCCAGGACCCGACAATCTCGCTGAGGAGCTGCTAGACAACTAAACAAGTCTATAAAATCCCCAGAGGACCTCCAGGCTTTTCCAATTGCTCAAGAATGGAGGTACCCCACTGCAACCCAAAGAAACCTGCAAGGCGGTGAGGGTCACTTCACTGACCAGCTACTAACTCCCAAACTGGATGCTGTGGCTGGACCAATCTGCATCCTGACAACAGCATGAACAAACCCTGCCAGTGTGCCAAGTCTGGTGGCACTGGGACCTCCAGCGGCCAAACCGTGCCAATACCCTTGGTATTGGTCAGCTAACATTGGGCACCCAGAGAAATACCTCACCCGGGGCTGGAAAAGGTGAAGCACTAGTCAAGGATCTTTCGAACATCCTGGACCTCTCACCAGAGTGTGCCCATTGTCCTGCAAATGGCCCTTGAACCAACTTACCTCCTGTTCCTGAGGGCATCCTTGTGCACAGTTCCTGGATACACTCTCCACTCTGTGCCCTGCACCAAAGAATCTGCTCTGCCCTAAGGGCCCCTACCATCTTGTGACCTCGACACTCCAAGGGGACCCCAAGTAACCCTCTTTAAGCTTACCTGTGCATTGCTTTTCCAAGTGGTCCCTCACAGTGGCCCTGCATAAGCTCCAGAGACTTTCTCCGGCTGCTCCCGCCGGAGCCGGGAGTCACCCAAACTTCTCCAGCTGGCACAGTGTGACCACTGACGATCTCTGCCAACCTGCAAAAGAAGAACTTGGTAATTCAACTGTACAATTTAATATGTATTTTTAAAGGTGATCTTCTATTGATTCCTATAGTGCGTAATTACCAGCCTCCATCAATATGCAATGCTACACAACTTAGCTGTGCACAGGAGTCGACCCATGGAGGCAGAAAGTGACGATTCAGAAGAGGAGAATGGAGAAATGCCCCTTCAATTGCCACCTCCAGGAACGGATGCCGCAGGAGTTGAAGAGGGGACATGCACATCAAGATGATCTGACTAATCACTATTTTTAAGATAAAGAAATATTTGTTTAACAAATATAACTAAAAACATAATTTAAAATGGGATGCATACTAAACTAGCATTATTCTGTTTATTTACAGATTTTTCAGAAGTTGGACAAAAGCCTGCCTGACCATGTACCTATGTGCTGCGGTTGAAAACGGGGAAACCATAACAGCGGTGATGCGACTTTGTTAATATATGAAAATGTATTGTTTGCGTATGGGAATGTCCTGTTGTCGTGTGCATTGTCATTAATTAATCCAATATCAATAGCAGGGTAGGGGCCCAGTCGTCCCTCTGCTTCACATTTCAAGTAGCCCCATGGCAGCGTAAGACACCCGCTGACTACCCTGTTTCTGGGACCAGCAGGGTTCCTGGTGTTGACTTCGATCGGGAAGCGAATAGGTGTAAACGAGCTTGCCTTTGGTGCTCCAGCAGCAGACCTGCTGCACGTCCACAGCCCTATATTTATAGGACGAAGCCATCTCCTCTAGCACCAGCAAAAAGAATGAAGCGCAGCCCTTACAAAATGGTGCCTGTAGCTGGACCAGTGCGATGCAAACTAACCCCGTGAAAATACCTAGGGACAAGAGAAGAGCTAAATTAATTACTGCCCCCACCCACAGAACCCCAACTGCACACTGCCTTTCCAAACTAAAGCTAGAAAAAATAGTAAAAACAGATTTAAATTTCTAATTCATAATCCATATAAAAATCACATTTCTAATTTAGCGGTAGCAAAGCGCTCCCTGTTGAAAGTATTCCCTAAACAGTTACCGCGTCCATGCATCAGCACTATTTCTATAGGCGGATGTCATCACCCCTAGCACCAGCTTTAGGTAGTTTTGAGGGGTCATCATTGCTTGTGACCCTGAAGGTACCAGTGAGTCATATACTGCACTTGTATCACATGACTGATGCTGAGGTCAGAGTTCAATGCACTTACTGATGTTGTTCTGCTGCTTGCAATCTTGGGACACGTCCAAGACCCAGAAGTCCCCTCAACACCACGTTATCCATATGACTACTGAGAAGCTCCTACTGCGGCATCAGGAGGCAGGCGTGGTCTGTGTTCCCTTCCTTTCCTCACTCTCAACCCCTCTTGCCATGCAAGCACTTGGTTTCTCCTGTGTCCTTAAAAAAACAGTCCCTGTTTTCCTGAGGACAGCCCTAACCCTGTTTCATTTTAGCAAAGACCTGAAGTCACCCTCTTTAGAGAACACGGCATCATGATGCAGGAACACTCCACTTCGGCTCTCAGGGCACAGTTTTGCTTCTAATCAGTTGTGGCCTTTGCCCCTGTACAGAGCTCTGCTGCCTTCCTGTTAGGTTCATACTAACACACAACAGCTGAGGAGAAATGTTTGTAATAAGCCTATCCACTGGCGATCGCTCAGTGTGGACACAGACGCTGCAGGTCAGTTTTGACCCTGCTCCAATGGAAACAGTCCAGCCCGAATAGTTAAGGCACGTCCTTCCTGAACCGGAGCACAAGCATCTCAGGACGGTCTCACCCTGATCGGGGCTCTTCAGTCGGGTGTATCTTGGTTTTAGTGACACAGTCAGTGCGGGACCCACGTCTGGGCTCACCCTGATCGGGGCTCATCAGTTGGGTGTATCTTGGTTCTAGTGACACAGTGAGTGCGGGGCCCACGTCTGGGTTCATCCTGATGGGGGCTGATCAGTCGGGTGTATCTTGGGTCCAGTGACACAGTGAGTGCGGGACCCACGTCTGGTCTCACCCTGATCGGGGGTCTTCAGTCGGGTGTATCTTGGTTCCAGTGACACAGTGAGTACGGGGCTCATGTCTGGGCTCACCCTGATGGGGGCTGATCAGTCGGGTGTATCTTGGTTCCAGTGACACAGTGAGTACGGGGTTCACGTCTGGGTTCACCCTGATGGGGGCTCATCAGTCGGGTGTATCTTGGTTTCAGTGACACAGTGAGTGCGGGACCCACGTCTGGGCTCACTCTTGCCACCTAGGGCTTTACTTCAAATAAACAAAAGGTGATGGGAGAAGAGCTTGCAAAAAGGGGCATATTTATAATGCCCTACCGCCACCTTGCTCCACATTAACGTCATTATTTTTTACTTTAATGTGGCCCAACAAGGCCGAAATCCCCGCGCCGTATTTACAGAGTGGCGCAATGCATGCATTGCACCACTCTGTAACTCTTTGCGCTACATTAGGCCCACGCCAGGCATAATGTATATAAAGGGGGAGTTCCCCTTTTAGGGGAGCTTGAAAAATGGCGTAAGGAAATCTATGAGATTTCCTTGCACCATTTTTATGGCACTTTTAACGCCTGCCTAAGAGAAGGCATTAAAAGGGGTCTTCCATTCTTTAGAATGGGTCCCTATGTACTCTGCAGGAGTAGCGCCAATATTTTGCCACTACTCCTAAAGAGTACATCAATAACATCATGAGACATACGGCGCACACATGGTGGCGGTAGGGGGCGCTAAGCGGTACAGGGAAAGTGGTGGTGCACTTGGTGCTGCGCCAATTTCCATAAATCTGCCTCTAAGTTTTATCACTGGCAATCACTCAGGGTACCTTCCAACCCATCGTTCTCACTAAACAGACTTACATACATTCATACATACGTGTAAACACACACACATGCATGCATACATACATAACTTCATTCAAGATGCTAGTTGGATAAGTGGTTTTACACTTCAGGCAATGAAAAATATAGTTTTAAACAGAAATAAAAAGCCAGGATGTTGTTTCCACAAATGCGACTGATCAGCAGAAAAGGAATCAACACCACAGATCTCCTGATGATAATCACACTGGAACCATCCAGCAGCTTCAGCGGATCTCACAGAGGGGGATCTCTGACTGTGGCTGTGGGTGAAGAGAAGCAAAGTCTCACAAAAGCTACAAGAGGCTGACACGAGGGCGACATGAGCCTCAGAGGAGGCTTCAGGGCTGCTGACGCGAGGCAGACACAAGACTCACAAAAGGCACAAATGAGGCTGACATGAGGCTCACACACAGCACCAGTCAGGCTGACATGAGAATAACAGCAGGCTGCAATGAGGCTGACAAGAGGCATACACAAGGCTTCAGTGAGGCTGACATGAGGCTCACACAAGGCACCAATGAGGCTAACATCAGGCTCACACAAGCCAATAGTGTGAGAAAGTAGCCTCTTTCTAGCATGGTTACCCATACTTTTGGCCTGTTTGGGAGTGTGTGTCAGTGTGTTTTTACTGTGTCACTGGGATCCTGCTAGCCAGGACCAGAGTGATCATAGATAAAAACCTATATGTCAGTGTGTTTTTCCTGTCTCACTGGGATCCTGCTAGCCAGGACCCAGTGCTCATAGTTTGTGGCCTAATGTGTGTGTTGTCAGTAGTGCTTAACTGTGTCACTGAGGCTTTGCTAACCAGAACCTCAGTGCTTATGCTCTCTCTGCTTTTAAATTTGTCACTATAGGCTAGTGACTTCATTTACCGATTTCAATTGGCACACTGGACCCCCCTTATAAGTCGCTAATATATGGTACCTAGGTACCCAGGGCATTGGGGTTCCAGGAGATCCTTATGGGCTGCAGCTTTTCTTTTGACACCCAGAAGGAGCTCAGACAAACCCTTTCACAGGACTGCCACTGCAGCCTGCGTGAAATAGTGCATACATTATTTCATAGCCATTTTCACTGCACTTAAGTAACTTATAAGTCACCTATATGTCAAACCGTCATTTAATGAAGGCTAGGTGCAAAGTTACTAAGTGTGAGGGCACCCTTGCACTAGCAAAGGTGTCCCCACTTAGCTCAGGGCCAATTCCTGGAACTTTGTGAGTGCGGGGATGCCATTACATGCGTGCCCTACATATAGGTCAATACCTATATGTAGCTTCACAATGGTAACTCCGAATATGGCCATGTAAGGTGTCTAAGATCATTCCCCTCATTCCAAATCTGGTATCGGAGAGCCGATTCCATGTATCCTGCGGGCTCCACCATGGACCCCCAGTACTGCCAAACCAGCTCTCTGAGGCTTGCAATGCAGCTACAGCTGCTGTCACCTCACAGACAGGGTTGTGCCCTCCTGGGGTCTGTGCAGCTCAGTCCCAGGAAGGCAGAACAAAGCATTTCCTTTGGGAGGAGGGTGTTACACCCTCTCCCTTTGGAAATAGAGGTTACAGGCTGGGGAGGGGTAGCCTCCCCCAGCCTCTGGAAATGCTTTGAAGGGCACAGATGGTGCCCTCCTTGCATAAGCCAGTTTACACCGGTTCAGGGACCCCTTGTCCCTGCTCTGGCACGAAACTGGACAAAGGAAAGGGGAGTGACCACTCCCCTGTCCATTACCACCGTTGGGATGGTGCCCAGAGCTCCTCCAGTGTATCCCAGGCTTCAGCCATCTTGATTTGCAAGGTGTGGGGACACTCTGGAGGCCTCTAAGTGGGCAGTGCCAGCAGGTGACGTCAGAGACCCCTCCTGATAGGTCCATACCTGGTTAGGTAGCCAACCCCCCTCTCAGGGCTATTTAGGGTCTCTCCTGTGGGTTCTCTTCAGATTCTGCTTGCAAGTTTCTAGCAGGAATCCTCTGCAACTACTACTGCATCCTCTGACCTCAGATCAACTGCAGCCTGCTCCAGGAACCGCTGTAACAGCAACAAAGTATCCAGAAGTGATACTTTTCCTCTGCAACTTCAGCTCCAGCAAGCACCTGGAACAGTTTCCACAGTGTGCACGCTCTGAGGACTCCCTGTCTTCACCCTGCACCAGAAGGACCAAAGAAATCTCCCGTGGGGTGAGGGAGTCACTCCCCTGCTCACGCAGGCACCTTCTAAGTTGACGACCAGTTCTCTTGGACTCCTGTCCTGGCGACGAGCATGTTCCTTGGAACACAGAGGGTGGACCCCATTGACACAGACTGTCCTGAAGTCCTGCTGTCCCAATTTGGAGGAGGTAAGACCTTGCCTTCCCCTAGAACAACAGTACCCCTGTGCACCGCGTCTTCTTCACCTCCTGAGGCCTCTGTGCACTATTTGAAAAATTCCTTTGTGCACACCCTGGCCCAGTTCACCAGCACTCTATCCTGCTACGCTCAACTTGCTAAGTTGTTTTCTGGCAGCGTGGGTCCTTCCTTTGTAGTGCTGCACCAACTGCATTTTGCACCTCCTTTGTCCCCGTGTCCTGGGACTCCCGTGGGTGCTATCTGGTGCCCTCAGGGCTCCATAAAGTACTGAGAGACCCTTCTTCCTCCTCACACAGAGTTGAGGCCCCCAGGTCCCTCCTTGGTCCAGATAGCACCAATTTGATGCAAAACGCGACTTTGCCGGAGCCAAGGCTTGTTGTAGAATTCCAGCACCAAAACTCGCCTGCATCCAACTTCATGACGTGGGACAGCTAGTGCATCATGCAGGAACCCGCTGACATCTTCCTTGGGTGCATTTCTGCAGTCTTCGTCCAACCGGGGGACTCTTCTTTTGCACCCTCTTCTGGGTTGGCAGGGGCTCCTGTCCTTCCTTGAACTTCTTTTGACTTGTGGACTTGGTCTCCTTCCTTTGCAGGTCTTCAGGTCCAGGAATCCACCATTTGTTGTTTGCAGTCCTGGTTGGTTCTTGCAATAACTCTAATCATAACTTGTAGTGTGTCCTAAGGAAACTTGCAGTACTTTACTCCTGCTTTCTGGGCACACAGCATGATGCAGCCACGGTATTCTTACTCTCCCAGCTATTTTGCACACACTACACTTGTCTTGTGGGGAATTTGTGATTCGCATTCCACTTTCTTAGTATATGGTTTGTGTTGCCCCTAGCCCTATTTTCTCCCATTGCATTCTATAGCATTTCCTATTGTTTGCACTATTCTATATCTAATTACTTACCTTATTTTGGCGTCTAGTGTCTATATTGTGTATAATACTTACCTCCAGAAGGAGTATTGCCTCTAAGATATTTTTGGCCTGGTGTCACCCAAATAAACTACCTTTTTTTAGGTAACACTGAGTATTGTCTTTACTTGGGTATAAGTACTGTGTAACTATAAGTGGTTTTGCAGGAGCTTTGCGTGTCTCCTAGTTCAGCCTAAGCTACTCTGCTATAGCTACCTCTATCAGTCTAATCTGCTAGAACACTACTACATTTCACTAACAAGGGATAACTGGATTTGGTGTAAAGTGTAAGTACCCAAGGTACCCACTACAAACCAGGCCAGCCTCCTACAACTAGTGAGGCTCACATGAGACTCCCATGAGGCACCAGTGAGGCTGAAATGAGATTTAATGAGGCTCCAGTAAGGTTAACATGAGACTGATAAAGGCACCAGTGAGGCTGACGTTAGGCTCAGACGAGGCACCAGTGAAGCTGACATGAGACTCACAGGAGATTCCAGTTAGGATGACATGAGACTCACACAAGGCACCAGTGAGGCTGACATGAGGCTCACACGAGGCCCAAGAGAGGCTGACATGAGACTCACACGAGGCAGCAGCGAGGCTCACATGAGGCTTACATGAAGCACCTGTGAAGCTGACATGAGACTCACACGAGGCCCAGTGAGGCTGACATGAGGTTTACACGAGGCAGCAGTGAGGCAGCCATGAGACTCACAAGAAGCACCAGTGAGGCTGGCATGAGGCTTACACGAGGCACCAGTGAGGCTGACAGAGACTCACACGAGGCACCAGTGAGGCTTACATGAGGTTCACACCAGGCACCAGTGTGCCTGACATGAGACTCATACGAGGCTGCAGTGAGGCTGACATGAGACTCACACAAGGCACCAGTGAGGCTGACATGAGGCTCACACAAGGCACCAGACTCACACAAGGCACCAGTGAGGCTGACATGAGGCTCAAACAAGGCACCAGTGAGGCTGGCATGAGACTCACACGTGGCTGAAACGAAGTGTTCATGTAGTTTACTGGGGGCACATGTGACCCTCACTTAATGCTCACTTGGGGCATGTGGGGCCTTTTGTCTGAGATCTAAGGCAGTTCATGCTTTATTGGCAGTTTTTTTGGTGTGTTCTCCATTGGCAACAGGATTAAATAGTCAAGACTAAACGTAGGAAGCAACAGAGGGTTTTGAAGTCACCTACGATACAATTCACTTATCAAACTAGAAAAACTCACTGTACAGACAGATCTGTACCTTAGAAAAGGAATCAGTCTTTTGTTTATATCTAGTGAAGGTGTGCAGTTAATATAAGGCAGATGTTAAAAGACAGGAGGTCCTGGCACCTTATGATCTTGAGATATAACCAAAAATGTATGTATAGCGCTTGCACAGTAAGGCGCTGGATTTAACTACAACTGGTCCCTAAGGTCAGTGTCGGTGCAGGGCTCCAGACTTGGGGATCAATGGGGTTTAGCACCATTTCCCTGTCTGCTATTCTTGAATCAGGCTGTTTTGTGTTTTAACATAGATATAGGCCCTCATTACAGCATTGGTGGTAAAAGCCGCTTACTGCCGTGCAGAAGACCGCCAACACACCGCCGCGGCTGCGGAATTCCGCCACAGCTATTATGACCCACATTTCGGAATCCGCCAAAATTCAGACACCCAAACAAGTCCACCACACCAAAGGTCAGTGATAAACTGGCGAAAACAAAACCTCCACCGTCACGCCAACAGAAATACGCCCACATTATCACGACACACGAATCCACGTGGCGGTCTTTCAACCGCGATATTCCATTGGCGGCACACACTGCTGTTCTCAAGATACACACACTCTTACAAAACACTACCACATTGGACAATTCCAAATACACACACCTGATGCACATACACACACCACTCCCACACACCCATTACAATATAAAACACACACCCACATCACACACAAACCTCTACTACCAAAAATTCCGAAAGAAGGCCAGAGAGAGACAGCACCAGCAAGAACAACAGCATCCACAGGCACACAACACCATCACCCACAGAAATTCCACGCACCTCACACAACACACCACTACATATCAGCACACTTATCACCACACACTCCACCCCACACATCACCTACACCACCCCATGGCACGGCAAAGACACCCCAGGTTCTCGGAGGAGGAGCTCAGGGTCATGGTGGAGGAAATCGTCCGGGTAGAGCCACAGCTATTTGGATCACAGGTGCAGCACTCCTCAATTGCAAGGAAGATGGAGCTATGGCGAAGAATAGTGGACAGGGTCAACGCAGTGGGACAGCACCCAAGAAATCGGGAGGACATCAGGAATAGGTGGAACGACCTACGGGGCAAGGTGCGTTCCGTGGTCTCAAGACACCACCTGGTGGTTCAGCCGACTGGCGGCCGACCCCCACCTCCTCCCCCACAACTAACAACATGGGAGGAGCAGCACTTGGCAATTCTGCATCCTGAGGGACTCGCAGGAGTAGGTGGAGGAATGGACTCTGGTAAGACTAATCATAACTATTACATCCCTCACCCTACCTGCCAGCACATACCCCCACCCTCACCCACAGCACTCCTCACATATGTCCCAACATCACAAACCACCCATCCCAACACCAAGCCATGGATGCAACAACAAAGCTTGGACACCCATCACTAAAGCATGCCCACTGCACATATGCATACAACCCCCTAAACCATCATCACACAAGGTCCCACACAGGAATGCAAGCACTGAGGTACACGGTCACCCACCCATTGCACACCATGACACAGACAGATGTAATAACCATCCTTTTATACCCCTGCAGGACCCCTACCCAACGTCACCGGACAGGAGGGTCCACACATGTCCACACCACAAACAGAAGAGTCCCACAGTGATGACAGCAGCTCTGTCCAACTGGACCTAGATGACCAGCCCAGCCCATCGGGGACCTCTGGACAGTCGGTTCCCCTCACCTAGTCACAGGCCACCACAGACCTTCCCCCCTCTGGAAACACCAGCACAGCACCCACCCAGCGGGCCCATACCTCAGTCCCCAAGACATGTCAATCAGCTATGTGTCCACCACTACAGGGAACCCAGGCTAACCTACCACCCCAACAACAACAGGGACCTGGGGGCAGTGGTAGTGGGCACACAGTCCAGGGGACGGAGGCCCAGGAACACAGGGGAACTGGGAGGGCTGCTGTGCGACAGGGTGCGGACAGGCCAAGGGAACCCACTCTCCACGAGGCCCTCTCCTCCATCATGGGAGCCTACCACCATTCCCAGGAGACGATGGCAACAGTACTGGCCAAGTTTCAGGAGACCCAGCGCCTGCAGGAGGAACAGTATATGGGCTTCAGGGAGGAACTCAGAATCATCAGCTCCACCCTGGGCACCATCGTAGGGGTGCTGAAGAAACTCGTCAACACCAGGAGGGACACTGTGGCACTACAAGGGGCCCCTGACACTAGCATGGACCAAGAACTGCCCACCACCTCCGCCGGCGCTAGTGGACAAGACGCCCCACCATAGGACCACCACACTAGCACCCCACCCCCTGTAGAGGAAGAACCACCCCGCAAACAGTCCCTGAGATCCAGGAACAAGACAGAGCTCGATGCCAAGTCCCCCGCCAAGAAATGAGACAACCCTGATTGTCATCCTACTGTCCCACTTTGTCACCCTGTCCATACTTAAACTGCCCCAGCTCCACTTCCTATGCCCATATGGGCAATGCACCTGTGAGACTAATAGACTGGACTCTGCCATGGACATTCCTCCGCCATCACCCCTCACCATTTTACCACCCCCTCCAATATTGAGCACTTAAATAAACACACTTAAAGCACAAACCAATCTGGAGTCTGTCTGTGCTTTCGAAATAGTGTATTAGCAATTACAGTGACAAAATGCTCTTTCAATTGTAATGTCACCATACCTATGTCACACAGCTCTAGTCCATGAGGAATCTAAGCAGATGTCACACAGTGGGACCTACATCTGTGAAATCGTAAGGGAAAGTGACAACTCAGTGACCATACACTGGGTGAAAATGACAGACAGTAGAGAGGTAGTAGTGTGAAAGTACATGTAGTAGGCAGGTCTGTACTCTTACCTGTGTCTCACTGGAAATATTGCTGGATCACTGAGTCCCTGTTGTTCATGTCTTCTTCCTCTGCTTCCTCGTCTTCACTGTCCACAGGCTCCACAGCTGCCACAACACCGTCATCTGGGCCATCCTCCTGCAGAAAAGGCACCTGTCGTCGCAAAGCCAAGTTGTGAAGCATATAGCAGGCCACGATGATCTGGCACCCCTTCTTTGGTGAGTAGAATAGGGATCCACCTGTCATATGGAGGTGCCGGAACCTGGCCTTCAGGAGGCCGAAGGTCCGCTCGATCACCCTCCTAGTTCGCCCATGGGCCTCATTGTAGCATTCCTCTGCCCTTGTCCTGGGATTCCTCACTGGGGTCAGTAGCCATGACAGGTTGGGGTAACCAGAGTCACCTGCAAATGGCGAGGGACAACTGTTAGACACGCACTAATCTGGAGGGATATTCCCAGACCCAGACAACCATTCCCATTGTTTTGCTTCCAGGTGCTCACCTAATAGCCACACACGGTGCCTCTGGAGTTGATCCATCACATAAGGGATGCTGCTATTCTGCAGGATGTAGGCATCATTCACATGGGAGATGTACTGCTCTGCCAAACATACCATCTGTACATTCATTGAATGATAACTCTTCCGGTTTCTGTACACCTGTTCACTCCTGTGGGGGGGGATCAAAGCCACATGGGTCCCATCAATGGCACCTATGATGTTGGGGATGTGTCCCAGGGCATAGTAATCCCCTTTCACTGTTCAACAACGGTTGTTTCCGGGTCGGCCGTTTCGGAGGGTAGGTCCAACATTCTGGACCGGTGTCGAATATTGTCACCCAAGTCCCTGAAACGCACCACCCAAGGAACCTGATTCCAACTAGGGGTTGGGTACCTGTGTTTACCAGTTATCTTTAATGTAAGTGATCGGTATTTATTTATCCCTCTTAGTGATATACATCCCGATGAGGTTGATTTTCGAGCTATATAGGTCCTGATGAAGCGTCAATGGATCCGTGTGGACCAACAGACGCGAAACATGTCGACCAGAACTGAGAGACTCCTCTAATTTTTGGACTCTCTACTACACTCGTACTTTTTTGAAAGGCTTTGAGCATAATCCTCCATGTTCCTTTCATGCCTTCTTATTTTAACCTTGGTCTTCATCCTTGCTATATTCGATTGATTAAATGATGATGTCTAGTGGATGGATAACCAATTTTAAACCACTTTTTGTTTATTGGTGGTGACTTTCTAGCATCACAGCTTAGATAGGTGAACCTACCAGTCACTATCACGCTAATCCGGCTGAGAGCCCCCGACATTGGGGTGCCCACCAGGCATTGCAGTGCCAGCCTGGTGAGGAGCTATTCCCGATGATGATACTGTCATCCTAAGTGATGCTTGAGGGATCCAGCTCCTGAAATCTCAGGTTTCCTGATGCTGCCATCTCCTCACATGTCCCAGCAGACGGTGCCTATGAAGGACAACAGCGAGCACAGTCAAACAACTCAGAGGTACGTACCCACAGTTTACACAGAACACCATTCATACACAAAAGGTGGCCTGTATGTGTGTTGAGTCTAGGCCTAGGTATGTGTGACGCAGTTGAAAATGAAGCCATGTGGGCCCCTGAAATGGCGGCTGCCTGACCTCTAAAGTGGGACAATGGGATGTGAGGTAACTGCGCTGGCGTTGTACACCGTCGCGGTAGGCGGTCGAAGACCGCGGCGCAATGCTGCATTGGTTAACATTGGACCCTATGGGTCCCAGGAGCCAATGACGATGTACGCTGGGGGTGACGGTACGCACCGCCGTGGACGTGTCCGCCATTTTCTATCTGTTAAATCACTCGATACCTGATCTTCGACAGGAGAGGACCTACACTTCAAGTGCTGCTGTGACCTCGGTCTGGAAGAGACAATGGCTCGAGTGTCTGGGGAAAGGGCCCCTGCCTTCACATTGGAGGAGTTGGAGAAACTCGTGGATGGGGTCCTCCCCCAGTACACGCTACTTTACGGTCCTCCAGACAAACAGGTAAGTACACAGGGAGCATGTTGTATGGGCTATGCCTGTGTGGAGAGGGCTGGATGTAAGAAGGAAGGGGGAGAGTGCTGCATGCATGAAAGACGGTGAATGCATGTGCCACATGGCAAGGGTAGGGATGGGGGCCAATTAGTTTGACGGTACAGTTGGTAATAGCTTCTCTTTTTCCCCTGTACATTTTATGTAGGTCAGCTCCCACCAGAAAAAATATATTTGGCGTGCCATCGCCAAGGACGTCCAGGCCCTGGGGGTCTACCACAGACGGAGCACCCACTGCCGGAAAAGATGGGAGGACATTCGCCGCTGGAGCAAGAAGACGGCGGAGGCTCAGCTGGGGATGGCCTCCCCACGTGGGAGGGGTGCCTGTCGCACCATGACCCCCCTGATGTTCAGGATCCTGGCGGTGGCTTACCCGGAGTTGGATGGGCGCTTGAGGGAATCACAGCAGCCACAAGGGGGTGAGTACACTCTCATTCTGCTGACTTGTGGAGGTGTCTGGGTGGGGGAGGTGGGCTGTGGGTTTCCCTAGGCCAGGGCGAGTTCCGTAGGCAAGGCTCCTCCGTAAGGCAGGCCATGTGGCACCCCACCCCACCTCTGTAGAGTGACAACTACACCTAGTCATGCCCCTGTGTCATCTATGTGTGCAGATGTCGTCCATAGCCTTGTAGGCCATTTCCCAGGAATTGAACAGTGGAGCCCAAGAGCACAGCATAGTGCAGGGGGCATCTGTGTCTGTCGTGTCCGCCAACGGTAGCGGTAATGCATGCACTCAACATGTCTTTCTTCTGTCCCCCCCCCCCTTTTTGTGGTCTCCCTGTTCTTGTGTGCATTAGCATCATCAGGCGGAGGAGCAGTGGCACCAGAGCATCAGGGGGCTGCATCCCACATGGCCAAGGAGGGCCACACTACAGAATCGGACTTCACCAGCGGGACGGAGGGTGAGGGGAGCTCCACGGCGGGGACAGGAGCTGACACCAGTGACACGGACTCGTCCTCTGATGGGAGCTCCCTTGTGGTGGCGGCATCATCTGTGCCACCCCCATCTACAGGTACAGCCGCCACCCCTCCTTCCTGCACCGCCCTCCCAGCAGCCCCTCAGCCTTCGCCCCGTGCCCGCTCACCTAGGAGGGCGGGCATCACCTACGCCCCAGGCACCTCAGGCCCTGCCCCAGTCACCCCTGCTGCCCTCAGTGAGGAGGCCATGGATCTCCTCAGGTCCCTCACTGTTGGGCAGTCTACCATTTTGAATGCCATCCAGGGTGTAGAAAGGCAGTTGCAACAAACAAATGCAATCCTGGAGGGCATTCATTCTGGTCAGACGGCCCTTCAGCGAGCTTTTCAGACTCTGGCCTCAGCACTGATGGCAGCCATTGTCCCTGTCTCTAGCCTCCCCCCTCCAACTTCCTCCACCCGACCCAATCCCCTGTACCTTAGCCTATCCCAAGCACACCTACAGATCAGCATGCACACATGTCAACACACAAGGGAAGCTCAGGCAAACATAAGCAGCACACATCCCACAGGCACTCACGCAAGCATCACACACATGCAGACACACCAACATCCACTGCCTCCACTGTGTCCACCTCCTCCTCACCTCCCTCCTCCCTCCCAGTCTCGTCTATACTCACACCTGCATGCACTACCTCTACAGCCACTACGTCCCTCTCCAGCACACCCACCACCACACCCCACTCACGTGCAGTCACCACCCCCACTACCATTCACACGTCCCCTGTGTCCTCTCCCAGTGTGTCTGTGACGCCCCCTCCCAAGATACACAAACGCAGGCACACACCCACCCAAAAGCCATCCACCTCAAGACAGCCTCCAGCGCATGCACCTTCACCCAAAGTCACCAAACGTACACCTCCTACGACCACACCTCTTCCTCCACTCCCAAACCCCCTCCAGCTACCCGTCCCAGTGTGTCCAAAAAACTTTTCCTGTCCAACCTTGACCTCTTTCCCACACCTCCCCCTCCCCGTCCGTCTCATAGGTCCCGAACTAGCACCTCAGCCACAACATCTCCGGGACCATTGGGGCCTGTAGTCACCGTAATCTGGAGTGCACCGGCCACCAGGGCAGCCAGTGTGGCACGGAGCCACAGCACAGACAGTCCCCCACCTCTGAAGCATCAGAAGTTGGCCAGTGCCCGGTGGGAGAGGGGGAAGACTCCAGCCACCAAAGTTGCTCCCAGGGGTCCCGGTGGGAGTGTCGAGTCAGCTGTGACACCTTCTAAGATGGGGAAGGGGCAGAAGAAACCCGCAAAGTCTGGGAGGAGCAGCACGGCAGAGAAGACCGCCATCATCCCCGCTGGCCAGGAGGCCACCTCCAGCACAAGCCCAGCTGCCCAGGACAAGCCCGCTAGCACAAGCCCAGCGGCCCAGGACAGGACCACCAGCACAAGCTCAGCTGCCCAGGACAGGACCGCCAGCACAAGCCCAGCTGCCCAGGACAGGACCGCCAGCACAAGCCCAGCTGCCCAGGACAGGCCCGCCAGACCAAGCCCAGCTGCTGAGGACAGGACTGCCAGCACAAGCCCAGCTGCCCAGGACAGGACCGCCATCACAAGCCCAGCTGCCCAGGAGGGGCCCACCAGCACAAGCCCAGCTGCCCAGGACAGGACCGCCAGCACAAGCCCAGCTGCCCAGGACAGGACCGCCAGCACCAGCCTACCTGCCCAGGAGGCCACCGCCAGCAAAAGCCCTGCTGGGCCATGAAGGACCGCCAGCAAAAGCCCCGCTGGCCCATGAAGAACCGCCAGCAAAAGCCCCTCTGGGCCATGAAGGACCGCCAGTACATGCCCCGCTGGGCCATGAAGGACCGCCAGCAAAAGCCCGGACCGCCAGCACAAGCCCCGCTGGGCCATGAAGGACCGCCAGCAAAAGCCCAGCTGGGCCATGAAGGACGGCCAGCAGCTGAGTCCCTGCAATGGAGACCGATGCCTCAAGCATCACTGAACAGGGCACCGCCATCTCACGCACTGCTGAACAGGGCACCGCCATCTCAAGCACCGCTGCACAGGGCACCACCATCTCAAGCACCGCTGCACAGGGCACCGCCATCTCAAGCACCGCTGAACAGGGCACCGCCATCTCAAGCACCGCTGAACAAGGCACCGCCGTCTCAAGCACCGCTGCACAGGCACCGCCATCTCAAGCACTGCTGAACAGGGCACCGCCATCTCAAGCACAGCTGAACAGTGCACCACCGTCTCAAGCACCGCTGCACAGGGCACCCCCATCCCAAGCACCACTGCACAGGGCACCGCCGTCTCAAGCACCGCTGAACAGGGCACTGCCATCTCAAACACAGCTGAACAGGGCACCGCTGTCTCAGCCTGAGGTGCCTGTTTAGTTGCTCTCTGATGCCCCTGCAGTGTTCTCTCTGTCATGGTCGGGGATCTTGTGTGGGCCTTGCCCATACCGTGTGGTCCCAGTGTTCCACGGACTTCCTTAGAGCACTACCTGAACTACTATGCTTGGTATATATTTTGTACATTGTGTATATATATATTTCTGCCTACTTGCCTTTAATATATTACAATGATTACACTCATTTTCTATTGTCTTTGCATTCTTCCGGGGAGTTAGGGGGGTGTAGCTGTGATGTATTGATTTGCATTAGTGTGTGTGTTGTAGTGGGTGAGGGTGGGGGTGTTGCGTGTGTATGTCCCTGTTTTTTCCCTCCCCCCTGCCCTGTGTCGTAGGTGCAGTACTCACTGTGGTCTTCGCCGCTGGCGTTCGTGCTCCTGGTAGAGGAGCAGGAAGACTATTGCAGGGAGAATTTGGAGTTCCGGATCCATGGCGTCCTCGTTCCTCGTGGGGTGTGTAGAGGTGAGCGTTTTTCCTTCAGGATTCCTGTTTCCGCCGTGTTTTTATCCGTGTTGAATCCGCCCCGGAAAAGGTGGCGGGTTGGCCTGTCATAATAGTGTGGGCGGTACATCGTCTCCGGGCTGTCTGTTGGCGGTGACCGCCGTGCTGTTTGTTTGTACTGCTGTGTCGTTCAGAGTGTTAAAGGGGCTGTCTTTGTTGGCAGTTTCCCCCACGGTTGTAATTGCAATTTTTTTACCGCCGGCCTGTTGGCGGTCTTACCGCTGCTTTAACACCAACTGCCACAGTTGTAATGACCACCATAGTGCTTACTACCACTGTGTAAGTGCTTGCCTACATGGCCTACATGGGTGGCACAGTAGTCCATTCAAGGAGTGTGGATGGAAGTGGTGATCTTTGTTTTGATGCTATATAGGAAGTATTTTCATGAGTGTTTGATGACCATCGAGGTGTGGTTATAGTGGTACAGGATGCGACACGTAGCAGTGTGATGGATGAGGAAGTGTGATCACGAGGCGCATGGTTTATGGTCGGGTCAGCTTTCGTGAGCTCTGCAGTTCTTTTTATAAAATTTCTTATGGTCAAAGTGCACTGATGTCTTTATTATAGGTAGCCTGGAAAATGGAAGGATTTTTCTCCACGATGGAATACTGATACCACAGATTGGGAAAATCCAGACCAATGCAAGTTAGACTCTTGGGGTCCCCTAAGAAATGAGGAATTACAGAGGGAATTGGCAATTCTGGGTCCCATTCTGCTGGTATGTCATCATTGTCCGCCAGATTTTCACCCATAGACTTTGATTGCTTCCACCAGCCAAAGTCTCTGTGTGAAAATAAACAGATCCACGGATACACAGTGGATCTCATAATTGCGATAGTGCCGGAAAGTTGTCTGACGGGAACCACTGGAATCAAGAGGCCACTCCTAATGTGGGCCTGAGTTGGTTATCTCACAGAGTTGTCCATTCTGACATTTTGTGGTCCTGAGCAGGTGTAGGCTGGAGGGAGAGATGAATACAGCATGGAGTTAGCTTGGACCAGCACTGCAAGACTAAGTTAGAGTCCTCCAGTGGCCAGCAGAATCCTTTGCCTTTGCACCCGCGCCATATTACAGATGAAGGGTTCAGAGACTGTCAGGAGGGGCAGTGAATGTGCACCTCTTAGAGGTGGAGCACAGTCAATACACACCGAGGGTGCCCCTTTGAAGGGGGGCACATGGGTATCAGGGAACACCCCCTTCCGGAAGGTGCAGCCATTCACTATACCTTCCTGCAGAGGGATCTCTGCCCCCCTTTCAAAACTCCATCCCGGTTCCACCTACAGTGAAAGGTGAACTGGTGACTGGTGGTTTCAAACAGCTGGCCCGCCTCTCACCAACACGATGTTCAGAGTGCAGGGGCCACCTTCTAAGTGACTGCCATGAAGCAGGGTGGGAGAGTGCACCCTACTATTAATACGCCCCAGGTGTTTCCTATCAACGACACGCTGCTGGAACCCTGCTAAGTGTACATACTTTAAGGGTTCTCTTTCAATAAACCCCTCTGTTTTATTCTATCAATTCCAGCACTCCATCATGTACGTGTTTTTATTTCTGCAAACTGAGGGGATAATTTACAATCCCCTTGCCCCACTGGTGCGTCACTTTTTCCACCTGCGCCGCAAGGGACTTGTGAATGAGCCCCTGAGTATGTGAATTTGTGTGATTCGCTTGTGTGAGCTTTCTTTAGCTCTTGGTTTGTCTCTTGTATTTCTTGCCTGTTCAGTTGGTGATGGTTGGTTTGTTGCTGTGGACTGTACAGTACTGGGTGGTAGACATGACTGGTAGTGGTTTTGTCTTATGTGGTTTAGGAGGGTTGTGCTGTACAAGAGAATTACTGCGCAGCATGTTTAAACCACATTCTGCTGCAGCACCTCTGAGTGTTATAAGTCCAGTATTAGTGAGGCCTAGGAGGGGTTTGCATGAATTTACTTTATGATATAACACACAAGCTAGACACAGGTCAACGCTTCACAGCTGACCAGGCATAGACTCTTCTGAGTGTTTGTGAACATCGGAGAGTGGCTGTCAGGTTGTTGCTTATCTGTCGACTGTGGTTGAAGGAGTGATTATTGTTTCAGATTCTATCCCGGGGTTATGGATATGGCTGGCCTACAGGACACCTCGATGACCTCGACCTAATAATAGAAGGTGACACTTTTGAAGGCATTGCCTGATTTTATATGCATTTTTTTCCCATTGATTCCAATGGTGCAGAATTATACAGAAAAATACTATTTTTGATAAGCTTTAAAAAATCATAACTATAAAGTACTTACTCGATTTTGATGCTCTTGGTATTACAAATCTTATAAAAATGTGAAGTATTTTTGTAAATTGGCCTTGAGTGTGTGTCCACATTTATTGATACTGTGAGTACAACAAATGCTCAGCACATCTCCAAGATAAGCCTAACCGCTCGCCCACACTACCACAAAAACATAGCACTAGGTGGTCTGCTTTTTAACCCTGGAAACCAAGGTGGGGTTGCTTGGATTCTCTACGCAGTGACATCATTTTTGCACACTATATACAGAGCCGGCCCCCTACAGTAAGATATTTTTTAAGTTTGTGATGCTTGGTGGTGGTGGCACAAGCTCGAGTAGAAGTGAGGTGATATCGTACCAGCAGGGATCCGCAATCGTTCATGATGACGTTTCAATGTAGGTTATTTTTTGTGTTTTTCAATGAATGGCTGGTAGGTTTGCTTCAGTTTTCCCTAAATAATTTTGTTGGTGATACAATAATGAGGTTGGATGGCTTTGTGGCATGTGGGGGAGGAGAGTTTGTTAACCCAAGTTTATGTAATGAAGGTGAGGCCTTTTGTGGGTTTTGAGAGCAGATCAAATACGCTGAAGTGTTTTTTGTTCATAGACCTTGTGCTGAATTTCAGGCAATGTTTTGGTAACTACTCATTGTAGGAAGCTGGCCTGGTGTGTGGTGAGCACGTATTGTACTTACACCTTATATCAGGTCCAGGTATCCCCTCTCAGTGTAATATAGGGAGTGTCTAGAAGCCAGGTTCTCTAGAGGTAGCTTTGGATGAGCAGCCAAGGATATCTAGGAGGCATGCAAAGCTCATGCAATACCACTGTAGCCACACAGTACTCACACAGAAGAAAGAAAACGCTTGGTTGTCCAGAAATAAAATTTGAACACAGTATTAGAAAATACTAGAGAGGCAACCCTCCAATAGGAGGTAAGTAAATACACTATATATATATATATATATATATATATATATATATATATAGATATGTATATATATACATATACATACACACTACTAAACACTAAGAGGCATAAAAAGGTTAGAAAACAGTGTAAAATAGCAAAATGCAACAGTAGCCCTAGGGGGATCCTAATCCATACACTAAGAAAGTGGAATGTGAACACAGGGCCCCCAACTGGGTAAGTAAATCGTATAGGGGGGAGCTGGGAGTACTAGGAGACCACAGGTAAGTAATGCAGTACCCCCTAGCGACCAGGAATGCAGGAGTAAAACACTGGATTTCCCCAAAACCACCACAAAGGATGAAAAGAAGAAAATGAAGACTCCCAGAACAGCCTGCAAGGAACCAGCAGTGGAAAACCGAAGATGAAGACCTGTGGAGAGAGAGCACCAAGTCCAGAAGTGTCTGTGGAGTCCGGGGGGAGTAGGATATACTACCCACACAGAGCTACCATTTAGAGTTGGTCGACGAAGAAGGAAGACAGGTCAGCACTGCAGCACAGAAGCTGGAGAAGAGTTCCTGATGCATGCAAAAGGTGTCCCACGCTGGAAGCTGGATTGCAGATGCATGTCGGTGAAGGATTTCTGCCTTGAAAAAGGTAAACTCGCGTTTGGAGGAAAAGGGGTGCTGCCAGGGACCAGCAAGGACCAGGAGTACTCTACCCAGGAGGGGGAGTCACAGGGGACCCTCCATGCTGCAGAAGGCCCACAGGAGCAGAGGCAGCACCCACAGGTGTCCCACGGGGCAGAGACACAGAAGTCGAAGAAGTAGCCCACGCAGCACCACATAAGTTGCTCTCACATCGCTGGAGCACCACGCAGAGGTCCAGAAGTTGCAGGAGGGAGTGCTGGGGGCTATAGTTAGACATCGCCTGAAGTTCCCTTTGGAGGGGAAGCAATCAAGCCTTGGCAGCTGCAAAGGACGTGGTGCACGGGGGTACTGTCTTGCGTGGAGTGGAAAGGACTTACCACCACCAAAGTATGACAGCTGGTAGAAAGGACCAAGGGAGACTCTCCAGACCACCACTCATGATGCAGGACCCACACCACTCAGGATGAGGGGAGATCCATGCAGCCGGTCGTCGTTGCAGCCAGGTACCTGTAGTTACAGGGGAGTGATGCCTCCACCCCAAGGGAGATGCCTTCTTCTTGTGCAGGCTGAAGAGTTGCAGTCTTCTTATGATGCACAGCTGGGGAAATGTTGGAAAGCTGGCAGGAACTCCGGATATGATCTGCAGCTTATAGGTTCCCGGAGGGTCCAGTCGCGGTTCCTGAGGCCAGAAGTCGAAGCAGAGGTTACAGAGGAGTCCTGCTGGAGTCCTGCAAGTTGAATCTGAGGACCCACCCCAGAGGAAGACCCTATGTAGCCCAAAGAGGGGGCTTGGTCACCTAACCAGATAACTACCTATCAGAGGATGCCTCTGACGTCACCTGCCTGGCTTGGCCGCTCATATGATCCCAGAGTTCGCTGGTAACCTTAGATGGTGATGGACAGGGGAGTGGTCACTCCCCTTTTCATTATCCAGTTTTGCGCCAGACCAGAGAATAGGGATCCTTTAACCGGTGTGGACTTGTTTATGCACAAAGGGCACCAAATGTGCCATTCAAAGCAAAGCCAGTGGCTTGGGAAGGCTACCCCTCCCAAGCCAGTCACACCTATTTCCAAATGGAGAGTGTGTTACCTCCCTCTCCCAAAGGAAATCCTTTGTTCTGCCTTCCTTGGCTTGATCCGATCAAGCAGCAGGAGGGCAGAAACCTGTCTGAGGGGTGGCAGCAGCTGGGCTGCCCAGAAAACCCTGCAAGAGTGGTGGTAGCAATGCTGGGGGTCCTCTAAGGAGCCCCCAGAGTGCATGGAAACATACTTCCAATACTTGCAACAGTATTGGGGTATGATTCCAACATGTTTGGTACCAAACATGTCCAGGTTCAGAATTACCACGATGTAGCTGGACATAGGTAGTGACCTATGTCTGGTACATATATAAAATGGTGTCCCCGCACTCACGAAGTCTAGTAAAATGGGGCTGGAGTTCGTGGGGGCTCCTCTGCTAGTGCAGGGGTGCCCTCACACACAGGTACCTGCACTCTGCCCTCTGGGCTGAGAGGTCTTACCATAGGGGTGACTTGCAGTGACCTGTAGTGAAACCAGGTGTGTGCATCCAGTTTACGCAGACTGCAATGGCAGGCCTGCTGAACCCTTTGCATGGGCTCCCAATGGGTGGCAGAATAACTGCTGCAGGTCATAGGCATCCCCTGGAACCACAAAGCCCTGGGTACCTATGGACCATATACTAGGGACTTACATGGGGGCACGAGTACGCCAATTGTGGGGATAAAAAGTTACCAGCAACCAAATTTAGAGGAGAGAGCACAGTCACGGGGATCCTGGTTAGCAGGATCACAGTGAAAACAGTGAAACACACTGACAAACAGGCCAAAAGTGGGGGTAACCAAGCTAGAAAGAGGCTACTTTCCCACACTCATTATTAATTCCCATCAATACAGAGTAAACATTTGAGAAGGGATCATTCTCTTCTTCACTGAATTAACTTTGACCCACCAGTGCCATTAGTAGCACACTTTGACCGCTCCGGACTCCCCCCTAGCCGGGAACAAATTTGTAAACTGTTCATGTTACATCTCGCCCATTACAGGTCCAATACAGCCTTAAAACATGCCGTAGCAGGCTATACCGGCCATTAAAGGCTCGCTCGAGGGTGAAAGGCCAAGCCAAAGGCAAGGGACTTTAACAAGGTAGCAGGACTTTAATGGCCGTTGTAGCCCAGCTATGGCAGGTATAACGCGATTAGAACATTCTGCCAGCAGAGAGTAGAATGTTCTAATAAATAAAACAAATGCCTCACAGAGCCTGAGGGGGTTGAAATCCCCTCTGGCTCCGTGAGGCCTTTGTTCACAGCTGTTGCTGTGAACGAGAAACATTGAAATGTTGGATCTCTGGCTTTTATCGGTCATTAGAAGCTCAGAGCTGCATTAAATGGAGCTATCAACATTCCGATGTTGTAATCCATTGTATTCAATGGAGCTCCCAACATTCTAATGATCTAATTTTATGTTAAGACCTCAATATTCTAGAAATCTCATTGTAGTGCAAACCACATTTCCTGCACGTCTTGGACAGTCAAATATTCTTAAGGTCGGAACGAATGGGTCAGAAAGTCTCTTCTCTTTGCTCTTCCTCCATATCAGTTTGCCTCAACTGCCAAATCCTGGAAAAACGATCTCAATGTTTGGATACGTGCGCTATCAGCCTCTCGACCACCATCACTTCCCGAATGTGCTACGTTGCCCATCTTTTTTCTTCAGTTCTCTGGTGAGAATCATTTTAGCTAAAAGTAGCAACTGGTATATTAACTTGCAGTTCCCGTGGGTAATTTCTTCCCATTCAGGGGGAAAGGAGTGATGTGGTGCTAATAATGTGGTGGCTAGTTGCGCTGGAATCGTGAATCTCACTATTGGCCAGATGTATCATTCTTTCCAATAGCGATTACCAAATTGCGTTTTTTTGCGAATCGCAATTAAGTAATCGCTATTGGAATGTATGAAACGCCAAGAGTTTCATATAGCGATTCACAAGGGCTCGCAAATGGACCTACCTCATTAATATTCATGAGGTAGGTCACAATTTTGCCACCCATTGCCTATGGCTACAATCACAGGGATGGTGGCCTGCTGGGCTCAGCAGACCACCATGTCTGTGATTGCTTTTAATTAAAGCAATGTTTTTTTATACACATCCTGTTTTCCTTAAAGGAAAACAAGAGGAGTTTAAAAAAGAAAATTGAAAAGTTTTCTTTTCATTTTTTAAGAGTAGGCAGTAGTCCGTGGGACCACTGCCTGCTCCTACAAAATGTTTTCGCATGCATTTACAAAGGAGAAGGGGTCCCCTGGGGACCCTTTTCCCTTTGCGAATGGGTTCCCACCAATTTGAAATTGGTGGTAGCTGTGATTGTTTTGCGACCGCATTCCCGGTCACAAAACAATCATACATACCTCTGCAATTCGGTACTAGGAAGGGACACCCTAGACACGCCCCTTCCTAATACCGAATTGGTATGTAGTTGCAAATCCAATTTGAGATTCGGTAACAAGTTGGGCTGTTTGCTATTGCAAAAATGTTTGATACATCTGTCCCTATGTCTTTAATTGCCACTAGTATCTCTCTCCAGTGTACTTACAGCTTAGGACATTCCTACCATATATGTATTGACATACCCACCCTCCCACACACACTTCTTCCAGCAGCCATCTGATGTGCTGCGGTACCTTTTCTGGAGTGTGGCAGGAGTTAGGTACCACCTAGTCACAAACTTCAGGGCTGATGACAATGTTGAACAGATAAGCTACATTTGTATATGTCCCTCCACAAGGCCTCATATCTTTCCCTGTATATCTCATATGTTCTTGCCACATCTGCCCATATTTTCCAGGATTCATCCTTGTGGTGTATTTAAAAGTTTGTAGATATCCAACTTTGGGTCCCTGATATGAATTAAAAATCTTTTCCTCCAGGTTAAAAGTCAGGTAGCTTCTTCCTTAAACGTCAGTTGGAGGACCTAGTAGTGGACTGTTTGATATCATTCATGTTCAGGGAGCCTGCGGGCTTGTTTACAGTCAAGTAAACATCTAATTTTCCCTTTTTAAAGCATATCTGATATCATTCTACAGTGGCCTAATCTCCAATTTTGGTACATCATGCATCCCTGGATAGTGTTTAATCTGGGTTGTCTAAGATATGTATTAGTAGAACTGGGAAAGATGTCTATTGGGTCTAAAAAAACAATCTTGTCCCAATTGTCCATTAGCGTCTAGTGATTTCGTTTGTTCTGTTGTCTGTGTTTATGGTAGAGGCGTATTAAATCCCATAAAGATCTGCCCACCATTGCACTGTCCGTTCATCACCAATAATTATAATGATTGATAATGATTATCTGATTTGCTTTCAGACCACTCCCCTAGTATTTGTACCTGGGCCACTTTGTAATCGTTATAGACAAGAGGGAGCCCGATGGCCCCCACATGTCTTTTGAATTCACAATATTTTCCTTGAACGTTTGGAGCGCTCCCCTGACAAACACATTGTATCAAGTTTTCCTCATGATTGTGTAGCGTGGAGTTATCAGCCTGGATAAGGAGTGCCTGAAAGACATATAACTAGTATGATCAAGTTTATTTTGATTGCCACTACCCCGGCTCAAAACAAGATATATATGGATCCCACTATTTCAGTAGATCTTATATAATTTCTCTCCATAAGGGGGGTATGTTCAAATGATACCAACCTGATAGCGGAAGTGTCATCTGCATTCCCAGGTATCCTATTGCAGCCTTCGTGACTTTAAATATGGTCCTGTTCCCACGCAACACCCCTGGAACCCAAAGGAATCTGACGCATTCCTAGATTTACAAGGTTTCATCAACCTGGGAATGCATCAGTTTTCCAAGCCACCCTAGGGGTGGCATTAAATTGGCGCAACAAGTACAAATACTCGCCAGGCTCCGTCCTTATTTTGTAAATATGCCCCTCAGTTTCTTGCACTACTCTGAAGTGGACTGGGGCAAGTGTTGCAGCAGAATCAGGTGAGGAGTGCACATCCCTTGGGGAATCTTTTAAAATGATTTTCTTTGGTGGATATTAGGGTAGTTTTACCACTGTGGCCCTGTGTGTTGTTATTTCTTGGACTCTTCGGATCTGCTGTGTGCATCTGTTCCATTCTGATGATACATGGCCAAACACCATTTGAACATAGTCAAGGATGTCAGATTTCTCCACCCCCTCTCTTGCATTATAGATTCTGATGTTATCTCTTCTCGCTCTATTCTCTAAGTCCTTACACTTTAGTTGCAACAAGTTCAGTTGTGCTTCCAGCAAGGTTAATGTGTTGAAGTTCTCCGTTGTCTTGCCGATGGGTTCTTGCATAGATGTCTCAGTTTCAGCCGTGCATGTGCCAGTCTTGTCCACATCCAGTCTCGCTGTTATTGTTTCATTATTGCTCTTCTTCTTGTCTTCTGACTCTTGTCACTAATCTTATTTCCATTCTTTTCTGAGATCCTGTTGCATTGTTTGAGGTCCTCTTTTGTGAGGTTATTTTAATCTTTTCTGAAATCATGTTCTCACAACTTCTAACAGTTTGCACCGCTCTTTGCTTGTGTCAGAAGGAGTCTATCCCCATGCTGTCTTTCTTACGATTTTTCGGAGGCACTCAAAGCTATATCACTTAGGGAGCACCTCTTCCCTGTTAATTACAGCACTTTTTGTTTAACTCCGCCATTGTTCACACTGTGTCTCCAGGTACTGCGTGACACTCTGTTTGGCACTGTTTCAGTGTGAGTTGGGGAGACCATGCCTTGAAACATTGTATTTGCTCTGCTCACTTTTCCCCTGCTACCTCTTTGTTACAGGTTATTGCTCCCCACTTCTCTAAGCTGTTTCTAGGCCCAACCAGGACATCAGCATGAGCCTTAACTAGTGCATCTGACCCTCCTATTTGCTGCTAGACCCGAAGGTCTGGTCTATGTTTGGGCTTCTGAGTTAGAGGTCGGTATGTCCTGTGGTCCCAGGTCTTGCCATCGTGACCAGTGGGTCGCAAGACCTCCGTGGCTGTTGTGAGTGCAGAGGAATAGTCTGGGGATGATACAAGCCACACGTACCTTCTGTCACAGTGACTCTTTGGCTGATCCACAGTTACCACTCAGCAGTCACTGCTATATTGGGTCTGCCTGGTGGGTACTATCCTCCTGTTCTGCTCATTGTCAGAGAACGCCCAGGACTACAACTTGCTCCTCCTAGGTCTCAGCAGCCTACACAAAAAGCAACTGCCCTTGTGAAACCATTTGATTCCTCTAGAGGCCACCATATCTAGTTTGCTGGACCAGTGGTTGCTGAGCTTATAGACTCACATTTGCCATTTGGCTAGCTAGCTATTCCCACTCCGAGCAGGCATTTTTGCTGCTGCATCTCTGTCCTCAACGTGGTGATCCTTTGAGAAGGTGTGGCCTTGCATATGACGCGTGAAGGCATAGGGGATGTGGGTGAGGATGATTTGGGGAAGTAGTACGTCTGTGGCCTGAGACAGGAATTGAGGGTAGGTTGGTGGGTTATTGAATCCTGAGGTTGGGAAGGAGGATGTGGAGGCTTTTGATGGGAGGTGAGTGCTGTAGCTGTGTTGAATGGCATGCTATGGTGTCGTGGGAAGGGGCTTCTTAGAACCCAGCAATCATGCCTTCGAGATTCCCTTAATTTTGAACTTCTAGCTAGCAAGTGAAATGGTGCATGTCCACTATCTGTACTGATGGCTTTCAGTCAGTGGGTTATCCTAAAATAATCTGTCTGATTTAGGTGTGTGTGATGGGGGTTGTTGTGGTTAAGCTGAGTTTGTGGCTTGGTTACCGATGTGAGTTCTGGCAAGGTGGTGGTTATTGGTTCTGGAGGGGCTAATCATGTCCTGTAGAGGAGCTGGGGATTGATACTTCAGAATGGTGCTGGAGTCAGATTAGTGTGATTCTGGGGGTGAGTTTTTACCGGCGTGATTGAAGATGGGGGGCACCTGGGGTTGAGTCTTTGACGAACTGATCTATTTGTTGTCTCTACAAAGGAGTAATGTTAGCTGAGGGCCCAATAGGTGGGAGTGGGCAGTTGTGATAGTCACCTGTACTGCAGTAGTAGTTATGTTCACCCTGTGAATGTACATGGGTACATGGATGTGCAGCTTTCTAAGAGCGAGTGTTGAGTGGGTGCTTACCCATAGAGGGTGGAAAGGGAGAGTTTCTACTCGTTGGCACCTGCCAGGCCCTAGGAGTCCCACACAGGCAGGGCTCTTCACTTGTTCCCAGTTACCTGGATGTCCTAAAGATTCTTTTTAAATGGGAGGGAAAGTCCAATGGTAACCCTGACTCCTGAGTCCAATGTAACCCCTAACTTCTGGGTCCAATGGAACCCCTAACTCCTGGGTACAATATTAATCCTAACCCCTGGGTCAAACTGTAGCCCTAGCTCTAGTAGTCAGCTGACATCTTTCCTGTGTTTCCATAGCATATATTCACATGATACCAACCAGATTGTGAAGCAGCCAGCTGTACTCCCAGGTATCTTATTGCACCCTTAGCGATATAAAGTAGGGTCCTGTCCTTCTGTGGTTCTAAAAATTCTGGACCCATGTAATTTACTTTGCCACAGCAGTACGATTTTAGTATCAAAAGACCGATAATGACTAGTACACTAAGCATGAGCATTTTCGCTCAATTCCAGCAGCGTTTTCACCTCGAAATCGCCATTTTCGTCCTGCACTCGTGGCTCCCATTTTATACACGGCAGCCATTTTTAAAAGTTGCCCTCACATAGGCTTATAATACAGTCAGATTTGATTCCAAGGACACGTACACCTTGATTGACTTTTCTCTGACCTGGGCAAGCTGGAACCATTGCCTCAGGCCAAACCTGTTTGGTCAGTTCCTCTCCCAGTGGCCGAATCAGATAGCATCAAGGCACACCATGCCATAAAACCCTTATTATCGCTCACACACCCTGCCTAATCTTGCTCACACCTGCACCTGCTCTTTTCTTCTTCTTACTTTACGAGGGGGAGGTGCCCGTTTTTATTGGGGGTCCACACTTATCTGATGTAAAATACTAGGCCTTGCCGGGTAATTTATTATGGGTTGGATGACATGAAATATGAGGTTTCATCATGACACTGTTTTTTCCTTTGTAGTGAAAACATGTGAATGACCAACCAAAATGTCAAGAATGTTTGCCTGAAGCTTAAAAAACTGTATATAAGGAAACCTGACTTTGCATTGAAACACAGTCTTCTGAGAACATACAAACCGTGCTGTTGTACTTCTAGGATGCTTGTTACTTGGCTGCAGCCAATAAATTTGATCTTTGACCTCACCTAGAAGACTCTGAGTTTCTGTGGTCTGAATCAGGAAAGTACCCGAGGTCTTTGGGTGTACCCTGGCACCGCTGGGTTACCGGATCAGTACCGGTTCTGAAAAACCCAGTACCTCAGTTGGCGCCCAACATGGGGCGATACCAGCGGTACCGGTCCAAGCCTGAGGTCCGTGGGGAGCTTCGTGTGAAAATTCTGGAGGAAGGCCGCCACTTCATCGACCCCTGCATGTCGACGTGGTCCGAAAGTCTTTGCTGCGAGGTTCCCCGCTTCCCGACGGCTATGAAGGACTGCTGCCCTGGCTATCGCCCTGATTTGGACCCTTGATGTTTGGTAGAGCGAAACGATAAGACGAGTCTTCTGGTGACGTCATCGATATTTTCAGTTAAGTATAAGTGGAGCGTCTCCCAGTCCTTAGTTGGACACTTGGTTTGGTCCTTAGTTGGACATTTGGTTTGGTATCCCTTTGGGATCACTTTGATTTGGAACTTGCAAGTACCAAAGCCGAAGGGCTCGTGTATTCACGAGACTATCGTAAACGATAATCCTTTGAAGTTTGAAGCTAGACTAGTGAGCGAAGATGCCTGGTCTTAGCAGACTTGGAAATTTGTTTTGTCTTGGTTGTAAAAGGGACTCCCGGTTGGAGGACTCATGTCCGGTTCCTCCGATTGGAACTCCAACCTATGAACTATATGTGAAGCACGGAGTAGGCCCCATCACGTTTAATAAAGTATGGGTTCGCTATTCTTGGAAATAATTGAGAAAAGTTTTCTTTTTTTCTTGTAAATATGACTTACAACTAGGATCTGCAAACGGTTCTGTAAGTAAATTGCGACGGCGCTATTTATGAAAAATGGCTAAAGTGCGCTGTATTATGTGTACTGAGTGTTTTCTGTTTATATCTGAAATGAGCTCAATGTGTGTTTGTGGGTCTTCTTGATGTTTACAGTTTGTTAAGTAACATGTTGGTTAATTAATATTAAGTAGAAACTTAGAAAAAAATCCAGAAATGAACCATGTGATGTGCTAACATAGCTATATGTTGCTCTTTAATTTATAGAATGAGCAATTGTGCACATATACAAAACTGCCGTTAAATGCTTAATAAATTAGAAAACACATTCAATAGATATAAATAGGGCCCCAAACAAAAACGAAATTATCTATTTTTGCAAAAAATAAATAAATACATTTACAGCATTTTTCTTAGATGCATTGTATTAGATGTTCACAGGCAAACTTTTCAGCTGCAGTATATTTGATAGGAATGTTCAATTCAGCCAGCACTTTCCCAGTTAAACATGGGTGGAATTTTGCATAACCTTCCTTTTAAATGAAAGTGGCGCAAAAAATGTGACGCATTTCAAGTTAGGCTTATGCGCTTAGGCTTGTGAGTTAATGTATCCCAAATAATAGGCAAGGGATGCAGCTTGCTTTTATATGTGGAATTATCACAAAAAAAAGAATAATTGGGTTTTTATTTTATTTAAAAAAAAAGAAAATTATGAATTATGGAAAAATTATTTAAAAAATAAGTGCCTTTCAAAATCGTTTTTTAATATTTATAAAGCTTAATACCTATACTATGACCTCCTAACATTAAAATTTAATTTAAGTTATGTTGCACCGCTAAAATGACATTTGTATGTGCAATTTTCCCTTGGCGCAGGAGCAAACAAGCAAATTTCTATAAAGTATAAGTTAATATTTTCAATGGCTGACTCGTTGATTGTGTAATAGACATTCTGGTAATGCATATTATGCAAGAAAATTGTAGGATATTGATTTTTTAATGCCTAAAATATCAAAGTCGATTTTGGGCAAAAGCACTGTTTAAACTGCATTTTCTCCCGGTTGGAGGACTCATGTCCGGTTCCTCCGATTGGAACTCCAACCTATGAACTATATGTGAAGCACGGAGTGGGCCCCATCACGTTTAATAAAGTATGGGTTCGCTATTCTTGGAAATAATTGAGAAAAGTTTTCTTTTTTTCTTGTAAATATGACTTACAACTAGGATCTGCAAACGGTTCTGTAAGTAAATTGCGATGGCGCTATTTATGAAAAATGGCTAAAGCGCGCTGTATTATGCGTACTGAGTGTTTTCTGTTTATATCTGAAATGAGCTCAATGTGTGTTTGTGGGTCTTCTTGATGTTTACAGTTTGTTAAGTAAAATGTTGGTTAATTAATATTAAGTAGAAACTTAGAAAAAAATCCAGAAATGAACCATGTGATGTGCTAACATAGCTATATGTTGCTCTTTAATTTATAGAATGAGCAATTGTGCACATATACAAAACTGCCGTTAAATGCTTAATAAATTAGAAAACACATTCAATAGATATAAATAGGGCCCCAAACAAAAACGAAATTATCTATTTTTGCAAAAAATAAATAAATACATTTACAGCATTTTTCTTAGATGCATTGTATTAGATGTTCACAGGCAAACTTTTCAGCTGCAGTATATTTGATAGGAATGTTCAATTCAGCCAGCACTTTCCCAGTTAAACACGGGTGGAATTTTGCATAACCTTCCTTTTAAATGAAAGTGGCGCAAAAAATGTGACGCATTTCAAGTTAGGCTTATGCACTTAGGCTTGTGAGTTAATGTATCCCAAATAATAGGCAAGGGATGCAGCTTGCTTTTATATGTGGAATTATCACAAAAAAAAGAATAATTGGGTTTTTATTTTATTTTTAAAAAAAGAAAATTATGAATTATGGAAAAATTATTTAAAAAATAAGTGCCTTTCAAAATCGTTTTTTAATATTTATAAAGCTTAATACCTATACTATGACCTCCTAACATTAAAATTTAATTTAAGTTATGTTGCACCGCTAAAATGACATTTGTATGTGCAATTTTCCCTTGGCGCAGGAGCAAACAAGCAAATTTCTATAAAGTATAAGTTAATATTTTCAATGGCTGACTCGTTGATTGTGTAATAGACATTCTGGTAATGCATATTATGCAAGAAAATTGTAGGATATTGATTTTTTAATGCCTAAAATATCAAAGTCGATTTTGGGCAAAAGCACTGTTTAAACTGCATTTTCTTTCATTCAGAGTACTTTTTAAAGTGTCTCAGGCTTCAGTAAATGCATACATTTAGGTTTGATATATATTTGCAGGTTGTGCCTTCTTATGATTCAATGAGTCAATGTGCCAGTACAAAGGCTTGTTTTAATATCAAGGTTGAAGGTTCTAACTTCAGCTGGGCCTACTGAGACGTTCATTAATTCGAGGTTGATGAAATATGTACCATTGCATGGGATTGCAATAAGCATTTATTCTAACAACTGGTATGTGTGTTATTAAGGTTTGTGAATTATTCACAGTAAATGTAGTTTAATAATCTGGAAATAGAGATAATTTTTTAGGCGCCTAAAAATAAAAATTTATTTTTTTTAAAATAAAGTGAATTATTACAGGTTAGAAGGAAAATAGGAAGGCCTACTGTCTTTGACAGATTCAGAGTGGCAGAAGCTAGGAGAGCTACAGAGGCTGGCTCAAGTCACGCTGCTGAGATGCTATCTTTAGTTTTCCCATAAACAATGGAGGAGGCTGTCATGTTGACACTTGTGACCTTTTAAATTAGGGCCTTGTCTCTGTGAAATGCAGAATGACCCTATGTGCCTCTAAAAGTGGGATTTCTGGTTTCTCCAGAAGAACATCAATACAATTAAAGAACTTAGGCCCATATTTATACTTTTTGACGCTAAACTGCGCTAACGCAGTTTAGTGTCAAAAAATTTTGCGCCGTCTAACGCCATTCCGAAGCGCCATGCGGGCGCCGTATTTATGGAATGGCGTTAGCCGGCGCAAGCAGACCGGCGCTGCCTGGTGTGCGTGGAAAAAAAACACGTAGACCAGGCAGCGCCGGCGTAGGGGGAAAATGGCGCTAGGGCGTCTTAAAATGGCGCAAGTCGGGTTGACGCTAAAAAATCGTCTTAACCCGATTTGCGCCATTTTTTCGACGCCCAGACGCCATTTAAATGACTCCTGTCTTAGTAAAGACAGGAGTCATGCCCCCTTGCCCAATGGCCATGCCCAGGGGACTGATGTCCCCTGGGCATGGTCATTGGGCATAGTGGCATGTAGGGGGGCACAAATAAGGCCCCCCTATGCCACCCAAGAAAAATTGAAAAATATAAAAAATTATACTTATGTGAACTTACCTGAATGTCCCTGGGGTGGGTCCCTCCATCCTTGGGTGTCCTCCTGGGGTGGGCAGGGGTGGCAGGGGGGGTCCCTGGGGGCAGGGGAGGGCACCTGTGGGCTCATTTTGAGCCCACAGGCCCCTTTACGCCTACCCTGATCCAGGCGTTAAAAAGTGGCGCAAATGCGGGGTTTTTTGACCCGCCACCTCCCGGGCGTGATTTTTGCCCGGGAGTATAAATACGACGCATTTGCGTCGCCGTCATTTTTTTAGACGGGAACGCCTTCCTTGCATCTCATTAACGCAAGGAAGGCGTTCACGCTAAAAAATGACGCTCTTTGCCCATACTTTGGCGCTAGACGCGTCTAACGCCAAAGTATAAATATGGCGTTAGTTTTGCGCCGAATTTCCATCGAAAAAAACGACGCTAATTCGGCGCAAACGGAGTATAAATACGGGCCTTAATTCCAAAGGGAAAATATAAAAAAAAGGGGTTTCTTCGAAAGTCCCAACATCATGTTAAATGCTATGCAGAACTGATACATTTGTGTCTCCGCTCTAAAAAAATAAATTGATGCCTGCTAGTTGCTTTTATTTGACAGAAAACGAAGTGTTGCATTAAGTCTTAGACAGAAAATAAGATGCAGCCCTTTTCTAAAATTTTGAAGGCTACATGCCTTAATGAGAACGATTTGCCAATTAAGACTTATTTTTCACAATGGAAATTGTAGGTGCCAAATTAATATGGAGTGTCAGTGTAACAAGTTTTACTTTTAGAAAGGTAAAACTAAGGTGGCTTGATGTTGCGAAGTAACTGACAAGAGGGTAACAGTTAAGTAATGGAAATTTATTTTCATGTATTTGGTCCTATCATGAATTGTTCTTGCTGGTCCTGTATGTTAGAAGAGAAACAGTAAAGTTATATTTGACAGCAGATTTCCATTGCCTGGTGATCTACTGTCAAAAGGAGGGTAAGGATTTTAAACCTGACAAATTAAACAGGCCCAAATATTGGGTTTTGGGCTGCAGGTTTACAGTGCATAAAGTACATGACATGGTGTTGTGTGTCACCGCTTATTCAGAAATGCTATTGTTTTGTCTATGCTTTTTGTGCTTGATACACAGCAAGTATATCTGATGGCTTGACGTTTTGTGCGTTTTTATTATTTTTTTATTTGTTTTTTGCATGTTTGTTGCTGCTTTTGATACTATTACAAGCTCCCCTGTGTTGTGAGGGGATGGTCATGACGATGCCCATCGCTACGCAACAGTTGGTTGAACTTGTTCTGGTTACTAAATTCCACAGATAATGATATTTCATGCTGTGAACATAAAAGACAACACTTCACCAGTGCATGTCTATTTGGCTATAATGGTATTGAAGGAAAATAAAAAGAGATATACAGGATCAAAGTGTGTCACCTGCAGTTAGTCACGTTACTGCCCCTTCCCTTAAAGGAACAGGCAGCCCTACATTTATGTATCCTTGATTGGATCTAAGGATGAAATTATAGATCTGTGACTCAAGGTGGCCTAATTTCTATATTACATTAGTTAATGATGTTCTGTTTCCTAAGTAGCATATGGCTTTCGTTCCTTAAAAGAAAACCAGGTTTTAATTTTTTCCTGAAGAAGGAACTGAAACATTAGCTAGGAGTACCGTATATGGTGTAGTCGCCAACGGTAGAGTTAAAATGTGTGTAACTTTGGCCTTTGTGTATCACCCGTACTCTCGGTGTTGTGTCACATGCCTGACTATCACCCAAATAATTTTTTTTGTTCTTCCTATAGATTTTTTTCTTTTGTTACTTCCCCTGACCAATGTCGCATCATGCTTAGTTATTGAGATTTTAGCTATGTCCTAGTCCCATTTCTCTTTTTCGAATTCCTTTCACCAGTCAGCCCTTTTATTATTATTGATGTATTGTTCAGGTTCACATTTCCAGACTGCAGTGATGTACCAGGGACCCCCATGTTATGTATAATTCCCTTTGGTATGACCAGACTGGTTTTCAAGAATTTGCCTGCTTCAATGTTTTCCAGCCTGACTGTCAGGGTAGCGATAGACTGGTTAACTGACTCAATATTATAGTAAGACAAGTTTTCCATTTCAATAGGAGATATCTTATGTTTACCTTTTTGAACATGACGAATTTTCAATGTCTATTTTAATTTGGTTTTCGGTTCCCTTCTGTTCCTGCTACTTTAATTTTTGGTGGGATCAGATGTGTCCTAATCATGCAAATATCAGGACCCTCTAGTTCTTGTCTTTTTGTTTGCACATTTGACTATTAGCCTGTGTATTGCATAGTGCACCTGATGCACAGTTTTTAAAGGAAGGTTTCTACATGTCCCTGATAATCGGTATCATGTGATTTCTCTATTGAGATGTTCTAAGGTAAGGAGGAACACCTAGACTTAATCATTGAGGAAAATATGTGTTTACCCCATTAGACAATGCCACTGTGTGAGGAAATCCATTCAGATAGAATTCTCATGTAGCTATAGATGGCAGAGAATAATGGAGAGAACTGAATTAAAGATGCTACCGACCCTGTTTTGCCCTTCTGCTTTTGTCTTTGTATTTTATGCCCATGGTGTATGGCTACTCCTTTGAAGATTGCAGACCACCTGCTTGCAGTCCCCTTGTTAAAAACCATGAACTGTTTTTGTACTAAATTGAAAGAAACTAACAACTGTGGCACACTTCCTACGTCACTAGATTCTGCGGGTATCAAGTCATAATAACCTGCAGGACATTGATTTAAGCCTAATTCCCATCAGTGACAGCTACAGATGAAAGACGGACGTCTTGGCCCTACAGCCTCAGCACCCAGAAAGTAGCAAAGCTGGACAGCGATCGCCAGCACATGGTATCGTACTTGCTCCATCAGACGGCGTTGGACATCACAAAACCAAAGTTTCAGTGTAAAAGAGCTAAAGAGAAGGATTCCTGTTGTTGATAGCAGAGCTGTTTTGAGGTTTCATTTCTCTACCTGTCATGTGCTGGTAACCTCTGACAGTGTGCAATCCCTTGAGCCCCTTGGCCTGAGTTTTGGCCACACCCCCCCTTTTCTTTGCTCCAACGGAAGAAGGGCAGTGCACCGGAGATTTCAAGTTTGGAAAAAGGCACTATATTGTGGTGCCTATGAAAGAGCAGCTTGAGCGTCCTCTGACACTAAATAATGAGTGTTGGAGTCTGAGAGTGCTGCTGAGCTTGAGCTATTTCCCAATTAATGGTGCTTGGGTCTGCACGAGATGATTTGTGCCCTTGATCAATGAAGAGCACATTGTTTGTAGTGTCTGCCACAGAGGAGAGACACTGGTGCATTGCTTTAAGACATTGAGACTTTCGAGTGAGCTGTGGGTGTTTGCCAGGAGGGCACTCCAACTAAGCAGTACTTTTCTCACGAAGAGGCCTGAATTGAGAGGCCCATGCGAAAGAAAACAACAAAAGAAAATTTGATGGACAATAGAAGCCTGCCAGAGAGGCTTTTTGAACGGACTCTGGGCATAGTTGGTTTCACAAGAGGTTTCCGTGTGATTGTATAGACTAGGTGTTAGGAGACTGATTGTTTTGCTGGCATTGTTTTAAAGTACTATTCTGTTTAGTAAAGGCAGAATAAAGTCCATTTTCTGTGGAAAGAGTACCCCCTTTTCACCTTAGAGCATTGATGAGAGTCACCACTGTTCCACCTGAACATACAAAAATTACTGAAATGCAGAGGAGCCCTAAAAATGTTACTAGATAATTTTAGGATTTGCTTTTTGGCTAGGGTTGTGAAAAATTATTATTTCATTTGTAATAGTGGTCACTACTTTCTCCCGTTGTCTATATGTTCTTAATAACGTGTTTTCTAGTGTCTTTTAAACATGACGTTGTCATTTATGGGTGGGATTGTTTTTCTCTACTCAATTGACTTCTGCACCCACTTCCCAACCTATGTCTTTTCCTACTATTGTTTCTTTGCACTCTTTTCACCCTTTTCCTGAACATGAGCAGGTTAGAAGATCAGAATTCATAAGCAATTCTTTTGTACAGCTTCTGCATCAACACTAGTTAGTAGTGAACATCACTAATTGTTGGGTGTGTGATCTTATGCCACCTACTGCAGATAGAGGTATTCCTTATTTTGTCCTGCCATATGTGGCCTTTTGTGCTACTTCATGTTCGAGGAGACCTGTCCAGAGAGAGTTACCAAGTACTAGAATTTTGCTCCAGCAACATCTCCATGGCCTTATAAACATAGACCTGGACTCAGATTAGCATGAGAATAGGTTTATTGCCTATGTAAGGGCAAAAGGAGGGTTTGTGGTTCTAAAAATTCTGGACCCATGTAATTTACTTTGCCACAGCAGTACGATTTTAGTATCAAAAGACCGATAATGACTAGTACACTAAGCATGAGCATTTTCGCTCAATTCCAGCAGCGTTTTCACCTCGAAATCGCCATTTTCGTCCTGCACTCGTGGCTCCCATTTTATACACGGCAGCCATTTTTAAAAGTTGCCCTCACATAGGCTTATAATACAGTCAGATTTGATTCCAAGGTCACGTACACCTTGATTGACTTTTCTCTGACCTGGGCAAGCTGAAACCATTGCCTCAGGCCAAACCTGTTTGGTCAGTTCCTCTCCCAGTGGCCGAATCAGATAGCATCAAGGCACACCATGCCATAAAACCCTCATTATCGCTCACACACCCTGCCTAATCTTGCTCACACCTGCACCTGCTCTTTTCTTCTTCTTACTTTACGAGGGGGAGGTGCCCGTTTTTATTGGGGGTCCACACTTATCTGATGTAAAATAGTAGGCCTTGCCGGGTAATTTATTATGGGTTGGATGACATGAAATATGAGGTTTCATCATGACACTGTTTTTTCCTTTGTAGTGAAAACATGTGAATGACCAACCAAAATGTCAAGAATGTTTGCCTGAAGCTTAAAAAACTGTATATAAGGAAACCTGACTTTGCATTGAAACACAGTCTCGTGAGAACATACAAACCGTGCTGTTGTACTTCTAGGACGCTTGTTACTTGGCTGCAGCTAATAAATTTGATCTTTGACTTCACCTAGAAGACTCTGAGTTTCTGTGGTCTGAATCAGGAAAGTACCCGAGGTCTTTGGGTGTACCCTGGCACCGCTGGGTTACCGGATCAGTACCGGTTCTGAAAAACCCAGTACCTCACTTCTTGTATTTAATTTCCTGTTACTTCTCAGGGGTAAAAGGACTGGTATATGTGAGTTTAATTTGTGTCCTGATGATTTGAACCCTAGTGGTCTGGTTGCCTTACCTTAAGACCTGCTTCAGCGGGAGGAGAGGAGTGGTTTCAAAAGTCAGTGTTTGCAGGTGCACCTACTGGTGCAATCCTCATCTTAAGCCAGACCAGGCCTCTGGGATATCAATATTTTAGCAGCCAATAGCATGACTGCTGCTGGTCAATGGTAAGGCTGGTGTCGCCAAACACGACAGATGCCACCCACTGAATACACCCAGGGGGCCTGGGGATTTACAGGTATCATGAATTTGAGCCTTTAAACAGCTGCATCTCCAGAAATGTAAGGAATACAGAAAGGAATCAAATTGCTCCAAAATCAGAATAAAAAGTGTCACTCGATGGGAGACTGTCCTGAGCCCCGGTGTGAAGAGGGCAAACCTCAGCATCTCACCTGGTGGGACACAGTCCTGAGCCCCAGGATGAAGGAGCCGTTCCTCACTGTCTGGGCCAGTGGGACACAACCCCAATAGAGATACAGGGTATCCCAGAGTCAAGGGGTGTGAGTGGCATGAGAGGGCAGAGCAGGATCATCACACTTAGGGCAGTATATGCTCACAGACTGGCTCTTTGGTGGCTCACATCTTGGAGGTGGCCTCCAGGAATGCTTCGGGAGTTTCAGGCTCTTCTTGCAGGGAAGGCCAAAGCATAAATAATGCACAATGGTTCCTTAGGCTTCATTTGCATGGGTATGGTGTGTGAATGTTCAACCTGTGAGTGCTAACTAACTTTTGATTGATTGATCTACTGCTTCACCTCTGGCAGTCCCCCTCGCTGGCTGGGTTCAGGAAGGACCTCAAGATCTGGCTCTTCGAATGACCTGCGCCCTCTTCAGCGCCTTGAGACTCCCCAGGTGATGTTGCGCTCTAGAAATGTTTGATTGATTGACTAATTGATTCAAAATGTAATCAGAACTAAATCACCTGGCCTTTGAGCAAACCAGGGAATTGTGGTCCTTCTCCCCCATGGATAGTAAACATGTGTAATAGGGCAGGCGGTGCAGTGCACAAAACTAGTTAAAATGTGACCAAAACATGATACACATGCACATTCAAGGCTGTCATAGAGCTGCAAGGTAAACCATGGGCAAGCAGTACTCTTGAACCTACTTTCAAAGAAACTGTCAACAAGCCAACCTTTGAGATAGGTTGACTTGACGTTTCGACCCAACACTCTCATTCCATGGGTTTCATCAGGACAAAGACCATCCGTCTATCACATGCAGAATAAAGCAAAGTTGGCCCTTAGGATATGTTCATTCAATAACACTGAGCTGAGTCAACTCTCACCTCAGAAATTATTTATGGCTTGCATAACTTCAGTGATTCAGACTTAACTGGAATTGGCATCTGATACCAGGATGTGCAGCGAGTCAAGAATGGCCAGTGACTGTAATTAAAATTGCCCCAATTCTATGTGACTGTATGTCGCCCATTGAAGCATCTACATAAACTCCAATGTCAACAGGTACATATAGGAAGTTTGGTCACATATGATCCTCCAAGCCACTTGTGTGGTTCTCATGTGGAGTCAGGGCACCATTTTACAGGCTCAACATAAAGTCAGACTACTGAGATCACCTGCTCCTGTGTTAGTCATGTAGAGACAGTACAATGAGTCTGTCAGGCCCGTGGCCCAGTCTGTAGAAGAGTACAGGTAAATGGGGCTGTGCATGTCCCTCGGATGAGTCTTGAAGTAATGCAGCGGTGTAAGGGTTCACATGGAAATACACCACGAATCGCTCCACCGGGTTCCAGCAATCACGGCAATAATGTGCTGCTATCCTAAGTTCAAACTATACCTCATCTTCTAAACATTAGAACATTAGAAGCAATGCATTTGTCCTATCCTCATATTATCACAATGATACCACCATTATTATTGTACCAGGAGGCTTGTGGGGATAACAAGTCAAATATAGGACAAGGTATAAGTTCCTATATGATGCAGGGATAAAAAGGGCCCTTACAGGTACGTATCTATAAAGTATCGTTGCTTGATCGAGTCCAGCTGTAAACACATCCCCACTAACCTAAACAATACAGCAAAAAGAAAGTGAGTCACATACTCTCAACATGCTGTTAATCAAAGGGTAGGCCCCAAGGACTATGCAACCACACCAGGAGAAGAAACCTGGGGGCCCTCCTCACACTTACTTCTCAGGAGCAGTTGGCCTACTAGCTGCAAACCACATGCGCAGCCGCCAACTTACTAAGAGCAATTGTCTGGTACCTCAGTATCTTGCAAACTGCATTAAGGAGTGGATGCCCCTCACAAGCGGTAATTAACAGAAGCGGTAGGCATCAGTTCCTTGGGTCTCTTTATCTGAGGGGCTTCATCCAAAGAAAGAAAACTGACGCCAACTACTCTGTCACATATTCAGCTCAAGAAATTCAACCATAATCTGTTTATCTTTCCAGCAAAGTACAAATACGTTATGTCCTACTGCCTGAAACCACAGATGTCCAGTGCAGGTCACTTGATCACACAATATCAGCTCAGTTCATTGTAAGTTCAGAATAGCCAAGGTACGTAATTCAGATACATCCCAAAGTTGTCTGCGTTCTCTTATTCTAATTTATTTAAAAAGTTCAATAAACATTTTTAGTTTCTCTATACTTTTCCAATGGGACTATGGAATCTCTCTATGGTAAATGATAGGGAAAAGTGAAAAACCTTTTTTTAACTTGCAAAAAAGCAAATATATTTCATGTTGAATATTTATGTAAATTCCTTTTATATATTTATTTCAAATGTAATGGAAAATAAAAAACGTGACACCACTTTCAACTTAATTTTGAATGAAATCTTTAATTATTTTATTATAATAAATTAAATTAAATATTTGCACTTGTTTAATCAAAACAATTCACACTTAAGGTCATAAATATAATTCTTTATTATGCATTAATAATTATTAAAATTGATGTATGGAATTAAAAAATGTAATTATATTTTATTAAAACAAATTGATTTATCAATAAGAACGAATTGTTGAAAATATTTTATAATGAAATAATAAATGTGTTTTACTTTTAGAGATCTTTAAAATGATATTGTATTTATTTGTATTTATAGTTATTTTACATAATTTAGTTTATTCTGTCCCACCACTATTTTTAATCAGAGGGTGTTGCAGTACCAGTGCTTGACCATGTGTGGCGCTAGACATACTCCTGCTCTGAGGTGGAGTAATTTACTACTGGTTTGGGCCCATTTTGGATGTGCTAAGCAGTGCAGTTTGTGCTAAACCCCCCTGATGTTTGCTAAACCCATCCTTACTCCTTACTCAACTTCTCCTATTTAGTAGTGAGTGCGCCCCTTTTTCCATCAATTCCTCCTCCTGCCTTCCACATGCATCACAGAGTAGTAAGCTTACATGTGTGAGGATCTCCCCATAGAAGAGACAGGAGAGGTGGAGGTGGAGATTTACACCTGCAGGTTTGTGCATACCACTATGTAGTGCTTTAGTAGTACTAACGCATTACTACTAAACGTACTAGCAAACGTGCTACAAACGCACTCCAAGTTGAGGTTTGTGAATACGGCCCTGTATGTGTCTATTAAGTTTTCATAATTGATGAACGTGGTGCATGCGGAGTGTGTATAACTTTGAACAATACAAAAAGTGATGGATGGATGCTTGAATTAATGTCAGCCACCGGATCACATCCCAGTCCATTGTTTCTTGTGCCACCTTCAGATACCAACCAGCCATATGCAAATATCCTGGGTCCTGCTGTAATAGGAACAGCCCAGCCCGAACTTCCAGACCAGGTGACTGCTGAACCGGAAGACAAGCAACATCACACCTGTTTCGCCTGAGTTGGGCTCATTAGTAGGGTACAGCTTGTTTCCAATGGCGCAGTGTTATAACCTGTAATAGTTGTAATAACCTGAAATGGTTGTAGTGCATTCTCTGCACAGCTTCTCTGTTTCCCTGCCCTGCTCAGCCAGTGTGTGATGCCAAGGAATGTTGGTGAGTGACTGGAGGAGGATTGGAGAGCTAGAGAGAGTGGGCTGAGCAGAGAGGATGCCGCTCCTGGTGTTTTTTTCCATTAAGTGACCCGCAACCTAACCTGTGACCTTTAGAATAAATCTACAACCTGTCATCCTACATGAACTGGCTACCTGACTCCAACTTAGTAGGAAGGGATCATCAATTACAACACACAGTCTGCATCAGTTATCCTCAGTCTGATCATCTTCTCCTGTCTCTCTCTGTCTCTCTCACACACACACCGACACACACACACACACACACACACACATACACATACACACCCATACATGCTCACACACAGTCCACAGTGACACACGGCTTATGTTGAGGTGTTGCCTGGAGGTTCACCACATGCACACACTCTTCAGGAGTGAGATATGGAGGTTATTCTGCGCACTTCACACTCATCATTCCCCCCTCACACACAGATTGCACAATACCACCGCCAGCACTTTCTAGGTGGAGTTTCCTGTGTCTCTACCTGCTATATTGACTCCTCCCAGGGGCTGCTCATCAGATGTGGCTCAGACCTGAGAACCTCTCCCTGCTTCCTGCATCTCTGAGCACCGTGATCATTAGTGGAGGCTCTGATGGCATCGAGGAGGCCTCAGAGAATGCATCAAACTTCATCTACAGGTAATTCTGGTGCAGCCTCCCAGGACGGAGGCGAGTAAACCTCATCTGAAGACAATGCTTAGTGTTATACAGTCTGGGCAGGACAGAGGGAAGTAAACCTGATCAGAAGGCAATGGTTAGTGGTGTAGAGTCTCAGCAGGACCGAGGGGAGTAAACTTCATCTGAAAGTGATGCTTAGTGTTGTACAGTCTGGGCAGGACAGAGAGGAGTAAACCACAGTCTGAACAGAATAGAGGTGAGTAAACCTCATCTGAAGGCAATGGTTAGTGTTGTACAGTCTGGGCAGGACAAATGTGAGTAAACCGCATCTGCAGGCGATGGTTAGTGTTGTACAGTCTGGGCAGGATAGAGGTGCGTAAACTTCATCTGAAGGCGATGCTTAGTGTTATACAGTCTGGGCAGGATAGAAGTGAGAAACCCACAGTTTGGGCAGGACAGAGTTGAGTAAACCTCATCTGAAGGTGATGGTTAGTGTTATACAGTCTGGGCAGGATAGAGGTGAGTAAACTTCATCCGAAGGTGATGGTTAGTGTTGTACAGTCTGGGCAGGATAGAGGGTAGTTAACTTCATCTGAAGGCAATGGTGAATGTTGTACACTCTGGGCAGGACAGAGGTGAGTAAACCTCATCTGAAGGTGATGGTTAGTGTTGCACAGTCTGGGCAGGACAGAGGTGAGTAAACCTCATCTGAAGGCAATGTTTAGTTTTGTGCAGCCTGGGGAGGATAGAGGGGAGTAAACTTCATCTGAAGGCAATGGTTAGTGGTGTACAGACTGGGCAGGACAGAGGTAAGTAAACAACAGTCTGGGCAGGATAGAGGTGAGTAAATCTCATCTGAAGGCGATGGTTAGTGTTGTACAGTCTGGGCAGGATAGGGGTGAGTAAACCTCATCTGAAGGCGATGGTTAGTGTTGAACAGTCTGCGCGGGACAGAGGTGAGTAAACCTCATCTGAAGGTGATGGCTAGTTTTGTGCAGCCTGGGCAGGATAGAGGGGAGTAAACTTCATCTGATGGCAATGTTTAGTGGTGTACAGACTGGGCAGGATAGAGGTGAGTAGAGGACAGTCTGGGCAGGATTGAGGTGAGTAAACCACAGTCTGGGCAGGATAGAGGTGAGTAAACCTCATCTGAAGGCGATGGTTAGTGTTGTACAGTCTGGGCAGGACAGCGGTGAGTAAACCTCATCTGCAAGCAATAGTTAGTGTTGTACAGTCTGGGCAGGATAGAGGTGAGAAAACTTCATACGAAGGTGATTGTTAGTGTTATACAGTCTGGGCAGGACAGAGGTGAGTAAACCACAGTTTGGGCAGTACAGAGTTGAGTAAACCTCATCTGAAGGTGATGGTTAGTGTTGTACAGTCTGGGCAGGATAGAGGTGCGTAAACTTAATCTAAAGGCGATGCTTAGTGTCATACAGTCTGGGCAGGATAGAGGTGAGTAAACTTCATCTGAAGGTGATGGTTAGTGTTGTATGGGCAGGGCAGAGGTGAGTAAGCCTCATCCCAAGGCGATGGTTCGTGGTGTACAGTCTGGGCAGGATAGGGGTGTAGGAAAGTACCATCTTGCCTGGCATGTTACCCCCATTTTTCACTGTATATATGTTGTTTTAGTTGGATGTGTCACTGGGACCCTGGTACCCCAGGGCCCCAGTGCTCATAAGTGTGCCTGAATGTGTTACCTGTGTAGTGACTAACTGTCTCACTGAGGCTCTGCTAATCAGAACCTCAGTGGTTATGCTCTCTCATTTCTTTCCAAATTGTCACTAACAGGCTAGTGACCATTTTTACCAATTTACATTGGCTTACTGGAACACCCTTATAATTCCCTAGTATATGGTACTGAGGTACCCAGGGTATTGGGGTTCCAGGAGATCCCTATGGGCTGCAGCATTTCTTTTGCCACCCATAGGGAGCTCTGACAATTCTTACACAGGCCTGCCACTGCAGCCTGAGTGAAATAACGTCCACGTTATTTCACAGCCATTTTACACTGCACTTAAGTAACTTATAAGTCACCTATATGTCTAACCTTTACCTGGTAAAGGTTAGGTGCAAAGTTACTTAGTGTGAGGGCACCCTGGCACTAGCCAAGGTGCCCCCACATTGTTCAGAGCCAATTCCCTGAACTTTGTGAGTGCGGGGACACCATTACACGCGTGCACTACATATAGGTCACTACCTATATGTAGCTTCACAATGGTAACTCCGAATATGGCCATGTAACATGTCTATGATCATGGAATTGCCCCCTCTATGCCATCCTGGCATAGTTGGCACAATCCCATGATCCCAGTGGTCTGTAGCACAGACCCTGGTACTGCCAAACTGCCCTTCCTGGGGTTTCACTGCAGCTGCTGCTGCTGCCAACCCCTCAGACAGGCAGCTGCCCTCCTGGGGTCCAGCCAGGCCTGGCCCAGGATGGCAGAACAAAGAACTTCCTCTGAGAGAGGGTGTGACACCCTCTCCCTTTGGAAAATGGTGTGAAGGCAGGGGAGGAGTAGCCTCCCCCAGCCTCTGGAAATGCTTTCTTGGGCACAGATGTGCCCAATTCTGCATAAGCCAGTCTACACCGGTTCAGGGACCCCTTAGCCCCTGCTCTGGCGTGAAACTGGACAAAGGAAAGGGGAGTGACCACTCCCCTGACCTGCACCTCCCCTGGGAGGTGTCCAGAGCTCCTCCAGTGTGCTCCAGACCTCTGCCATCTTAGAAACAGAGGTGCTGCTGGCACACTGGACTGCTCTGAGTTGCCAGTGCCACCAGGTGACGTCAGAGACTCCTGCTGATAGGCTCCTTCAGGTGTTAGTAGCCTATCCTCTCTCCTAGGTAGCCAAACCCTCTTTTCTGGCTATTTAGGGTCTCTGTCTCTGGGGAAACGTTAGATAACGAATGCATGAGCTCAGCCGAGTTCCTCTGCATCTCTCTCTTCACCTTCTGATAAGGAATCGACTGCTGACCGCGCTGGAAGCCTGCAAACCTGCAACATAGTAGCAAAGATGACTACTGCAACTCTGTAACGCTGATCCTGCCGCCTTCTCGACTGTTTTCCTGCTTGTGCATGCTGTGGGGGTAGCCTGCCTCCTCTCTGCACCAGAAGCTCCGAAGAAATCTCCCGTGGGTCGACGTAATCTTCCCCCTGCAACCGCAGGCACCAAAAAGCTGCATTACCGGTCCCTTGGGTCTCCTCTCAGCACGACGAGCGAGGTCCCTCGAATCCAGCGACTCTGTCCTAGTGACCCCCACAGTCCAGTGACTCTTCAGCCCAAGTTTGGTGGAGGTAAGTCCTTGCCTCACCTCGCTGGGCTGCATTGCTGGGAACCGCGACTTTGCAGCTACTCCGGCCCCTGTGCACTTCCGGCGGAAATCCTTTGTGCACAGCCAAGCCGGGGTCCACGGCACTCTAACCTGCATTGCACGACTTTCTAAGTTGGTCTCCGGCGACGTGGTACTCCTTTGTGCAACTTCATCGAGCACCGTTTCACGCATCCTTGTAGTGCCTGTTTCTGGCACTTTTCCGGGTGCTACCTGCTTCAGTGAGGGCTCTTTGTCTTGCTCGACATCCCCTCTCTCTTCAGGTCCAATTTGCGACCTCCTGGTCCCTCCTGGGCCCCAGCAGCCTCCAAAAACGCCAAACGCACGATTTGCGACTAGCAAGGCTTGTTGGCGTTCTTTCGGCGGAAAAACACTTCTGCACGACTCTCCAAGGCGAGAGGGATGCGTCCACCAAAGGGGAAATCTCTAGCCCTTTTTGTTCCTGCAGAAACCTCAGCTTCTTCTGTCCAGTAGAAGCTTCTTTGCACCCGCAGCTGGCATTTCCTGGGCATCTGCCCATCTCCGACTTGCTTGTGACTTTTGGACTTGGTCCCCTTGTTCCACAGGTACCCTAGATTGGAAATCCACAGTTGTTGCATTGCTGGTTTGTGTCTTTCCTGCATTATTCCTCTAACACGACTCTTTTGTCCTTAGGGGAACTTTAGTGCACTTTGCACTCACTTTTCAGGGTCTTGGGGAGGGTTATTTTTCTAACTCTCACTATTTTCTAATAGTCCCAGCGACCCTCTACAAGGTCACATAGGTTTGGGGTCCATTCGTGGTTCGCATTCCACTTTTGGAGTATATGGTTTGTGTTGCCCCTATCCCTATGTTTCCCCATTGCATCCTATTGTAACTATACATTGTTTGCACTGTTTTCTAAGACTATACTGCATATTTTTGCTATTGTGTATATATATCTTGTGTATATTTCCTATCCTCTCACTGAGGGTACACTCTAAGATACTTTGGCATATTGTCATAAAAATAAAGTACCTTTATTTTTAGTATAACTGTGTATTGTGTTTTCTTATGATATTGTGCATATGACACTAAGTAGTACTGTAGTAGCTTCACACGTCTCCTAGTTCAGCCTAAGCTGCTCTGCTAAGCTACCATTATCTATCAGCCTAAGCTGCTAGACACCCTATACACTAATAAGGGATAACTGGGCCTGGTGCAAGGTGCAAGTACCCCTTGGTACTCACTACAAGCCAGTCCAGCCTCCTACATTGGTTGTGCAGTGGTGGGATAAGTGCTTGAGACTACTTACCACTCTTGTCATTGTACTTTTCATAAGAGAAAAATATACAAAACAAGGTCAGTGTATATACACATAGCCAAAAAGTTTTGCATTTCCTCTTTTCACTCTTTTCTAAGTGCTGAAAAGTACCTCTAAACTTTCAAAAAGTTCTTAAAAGTTTAAAAAGTTTTTTCTGTCTTTCCAAAAAGTTCTGAAAACTTTTTTCTCTTTTTCTATCACTTTAACTCTCTCTAAAAATGTCTGGCACAGGCCAAAGTGTTGATCTGTCCAAACTTGCATATGACAACCTTAGCTGGAAAAGAGCAAGGAGTCTCTGTATAGAGAGAGGTTTGAGTGTAGGGAAGAATCCTGCCTTGGAACTGTTAATTAACATGCTTAGAGAACAGGATAAGGCCATAGGTGCCCCATCTGTTGAAAAAGTACCTAATAGTTCCCAATCTGATTCAGGGACTCCCCCAGGAAAAGATTCAGGAAAGAAACTTCCTAGCCTGCCCATTACTAGACAATCTAGCATAGATGGTAATGATGATGAGCCACACCAAATAAATAGTGTTGTCTCACATCATAGCAAAAGCATTTATTCTCACCATTCTGGTAGTAATGTTTCTGTAAACCAAGCTGTTAAGTTGGCTTATGTAAGGGACAGGTCTCCTTCTGTTCATTCCCATCATAGCTCTGTTTCTAGAAATGTCCCTCCCACCAACCCTGATGACAGAATGTTAGAGAGGGAACTCAATAAGTTGAGGGTGGAACAAACCAGACTGAAGCTTAAAAAGCAACAGCTGGATTTGGATAGACAGTCTTTTGAACTAGAGAAGGAAAGACAGAAGTTGGGTTTAGATACCCATGGTGGCAGCAGCAGTATTCCCCATAGTCATCCTGCAAAAGAGCATGATTCCAGGAATCTGCACAAGATAGTTCCCCCTTATAAGGAGGGGGATGACATTAACAAGTGGTTTGCTGCACTTGAGAGGGCCTGTGTTGTACAGGATGTCCCTCAAAGGCAGTGGGCTGCTATCCTATGGCTATCATTTAGTGGAAAAGGTAGGGATAGGCTCCTTACTGTAAAAGAAAAAGATGCTAATAATTTCCAAGTTCTTAAGAATGCACTCCTGGATGGTTATGGCTTAACCACTGAACAGTACAGGATAAAGTTCAGAGAGACCAAAAAGGAGTCTTCACAAGACTGGGTTGATTTCATTGACCATTCAGTGAAGGCCTTGGAGGGGTGGTTACATGGCAGTAAAGTTACTGATTATGACAGCCTGTATAACTTGATCCTGAGAGAGCATATTCTTAATAATTGTGTGTCTGATTTGTTGCACCAGTACTTGGTGGACTCTGATCTGACCTCTCCCCAAGAATTGGGAAAGAAGGCAGACAAATTGGTCAGAACAAGAGTGAACAGAAAAGTTCATACAGGGGGTGACAAAGATGGCAACAAAAAGAAGGATGGTAAGTCTTCTGACAAGGGTGGGGATAAATCTAAAAATGAGTCTTCATCAGGCCCACAAAAACACTCTGGTGGGGGTGGTGGGTCCAAATCCTCCTTTAATCAGAACAAGGAAAATAAACCATGGTGCTATTTATGTAAAATAAAAGGCCATTGGACAACAGATCCCAGTTGTCCAAAGAAAGGCACCACTGCTCCTACCACTACAACCCCTACTGCTACACCTAGTGTCCCTACTAATAGCAGTGGTGGTGGGAGCAAATCTACTAATAGCCAATCCAAGGGAGTAGCTGGGCTCACTTTTGGTAACTTAGTTGGGGTTGGTCTGATTAGGGAGACCATAGAGGCTACTTTAGTCTCTGAAGGGGCTATTGATTTAGCCACTTTGGTTGCTTGCCCCCATAACTTGGAGAAGTACAAGCAACTAACCCTAATAAATGGTGTTGAGGTCCAGGCCTACAGGGACACAGGTGCCAGTGTCACAATGGTGATTGAGAAACTGGTGCACCCTGAACAACACATACTTGGACACCAGTACCAAGTAACCGATGCTCACAACATAACACAAAGCCACCCCATGGCTGTTGTAAATCTCAACTGGGGGGGGTAACTGGTCCAAAGAAAGTTGTGGTAGCTTCAGATTTACCTGTAGACTGTCTATTAGGGAATGATTTGGAGACATCAGCTTGGTCAGATGTGGAGTTGGAGGCCCATGCAGCAATGCTGGGCATCCCAGGGCATATTTTTGCTTTGACAAGGGCTCAGGCCAAAAAGCAAAAAGGACAGGGAAGCTTGGATCCTGGAACAATGGACCAAGTGCTCCCTAAAGCTAGGGCTAGTAGAAGCAAACCACTTCCTACTATCCCTCCCTCTACAGTGGATTCAACTTCTGAGGAAGAAGAATTCCCTCCCTGTGCAGAACCTACACCAGAGGAGCTGGAAGCAGACACTGCTGAGCTTTTGGGTGAAGGGGGGCCTGCCAGGGAGGAGCTGAGTGTGGCACAGCAAACCTGTCCCACATTAGAGGGTCTCAGACAGCAAGCTGTCAAACAGGCTAATGGGGATATCAGTGACTCTCACAGAGTTTACTGGGAGGACAACCTCTTGTACACTGAGCATAGGGATCCTAAACCTGGAGCTGCCAGGAGATTAGTGATTCCTCAGGAGTACAGAAAGTTCCTCCTAACACTGGCACATGACATTCCCCTAGCTGGGCACCTGGGTCAAATGAAAACTTGGGACAGATTGGTTCCATTGTTTCATTGGCCTAGGATGTCTGAGGACACAAAGGAATTTTGTTGGTCCTGTGAAACCTGTCAAGCCAGTGGCAAGACAGGTGGCACTCCAAAGGCACCCCTTATCCCACTGCCTGTGGTTGGGGTTCCCTTTGAAAGGGTAGGGGTTGACATAGTTGGCCCCCTTGACCCTCCTACTGCTTCAGGCAATAGGTTTATCTTGGTGGTAGTGGACCATGCCACAAGATATCCTGAAGCTATTCCTTTAAGGACCACTACAGCTCCTGCAGTGGCAAAGGCCCTCCTGGGAATATTTTCCAGGGTGGGCTTCCCAAAGGAAGTGGTATCAGACAGAGGAAGCAATTTCATGTCTGCATACTTAAAGGCCATGTGGAAGGAGTGTGGTGTAACGTACAAGTTCACAACACCCTATCATCCACAAACAAATGGACTGGTGGAGAGATTTAATAAAACTCTCAAAGGCATGATTATGGGTCTCCCTGAAAAACTCCGCAGGAGATGGGATATCCTTCTACCATGCCTCCTTTTTGCCTACAGGGAGGTACCCCAGAAAGGAGTGGGCTTCAGCCCCTTTGAACTTCTTTTTGGACACCCTGTTAGGGGTCCACTCACACTTGTAAAGGAGGGTTGGGAACAACCTTTAAAAGCTCCTAAGCAGGATATTGTGGATTATGTACTTGGCCT